>NC_051161.1:29923794-30525863 GCF_013339745.2 Dermacentor silvarum | reverse complement strand
TGCCTTCTTATAGTTGTCAAACTCGAGAAACCTAGAGGCGTTCTCAAGAGGTCCAGGGATCACAACTTCAGTGTTCAATGACGTCGATTCAGAAATCAGCAGCAATATATTTTCTTAAATACAATTAGACTGTTCTAGAATTTTGTGAAAGTACTGCACAATGCGTGGGACCCGAATACACCGTTATTGACGGAGGTGAAACTTGTTTTAAAAATGGCATAGGTAGGCCTGAGGTTCAATCATCTAGCCTGCTATTCTGCACAGGAACATACGTAAGGGGAGAGAAAGGAGGCTATAAATTTTGACGACTTGGACAGAAGGCGTGAATAAAAATCTGTCAGATGGGCTTTTCGTATTTGGGAAGCAAGCTTGTTATAGTATATTACAGATCGTATCAAATACATGCAATATTGAATGTGTACACATTTGCAGCAAGTCGGTGCACGCCTTCAAGATGACGTGAGTTGCTTGATTCAATTTCAAAATTGAAGCTACTACAAGGAAAACGGGACCGGTACTTTCTAAAAGGTTGCCTCGTACGGATGAGTAGCTGGTTAAGTAATTCCGGTGGTACATTTTGGAAATACTAAAATATGTATTGCTGAGTATACAGGAAAAAATAAATAACTTTGCTCACGGGTGGCTAAGTAGGTTGGTTGGTTAGTTGGTTAAGGTGTTAAGGGCTAGTTCCCCCAGGATCGTGTCCGTCTCACTCACTGTCAAGGAATTTGCTACGAAATGCGAATAAGTTCAGTGTCCCGTAGATCTGCGAGCACAAGGCATGCGGCCTCCTTACGCACTATTACGGTGCTTCGGGGAATATATCTGTTTCTTCCATGCGCGTGGAAAGCCTCTAGTTTGCAGGTTGTAAAGTACAGTCTTTCCTTCGACACTGATTCCAGGCATGTCCAGATGAAGTGTTTTACATCGCCACTTTCTTGACATTCTGCGCATAACGGAGAGGCAGGTCACCCAGTTTTGAACACCCATGCTGGAGTTAAGGTCAACCCTGTCCGCCTTTTATACCGGGTGTTTCTGCGAATGCATTAAACAATTCAGTAAAAAAAAAATACCTGTCAAAGATAGCACAATTCTAGTACTTAAGCTGGTCTACTCGAAGTGGCGGACATTACTCGCACAAAAGATTGAAATGCATAATCGTCTAATAGACAAAATATCACTAATTAAATTTCAACCTAATTGACCTATGGCACTTATTGCAATTTACAAATTGTAGCCGGTGAGACTACATGGCATATCTACAGGGAAAAGAATTGTATCTGCCACAGCTCAAGGACTGTAATTGTGCTATCTGCCACAGACAATCTTTAAGAATGGCTTAAAGTCTTCGCAGAAGCACCCCGTATAATAGAGTTGCTTCCAGTCGGTTAAGCCTTTCACTACACAGCGCTCATGTGACAGTGGCCCTAAGCGACCGAAGGTGGCAGCAAATTGCATTCTGGGAAAAGCGTTGGCTCATGGGTGCTCTCACAGTCAATGGCCTTGAGAGCGCATAATTACGAGTTCGAGACCCTTTCTTTACAACTTTTTGTTAATTGAATAATCGGCTAATAATTTCAATCAGCGGTAAGGTAAGAACCAGTACTGATTCGTTCTTTGCATGGTCAACTATATGTGTTGAGTTTAACAAAAAGCTGGAGTGCATGGTACCCGCCAGGTAGCGCAGGCTTCATGGTCTCCAAGAAGAACAATAAAGTGTGAACGCCATGGAAAACTATATATACAAAATGAAGTGGTGTCATCACTTTTTTTATAAGCAACAAAATGCAGTGAGCAAGGAAAGAAGATCAACAAGCAAGTATCGCGAAAGGACAAGGAGATAAATGTCCAAACACTTATTTAGCATCCGTTTTCCCAAAGGAACGGAACACATTTCTTACTTAAGGCCACCGGACAGCTTACATAAGGCCAAGCTTTTTGATAGCTCAGAGCGACAGCCCTTAAGCCTTCTCTCCATTCACCGTACTTAAGGAAACGAGACTAATATGAACGACAGCGATGAATGGCTGGGAAGGTCGACATTGAGAAATGGATTCGGGGACTGGACAAGGAACGGGCACGATAAAATAAATTCGGAGAAAACAGCTTGTATCCTCCGGTTTCTGATCTCTCTGTATACACCACAGGACCTTAACGTTGAGCGAACCAAATCTTTCTCGACGGACGCTAATCCTCAAAGTACGAGTAACAAGGGGATTTCAGTAGAGCTCCCTACTGGAATGTGTGTTGACCGTTTTTCCCCCCAGATGCGCGGAGTTTTCTCAGAAAGCACGAAATGTATCCAGCAGAAAGCACGGACAAGTACAGAAGGGAAGACGGCACAGTTCCTTGTCAGTGCTTTCTGCCGGAAGAAGAAGAAGAAATCAACTTTATTTAAAGAGACAGCACCTTGCTTTTAGTGCTATGTGCAACCAACGAGCAGAGGCAACCACTAGTCTGATCTCTCACAAAGCCCACGGCGTGATGCACATATACTGACCTCGCATGGCCACTGAACTCAGCAAAAGAAGTTGCGTGCTATCGAACTACTGGAAAACAAGAAACGTGGATCGAAATGCCGCGGCACCTATTGTTCTTAAATTTTCCTGGCATTATACTGCACTAGCTTTGCTATCTAACCTAACAAAGATAATCGCATCTCAAAGCACAACCAGAGAGGAAAAGAAGCATCTCCGTTCTTCACGAAATACATCCAACAAGAAAACGGATATATACAGATGGGTCCTGTTTTCAGAATAGTTAAGTGTTGGTTATTGTCCTTTCAGGTGAACAGCGTATACTTAAGATATCTCGCTTATTATCATCCCCTACAGCAGGGTTATGAGTCGTATTAGAAGCAAAGAAGGTCATTGCTGAAAGTGACGCACGTGACAGCTGAGTTGTTTGCTCGCACTCGAAGTCGGTGCCAGAACTTCTGAGTGACATCCATGCCAAAACTTCATGTATTACGGAATATGTGCAGGGTGTGGCATTGTGTTCACATGGTGTATTTCAGTGGGTGCCTAGCCACATTGATTGCACCGGCACGGCTGGACAGACGATATGAAAAAAAACGGGCCTATGAAAATGGTGAAATGTGCGGTATCCTTTCTTCAGCCAATGCATAAGACACATCGTGAGGAAACTCTGCATGAAATGGCCACTGACAACGTGGTTCGACGACACAGCAAAAAACATATTTTTTATGCGGTGAACTCCTAACGCATATTCATATTTTCAGTTAACTTACCGAGATACGTATAAATCTAGTATTATCGACTTTGGCTAGATGTAGGCTGAATCATAATGCTGCATAAGACATAATGCTGAATCATCATTATGTCATTATGTGCTTGCGTTGAACCAGCAGAGGACATAGTCACCTGTGCTGTTAACTTCTTTGTTTTATGCCCAGCGATGGTGAGAACTGTGTGTCCAGTTGAGAAAAATGGGGAGTTCTGCGCTCTCTTTAAGGGCTGTTCTTTGACCATGGCTTTCTACATGCATCGCAAAAGAGGCAATATGTGCAGCGCGGAATGTTCTTGTTTTGTGCAAGCTTGCTTAAAAGTTGTGATAGTGTAGAAGCGTTAGAACTTTATATAATTATTTATTTTATTCTATTTCGTTTGACTTTGTACTGAGTGGGCATGTGCTCTGACTATAATTTGAGTGTTTTTTATTTCTACCTCATTCTTAAGTGTGACAGCACATCATCCACCAATTGATTTTTATTTATTATGTTAATCAGTATTCTTTAGCAATATGTTCATCACTCAGAGCGCCTTAACCCATATATTAGTGAAGTACAGAGCAGGAGACACGTACTTACAAACTCTCCAAATGATTCCGCGGCTAAATCTATTCAAGGATCTCTGTTTGTGCAGAACCATTCCATTGAATTCAGGGGGTGGCGTTTCCCACCAAAGACGGCGGGAGCGCGAGCTCTCACGAAAAAGGCTGATTCCTATGATAAGGACAGCGCGAAAACCGACAAACAATGGCCATAAATGAGGCACTCAATATTCACCCGAGTGCCAGCCACATAGTTTACAGACGAAGCTATGGAAAGTATAGATGAAATTAACTAACTCTGCCTAATTAAAGTTTCAGCTATATGCTAGGAAGGGCACACTTTGTAAATGTAACTCATCAGTCGGCGTCGTGGGTACATGTGGTGGCCTCGTCGTTTCCATGGACGCTGCACAGCCGTTGGAACAGAACGCAAGGCCAGAGCGATTTGCACCGCGATGAATTTGTTGAGTCTTTGAGACCGGTGAATAATTGGAATCACGGTGGCATCCGATATTTAAGAAAGAGAAGGAGAGAATAGAGCAAGATGAAACATAGTGGAGTTAACTAAAAACTGTCCGGGCTTGCTATCCGATGCACGGTGAAATGGTAATGAAATCTAAATAGCAAGCAAGCGAGAAGGCATGAACGTTATTTGTGCACTAAAATAACAGGTGACACGCACCTCTGTCACGGTCTACGTCGCAGGGAAGTCAACTAGTGACCTAGCTTCTTTTAGTGCAGACTGTCGTAATGACAATATTCACAGAAAGCAAAACGCCCATTAGTGCACTCAAACATGTAGCGACGTGGCAAGTGTCCTTTCGCATATGTAATAAAAAAAAGAATTACAGGTTCAACTAGTGGCCTCAATGCTTTCACAGGACGATATATTTGGTGCGCCGTAAAACGCAATGTTTCGATAAAAGCAGATAGCTTGATATTTATAGTGTGCACGTACATTTCCAGGCTTGTATGCAACTCCTAACAGAAGATGGCAATGAAGGTATTTGACACATCGGTGACCGAGAAGGTATGAGTAATGAAGAGGAATCTGGGCAGAGGATCCAGCGTTCCGCAATTAATAATCTGGCGAGTACATGGCCCGCAGGTATAAACGACCGGCAGCCGAAGTCAATACATCAACGTCGAGTCTTCTCTGTTTACCGAGGATATATCTTCCGGTACTTACGCCGTCGACTTCACCTCAATATTAATATCAGCGTCCTCGGCACAGCGGTCCTCGTATTTCGCTACAGAACCAAAAGCGAACGTGTAGAACAGAAAACAGTGAATGATAGCCCATGATAGCTCGCTGGCGAACAAACTCCACTTATTACACGCGCCTGAGTTGGATACGCTTTTCTGTCTTTTTTGGAGAGCATGTAGGAAAAGGTATTTGGCGATGAGTCTCGAGATAGAACAAATTGTTCCTGCCAAAAGGAGTCGATAGTAGCGTATATTTTTCGCCGAATCTCGTTTCAGACGACTGACTTCTGAGCTTAGTTCCCAATGTAGACATAAGTACGCGCACATCCGCAACGCACTCTGATCATCGCTCTCATCTGGTCTATGAAAACTGTCTCCAGTCAACTTGACGGGGTAGTCCGAACGCTAGTACAGGTGCTAAACCGGGATAGCAATCATCATGCTAGTGAAGATTGCCAGTTCTTTTAAACGATTCTTGCAAACTAAAACCTTTCGAGTTCGGTCCCAAGTGTATTAAAATTTTGCGCTCTATCGGCACACTGGGAGTAACAGCTTGGTGTTGGGGGCCGGCTTCACTATATTCGGAAGATCATCATCGACGACGGCGTATGAACGTATAAAAAAATCAACTTGCTCGACTATTGACTTTACTAAAGATGAACAACAACAACAACAACAACAACAACAACAACAACAACAACAACAACAACAACAACAACAACAACAACAACAACAACAACAACAACAACAACAACAACAACAACAACAACAACAACAACAACAACAACAACAACAACAACAACAACAACAAAAACGACGACGACGACGACGTTAACAACAACAACGATGACCGCGACGACGACGACGACGATCATGACGAAATTCATGTGGAGAGTTCTAAGATTTTTTGAAGCAGATGAGCTGTGGCAAGCCGGCGAGCCACAGGCTGTGGTTCGGTTTGTTAGAGGAACTGTAATGCAGTGATTGGGGCTTGTTGGTATGACATCGTGAGGCTTATAGCGCGTGAAAAGACAAGGACGAAGGAAGACGTGACCCACACACTGCAGGCGCTATAAGCCTCACGTATAGCGCCTGTGTGTGCCACGTCTTCCTTCGTCGTTGTCTTTTCACGCGCTATAAGCCTCACGGTATTAGAGGAAAATGCGTTTCTTTTGTTAAATCACAAATTGTTGGATATACGAAAAGTACCAGAAGAATGCGAAGAAGAAAAGTCTGTAGATGCAGCGTGCATATGTTGCACGTGAAGCAGTTGCTTAAGAACTAGTAAGCACACATCTACAAACAGAAACTTATTTATATAAGAACGTTGCGAGGCGAGAAGGTGGCAAAGACTACCGACGCTGTTCGACGAGTGCCCAGTTCTCATCTGGTCGGAAACCTCCGAGCCGCCGCCGGAGGCAGGTACTTCGTCGGCAGTGAACTGGCGTTTCCGGCCACGCTTTGCTGTATCGCCTGTTGATGTATAGCCAAGAGCGATTCAACTTCGGATGAGGATGACTCCATAGCTCCGTAGAGAGGGAGGCTGGCGTTCGGCGGCGACGGACGCAATTCGCCTCAGCTCCGCAGATGCCCCTTGGCTACTGCAGTCCATCACCACAGATCCCCGTAAGCTTGGTACCATCGTCTTTTGCAAGCCCAGGGCTCCATTTGGACCCCCCTTTCGTCGCGGTGGGACCATTTTTCTTCAATTACGGGTCCTTTGGAGATTCTCCCAGCGTTCGGGGGCGCGTAGCCTAACAGCTGCGGCGCGCCGACGGGCCTCGCCGGAGTTCTTCCCCGGCGATGGCGGCTTCAACCCCGGTTACGGGCTACGATCCCGCCTCACATCGAGTGGTTACCATGGATGTCACCCCGGCGGACCAGGATGTCCCTACCGAACATGAGTATCTTGAAGATATGATCCAACTTTGGCAACGCAAGCAACGCAAGTCCCCTCCCAAGACGCCCAAGCTCAAGGGGACGCCGGCTGCCTCGCAACCGGCGTTTGCGGGAATGTCGACGCACCTTCTCCCAGGAGGTGCTCCCAACTCGTCTCCTCCTCAGGCGCCACGTAAGCCTGCTTGGCGGCCGCGATACACGCCCCGCATAGGACGTGATGACCTCATCGTTGTGCTCAAACCGCGTGCCTCATTTGACCTCAAGACGGTGCTCCCATCGGAACGCGCTGGTGACGCGGTGCGTGCCTTTCTGGGGGACTGCTCGGCTGCCGACCTCCACGCGTGGCCAGTGTGGGACCAAAATGTGCTAGTGTGCAGCCTCACCTCGATCCCTATTGCTCAACGACTCCTTGGTGACATCATGCTACCCGTAGGGGACCAGCAGCTCCCGTTTCGGGGCCACGCCAAGGCGTCTGGGGACATCTGCCGCGGCGTCATCAACATCGACCCGGCTGCATTGTCCTCGAGCATCAAGCCGAATCTGGAGTGGCCGAAAGGCACTATCCTCGCGGCCCGCAAACTCGGGGACTCCAACGTGGCGGTTGTGACCTTCGAGGGCCCGAAGGTCCCGCGTTTCATCTTCTACCGCTGCCAGGTGGCCTACGTCCGCCTCTATAAGAAGACGGTTCCTGTATGTTCTTGCTGCGGCACCATTGGCCACAGGGCCACGGCTTGCCCCAGCCCCAAACCAGGCTTCTGCTCCCGCTGCGGCTCCCAGGTGCCTACCACGCCTGAGGGCCTTGCTCAACATGACTGCCAACCCCGCTGCATCCTGTGCACCGGGCCGCACGAAACCGGGGCACGGGGCTGCCCCGGCAAGTACCGTAAGCCTATCAAGCCCTCCCAGCCGGTCTCTTCACACCCGGCCTCACCACCACCTTGTACTCCCCATCAAGGCCACGCGCCCTTGACTCAACCCAAGTCCGGCTCCCGGTCCAAGGCCCCACCACCGGCTACTCCGGAACACTTCCCGCCACTCGCGGCTCCACCTCAGGTAAGTAGCTGGGCAGGGGTTGCCTCCAGCCTCCATTCCCTCCGCTGCCCCCACCCCGCTTGAACTTACTCTCCAGCGGCAGAACTCCGAGCTTCAGCGCCAGGTCGCTGCTCTGGCCAAGCAACTCGAGTCCCTTCGCTCCCAACTCCTTCCCCCCCAACCCAAGTCGGCCCTTCCACTTGCCTCAGTGGCCGTTTCCCCCCATCCCAACCCCAGTTCTTCTTCTCCCCCCGGGCCTCCCTCCCAGGAGCACCCGCAAACTCGGGCAGTCGCCGCCGCGGTCTCACAAGATCCCTCCTCGGCCCTTCCCCCAATTCAGGTCCCCCTGGATGATCTTCCTCCGATCGATACTACTCTTCCCATTCAAGACCGTCTCACGGGTCTCGAACAACGCAGCCTTACCATGGAGCGTACACTACGAGCCCTACCCGATCTGCTCATTCAACGCATCGGAGAGACCATCGTGCCAAAAGTTACAGCTGAGGTTCTCAAGGCCGTCCAGATATGGGCGTGCTCTCAATTCAGGTTCAAAAAGTCGCGCTCGCGCTCGGCGTCTCCCAACGCCAGCTCGCGCCACCGCAAACTCGCTGGGACCGCTAACACCCCCTTCAATCCGGTACTCATTCCTCCCTCTCCTGCTCCTCCAGTACCGGACCCGGTCCTGGTGCCGGCCCAGGCGATGGAGGACGACCCCTAACTCGTCTCTTTCACTATGGCGGTGCCTTCCTCGAGCTCCTCGCCTTCGTCACAATTCGAGCTCATCCAGTGGAACTGTCGCGGTTTCGGGAATAGGCAGAAGCGCTCTCACCTACTCCTCTTCCTTCAATCCCGGGGCTCTCTGCCGGCCGTCCTGGCTCTCCAGGAGGCTGGTCTCAATCCTTCTCTTTCTAGCTACTGTTCTTACTCAGGGGGCCCGACGACCAGTATCCTCGTCCACAAATCTTATACAGCGGTGCAAGTCGATCTCGATCTCACACTCCAACACGATTACTCCATGGTTACGGTGCTCCCCTCGCGGCGCCGTGACCCCCCAATTTATGTTCTTAATGTCTATTGCCCTCCTCATCTTCCGCGCGTCACCTTCTCGGAACTCTTTTATCGCGCCCTTAACACCGCTGCTCGTGACCCCCTGGTCATTGTTGGGGACTTCAATGCCCCCAGTCTGCACTGGGGCTACCACTATGAGAAGGCCCGGGGCCGTAAGCTCAAGGAGCTTATCTCCACGCTCGGTCTCACGTTGCTCACGGACCCGGCTTGTTCCACGCGGGGGGGCAACTCGGTTACTCGTGACACGTGTCCAGACCTCCCTCTCACCAAACATATCCGGGACGCTACTTGGGAGAACCTCGAGGAGTCTCTTGGTAGCGACCACTGTCTGCTGCGAATCGCCTTCTCCACGCGGATAGTGCGCAAAACATGGGGTACGGCCCGCCTCACGGACTGGCCGGCTTTTCGAACCCAGCCTTTCCTTCCCCTGTCCTCCCCCGACGGGTACTCCGCCTGGGCCGCCCATGCCCTCTCGACTCAACGCTCTCACACCCGTGTCATACAGACAACTCAGGCTGCTACCGCCGTGGACCCGCACCTTCTCCACCTTTGGGACGCTCGCCGCGGCCTCTTGCGCCGCTGGCGTCGCCACAAGTTGAATCGCAAGCTCAAAGCACGCATTGCTGCCCTCAGAGAGGAAGCGGCTGCTTATGCTGCCCACCTCAGTGATACAAACTGGGTCGAAACCTGCACGAAGGCCGCAGGTCAGATGGGATCCAGGGGGACGTGGCGCCTCTTTCGGAGCCTTCTGGATCCCTCTTCTACGCGAGGGGAAACACAACGACAACTGCGCCGCGCTCTGCACGGGTTCCCTGGCACCTCGGCTCAGCTCGCGGGCAAGCTGCGCGACCGGTACCTCTGTCGCACGGTGGACCTGGTTGGGCCAGAGTATCAGTACTCGGGCCGTCCCAACCCTGAGCTTGATGCTCCATTCACGCTGCCTGACCTTCGGGCTGCGTTGGCCAAAATGAGACGGGGTACGGCCCCGGGTCGCGATGGCATCACGGTCACCCTGCTGGCTAACCTTCCCGACTCGGCCTATCTCTCCCTTCTTCACCTCATGAATTCTGTCTGGGATGGGTGCCCCCTCCCCACAGAATGGACCACCTCTCTCATTACATTTATACCCAAACCTGGCAACCTCGTTCACATCGAGGCCCTCCGCCCCATTTCTCTCACCTCTTGCGTAGGGAAACTCATGGAAGCGATGGTTAGGGATCGCCTTTCCGCCTACCTGGAGCGGGAGGGGATCTTCGCGGACACAGTGTGCGGCTTCCGCCCGCATCTGTCCGCGCAAGACGTCCTCCTCCAGCTTCACCGCGACATTATTGATCCTACTACTATGCGCCACAACGACAAAGCCATTCTTGCGCTCGACCTGCGCGGCGCATTTGACAACGTCACACATAGTAGTATCCTCGCCAATCTCAACACGACACATTGCGGCTCAAAAGCGTTCGCATACATCCGCGCTTTCCTTTCTCACCGCTCTGCCTTCATCCGCGTCGATGACTCTGAACACGGGCCGTACCCCATGGGCACGCGGGGCACACCTCAGGGAGCGGTTCTCTCTCCGCTCCTCTTTAATCTGGCCATGCTACGCCTTCCTGCTCTTCTGGCCCAGGTGGAGGGTATCCAACACGCACTTTACGCCGATGACATCACCGTCTGGACTAATTCTGGCAACCCCGCTCAAATCGAGCAGCGTCTTCAACAGGCTGCTTCTATAGTGGACACTTACGCCACCTCTTGTGGCCTGGAGTGCGCCCCCCAGAAATCCGCACTTCTTTCTCTTTCCTCTTTACCCCCACCCCGGCTCTCCTTGCCCACGGGTCCCATCCCCGTGGTCACCGAGCTCCGTGTTCTGGGACCTTTTATTTCGTCCTCTCTCAACCCGGGCTCTACCCTTACCCGCCTCCGCCGTATGGGGGAGCAGGTGAGCCGCATGATTCGTCGGGTGTCTACGAAACGTGGCGGTCTGCGAGGGCGGGATGCCCTTCGTTTGGCCCAAGCGTTCGTCATCAGTCGGATCATGTACGCAGCCCCCTACCTCCGTCTCGGTCGCCACCACGAGGCCCAGCTGGATGCCCTCATCCGGTCTGTGCATAAGCGTGCGCTGGGCCTCCCGGTGTCCACTTCCAACCGTCGTTTTGCGGCTTTGGGGGTGCACAACTCCTACTCGGAGCTTCGGGAGGCTCACCTCGTTAACCAACTTGGTCGCCTGTCTCAGACGTCTCCTGGGCGCCGTCTGCTTGCGCGCCTTGCTCTTCAACCTATTCTTCCTCCGGCGCCCCCCGATCGGATTCCCGACTCTTGGCGCCAGAAACTCTGGGTTGCCCCTCTCCCTCGTAATATGGATACTGTCTCCCACCCTGGTCGTCGGGCCGCTCGTGTTCGTGCCTTTACATCCCAACACGGATCTCGCCCCGGTGTCTTCTATGTGGATGTCGCGGGTCCTTCCCCCTCTGGCTACTTTTCGACTGCCGTGATCCACGAGGGAAACACGATTGATGGCCTCTCCTTTCGGGCCACTACTTCAACTCAGGCGGAGGAGGTGGCCATTGCCTTGGCGGCCTCCCACCCCAACGCAAGGGTCATCATCTCGGACTCGCGCTCTGCCTGCTCCCGATACCTTGCCGGTTCTGTCTCGCCCCTCGCGGCTCACCTACTCCGGGCCGCCTCCTGGCGTTTCGTACCTCACCCCGTCCGACTTGTCTGGTCCCCGGGACACGAGGGTCTTCCTGGTAACGAGGCCGCCGATGCGGCCGCCCGCGCGCTTCTTCCCCGGGCCGTTACCCCTTCTCCCCCCTTCCCTGATCCTGCAACCCAGTTGCTCACATCGTTTCGAGAAATCTTGGCCTATTACCGTGATGGCCGTCGGCTTTTTCCGGCCCCGGTCCGGGGTTTGTCTAAGGCCGATGAGCGAACCCTGCGCCGCTTACAGACCAACACCCTGTTGTGTCCTGCCGTGGCTCGCCATTTTTTGCCTAATACAAGTGGGCACTGTCGCCATTGTGGGGTCCTGGCCGACACCTACCACATGGTTGCAGCATGACCCTCTTTCTCTTTTCCTCTCTCCCCCCCTTTTCCCGTTCCCACACGAGAGGCCTGGGAGGAGACCCTGCTCAGCTGCTCTACCTTGTGCGCCCAGCGCGCCCTGGTAGCGCGAGCCCGAGCGGCGGCCATCTCCAATGGAATCCCGGACTAGGGAGTCCACTTAGGTGTCCCCCCCTTCGGGGGTCAACTCTTGTATTTTCCTAAAATAAATGTTTTCACCACCACCACCGCCGGAGGCACCGGCAACAGTCACTGACGCCGCGCGCGTTCGGTGCAAACACGAGCAAAACGCCGACGGCGTCGACAAAAGTTCTGCGCGTTGCTGGTGCTGCTACATGGGCACCCGGCTAGTGAAGAGGCCCGGTGAAAATCGGGGGTCTGAACGATACGAATCACGTTGTCGTACCGTGGCCGGTGTCATACCAATGCGGTGTCGTACCGTGGCCGGTGTCGTCCCGAGGCCGGTGTCGTAACGAGGCCGGTGTCTTACTGTGGCCGGTGTCGTACCGAGGAGGTGTGCTCCTGCCGTGCCCGGCGTGCTCGTACCATGGGCAGCATGCTCGTACCGTGGCCGGTGCTGTGTCGTGGCCGTGCTGTACCGTGGCTTGGTGAGCGCCGTGGCCTGGTGAGCGCCGTGGTCGGTGTGCGCCGTGGCCGGTGAGCGCCGTGGCCGATGCTATCTGGGCCCTCACGAACTGGCTGTTGACTTGCGCTAGCCACAGGGAGGGATCAGCTGGCCAGAAGTTCGAAGGCGGAAGTAGAAAGCCGAGACTGTCTCGGACGCGTACGGCGCCGGAGGCGCCGTTGTATTCCATTCTCACCGTAGTCAGCACAAAGCCGCAAAGTTTCCAAAGTCCGTGGTCACCAACATTGTAGATGTAGCGTGCATGTGTTGCACGCTAGGAAGTTGCTTAAGCACGAGTAAGCACACATCTACAAACAGAAACTTAATTATATAGAAACGTTGCGAGGCGAGAAGGTGGCAAAGTCTTCCGACGCTGCTCGACCAGTGTCCAGATATAATCTGGTCGAAAACGTCCAAGCCGCCGCCGTAGGCACCGGCAACAGTCACGGACGCCGCGCGCGTTCGGTGCAAACGCGGGCAAACGCCGACGGCGTCGACAAAAGTTCCGCGCGTTGCTGGCGCTGCTATAGGTCCTTTAGTAGAGTGCCTAGAATATACTTCTAGGCACTGTACTTTTAGTAAAAGCTAACGTTTGTGAGAAAGAACTAATCGGCTGACTGTATTATTGACAACTGGCTGTGAATGGCATAAGAGCGCAATTTTTAAGTTAAGATCAGCCGAGGGCATTCTTCGCTGCCTTCGTTCTTTCTAGACCAGCAGGCCTACCAAGTTGCAAGGGAAAACGGCTTCTACACAGTGTCTCCATTCATGAACATTAATTCGTCATGGTTGACTTACATAAGAAAATAACAAAGTATAAAATTTCCCATTTCAAGAGAAGCTAGGCCGTTCTACTTTACAACTATTTGCTGCCAGTGTTACAGATATGCAAACTTCGCGCGGTGAAATTAATTTGATTGTTGTTCTTCTTGATCTATAGTAGAGTTTAATTACATTTCATAACAGGTGTTAGCTTGAAATTCCCAACATGTCCGGAAGGCGCCTGAGGAGTGGCAGAGAGAGAGAGAGAGAGAGAAAGAGAAGTGATTTAATTTGCACTCGTCAAATAGATGACGGGGTAGAGGCTCCATCCAGCCTGAACTCACCCTCATCCTGCCTAACCGTCGCCCGGGATCCCTTGGGACGCGGCGGCGGTCAGGACGAGCCCGATGACTTGTCGTTGAGCATTTTCTTCTTCTTTGAGTAGCAAGGACTCCCAGGATTCTCTACATCTATCTGACTCATCAAAGCTAGCACAGGTTCAAACCATGTGGACTAAGTCCGCTACATCATCACAGTGCCTACACCGAGGGCTACACACCGAAGGATGCCATTTGCTCAACAGTTGTGGGTTAGGAAATGCTCCCGTTTGCAGCTTTCTCCACATAACTTCCTCGCCTTTAGTAAGGTTCTTATCCACTCTTGGGTAAGTCTTACGTCCCTGCTTATAATGGTTGATAATTTCCTGAAAAGTGTTCAATTCGTTACCCGTTTGTAGGGGTTACTCACTTGGGGGGGTGTCATGACAGCGCTGGGACCCCGGAAAGTGCGACCACGGGCCAGCGAGTGGCAAAAAATGTTTTTAGTAAGCACAAATGCCGGTATGACCGAGCTGAGGCAACGAAGTATGCTATGGTATGGTATGGTGTGAAAAAATTTGAGTACTTGCAGAGCGTGTCCCAACACGCAGCGAGCCGCTCCCACGTAGGGACCGGAAGGCCAAGCCTCTCAGCAGCATTGTGGGCCTGCTGGACAGCCCAGAGTTGGTCGGCCAGAAGAGGGCTGCGGAGGGCCGCATCCCACCTGGCCGAGTTGTTATCGACTGTAGAGTGTGACCGGGCACACCGCCAGATCATGCGATCTAACGTGGCTATTTCTCCGCATGAGGGACAAGAATTGTCGGTATAAGTATCTCGATAGATCGTGTGTAAGAGACACGGGTTAGGATGCGTACTTGCTTACAAAAGCCGAATGTGAGTGCCTGAGCTCTGTTGAGCCGCGGATGTGGAAGGGAATAACTTCTGCGTGCGAGGTAAAAGTGTTTAGTAATCTCGTTGCAGGTGGAGGCAGTGTCCCTATTCTCGGGGAGTCTTCTCCAAGCTGTCCGGGGGTTGCGCGGTAGGTTAGGTCGCGCACAGCCCCGTGAGCCGACTCGTTGAGGTTGGGGGGAGCACCCTATATTGACCCTGATGTGCGGGAAACCAACAAATGAAGTGGTGTGTCATTTCCTTACCCTCGAGGAGCCGGAGGGCCTGCTTAGAGATAATGCCTTTTTCAAATGCTCTAACTGCAGACATCGAGTCGCTATAATTAGCATCTCGCTTGTCATCAAGTAAGGTTATTGCGATTGCCATCTGTTCGGCAATTTCTGAGTTCCTGGCCCGGACCGAGGCAGCAGTGGTAATTTGTTGTTCAGAATCGACGGTTACAATTGTGAAGGCTTGACGTCCTTTATAGGAGGCAGCGTCCACAAAGCAGACCTGTCGCTGATCACTCTATATTTGCTTAAGGATGGTGGCAGCTCTCGCTTTCCTTCTACCGCGGTTATGATCGGGGGGCATGTTTCTAGGGATGGGTGGCGCCGTATAGTGTTCTCGCGAACAGAATGGAGAATGTTGGAAAAGTCTTCTGCGATCCCATCGGGGCAATGACCGAGCTCCCGCAGGATGCATCTACCCGCTTTGGATGTAGTCAGACGAGCTAGTTGCGCGCGTTCCTGAGCTTCCGCTATGTCCTCTAGGGCATTGTGAATGCCGAACTGAAGTAAAAGCTCTGTGTGAGTAAAAATGGGTATTCCAGGAACCCGCTTGGTGACTTTCCTAAGCAGTGGGTTCAGTTTGTCTTTCTCTGCCCGCTTCCAGCGGTGCATAGCTGCTACGTACATGAAGTGGCAGAGGACAAAGGCATGCATTAAACGAAGGAGGTTGTCCTCCTTGAGCCCATGATGTCGATTGGAAACCCTCCGAACAAGATGAACGGCGTTATCTGTTTTGGCAACGAGCTTGGCTATAGTCTTACCGTTCCAGCCACTCGACTCAATGGTCATGCCTAGGATAGCGATTGAATCGACCGTGAGTATGTGGCCTCTATTTCTAGTGGAGATCCACTAGAAATCCACTAGATCCACTATTCTCCAGGGATATCCCGCCTTTAGGTCTCGGACCGCATTTTTTTGGGTCGATATAAAAGGAGCTCCAATTTTGATGGAGAGCATCGAAGCCCGGAGGGTTCGAGGTAGGCTTCGATGACGTCTATGGCTTCTTGAAGAGCATACTCGACCTGACCTTCACCAGGTCTGGTACACCAAATAGTGATTTCATGAGCATACATGGTGTGTCCGATGCCCTCAATTCCGAGAAGCTTTCTGCAAAGGCCAATCATTGCTATGTTGAATAGTGAGGGCGAGATAATGACACCCGGTGGTGTACCTCTCCCCTCCAGCTCTAGTGGTTGTGATTCAAGCTCGGCAACTCTGAGAATAGCTTTCCTGTCACTGAGGAAGTACTTGACGAAGTTGTAAAACCTTTGACCTACGTTAAGGTAAGATATTGAAGCTAAACATGCGAGTGAAGTATGTTATCAAAGGCTTTTTCAAGATCGAGGCCTAGAATGGCTCGAGTGTCACTGGAGTTGCTATCAATAATCTGATGGTTAATTAATTTCATGGCGTCCTGTGTAGATAGACCTGCTCTAAATCCGATCATAGTATAGGGGTACATGTCATTATCCTTCAAGAACCGCACGCAATGTGAGAAACAAGTTTCGCGATAAACTCTCTCCGCCGTTGTTATATTTTCTTGGTATCGTGTTTGATATAATATATGCGATTCTTTTAACGATAAACATGTTGTGGCTAGTTATCAGACCGACATAGTGGCCTAGTGCTGGTGGTCGGGAAAATGATTATGGGAGCAAATAACTCATTTGTGAAAATACGCATTCAATACACATCTTTCGCCTTGCCAATTGTCGTACCAACTGTCTTCTAAAAGGGACACCTCGCGCCCCCGCTTGCAGAGGAGAGAAAGAAAAAATAAAAAAAAAAAAGAGATGAAGGAAGGAAAAAAAAGGAGATGAAGGCACACCACAAACACGTCACATCACACATAGAGCACAAACATTACAGAAGAGAGTTGAGTCCCGTGTTTGACTAGAATACCAGGATGGCTTTGTGAGCCTCACATCGAGTTGCTTCCCAATGATTTAAAGCTAATGGTATAAGAATCTCACAGCACCTCGATGTGCATAGAAAATGTTTAGCAAACGCATAGCTTTAGCATTCGCCTACCTCGAAAGTGAAATGAAATAGTAAAAAATGCAGTACTTTTTTTTATTCTCGCTGAAATGCAGTACTCTACCGATTGCACGTTTCTTGCAGTTACTGTTTACTATTTACTATTTACTGAGGCATGCCGGGAAACAATCGTGGCCTGTGTTTCGGTCGTGCAAACAACCTAAACATATGTGCTCCCCCCCTTCCCCTCCCCCCCCCCCTGAAAAAAAAAAGTAAAAAAAAAGGAAAAAAAAAAAAAAGGAGAAACGCTCGCGTTCAATAACGCAGTTGGAAGAACCTCAGTTTCGAGCATCTCCGTTTTGTACTCCAATAATTAATTTTGCAGTATGTTTAGGTATAGCTTTAACAATTTAGAGGCAAGCGTGTAGCATCGCAGCAAGAATTAACATACAGCTCACACACCTGCAATTGAAAGCAGAGCGCGACATCAGTGGTTCGGTGGGCATTGCAGCCGACGGAGTGCCAGTGCATGTGTTATAGCAAAAGATAATTTATTTCAACCTTTCCTCTCCCTCTCCCTTCATCTCCCTGACGCTGAACATATATACACCCGCCCGCTGGAGGAGGCTACGAACGAAAGCAATTTACATATAGAAAACAATGAAACCTCAATTGCCACCCGACCCTTGCACGTACAGCCTCCCACATTTGAGCTACATCGCGCGAGTGTCCATCACGCGCCATTTTACCGCTTTTAAGCGGTGATAATCAGCGAGACTGGCAGAAGTATACAATCAAGTGCACCAAGCACTCTCCTGTGTAAGAGTCGTCTAATGCGATGTTCCCTTCAGGGCGACGCACGACCATATTATAGTGTTCTCGCGCGATATAGCTAAAAAAAAGTCACAGGCCTGCGCGGCACACGCAGCTTAGTCACAGCGTAAGCTGGTGGAGTGGCTTATGAGTAGCAATTTCGGCACCACGCTCAACAGGGTCTTCGCGGCAAAGTCTCTTCGCCTCGTTTTGACGACAGCGATCTCAACTTTCCGCCCGGCGTCGACGGCGAGCTGTGGTTTGTACCGATGATGCTTGGTTGTAGCCGCGCACGTAGCTCTACGATTTGCTTCTTCAGCAGCGGTTCGTACCTTGTGAGGAGACGCCATAACGTGTACCGAAGAGGTACCGAGAATACGTGGCGCACATCTCACATCGGGATCGCGTTTATTGCGCGCCTCGTCTAAATCGCATCTCGTCGGGGAAGTATCTCAAACGGTTTTCACGCACCCGAATTTCATGAGTAAGTCGCATCTTTCACAAATAACTTCACCACTATGGTCGTTCTAGAGCGCAGCTCTTAAGCGCGCGTTCCTGCGGCGATGCGGCGGCGGTGGCGTAACCGAGTGAACGAGCATAGCGAAAGATGAAGGCGAACACGGAGAGCAGCGGAGGGACGAAAGACGCGGGCAGGAAATCGGAGAGGAGGGTGCAGCGCAACCAGGAGGCGGAAAGCGGAGAAGGGTATGGCGAAAGGGTGAGGAGGAAAGCGGAGTGCCGGCGGCGACCAGGCAAGCGGCCAGCGTTGAAACAAAGCGCTGGCGTGGACTTCAGACCCACTGCGCATGCGATACTTCTCCTGCGGCGGCGCCGCCGCTAGAGAATGCACTCCGCGCGAGACACGCATTCCCGTGTTCACGCTTTCTTTCTGAACAATGAGCGACGTATCAGGTAGAAATGCTTCGTCTGCCGCTGCTGTTAAACGAGCTGCCCGAGCTCAGCGTCGCCGCCGAGAGCACCCTGTCGTTCAGAATGAATTTTTTTGCCATATTATAAGCGAATTCAAAATACTTAAACATCTGCGCTAGAAATTCGCATTTGGGAGTGTTGTAATCGTAGGTGAATTTTTTTTTAGTCATCCTGATCTTGCGGAATGGTTTACACTTGGCTCGTTGTAATTGCTTACAGAACACATTCCAGAAGCATGGTGATGCATATTACATATAGAGCGCAAGATCGTGCGTCTGTTTCACATGACATTTTCGTTTCGGGGGGGGGGGGGGGGGGAGCTTCTTCCATACGAAAAAAAAAAAAACTTTTGATCACCATATGACGCCGAATGGTCCGCTCTGTAAATACAGTGTTCCATGTCTGTTGCACAAGCACTCTGCTCGGAGCAAGCAAGGAATGTGTCTGTGTGTGTTTGTGTTTCTGCTAAGGAGAATAATTTTCAAGTACCTCAAGTCTTACCCTTTGGTACAAGTCTCCTAGCAGATTCTATTTTGGGGATAAAAGCACCGATCAGTTGTCCACTTTCAGCGGCAATGCTACTCTGCCACTAAGCTGCCAGGCCTCCCGGCAAAACTCTGAACCGTAGCAAGATAAAAAAAAAAAGAAAACAAGAAAAGAAAGCACTGTTGTCTGTTCAGCAGTCGATGCTCTTGTTTCTTGCCGTCGTCTGCTACTCGTCCGCTCTACCACGCTCCAGTAGAGACCACGGAAAGCGAGTCCGCGACTGTTCTTCTTCTATTGTCATCCATGCTACGATCTACGCGGCATCTCTCCTATGTCTTCACAAGTTAAAGTAACGAAACACTGTGATCCGCTTTCCGTCGGCAGCGAAGCGAAAGCGGTTGACGAGTCTCTATGTTTATTGCGTTTGGCAGCGTCGCGGTCACTCGCGACTTGGAAGAGCCGAAAAGAACACGACAGAAGAGATACCATTAAGACAGTGCATCTGCAACGCTCAAGGACGTCGCTCTTTGTACGTTGTCGAGAAAGAGATGCAACTGTAACCCAAACTATGATTTCCCCCCAGCAAAATGGGCGTATAGGAGCTCTGATACGGATCAGAGATACGATGTTTACGGAAGCGGCACCACAGTTCGGAGAAACCATCAGCATCTGTGCGCATTCTAAAATGTATGTTTTAAATGTAAGAGTTCAACGGCGAAATACTCCACGAGGGGTATTCTTTTTTGGCGTGTTCTATTCCAGCAAGAAAGACGTCTCCCTAATAATCTTGATATTTCTGCAAGTAGCGCATGTACTTATAGAAACTGTTATGCCGACCCATTCCAGCTTTAGCACAATGGAGAAAGAATAAAAACAGGATATCCGCATGGATGAGGTATGGAAATAAGCTGTGATAGCATACGCGAGAATGTAGCTGCAGAGCAGGTACATATCGATAAGACTTGTGTGTTGGCTTACAAACTGTTGTAATTAAACTTGACCTGCTGTTGTAGTTACATTTAATGAAACATGAGATAGAAGTGCAAGAGTCCCTAAAAAATGACAAGGCGGTTTTTATTTCTGTAGTGCTACAGCAGAACATTTGAATAGTAATTTAAGATACAAATTAAGATGTCAGCAATAATATAGCCGAGCGATTTAGTAGTGGAACACACCCTTTGGCCATCCATAAACTTCGCTCGTAACTCCACGTTTGGGAATAATAAAGCACAGTTATTTTCAATTCTGCGGCTGCATTTCTTCAGGGTACAGCCGGATGGCGTAATCACAGTGACGGGCAGTCCGCTGGTGAGCATAAACTTTCGCTCCTTTCTACCCTCCCTTATTCATTCTTCACGTGATAAAATGTACGAGCACCGAAAAAGAATTTCCTACCTTCTTAGTTGAAGTCTGTGTACTAGTGTTCTACTGTTCTTCCCTCGTTCTCTGTCTGGAAAGTAACAACTGCTACTCAAGGTGCGTGTTGCGCCAGATTTGTCACCAGCAACGCACTCGACGGCCGTAGTGAGCTTGCCGACCGCTGCAATTGTGACGACGTGTCGATACATCTGCAGTGAGGTCCAACGTGTTGTCGTTGCCGGTGTGTCTAAAGCGTCCATCTGCTCCCGTGAAACTACTCGATTGATTGAAAAACCACTTGCGAAAACAGTGACCCACTTGCTCGCTACGTTGTCACCAATGTTTGCACAATGCGACTTACAGCGGTTGAATGGTTGCTTTCAAACCCTTGCATACGGGCGTGGAATTAGTTTGGGTACGTGAAAAGCCCGGAGAGAACGCTAAGTAGACGGAAGGCAATAGCGGTGGAGAACGCAACACGGCGTTGCGTTCTTAAAGAACTCAGAAATAGCATTGCGCAACGTTTGAAACTATCACACTCGTGGAGAATAGACTCGGAAGTGCACCTTGATTGGTTTCTGACTCGTTCCTTCTCTCGGCGTCTGCTACCATATGACCAGTGAGGGTAGTTCGAGCCGTGACTCCTCGCGACCTATCGTGACAGCAGCCAGAACCTCGAAGCGCGGGAAAGAGGCAAAGATGGGTTCGCTTTAATGCGGATGGTGCATAAATATTGCTACGAGGCGCTGTAGTATAGCGAACGATCATGACAGGACTGACGAAGACGACGACCGCCGCTAGTCGCGTGCACGGGCTTCATCTTGTATGCCTGTCTTCTGCCCGTTGTATATATCGTGTAATATATTGTCAAGCATATTTTCTCCCCGTAACATTTTGGTGGAGGTGCGGGTTTTTCAAGTATCAAGACGGATTTACGCAGCGGACGCTCCTTGGCTGCATCTACAATGCCAGCACAAGGCGGGGACATCTCTACGTACCAATATATGGATGAAAATACTTTTCTTGACTATGCTTTGCGTTTCAGCTGACAATTCAGGAATTATAATTTGCCACCTGAAGTTATAAGTAAATTAGTAAAGAATGGTTAACTAATGATCATACTTTTGATACCTTACCACCTAGTAAAAATTTTCAGTTTGTCTGGAATCCCGGCCACGGTAGCCGCATTTCGATGGGGGCGAAATGCAGACAACACCGGTGTACTTAGATTTAGGTGCACGTTAAAGAACCCCAGGTGGTCCAAATTAATCGGGAGTCCCCCACTACGGCGTGCCTCATAATCAGGTGGTGGTTTTGGCACGTAAAACCGCATGCTTTAGTTTGTCTGGAATGCTCAATTTTAGTTCCCAGACACTGTCATCGCTGAAACATTTGGCATGCATCTGCTAACTAGCAGTGGAATGTGATGCATGTATTCGATGTTAAATGGCACACCTAAACCATAGTCCAGATTGAGTCATGACGAGTACTGCGGAAGTTACCAGCGGGTAAGCAGCGAGAAGTATTGTTTGCGTACTAAGTTACGCACTTTATGTTGCATACCAATGTATTGCATGGCCAGGTTTCGGGAAAAAGTTCCTCTAAATAGGTGGCAGTCTCTGAACTTTAGTATGCGCACCTGCTTTTGCGCTAATAGGTTCTGATTCCACGCAACAAGTGGCATCGTCGTCATTGTTTTCGTTTTGTTGTCGTCGTGTTGTCGTTGAATACAGTCGGGTGAGTTTGTGCCAAATTGAATGAGTCCTGCACAAATTTGAGGGTGTTCGGGGTCGTCGAGGGAGTAACTGGTGCCACGTTAAAAAAATGCTGAGTCGGAAGAATAACACACGACTGTTGATGTAAAACTTGTTTTTGGTCGCAATGCTAGCTAAGCCGCTCTAATTGCTCTTTATTTTTTATTATTGTTCCCTTCTACCTGTTCTCTGCTATCTAAAACATAGAATGGACCCAAGTAAAACAAAACAAAAACAAACAAACAAACAAACAAACACACTCCCCAGTGATACAACCAAACAAGATCAACAAGGAGACGATGTTCACGGAATGCATTTCGTGCAGAATGTTTTGTTGTATGAGGACGAATTCTCAGCGGTCCTTCGTTGGCAGCCGTTTGACAGAAAAAAAAAACAGTGGGAAAGTGTGAAATTAAGAGAGGGAGAGAAACGTGCCAGGGGTAAAGATGTCGGTCACTATTGCGGATCCGAGTAGCGCAGGCAGGGTCGATCAAAAATGTCTCCTCTCTCTTCCGCGTGCTCGAACACGACACTGGTGACCCAACACTGGCGAAGCGAAATCGTATCGTGAAAATCGCGTGCCAGCACAAAAGAAAGGCTCGGAAGCACGCAAAAAAAAAGTGCCCTCGTTATCTCCCTCGAAGTCAGGCCGATGACAAGGGCAGGCACTGGAGCGCCGCTCAGGTAAATATGTTCCCGAATACTTTATGTGTATCGAAGGGCCTCTCACTTATCCCAGAAAGAAAAGGAAAATTAGGGACCTCAATTAGAATTTGCCTGATTGACTACGCTACTTCTGGGGAGGGGAACAAGAAACAAAGAGAATAGGCAAAGTTCAGGTTGACCAGATGCACTCAAGAAGGTGCTGCGGGTCTATAGTGGGACACTCAAGTCAGGAACTTCAGACATGTTCACTCCTGGAAAGACCGGCTGGCGGGCAATCACCCTGCAAATACAGATGTCACAACACAGAGAGGCTGGATGGGTGGATGCAAAACTTTAATGAAAGTCCTGAGGTACGCGACTCAGCGCGCTGCGGGCCGCTCCCACGTTGGGACAGTCAGGCCATGCCCGACCGCCGCATCGTGGGCCCTCTGGACAGCCCATAGTTGCGCCCCGGCATCGGGGCTCTGATAGCGGAGAGCCACTTGTCCTCATTGATTTGTTCCGTGCCTCGCAACGAGGGGCAACGCATATGCTCTGGCGTTGCCTATCACAGAGATAGAGAAATAAACTTTTATTTTCTGAAACGGTAATCTGAGTCAGGACCCGGTTCATCCTAGGTGGGAGGATTCATTATTACAGGAACCCTCTGGCTTGGGCTGGCTCCTTCGCCCGGGCGACGACTGCGTTGGTCGTCCAGGTCGTCAGAGGAAAGCTTTGCCTCCCACGTTTCAGTGGTGGTACTGAAGTGCGCTGAGTTGGGGTGCTCTTCTTCAGCCTCTATGGGGCGTCCTTGTTTGGAGTCGTCATGTTGAGCTTGTGAGCTGGGGTCTGGGGATGTGTCACGCAGTGGGCAATCCTGGACCATGTGTTGCAGGGTGTCTGGGACGTCACAGTGGGTGCATGTGTACGAATACTGCGCAGGATAGAGTCTGTGCATGATTGGTCCGTGTACATAGGTGTTTGTCTGTAGACGGCGGAGGATCACAGAAATAAAAAAAAGTATGCTTGCAAATTGAAAAGGCGAGAGTCATATACACGCTATGTCTACGATTTGCCGGCGTCAATTGCTGACCCTCTCACGAAACATTCTTGCTTAATTAGAAACACATTCATAAACCTGGCTTGTTTCTATAAGTGATACATGCTCTAACTCCCACAGCTGTGTTTGCCTTTAGCGAGAAGGAGTGCTTTTCGAAGGGCCTTTTCAGTTGTAATCTTGCAAGGTTGCTGTATACCCCTGCCTGAGCAGAAAGTAATCAAATTGACACACACGATCTAAAGCCCGTTGTATCAATACCTATTGGCGCCTTCATCGCCACGCAACCAGTAGGCAGAATGAAATATTACTGCGGACTCCCAAGTTCTGATTGCTCGTCTCTTGTGACAAGTTTTAATAAAACTGCCGAAATATAACCAGGAAAAAAAGGAACCCTTCTGTGCGAATAGCGTATGCAATACATAAGTTATGCATATCCCAGGCACATCTTGGAATCCATGTGAAGCGAAGATTTCGTGATGCGGGTAATCAAATGCTATAAATTTGCCCGAGTCATTCCTGCGTCTATGGTGCAATAAAAACTGGCGCTTGCGCACGCCATCTCGCGCACCCTTGCTACGCAATCTAACACACGCGGCGATCTTCTCAAATAGATAGTTGGCGTTCTTCTTCTTCTTTCTGGGGTTTTACGTGCCAAAGTTCTGATTATGAGGCACGCTGTAGTGGAGGGCTCCGGATTAATTTTGACCACCTTAGGTTCTTTAACGTGCACTACAACGCAAGCACACGGGCGTTTTTGCATTTCGTCTCCATCGAAATGCGGCCGCCGCGTTGGCACGACAGAAGCGTACGGGAGGCTGTGGCCTAATGTTAGAGCACCGGACTTCAGTACTGAAAGACCGAGGACCGCGATCCCCACCATTGGGCACGTAATCCAATTTCTTTAAAGTGTCAGTTATATATTCGGCTGGACATCAGCACCCTGCAGCCACTGTCAGGAAAGTCCGGGAGGGTTTGCGAAGAAAGCTTTGCTTAAAAAAATTGTCACTCACTTAAGTATCCTTACGTGATTTGAATGTGAAGGGATTAGGACTTCTCCAAATAATTGGCTACGTCTATAATACGGGAGGTAATAAATTGTCACGTGTCCTTCTCAACTCTACCTTAAACCACCTTGGTCTAATTTGTACCAACCCTAATGCACCTTAATCAACTTTAATTCAGCTTGCTCTAATTTTTACCAACCTTAATCCGCCTTAATGCACTTTAATTCACCTTCATTGACTTTACTTCACTTTAATTCATTTCACTCCACCTTAAGTCACCTTACTCTAACTTGTTCTAACCTTAATTCACTTTACTTCACTCTGTTAAATTTTAATTCATATTAATTCCCATTAATTAAACATAATTACTACTAATTAACGTGGTATACCATTTACTATCTTCTGTATCACTACTGACGTCATACAAGACGCTGATGACGTCAAATTGATTTTTGGTAGCACTCGTTGCCGACAACGCCGGCTTTTTTGCCTCATGGTACATTTAACGTTTTCGCTATAATAAACTGGACAGCGCGAAGCGGGCCTAGGGAGGGGGCCAAGAGACAGACACAACACGGGCCGTGCCACGCTGCTCATAGTTCGATTATGAATCCTCGTCAACTTGCTCGGAATTCTGTCCTATATGCTGCATATAGCGTATCCACTCGAGCTCAGTTCTTTAACCTCTTGCGGTTTAAGGTTGGTAAAAATTAGAGCAAGGTCGATTCAGGTGGGTTAAAGCAGATTAAGGCGCATTAGGGTTGGTACATATTAGACCAAGGTGGATTAAGGTGGATTAAGGTAGAGTGGTGAAGGACACGTGACAATGTATGACGTCTCGTATTCACCCACAACTGGGATCCAGCCCTCTCCGTGCTCCATCAAAATAAAGTATTTTTTTCTCCCTCTCTCGTAAACTTGCTCAGAATTCAGTCCTATATACTGCATATACAGCGTATACACTCGAGCTCAGTTCTTTAACCTTTCCGAGGAGTGAGCTATAAACTTAATCTAGAATCAATATTTCGAATATTCACGATGCTCAGACACACAAGGACCGGCGGTGGTAGACGAGCTCTACGCCCTTCATTTTACCTTCACCGATGCGCGCTCTGTGCTCCTCTCGTCTTGTGCGTCGCTTCACCGCGATGGGGGAATTTGGAGGGACGGGAACTGTGACAAGCCGCTCCAGTGCATAGCGCTGTGCGTCGGCACTTGTCACGCAGTCGCGTTTTGGCTACGTATATCTGCACGATCGGTTCTTTGAATATTTCCCAGTTGTCGAAACATACTGGAAGCCCGGGGGCGCTTTTCGCGGGAAGGAAATTTCGGGAGTTTTTTATTTCACACGTCTTGCGAGCCTTACTCATGTCCTTTAATCCCTTATTACGCCACGTCTTCCTGAAAAACTTGCTACACGTCTTAGGCAACGGTATACCGGCGCTGCAAGAAACTATCGGGTTTCGTAATGCAGCACTTTTTTTCTCTCTACCGATCCTTAAGCTTGAAGTTCCAAGTTGTGATATTCTTTTTTTTTTGCCTTCCATTCTTCAGAGTTGATGGTATTTGTCGCGTCTAGAGGCTGATCTTGTCAATGTAAGCGGAACCTCGCTCCACCATTGGTTGGTGCGGAAAATTGGTTAGGCTAGTAGTGCTGCTGAATGCGAAACACGCAAGCCGAGAATAATAAGATGTTGTTAGTGCACTTCCCTTCCCTGTCGTGCAGCCCGCTGCTTGCAGTAACGCTAGCCGCTCTTGTCTTCGAGCCACGTGTTTCCGACGCGCCTGGAATAACTAAACTCTTCCTGCATCGCAACAAACAAAACACTGTTAAGGTTAAGCAAGACGACAAATAGAGCAATTAAGGCTGCAATTACTGCTATCATTTAATTCAATTTGAGCAGGAATGGTTCTTTGGTATTGAACAAAAAAACAATACATGAGAGTTATAGTTTGTCCCTGTTGCCTGTTTCTTCGCGTCTCTGTTGTAGTGTGAAATAGCAGCCTCAGATACAAAATTAATCGTCAGTGGTTCGGTAAAATGAGGCCGAATATCACAAAGCTATTTAAAGAAATCAAATGTGTCCCGTTGACATTATGTGTTATGCCGGGGACTTCTTTTCACTTAGTCAAGCAACACAAAGCGAATATTATGCAGGGTTAAAATATTCATAACAATGATAACTGTACATTTCACAGAAAATTTCAACAAGCGAAATACACAGCACAAGATTGGTACAATACACCCAAATCAGGACGACTTCACCTACAGTTCATTCGGAAGAACTGCCTGTCAATAGGAATGGAGTGTACTCTAACAAAAAGCTCTATAGCCTACGAACTACTCTGAGAATATAGGGCTTGACTATTAAATCAGTGAAGGGAAGTCTTTTGTTTATAAAAGCTAGTTCTCACTGGCAGCGGTACCCACCATGATTACGTGTGCGGCCACAGTTGAGCAGAAACTCATCTTGCTAATCGCGGTCGGGTAAAAAAAAAAAAATGACTGGCTATATACTCAAGAACAGGAGAAGCAGTGCTTGAAATCAAGCTAGTTATCGTGTTTGTATAATGTCTGATCAGACTATACAGTTTATTATGATTCCTAAAACGTTTTAGTAATGCAATAGCACGGGATTTTTGGCTCAATTTATTGAGATGCACGTTTTTCATACCGCGCCAAATGTGTGAGGCAAACAAGGAAGTCACGAATACAAGCCCTGCTTAGTAACTAAGGTTACAACGAGCAAAATCTTGTATTCGATACAAACAGATAGGATGCAGGTACAGAAGGCAGCCGTGAGTTACAACTTAAGGGGGTAACAACGCACACAGACGGGGACGGAGTGAAGAAACAACAGGACACAGCGCTAGTGTCCTGTTGTTTCTTCACTCTGTCTCCGTCTGTGTGCGCTGTTAATTACCCCCTTAAGATGATTCACCAACTAGCCCACCAAGCCATCCTTGTGAGTTACAACTCGAGAAAGCCGACGAGAAGGCTAGGTTGTTTTCGCACCAAGACAAATTACTCCAAACGTTCGGAGGAAAATAATGAAGTTGGAGCCCGAAAGTAGTGTTCACGCAAGTGGCGCATTTGAACGCATCTTTTTTTTTTTTTTTTTGGTGCACGTGTCTGCATGTTAGTAGATTTTCATGATTGCGTTCACTTTTTCTGTCGCATGCCTCGGCCCATCAGTTACGTTATAGATGCGTGCAATGAGACGTGGAAAACAAATTACTCCGGCTTCACGCTTACGAAGTTATAAATTCGGCCAAAGAGAAAACATGCAAACGTCTCCAATCGACCTTTCCCTGTTTGGACAGAAAATGCCTGCCTGTAACATATGACGCGTCAAGCATGAAACAACGACAGTGAGGCATGTTTTATCCCATCATCCGAAGTCCCTTGTGTGCCGCGTTAGGATCACTGAGGACGCACTTACATTACACGCGAATAGTAATGGATAGCGAACACGGTAAACACGAAGAAACTAAAGAAAGGGTATGTTCAAAGCATGTTTGATGTCACTACAAATGACATTTATGTAAATGCCAATGACAAAGTGAAAGCCGGCAATAATGTCACACGGAGCAAAGAACAAAGACCGTACGAGCGAAGATTCGTGTTTACACGATGTGTCGGACGCATGACATGACAGTCACGCCACTTTGTGGCCGGCGCATTTTGGCGTAGATATTATTAAGAGGCAGGCTGGCTGCGCTGCATGATATCATAGCTGCGAGAAGACAGGGGCTGCTTTGACGAGCCTTAAATGGTCGAGTGTCAACTCTGGCTCCACTCAGGCTGAAGTAGCTGCACTGTTTCATGGCAGAAAAGAGAAATGCTCTCATGTGTATTACTTACACGCTGTCATTCGAGAGACAGAGACGCAAGCTTTAATGATATGCTGGATATGTTAGCCTGGCTGTTCGCCTAACATGCTACTCCAGGTGCTGGGTGATGTTTATGACAAAATTAAACACGATGACATGGAATAATAGGCACTCAGTTTCAAAGTGCTAATTCTCGAATGTATGGTGCGTCTTGGAGCATGTGACCAGCTGTTGAATGAGCATTTGGCACGATTACTTCGCATCGATAAATAAATTGGAATCTAACTGCTCACTCGGAGTATTGTAGAAATGCACAGCTTGTTCCGATTCACACAAATTGCCCCCGTTTTATTTTGGACTGGAAATGAATCGAAGCCGCCGTTTTACGAAACTTGCAGTCATATATGTCACTACTGTACTAGGAAAAGGTTGCGTGCTTAAAGGAGCCTCAGTGCAACTGCTATGTCTATGATATGTTCGCATACGTGGAGGCAACAAAAACTCGCCCCGTGTTCGACGGTATTAAAATTGCATTACTCTCACGTGATGCCTTTGGCATCGTACAAGTGATCAAGGCCTCGGGATGGTGGTCGCTTAGCCTGAGGGTACAATATAGGCTAGTATTAATCGTGACACTCTGCAAAGCAATAACACTGTCTGGTGAACCTGAGCAGCGTGTCGGAGTCCGGGAAGTCGTTTCACTCAGTTGAATTGAATTCTGTGGTTTTACGTGCCAAAACCATGATCTGATCATGAGGCATGCCATAGTGGGGGACTACGGATTAATTTTGGCCACCAGAGGATCTTTAACGCACCTCCAATGCACCGGACACCATAGGCGTTCTTGCATTTCGCCCCCATCGAAATGCGGCCGCCGCGGCCGGGATTTGATTCGGTGACCTTGTGCTTAGCAGCGCGACACTATATCCTTAGCTAAGCCACTGCGGCGTGCGTCGTTTAATCGAGCTCTTCACTATAGTGAAAAAGGGTGTTCTCTTGCATGTCCTGAAGCTTTTACTAAGTTAAAAAAGTTCAGCATGAAATAGTAAAGCAACTTCGAACGTTTGGCAATTTCCGATACATGCATTGATTGCTAGTTTTTTTTTCCTTGCTCGCTTGCTCGCTTGTACATGCGTGCGTATGTTTGTTTGATCCTCGCAAGCCTCGTCATCGCTGAAGCAAAAATGAATATAAATATTACGGCCACCCGTAGCGACGATTCAACGGCTATAGCATTCTTGTTCTGAACACTATGCTAGGGTTCGGAAGCAACCGCGGTGGTCCTATTCGAATAGCGACAAAATGCAAGAAAACAAATCCATGTGATCTAATCCCAAATGCAGGCTTTCATCTGAAGCCGTTTACTATATGCGTTAGCATTGGACGTATAAAGGAGCAGGAAATCCAAAAGCAACTTTACCATATATTTCTCATATGACGGTGACGATTGCAAATGTACTACTTAACTTTTTAAAACTCGAAGCGCCTTTGCAGGAAGCCATCTGGCTCAATTATACCTTTCAATCACAGAGTGTTATACACGCCAGCGCCGAGACATATATTCGCGCTGATGGTGAATCTTTCTTTACTGAAAAGTCTACAGAAGGCTATGGAACTTCGTGGAAAGCTTTAAACGTATCTCTGCACTCCGTACTTCGCATTTAAAATCACGTTGAAGGAGCACGCATTCCTAAAGAGAAAATTATGCAGAGTCAATGCAACGCACATATTGAAATACTCCTATCACACGACCCACACGACCGTGGATTGCACTGTCTCCGGGGACGGCCCACTTACTATGAAGACAGAGAGAGAGAGGGAGATTGATTGGCAGAGAAGAGGAAAGCCTGCTTACCGCACGGTAACTGCCTAACGCGCGGCTGACATGCACCTGAACATCGCTAAGCAGTGTGGGAAAGAGGAGAAAGGAGAGAGAGAGATTGAGGTTGTGAAGAGGAAGAGGTAGCTACCTCTTCCTCTTCACAACGACAATCTCTCTCTCTTCCCTTTCCGCTTTTTACCACATTGCTGAGCGATGTTCAGGTGCATGTCAGCCGCGCGTTAGGCAGTTACCGTGTGGTAAGCAGGCTTTCCTCTTCTCTGCCAATCAATCTCCCTCTCTCTCTGTCTTCATAGTAAGTGGGCCGTCCCTGGAGACAGTGCAAGCCACGGACGTGTGGGTGGTGTGATGGGAATATTTCACAATGTGCGTTGCGTTGACTCTGCCCCTGAACATCGCTTAGCAATGTGGGAAAGAGGAGAAGGGACGGAAGAGATGACAGACATAAGAAGGAAGAAAGTGCTCGAAGCTGACAGCTCTGCTCGCATAAACACTACCGCCAAAATCGGCCCCCTTTTACTCTGCGAGAAACTGGCCGAGCAGACGTGGCAAACTACGCAAAAAAAAAAAACTACCAAAAAAAAAAAGAAAGAAAAATAACAACAACAAAAGGCATAAGAAGCTTTGCTTACATAAAGGCATTATGCGCTTGAAGGAGTATATTTGTTGCAGTGAGAAAATTCAGGTACCGTTTGTTGTTTCACTTCGTATATCCTTAGAGAACAGAGCCGGAAACCGGCACACCTGTAGGGGTAGTCCAGATCTGGCTACATATAAACCGACTCGTCATACGAGTGCTGCTGACCTGTGTATGAGCTATTCGACAAGACAGCAGCAACCAGGGTCAAAAAGGTCCACGAGGATTTGTCTATAATATATATAGAAATCTTCGCTTTAAGTAAAATGAAGAAGAAAAATAAAGGTGCCGGCGCCTACTTCTTCAATAGCGCGACGCCATTTCCAGAATTATGTGAACATCACTTACAGTTTCACTGGCGAAGACGTCTCTCGTTTGTTTTTTTCCGCTGCAGAGATGGCGTCAACTTTTGACTTGCAGCCACGAAAGCGGAACGGGCTGCGATTTGGTACGATCGAGGTCACGTCGCTCAAATAATCGGGGAAGCGAGGAAAACGCTTCCAAGTTTGAGTGACCGACCGTCGTTTTCGACGGTGAAGCTCACCGGAAGCGTCGATGCGATCGAGTTGGCGTTTCAGGAAGAGCCGAGGCGCTAAGCGAAGGCCCGTGTTTTGCTCGCTCGCCCGAAAAGCAACCAACGCGGCAATTTTTTCCGCAAGTGTGCTGGATTCCATCTCTTCAAAAAGAAAAGCACGCACTGTCGGGAAAGCTATCACCCTGAGTCAGCCAGTAAGAGGCTGTTTGACAACAACGCTTTTTTAAAGGCAACAACAGTTTGCTACCGACCGGCGCATTCGCTGTTACAACGTTGGTCATCGCGATCGGTCAAAGCACTCGGGATGGGGCGTTTACGTATACAATCCATACACAACTGATTTTCCATTTCATTTCATTTATTTTTACCCTCAGGGCTTTATAACATTACAGAGGAGAGCAGGCATGCGCAAAAAAAGAAAAAAGAAGGAAAGAAAAAGAAACCTTCGCTAGATGCTTGGTAATCGATCATAGGAACACAAGTAGTACAATGTGAAGCAAGAACGAATTTCAATCGCAGTTTTCAGCAGAAAAGATTCAGAATAGGTGACGTTTTTTTGGCATATATACTTTCTGTGCATGGTCAACACGTGATGAGATGTATGGTGATGATTATATCAAAAGCGGCTGAAGGTAATGATTGCGATAAAATTCTTTGTGGAACAAACAGCGGCGAGACAAATACCGGCGTGTTGCAAGCAGGGAAAGGCTATGTAAGATATACACTGGACGTACGGTTGTAGTCCGATGATATTGCTGCATGATATGGCGTGCGCAGCGATTTTGTATTGCATCTAGTTGTTTAGTTAAAGTGACAATACCCGGGTCTCAAATAGTTGAAGTGTATTCAAGCAAAGAAGCAAAATATTTTGGCACGGGAATTGATGGAGGATTATTTTATAAATATGAAACGTGACGTCTGTGTCAGCGATACGTATATATGGGGCTTTATGCAGCACAACACGCCAGTTTTTAAACTGTATGATTGGATAAAGGGGCATATTTCTTTCTTATTACTGTGCGGTAACGTACTTGGCGCACCTTTCCACGTTCTCCTATAAATGTGATCCCGTCTGCTACCAATAAACTTAGTTGCAAGTGACGCTCTTTCCTGTCCTGAACTTTCGCCGCCCTCCATTGCAACTTAACGACGCGTAATACATTTAGATAAGTTTAAATCCATTTCACATTTGTTGCACCAGTTAAAAATGGCATGCAAGTGTTCTTGAAGTTCGGTGACATCCTTATCATTCGTTATTAAGCGATAAATTACGCAATCGTCTGCGAAAAAGCATGCTTGAGTAAATGTTTTTAGGTAGGTCATTAATAGATCAGAAAAGGTAAGGGCCCAAGTACGGATCCCTGCGGAACACCTGATTGTACTGGAGCAGTAGGTGAGTCATGATCGTTGGTCGATATAAATTGCGTACGATTAGTAAGGAAAGCACGAATCCAATGAAGCACAAGTGGATCAATGTTAAACAAGCTTAGTTTGTAAAACAATAGCGAGTGATTAACTTTGTCAAAAGCTTTAGCAAAATCGAGAAAGATGCAGTTGGTGGTAGATCCGGAGTCAAGGGATAAGTGTAAGTCGTTGGCGAAAACAAGTAGTTGTGTCTCACAGTAATAACATTTTAGAAAGCCATGTTGTGCCGGAGTAAAAAAAAAAATGGTGTCCTCAAGAAACGTAATGAGGTGGGTAAACATGAAGTGTTCTAATATCTTACATGGGATAGATATAAGTGAAATTGGGCGCAGATTACGTGGGTCATATGGTGCTGTAGATTTATAGACGGATATGATTCTGCCTGTGAGCCTTCTTGGGGGAGAGATGAATTTTGGAGCGACTGCGCGAGTATAAGCTCTCGGACTTTTCTACGGAAACATACCATGTATACAGTGCTCCGTACTTTGTATATGTTATCGTCCTAGTGGAATTGTGCCATCATTGTGACTAAGTGTTCGTATCGTTTTTTGTAGAAATAATGTTTTTCTAACTAAGCTCTTGGAGAATAGAAAAATATTCGATAGTGTTTTTTAGGAACCTAATAGTTATGCCATCCCAGCCACACTAAGAAGAAATATTCAGTTTCTTGATTGATCAGCGAATTTCTTCAGGACTAGCACAAATCGGATTCATCGGTAAGTAGTTGGTAACTGACAGGGCTGGTTGTTTCGTATTAGACATGCCGGGAAAGGCTGTGATAAAGACTTTGTTTACTACAGAGGCGCATAGATGTTCAGGAATTTCAACCCCCTGTTGCGTTAATAGGGTCACTTTACCTGCGCTGTTACCTCGCACCGTTTTCCAGAACTGTTTGGGATTAGATTTAAGCATGGAAGGAAGAACCGAGGTAAAGAAAGAATGCTTCGTCGATCCTAGTTCCCTTACGTAAGCAGTTGCTGCACTTTTGTAACGTGACCAACGATTAGCACATCGCGACAGTCGAGCAGCACAAAACAGCTGTTTTTCTTTTTTTTTGCGGTTAGATAAACTGTTCAAATCACGGTTGTAACATGGGGCATTAGAGTCGAAAACACCTTCCTCTGTGCGACATGGTTGTTGATTAGCTGAAGGACTTTACGCTTCAACACTTCCCAGTTTTCTTGTACAGTGTGGTCCTGATATACCAAAAGAAATTTGTCTAGGAATGAGCATGTCTTCATCGGATAACCTCTCGCAGGGCGCATCTTCCAGAACGACGCGTTGTATTAGTGAAACAGAATTCTGAAAAAGAAAAGGAAAAGGAGCAGTAATATTTGCCACGTGCGATGTTTCACACGAAGCTGTTTCTTCCGCACCGGCAAGGCTGGGCGTTCTGCTTTTTGCTTTGTGATGTGCTGCCAATGGTTTTTCGCAAACGGAGCTTGAGAAAATGAAAGACAGCAACACTATTGAGCGCTTCGAACAGACGTCGTACCTATGAAACGTCATGAGCGTTAATTGTAGCAAGGTCATCACCATTCACTGAGATTTACAGCCTGAACCAGCAATGGTTCTATAGACACAACTGTTGGTCTGTAAATGACGCTGCAGGAAGTGCAGCAACTGGAAGGGCTTTACGTGCAGCACCGAAGAAGTGATGTTAAGCACGCGTATCACTTCAGTACGTACACCTGAAGCAGAAGCGAACGGCATATGTTAAACGGCTTTTCTTGGATGTTTTATTGTTTTTCATGTGACGCCAACGCCACTTTGTTCAACATGAAAACGCGCTGTATGCCGAAATCGGCAGCCTTTCGTGCAATTTTCTTTGGAAACGCCATCGATAAAAAGCTCGAATAGGAGATGCACAAGGTTATATGGAACCACGTAAGCTGTAACCTCATGCAAACAACCGTACTAAGTTAAAATGGCACTCTAGAATCTGGTGCTCCTGAAAGTGTGCTGGCATCGGGTTAATCCATCTTACACTTGCGCAGTTTAAAACCAATGCGCACAATGGCACGTGATGCCACGCCAAAAGTACGGCCTATAGACGTCCCAAATTTTTACAGGATGAAGCAGAACCAATTTACCCGGGCCTTACTTTCAGTGCAACGTTCCCTGCGCTAAAGGTGCTTCGTAATTAATTGGCTGGTGACTGCGCGCTGAGAACAGCCCAGGTGCTGGCAAATGGCCAAGTTTTCTAACGAGCCAAAAACTTACTAAACATCATGAAAACGACTTGACGCTGGCTCTACATATACCCAAATACTGCACACTACTCTCGAGACGCAGCAGAGTCAGCATGATGAACGAGGAGCAACAAAGGTGAAATAGCTGGAGCTTTCCTTCTTTAATGATGAAAGAACGTCACGAAGCTCAGCGCCTGCTGGGTATTTCACGGTATGAGAGAAATAAAAGACGAGGGCTCTAAGGCAACGTAATAACCCAAGCGAGAGAGACGCACTCGAATGACTTCCAGGCGCGCCTTGAGAGGAGCGAGAAAGAAGAGGGAATTAATTTTCAGGCCTGAACGGATAGCTGCACGCCTTTCCATCTCTGGTTCATGCGTTGCTGTTTTTCTTTTTCTTCGGGCTGTTATGACGGGTGCTCTATGGGCGAGCGAGCCAGAAATTCGCTAACATACTTTTACTTGTTTTGTGTCTGGACGCACGGCTCGTCTATCAGAATTTACTCTGAAGAGTAGCTCGCCGCTTCTAAAGAGTTCGCTGGTGCAATCCGCAAAAATAATGTGCAATGGAAAACTTTAGGCCTATAAACGCACCTTTGCTAGTTGGGTCTCTTCTTTCTTGCGCACTTGAACTGTTTTGTAAACAGTATCGACTGGTCGCATAAAATGTCGCTGAGCTGTTTATCTTACTTTTTATCCCACAGACAGACACCGTGAGAGTGATTTCTCGCACGCACACAAATACACACACGTACATGCACGCACGCATGCACAAGTACAATACACGCACGCACGCACGCACACACACACGCACGCACGCACGCATAAGCACACGCACGCATAAGCACATACGAGCACACGCACGCATACACACATACGAACACATGCAACACACAATACATACGCACAATACATACATACAATACACACTCATACGAACACACGCAGCACACACAAACGCAAACACAGAGCGAGAGAGAGAGACAGTGGACGAACACACACCGTGACGGATGTATGGACGGACGGACTGATGAACGGATTTATTACTTTTTCTTGCTTGTGAAGATTATATACTGCAAAGTGCTGCATGTCATTGCTGAAAAACATGGAAATAAAAAAATTGGAGGACGCTTAAGCTTCGCCTTTAACAGTACAACGTGATAGCGTTATCGGGACCCGTTCGCATCGCATCGTTCGCATACGGCAAGTAGGCTTCATTCACTCCAACACTGAACGTGAGAAAGCCAGCTTACAAAGACCGAGCTTACACCGATCCCTTTATGGTCGGCTTCACTTTTAAACTGAAATGCATTGCTTGAAATACTTTTTTTCCAGGGGCAATATAAGTGTTCGTATATTAAAATGTTATGGACCTAGCACCTTTTTTATTATTTTAATAATTGTTTGCTATTGCCCCGACGCGCGCAAGTCTGGTAGAAATACTGGAAAAGGGGTTTGTGTTTGAGTTTCCTCGTAGCATAGGTTTTCTCGTACATTCAAATTACAATTCGACGCCGATTGGTAAACAATCCGATGGCGAATGCGAAGCCGAATGGTAAAGTCGTACTTTACCATTCTTCTGACGGATTTCACTGTGAGAAATTCAGTTTTCGTTCACCAAAACCTTGCACCACGTGGAGGGCCTGCGCGGTCGATGTGGTTGGACGATTTTCTCCAACACCCGCGATCACACGCCGGTTGCCGACGCCGGTTTTTCTGCGACACGGGGCCCTAAACGCTCTCGCGTTAAAATCGCAGGGCTCGGCTTCGTATTGTCAGTGAGGTGTTTCAAGTATGGAGGAGGAGATTTAAATGAGGAGAAATGAGGAGAGGAGAGGTAGATGGCACGTGACTATTATATAGCACAATGAGCTACTTTATACATGTACTGTACGCGGATGTGCACTTTAGACGCGTACACGCCGGTGTAATCGTGTCCGCACAAAACATTATCGCGCACACACACTTCGTGTAGCCTTCACGTCAGACAGTTCTTAGACACGAGCCTCTAAACCAATCTCACATAAAAAGTTCAGGAGTGATCTTATGGCGCGTTGGGCATGGTCAACTCGACTCCACGGGACCAAATGAGTGAGTGAAATAAATTTTATTGGAGGTCCCGCGAGGACGCGAACTCGTCGCGCACCCGGCTATTCCCACGTCGGGACCGGCAGGTATAGCCCACCGGCCCGGTCGCGGGCATGCCGGACAGCCAGGATTTGCTTGTCTAGTGCGGGGCTACGCAGAAGCGAGTCCCACTCCTCCTTGCTGAGCTTGGGTATCTCCACGGGACCAAAATCTTTTCTTACGGAAAGGGGCGGGAGTCCAAACGGTCAACGCTAAATCTAGGTGTCCTTCGCTCGGCCGCATATTGAGGGCGCACGCAAAGTGCCCGGTCTGGTGTCTCGGGAAGGTGACAGACACTACAGTCATGGTCCCGTTCCCAAAGTTATCGGTCAGTGTACGACACACCGAGTCGTAATTGATGTAGTAGTGTTTAGTGGCCTCTGCGCAGCCGAAGTAGCAACTGGAATCACAAACCAGCATCAAGTATATGGAAACGCTCTTGCCTCCACTAACTTGATAGGCGAGAAGTTAGAGGCTTCGCAGACTCTATCACAAAACATGCGACGCGTGTCGCCTCCGACATTTACGCTAGTCCTTGAAACGCCAAAGGAGAGATTTGCGTCAACAAAAGTTAGGTGCAGTTTCTGAGAGATAAAAGTACATGTTTAAAAGTGGTTCAGGGTGTCTTGCAATCGTTTCTTCAATTAACGGCTTCGCGTTAATTACCTTGTCAGCGCATGTAGGTGGTTTACTGTGGGCGATTGGTTGTGTCATTCATGGTTTGTTTTCCATTCATCGATGAGGAAAGGCCAGAACCTTGTGGGATTCGAACTGCGTTATTTTTATTCGCGAGGATCTGCCGCAAGGCATAAAGAATAACAATGCGGTTGAATGATATTCTAGTTCCTGCCATTCGACGGTTTGTAGATAAATAAATTCAAGAACTGTTTAGAGGAGGAGGAGGAGGAATAAACTTTTATTATAGAACCAGCACTTTATGATGGCCGGGCCTAAGCCTCCCATGAGGGGACGTCGAGGGCTCGCGTCGCCGCCGCCTCACGGGCGTGCGGGGTCGCCCAGGTTTGTTTGTCGAGGGCGGAGCTCCGCGCAGCCTCACGCAACCTCGACCAGAGGGTCGTGGTGTTAATGTGTGTGTACTGTGGTGGGCACTCCCACAGCATATGCGGAAGCGTAGCCGAGTGAGTGCCACAGCACCGGCAGTTGGGGGTACTGTAATTACAATTAAGGGAATATAAGGTGGAGGCGGGTGGGTGAAGGGTACGTATTTGTTTGTAGCAGACGCAGGGTGGTAGCCTGCGCCCGGCTGAACTTGGGGTGAGGTGGGGGGAAGGTTCGGCGACTGAGGTAAAAGACCTCAACGAGATCGTTATAAGTGGTCAGATTGTCCCTGGTGTCCAACTCGTTTCCAGTGACTCCGGCGCGGTTGACTAGGCATCGCGCAATGGTGTCGGTGACCTCGTTGAGGTTGGGGAGGTGTGGGTGGACAGGGCCCGCTAGACTATGCAAAATATTTGCCCATGGAAAGGGTTGCTGCATGAATTAATGAAAATTTATCAATACTACACTAGTTGACACATACTTTATCTAAAGTGCGGAATTCAAATTGAGTCAGACGTAGCAAGAATCGATAAAATTGTCACGCTAAGATGCAGCTACAATACTTCGCGTGCTGGCACGAGACATCAGGCTCTCTTTGCGGCAATGTTTTCGAAACAACCGACTGTGCCGCCTGGACTCTTCGCTCTACCTTTTGCATCTCACCGGGACTCCGCCAACGCTATGCTACCCTGCTTTGTCGGCTATGACTAGGAGTAGCCTTTACAAAATATTTTGCTTCCCGCATCGGAATGGCCGAGAACGCTGCCTGTGGCGACTGTGGTGACGAGGAGACGCCTGAAGACGTTTTTTGCCACTGTCCGCAATACAGTGTACAGAGACAAACACTAGAAACTGCGCTTGCTCGTATTGACATACCATTGTCAGAACAAGAGGTTTTAGAATACCGACATCCCAAGCCATCGCAGCAGAGGACTACGAATACATTGTTGCAGTTCTTACGGACAACAAACCTGCACGAGCGACTCTAGTACTGACAAGCGTTAACTGCTGTTCTGTGCTGTGCCTCTCCCCTTTAAGCGAAGCTTTATAGACCGACCGTTTTTTCAGTGTCGGCGGTGGTGGTGGTGGTGTCACGCTGAAAAGTGGGCCGATCCTAGTGATAGTGCAGAAAGGGTCTAAGCTCAATGGCACATACCAGGGACAAAAAAGGAAAAGAGAGAGAAAATCCTTCTTACGAAATAGCGCCTCTTCCTCTTCACAACCGCAATCTTTCTCTCTCTAGAAGGAGTGATTTTAAGAAGAGTGATTTCCTTCTTATGCAAGCTTCGCGAGAAGGAAATCACTCGTGTGATTTCACTCGAGGCCTCACTCGTGTCGGCCTCGGTGTTGGCGTACGAAATAACCCAAGTCACGCGAAAATTAGAATTGCTCGTCGGGCTGCGGATTCGAACCACTGACCTCGGGTTGCGAGACCACCACGCTAACCTACTCAGCCACTGTCGGTTAATCATACGCGTCCTTTAAAGCTGGTTTTATATGCATGAAGAAGTTGACGCAGTGCAAGGCGCGCGCCCGTAACGCATGCACGCTCTTCAGTGCACGCTCCATGTCTCTTTAATGGGTCTCAAACGCTCCAAACACTAACCAACCCCTCGCCTATAGGGTTGGCCAAGCTTCATGTGCACCCTTGTTACTGCTAGGGGATGGGTTTCCATTTTTTTCTACGTCCCCATCCCCACTGCATAGGGTAGCAAACCGCATTTTGTTCTGGCTAACTCAATGCCTTTCCTTTCTTTCATCTCCCTCTCTCAGAAATGTAACACCTGCGAACAGTAATAACGGATGTGCCCAGAGAATCGTTTTGTATCCAGTATCGTTGTCAAGGCAATGTTACAAGAGTATGACAATGCATAAAAAAAAAATGAAGAGCGAAGGAGAGAGATGGTGTAATGAATGTAAGCACAAGCCTTTTAAAGCGAAAAATAAAATAATTTTTAAAAACACGCTTCCAGACAACAGTAGATCGAGTAGATCGATTTTTCAGTTTTTTTTCTCTCTCCTTTCGTGCTTATTTGACATTTGGAGCTTTCCTTTTTTTTTTCTTGTCCTCGACGGAAGCCGAACATGAAAGTGAAAGCGAACTGTCATCTCAATCCTTTAAACTTTTGTAGGCGACAGAACAAATTGACGACCGGTGACAGGACCTGCGAAGCGGCTCGTCTCCATCATCCATTTTGCTTTTCCCGTCGTTTGCAGACGCCGCTTCTCCATTGTATACCAAAGAACCAAACTTCCATTCTCACCTCACGCTCCACCGGCGATGAAAGTTTACAAGTCAAGACCGAGTTTTCTCGCCACTGCTGTTAGCTAGGCTGCAAGAAAGAAACTAAAAGGAATAAAACAAGAAAGAAAGGCGTTCAGTCGCGCACGAAAGACGTTTTATCACAAACGACAGGAGTTTAGTTGTGCAAACAATTTCCTCTGGCTGATTGTGCGTGACTATTCGACTAAACCTGTATTACTCTTTGTTTTGTGTCCGCGATTGATCGCTATACTGTGTACAGTGTTGCTCAAAAGGCCGATGGCTTGCCTGACGAGAGACGTTGCCAGGTTGTGCAGTAGGGCTCGAGCGACACTTCTGGATCTATACTGAAGTTGAACAGGGAAGTCCGTTGTGCTTGCTAGCATTATTGTACAGTGCATCGATGGCGCTGGCGTGTGCTGGCGTGTCTCATTGCATAAAGAGAACGATTGCGATTGACTCCGCGATAAAAGTCGGCGCGATGAAGGCAGTTCTTGACACTGTTCCCCGAATGTAAAGCACTGGACTGTGTCAAGCACTGGAGTCGCACAGATGACCTGTTAGAAGGCCGGGGCGAACGGTTGAGTTGTAGACTAGTTCTGTTTGCAGAACGATAAATTCAAGAGCTGTTTAGACTATGTAAAACAAGTATCCATATAAAGTGTTGTTGCGCCAATAGAATCTAAGTTTCACAATACTATAATAATATACATGTATTATACCTGAAGTCGTTGATCTATTTATGCCATGAAAGTGACTTGATGGCATGGTTTACTTGTGTCCATTTAGTGCTTGTGACAATACTCGTCAGAAAGCCAACACGTGCCCGTGTTGACTTTCAGTGGGATTTGCGCGAAGTTGTTACATTTCCGGCTGATACGATGTGCCTAGTCTCGGAACTCATGTATTTATTAACGCGAGATGAAGGACACGGCGCTCTGTATGGCCTCGATGACTCCATGTATCGTCATCATAAAGTATTGTACTCTGATATGTGTACATCATTATACACATGCACCTATACGTGTAGTTTTCCAAGAGAACCTAGTACGCCGCAATGAATCCGCGCAGAACACTACCATGTGATAATTAAACAGTGAAATATTAACACTGTTATGAGGTGGACAAAACACTAACTGCGACCCTACCACATATCAGTGAAAGCAACAGTGAAAATATAATTGATAAATATACTGACAAAATGGTGGTGAGACTCTTATGTACTAGAGCACTTACATTTATTAGTCAAGGCAATAGCGCATGTGAGAAGGCTGATGCAATACGTGAACACTTTTGCATGAATAGACTTGCGCACAAAATAACTGTATAGTCCGTCTGCATTGACAAATGTCTCTTTGTCTCTGTATAACTCCCTATTTTCTTCGCCCCAGTAATGCGTTCTGAGAAGCTCACTGGCCTTTCTGCCTGTTTAATTCAACCTAAAGAGCTGTAAGGTTATAATGCCCAGGCTGCGTCTCTATACCCATTCCTACCACGTCTGGTTAGGTTGTCGGATCAAGAGTTTCGGCTCTTGCGATGCGTCAGCTTTCAGCGTATAGACGCTTCTAGCTAGTCCACACTTAGGAGCAGCTATAAATGTAGATTTTGAAAGAGGTTTTTCTGACGCCTGAAAAAGGGCTTAGCAAGCAATTCGCAGATATCCTTCCCACTTCAACCTTTGGTTTCTCGCGCACGTATGCGCCTATTTAAAATAACAAAAGTCGATGCTCTGAGGGAAAGAAGGGTTTACATTCCTGTCTTTAGATGTGCACTTTGTTCGCACGGTCCTCATTTATTCTTTTCCATGCTGCTATCTGCAGTGCTGATGCCAACTATTTCCAACCGTGATATAATCAGATTAGAATGGGTGAAAAACACGTTTACGATACTTTCATTAGGATATTTGGTCGCGCACGTTGAAAAAAGAAATCTATGCGAGAGTCTTTCAGAGGTTATTTTACTAGTATACTGTTCAAATTGTAAGATCTGACGCTGCAGTTAACATTTGTGCGCAGTTTTTTGAGTAGTGATAACGAAGATAAGTCTGGCAAAAAAAGAAAAAAAAAGTCTTCATATTTTTAGTGCCGGAAGTATTCTGGCCAGAGTGAACTGATTCCTACAGCAGGCAGTGGAACATCGTAACAATCCGGAGATTTTAAATGATCTTAACGGATAATATCCTCATTGGTATCTCGACGACACTGAGAAGTTGTCTTTCGTTTAGCTTCCACATGAACTTGCGCATTTCACCCCACGCTGTTTTTTTTTTAAATTTTAGTTGTCGCGAAAATGCATTTAGGATTAATAGAGTGCAACACTTTGACCCACGCACTACATGTTTTGCGTGCGGAATGAAGCAGACTCTACTAAGGATGACGTAAATTTACGAAAACTTCTCCAATCATGTCGTCGACTCTGTCCACTTGTATTAGGCACCGATGAACGCGGATTTTCGTTTTGTAAGTTTAAAACGTATGTCCACCTATTTACATTCCAAGCTTTTAAGGACTGTAACATATATGACTAATTGTGACGATAGATGTCTTCGGTGTGACAAGAGAAAACGGCGTTTCCTTGGCGGACACAAAAAAGCGAAAGTAAAAAGGAAAGTTAAAGCAAAGGTAAAAAAAATTCACACATAGATTCCCCTCTAGTTGTCTAAGTATGCATAAGCACTGTGCAACTTGCTCATCTCCACGCAGCCCGGTGTCATTGTCGATATCATCAAAGGTGATCCGACCAGTACAAACACTTATAAAGCCTTATCGGTCGTTATCAACCTTGTCGGACTAGATACCGACCCTTATGAACCATTATCGGTTGTGATCAAGCTTATCGGACTCTATCGGACCGTTATCAGCCTTATCGCAATCAATCCGATCCTTAATTATTAACTCTTATCTGTCCTTATTAATCTTATCGGACATGATCCAATCTTTTTCAACTGTCATTAGTCCTCATCAACCTTATCTGACTCGATCCGACCCTTATCAACTCTTATCGGTCCTTATCAACCGTATCAAAATTGCTCCGATCATTACAAGCTCTTATCGCATTTAGCAACTTATCCATCCGTGTCGAACCATTTTCAACCGTTATGATACTCAGAAATCCTCATCACTCCTTATCATTCTTATCAACTCATTGACTGCTTATCTGTCAGTGTTGCGCGACGAGGAGCGCATGAGCCCTCAGAGATCGCTTGCGTTTCCGTCAGTGAAGGAACGCCCCAACGGAAGGCGCATCCCGGGACCATAGAAAGGCATCTCGGATGTGGCGTGTTTGGCATTACATTTGCGCAAAGTCACCTGATATCTACAATGCTCCAAGTCGGCTCTACATGTGGTCCTAGAGATGGCTTTTATTCCACCATCCCCTGGGTTTGATTTCGACGATGGCGGCCACATTTTGATGGGGGCTGCGTGCAACAACGCTCGTGTAACATGCATTAAGTGTGCATTAAAGAACCCCCAAATGGTCAAAGTTATTCTGGAGTCCCCCACTAAGGCGTGCCGCATAATGAGATGGTAATTTAGGCTTATAAATAATTGAATTTTAATAAGCGATGTCGCTCGTTTCATAACCATACTAACAACATTTGCGCATTCTTCTTGATGTCAGGAATGATAAGGCGTACTCGAGGTGAATGTAGCCACCAAAACGGCGATGACGGTACCGCTAGTACCGCGCGACTAGCATTTCACTAGTATCTAACCACAAATACAACCTTTGGATAAAGTTAGCACCTATATATCCATGACGGTCAGTGGGAATGTTAGGGTTGCAAGAAAGCCTAAAAGAGTAAGACGCCAGCAAAGTGATGAAGCTCAGACTGTCCGGCACAGTTCGCGTTAGCAAAGAGCACAGATGCTACACCAATCCGTAGATGAACGACGCTTGCGTGTAGTGCAAGAAAGCATCTTTTCCCATGCACACCACCGGTACTCCAAAACGTGCGCGCGAACTGTTTAGTCGCGGGGCTCATTGATGGCAGCTCCATCGGGACATCTTTCGTGGGGCAAACAGTTGAAGCTGCGGTGAAAGCTCGCCACCAGCAATTGCCCGTCCCATCTTGACCCGAACTGCTGCTGTTGACGCTTCTGTGTCGTCGACAAAAATAGAATTGCGTTTTCATCTTTTCTATATCCTTCCCCTTCCTTCGTCGTAAAAGGGACTCATCATGGAGGTGCTCAGATAAGTGGGACAAGGAGGCGATCCTTCTGTGTTTCGTCCCACTCTGCGACGACCACGTTAAGATGCCTAGAGAGACGGAAGGCATGCCTCTTGGCGGTAGGAGCCGTGCCACCGCGTTGCCCTGTCTCATCACACTCGAGCGATGCCTGCTTCAGACGTGGAAGCGCACTTACGTACTGCTTCGGTTCTTGTCCAATCGTCTATTTTCCTATTTTGTTCCTGACCCCAGATGTCACCTTGTTCGGACGGGCGGTCAAATATTCTTTCAACGCTATTCTTTCATGTCAGTGCACCGCGAATAAGCAAAGAAGGAGCATTATGTATGTATGTATGTATGTATGTATGTATGTATGTATGTATGTATGTATGTATGTATGTATGTATGTATGTATGTATGTATGTATGTATGTATGTATGTATGTATGTATGTATGTATGTATGTATGTATGTATGTATGTATGTATGTATGTATGTATGTATGTATGTATGTATGTATGTATGTATGTATGTATGTATGTATGTATGTATGTATGTATGTATGTATGTATGTATGTATGTATGTATGTATGTATGTATGTATGTATGTATGTATGTATATATTATATATATATATATATATATATATATAGTGAGAGAGAGAGAGCGAGAGAGAGGTAGCTTCTTTTTGTATCACTCGTGTATCATCTTGTTATTACTTTCTCAGCTATATGTCTCACTGTACTTACAACTGTGTACCATAAAGCTGGCGAGAAAGACGAGGGCATTCGATTACATCGTCATAGTTTGGTTTGAGAGATTTGGTGCTTTGTCTGGCAAAAACGGCGACCGACAGTGTTGAAGCCAAGGGTAAACGTCTCAAGATTTTTATTTACACGCGCTTTTTTTTTCTCCAGTATGTGCCTCCTCTTAATTATTTAAATTAGCTGCTGTCCCTGTGATCGATATTATATTACCAAGAACTCGGAACCGAGCACAAGGTAATTTTTCATAGCCAGCGAATGGCGAATAAGTCTTTTATGTTGTATTTGCTTTGTCTCAACGATAAATATCTGCGCTTACGCGACAATAATGGAAATGGACGGGGTAGTTTTGCCGCGCGATTTTGTTGAATACGGCAGCTATAGAAACGTCCTCTCAAGTAAGGGTTGTTTACCTAGAAAGGGAAGCAAACGGACACTTCCGCTGTTTGATTATGCCGTGTGTGTTTTTCAGGACACGGTATAATTGTAAACTAATCTTTTGCAAACCAAAAGTTTCGCAATCTGAGCCGCACCGATGTTAAGTGCAAGCGAGTAAGGCGGGGGGGGGGGGGGGTGGCAGACGATTACTGCTTAGAAACGCACTCAGCTCTACTAAAGCCCACATGCTTTACCATTTAATCCAGTCTTGTAACTGGGATACTCGCTGCAAAATTAAGTTCCCAACGTACGTACGTTCCTTATTCGGCACGATAACTCCTCCCACGCTCTGCGTCAGCGCATGTCTTCATTATACCTATGTCTCGATGGTGGGCTCTGTGCCTCACATTGATATTATTCTGCGTAGTAGAGTTCTCTTATCATTGCGATAGCATTTATATGGACACTTCAAGCGCATTCCTGCCGTCGCCGTCGTCGTCGCCGTGAGGTTCCGTATAAAGTCCAACGGCGATAAACTCGTCGCGGCGCGCCGTATGCTGTATGTGGAAGTGAAAGCGCGAGGGACGCGCGCTTTCACGGAGAGCGAACGCACGGCGGAGAGCAAACACGACTTCTCCGGTCGTGCGAAAGGCCGTGGGGGAATGGGAGGGAGACAGGGGAGCCGACGTTTAGCTGCGGCACTAAATGCGTATCTTGAGACCGGGCGCAAGGGGAACTGGCGACTCAATCTCGCACGCGAAAGGAGGAAAGCGGGAAGGTAGCGCGGGAGGGAGGGTGCGCGGCTTCAACTCTGCCAGGAATTGCGTACTTGTACTTTACGCGGCTGGGGGCTGTTGCGCGCATCGTATCTTGAAAGCGATCTCCTCACGGCGCTGACTTTTGTTGTATGTATGCTTTCGCCGCTCAGTTTCCATTGAAGCGATAGACCACACGAACTTTCGGTCACGGCTCCTGGCGCGCTTGCTCACGCCAGCGTTTTGACTGTGCTTGTCTGCGGTCATCGAGCGTGATCTATTCATGTTTGCTTGAGTACGCTGCCATCATGCTTGTTAATTCCGTTAATAATCGAATGTGTCCAAATTTATGTAGCCCATAAATCTACTATCCTTACTCCGTATGCTCGACTAGTAAATTTGCTATAGCAATTGATGCTTCGCCTTTCGGGCGAAACTGCCACTTTAGGTCAGCTTTCGAGCTCTCGTCATTCGTGATAGAGATTACCGCGATAAACGACACGACCTCTCCTGCAATGGCCAATGCGGGCGGCACATCAGAGATTTTTTTGGGAACTCGGGCCCTGATTCCTCGTGCACTACCAATTGGTGTTTAACGAGACTTTCGGTGGTCGGTGGGATGAGCGAGACCTTGCGAGACGGGGAGAGGATATAGGAAGCCGCGAGGTTACAAACGAGACTCTACGAAAGCATACTTGCAACCTGGTTGGTTCCGCCAAATAATAAGCATCCGAGTTCATATTCGCAATACTTGCTTACCTAGAGCATTTTCCCTTAGATCGGCGTTCGGGCATTCTCTACACAATTACAATGATCAGCGCGATAAAGAGTGATGAAGCGAGAGAAACTAAACTTCAGTCATAAACCACTGTTCGGGTTCGGGTGCTTTGTTTTAGTTGTCAGCCAAGCTGAGGTGTGTGATAAGATCGGTCATGGCTTGTACCATTCTTAAAGTGTCGCAGGCATGCCGGAAGGTACGAGTTTGGCCAGGTTCTCTTGGATGGCACGATGACTCTTCGGACAAGTCCACAGAACGCAAGCACTGTCCGGGAAGCCACCATGCAAGCAGGCCTGCCCGGCAAATTGTATGTAGTGTTCGTAGTACGTGGAGAGTATACAGGCCACTGCGGTAATATGGAGGGGCGCGCGACACGTGATAAAGAGGGGATACCTGCGGTGATGGCCAAGAACGGGATTTTGCTCTATATTCTTTCGTACGAAGCAGCGATTCGTAATAAGCGATAACTCGGGTGAGTTAGCTCATTCGTGCATAGTTTGGGAGGAAACAGCGCTAAACGCGGGAACGAAACAAGAAGACATAGGACAGTGCAGAGTGATGTTTGTTCTTGCTCTGCGCCCCGTGTTTAACGGTGTTTCCTGGTATTAGGCGGAGACTAGGCGCCGGCCAATCCTAATACTGAAGATATTGTTGTCAAATTCAACAGGATAATGGCAAATAGTATTTGTTGACGAAACACTGTGATTTCGGCCCCCAATGTTTCTTATAATTCGTCTCAATTTTCTTTTGGTTTGATTACAGTATACACAGCGGCGTGGGGATTACTGCCCTACGTAATGTTCGATGAGCCTCTAAGAGCATTAGAAATTATATTATAATGATCATCAACTTGTGAGCACGCGTGAAATATTTTACGGAAGTGCATGTTATTTGCGACAGAGAGAGAGACAATGGCGGGAGACTTGAAGCGGGGGTCAGATTTACTTTCACGTCCTGACGACTGTGAACAAACATACTTTACTTCTTTTAGGTGCACGCACCATGGAAAAGTAGCACAGGAAGCTCTTAAATATCTAAAAAAAAGCACATTAAAAGAAGAACTAAAATACTAATTAAAGACAACGTTTCCCCAATTTTTGGTGAACTGGCATGGTCAAATTAACAATGTTCTTCGCAGAAAATTAGGTTTAGGTGTTGCTAAGCAGACAGGTTGGCGCCAACGGATGGCCGTTCGCTGTTGACCATGAGGGTTTTAGGTTTTGTGGTGCGTTGGAGCTTGCCAAGTAGGAATCTTATACTTCTTTTTGACAGATCATGTTAGTTGCTGGAAGACCGCAACACCTGCGCCTTTTTCTCCCTTCACTGCACAGTGCTGAGCGCCATCAAACCAGTATGAAGCGTCCTTGCTCTTTAAAGGATTGTTTTACCGACATAAGAACTGAAAGCCTGGCTAATTGGCGTTGATTCTTTATAATTTGACCTTTGTGTGTGCACTTCGTTTGAGTCCCTATAGTCTCTCTGTTGCGCTGCAGTTAATAATGAAAAAGTGTTTTGCTAGTCGGAGAAATCAAAGGCTAAAGACTAGTTTTTGAAATTCTCCGGTATCTATCAACCAGCTACTACTTCTTTGGTGCGATTGTATACTAGATGTTTCCCCTATAAAAAAAAAAACTGCAAATTTATTTTAACACAACTGTCAAAATTAGCGAGTATATATATATATATATATATATATATATATATGTATTTATTTAATTGCAATACCTCATATATGTATATGAAGGAAGTATTTCTTCGGATCCGGTGTTTAATAAATTAAAGGAAGTGTAGGCGCACGCCGAAACACCTATTTTAAGTTCGACGTTTCGCCGGACCCCGGCCGAGACGTCGAAATTGAAATGTTTTTGTGTTTCGACGTGCGCCTACACTTTTCTTAATATATATTGCCTCCCAGGCTTCAAAAGAACCGCAGGACTGAGAATGCTCGTAATTAGGCGGCAACGTTCTATAACCAGACCATTAATAGACTTCGACCGTGCTCGCTCTGCTAGCATCGAATACGACAATTAAGGTAATTAAGGCTAACTATAGTTAGTTTCTTATAAAGGCAGCGTCAAAAGTTAACTGAGAAGGAAAAACAGCAGCGCGAAAGAAGAACGAGAGGAGTGCACAGCTAGAACTGGCGCTTCAGCCCCGTGTACTTGGCTCGTCCCGTTTCTTTCGCGCTTCTATTTTCCTTCTCACTTATGAACCAACTCGCCCAAGACAATCTTCTACTAAGTCAAAGTTAACTCTAGCTGGATATACAATGTGCCTTAATAAAGTTGTGCATCATACGTGGAACTCGGAGCTCACATCATCTCACCAGAAGGTGAATCAATAATGCTCACAACACGAACTCGCAAAACTATTCGTGGCTAGCTGGTAGTGTCATGCTGGTTGGTTATGTATAGGGTGTCCTACGTAACTTGAGCTCCCAAACCTTAAAAATAGGCAAATGGAACGTAGTTGGACAGAACCTAGGTAATGTTGCTTGCCGTCGCTTGAAGATACTCGCATAGTTTTTTTGTATTCCGGCTAATTACATAATTAGTCTTAACTAATTAATCAACTTCGCAAATATTATAATTAGATGAAAACTGCCAACGAGCAAAAAAAATTGTAGAGCAACATGAAAAAAACCCCGATACAGCTTTCTGTTGCTCAATACGTGCTACATAAAAGTGTTTTTCCAAGCGTGAATGAAGCCCGCGAATACACACAAAATTGCCGCGCGACTGGCCGCCTCGAAGCACTTCTTTCACGCTTGGAAAATCACTTTTATGTCGCACGTATTCAGCAACAGGAAGATGTATCGGGAGTTTTTTTATGTTGCTCTACAGATTTCTCACCGACGCTTTTCATCTAATTATAATACCGAAGAAGTTGATTAATTATGGAACAAGGTGGAATGCAAAAAAAAAAATAAATAAGTGAGTATCTTCATGCGACGGCAAACAATCTTACCTTGATTCTGTCCAGCTACGGGGCCTTTGCATATTTTTAAACTTTGGTTCAAGTCACGTGGAACACCCGGTATTAGACAAAGCTACCGTACGTGCCCTGTACATTTATGCGAATATAATTTTACGAACGCCTCGCTAATTTTGGGACGCCAGCGTTAGACCTGGCTTTATTGCACTGTTCTAGAAAGAACGAGTACGCCAGCGCTTGTTCCGTGACATGGCTCGGCTTCACTTTTGTGAAGGGAAGTAACGAAATGACATCGTTAATGGGCTGTCAAATAGGCGTCGCTAGGCAACCGGTGCCCTGCGCGCCACGCCAACGCAAATGACGTCAGGCTATTCCGCATCAGCATAAAGCTTCTCCAAATGAACAATCCGCATTTGCCGAACAATTCGGCAAATGCGATTTGGTCTGCTCGGGTCATAAGGATTAGACGCCGTACCGCCGCAAAACACACGCCATTCGAAACAGTCATAGTTTGCCCATTACGTTTGTTGTTTTAGCAGTGCATGCATGCTTCGAGAACGCGCGGTGCGACCAACTGAGAATTTTAGTAGGGCTGCTGACAAACACGTGAGAAAAAGAAAGCGAGAGGGAAAGAAAGAAACAAACAGAAAGAAAGCCAGTCTTTCTCTAGCGATAAGTGTTGCAATGCCCTCGCAATAAGCCTCGTGGTTATCACCTTTTATTATCATTTCTTTCTGCCCTTCATGCCCCTCGAATACAAGAACGTTCTCGTAGCAGCGTTTTCACCATACTTGCCAGGATATTGAGGTGCATTTGATAACTGCGTAAGCCAGTCCTACACCCGTCACTGGCACAAAAAGTGTTGCGTGCATTAGTACTGTATTTGAAGTGCAGCGGTTTAAGAGACCGCCTATAGTGTCCCTGTACATCGTCCCACGTGTACTCAGTGCTCATTCTCTCCCTATTTTTCTCTTTCTATCTCCCCTTTTCCTTACCCCTAGTGCAGGGTAGCAAACCGGATGCTCTTCTGGTTGACCTCCCTGCCTTTCCTCTCCTTGCTCTCTCTCTCTCCAGTCCTTCATTTTCTTCAGGAAATGAAGGACTGGAGAGAGAGAGAGCAATCCCCAATCCATGATGGACATGAATGAAATATATGAAATAAATAAATAGGAAAAAAAAAAGGGCTGCTCACTGGCAGGCGACGCCGCACTAGGCTTGTCCGACCTTCATGGAGGAGGGCACAGAAAGAGTGCGGAGAAATGGGAAAAGGAAAGAAAGGAAAAGTCGACGTGGTACAACGACTAAAGTGAACCAAAATCAAAGAATATAGCGCCAATAAAGGCAACCAAATGTAGTCTGACGTCGCGTCACAAGTTAGCCAATGCGCCGTTCAAACGGACACTCCGTCAATTAACATCTTATAAGAGGGACGCTTGGTTTGGTCGCGAGAAATATTTAACCCCGTATCCCCAATTTTCTGAACCTTCTTGCAGAAAGGTGTTTCGCTAGATGTGTGGCTGATTTCTCGTTCTTTATTGCGCAGCATGTGTGCTCAAAACTAACACTTCGATCCCATGGCAGGCAAATTCGAAGCACACGCCGTAAGATCTTGCTCTGTGCACCATTTTCACACACACACACACAAAAAACATTGCTTGCGGAAGATTCAGAACCCACAAATGTGTCACAACAATTTTTCGTTTGTGTGTTTAATTCCGCTACATACAACTTCATAGGCGCGGCGCTCGATGTTGTGCAGAACCCAACCAATGTTTTCTTGTCCGTGAACAGCGTATGGGAAACACAGAAAAATAAAAAAAGAAGCTCTCGTTTATCGATACAGCAAGGCTGCAAGTGAGGAACAACATATATCTTAAAAATCTATTGCTTTTTGCTTTTCGTTTCACAACGATGTATTCGTAAAACGCTATTGCACAAGTTGGTCTTGGCGGTGAACTTCAAGCTGCGGTGTTCTTTCGTATCGTTCTTGCTGCATACCCGAGTCATTTATCATATAAATTGCTTATTCGAGCTCCACCGGCATTGTCTTTTTATTTTTCTCGGGGCTGCAGATTGTGCCTTCGTTTAAACAGTTCGAAGTTAAACACAGTGCAAAGGAAAACGCAGCCATGTGCAAAATCAGAAACGACACAGTGCGCTGAGCAGCAGCAAAAGGGTTACACATGACCAAAATAAATGGTTTAGTCATGATTCATAATTCACGAAGGGCACAGATCATGAATCTTAATTTAGCCATGGTTATAGCTAAGTAGTACCACCAGTACCTGTTAAGCAAATATGTTTACGCCTCTTCTCTCGTGGTTTTTAAAGCGCTTTCGACATCACACGCCTCGACAAAAGCTTGATACTATACGCAGGGACAATGGAGATAATAATATACTCACATGCAGGTCAACCCGCCGTGGTGGCTTAGTGGCGACGGCACTGCGCTGCATGAGCACGACGTGGCGGTTTCGATTTATTGCCGCGTAGTCTACACTTCGATGGGGCCGAAGTGCAAAAGCGCTAGTGTAACATGCGTTGGCTGTGCCGTGAAAGCAAACACAAGGCGATTAAAGTTAATCCTGAATTCCCCATTACGGCGTGCCTCAGAACCAGATCGTGGCTTTAGAACGTAAGACGGTCTTACGTAGTAGCGACGATGAAGAACACAGCAGCAAAACTATGAATCACGAAACTAGATTTTATTGGGCGAACTTGCCCCCCCCCCCCCCCCCCCCCTTAAAAAAAAGGCTACACTAAAAGAACAACGATAGCGGCGAACACAGTCAGCGATCGTCGAAAATCGATCTGCCGGTGAAGCGCGTCGGCGTTTATACATGAGTCATCGAAGTTTCCCGAGTAATCTCTGGTGTCCGCGTGTCTTCCAGAAAGTACTACAGAATTGTCGTCGCTCATACAATCAGATTACACAAGCTTCGGTGACAACAGACAACGGACAGAACCATCGATGACATTCGAGTAAGCTCCAATCATGTGGGCGCGTCTAGCGCTGAGCGATAACCTTAAGGTGTTAGTGGGTGAAATGCAGTCTCCGAGAAAAGAATAAGTACACGTGTCAATATGCAAGGGCGTCCGGACTTCGTGAAAACAACTAAGTTTGCATCGAGGCATGCACAGCAACGTAATCATCAAATGAATGTGCTATACGACATTCAGCGAGTTTCTATATCATAGAGTACAATAAGTGATCGATCAATTGATTGGCTTTAACGCACCCAAAGCCATAACGGGGGCTGTCACGTCCCTCATACAAGCTTGCCGTATAGTGGAAAGCTATACGTATTAATTTAAACCACCCGGGTTTCCCTAGAGGACACTAAAGAGAAAAAAAAATGATTTCACCGGCATTAGCAAATTACCCTTCTACAATGCCAAGAACACCACTCTCACCACGAGCAGACGCTTGGCAAGGCGGAAAAGGCGCAATAAGAAAAGACGAGTGAAGAAGCCACCTTGAAGTTCCCGCACCTGCTCGCCTTGACGTCATGAAGTCATGGATCTTGAGGTCATGGTCCATGACCTCATGTACCTTGGCGGTGTCTGCTAGGGTTAGATAATTCTTTATTAATATTAGTAGGTAATTCTTTATCAGTAAGAATTGACAATGTTGTGTTCTAAAGGGGCCAAGGACTGAAGATGGCAAGTTTAGAGAACTTTACGGCCTAAATACGAATGAACACTTTTAGATCCGCGACGTCACACGGACATACCGGAGTTGGGGTTTCAGCGCGAAATGAAAAGAAATGGAAATTTGAACTCCATTTTGCTGTGCGCTGCACCCGGGGCCTACCCATGGTAACGGCCGGGAATGCATTGCGTGACGCGCATAATACAATGCAGATATATGCAGTTCGTCTGGGTAGCCTGGCATTGCAGTTCCCATTGTTCTTGTCGGTACAACTGGTACAACTGCGAATGTAAACAGTAGTGTTCTACGATACGTATGTCGTGCGTCGTTGTTCTATTGTGTGCGCCGATTGTTCTATTGTGTGCACAGATGCCCAGATGTACAGTTCGTCTGGGTAGCGTGGAGTTGCAGTTCCCATTGTTCTTATCGGTCCAAGTGCGAATGTAAACTGTAGTGTTCTACGATACGTATGTCGTGCGCCGTTGTTCTATTGTGTGCGCCGATTGTTCTATTGTGTGCACAGATGCCCAGATGTACAGTTCGTCTGGGTAGCGTGGAGTTGCAGTTCCCATTGTTCTTATCGGTCCAAGTGCGAATGTAAACTGTAGTGTTCTAGGATACGCATGTCCTGCGCCGTTGTGCTCTTGTGTGCGCAGATTCGCAGATAGTTCCATTGTGTAAGTTAATTGCCTTTCCTGCAGTGCGTTTTCGGCGCTTACGACGGATCAGTGAGACTGATTCACTTTAACAATGTCAGGGAAAGGGAATAACTCAGTGAACATGATAAGCAGAATAAATATAACACGCCGCAGAAGACGTTCAGGCAGAACAATTGGCCTCGAAAGAGACAGTGACCGCTTCAATGCAGTGTCAGCTTCGGAAGTACCCCGTTGGCATTTGGATTCATCCAAGTGCCCAGGGATTGTTTCCTTACATATGCGAGCTGTGATGCAAGGCTGAGCCAAAACATACCATTGCTTTAATTACCGGGACAATCACAATACTTGATAGAAGCTTTGAATATAACTATTACTGATGTCAAATAGCTTGCTTTCAGTATTGTATAAAATATTCACCAAGATAATTTCTAATAGAATCAGGGCAACACTTCAGCCAACCAAGAAAACAGGCTGGCTTCAGGAAGGGATATTCTACGATGGATCATATCCATGTCATCAATCAGGTAATAGAGAAATCTGTGGAGTACAATCAGCCTCTCTATATGGCTCTTTCATAGATTATGAAAAGGCATTTGATTCAGTAGAGATACCAGCAGTCTTAGAGGCATTGCGTAATCAAGGAGTAGAGGAAGCCTACGTAAATATCTTCTCAAATATCTACAAGCATTCCACAGCTACCTTGGTTCTCCACAAGAAAAGTAGAACGTTACTTTTTAAGAAAGGAGTCAGGCAAGGAGACACAATCTCTCCAATGCTATTCACTGGATGCTTAGAAGAAGTATTCAAGCTCTTAGACTGGGAAGGCTTAGGAGTGAGGATCAACGGCGAATATCTCAGCAACCTTCGGTTTGCAGATGACATTGTCCTATCTAGCAACAATGGCGACGAATTACAGCAAATGATTGAAAACCTTAACCGAGAAAGTGTAATAATTGGGTTGAAGATGAATATGCAGAAGACAAATATAATGTTCAATAGCCTGGCAAGGGAACAAGAATTCAGGATCGCCAGTCAGCCTCTAGAGTCTGCAAAGGAGCACGTTTATCTAGGTCAACTACTTCCAGGAGACCCTGATCATGAGAAAGAAATTTACAGACGAATAAAATTGGGTTGCAGTGCATACGGCAGGCATTGCCAAATCCTGACTGGTTAACAAAGAAGCTCGAGAAGAAGCTAAGGACCGCACAAAGAGCGATGGAACTAAAAATCTTAGGACTAATGTTAAGAGACCGGAAGCGAGCGGTGTGGATAGAGAACAAACGGGGATAGCCGATATTCTAGTTGACATTAAGCGGAAGAAATGGAGCTGGGCAGGCCATGTAATGCGTAGGATGGATAACCGGTGGACCATTAGGGTTACAGAATGGATACCAAGAGAAGGGAAGCGCAGTCGAGGTCCGCAGAAAACCAGATGGGGTGATGAAGTTAAGAAATTTGCGGGCGCAAGTTGGAATACGCTAGCGCAAGACAGGGGTAATTGGAGATCGCAGGGACAGGCCTTCATAAAATATAGGCTGCTGCTGCTGATGATGATGGTGATGATGATGATGTCAAATAATTGAGAAAATATGTGCACAGTGTATTTCTCTACGCATACTTGCTCAACAGTGCATTATCTGCGGATATACCTCAAGAGATGCTCCTAAGGCAAGCGAGGAATAACTCCAAGCTAGAAAACCACGAAGTACTACATCATAACTTTCAAATGCAAGCAGTTCTGCGTCGACTAGAGCTGAGTTCACATAACCTTCGAAGTTTGGGACAAATACTGCGTCGACGCAAAAAAACAAAACAAAACAAAAAAACCTTTTAGGAGAGCCAGAACGCTTCCATTCTAGAATAGTGGTCCAGTGCACAATGGCACTGCAACCATTCTCACGGATACATCTTTATTTGCCTTCAGCATGAAGAGAATCGAACGAATGGCTTGCGTGTTTGGTTATTTGATGCATTTGGTCGCCATCTCAGGCTTTACGTCTACACACACTGGGATGACCCATTCAGTAGCACTTTCCCTAGTTTTCTCTTTAGTCATTTGTCTACTTCAGTTTCCTTTTAATCCTGTGTGTTGCTAAAGCTCTCCCCTGGTCTAGAGAACAACAGTTCAGTTTTACTTTGCGTTAGGCAAAGAATAGTAAACAAATTCTTTCAAAGTGCATATAGGCGGGCAGGCGATGGCACAACCTGCATTTCCAATCCGCCAATCAGGAAAAGGCAGGTAAAAGCTTTCCGAGATTCTTTGTTGTGGGTAGCAGGTGGATGGACCAAAGGCTTTTGGCAAGAATTGTTTCTAGTTTCCACCTTTTCTCTTTTCTATTTGGATGCAAGTCGCCTGCACTATTATCAAATACCAATGTCTTCGAAGAAAAGAATATCTGAGGAGGAAGATTGGTGAAGGAATGTTGACACATCACTGCCTTTAACATCACCACCACCACAAACATCATCATCTTCATTAATTAATCATTTTATTTAGCTGAGCAGCGATTGGCGCTTGGCGCTTTACTTCTCACGCCGTCCGTTTCAATGAGCGAGGTAAGCTGCACTGTCGCTGTCTTGTACTCAGGAGCTCTGCTGTCAAGCGAGCAATGATTCCCTAGACTAAATGAGCTAGAGTGCATTGGAGAGCTTACTTGACCGCAGCACATAGGCTAAGCAGAACGATGGGAAGTGCATCGAGCGAGTGCTCTGGCCAGCCATGAGTCATTATAGGGTAGCTTTCAGGTGCCTATGGAACTATTTCCATAGTCTTTCTGCTCGTGGGCCGTAGAGATCGTCACCCGCAGATGATGAATAAAGAGTATGCTGGAAAGGTGGCGGACGAATGCCGTCTCAGCAAGACTCACTTTGTCAGTGGTTATTTCATCTGGAAATCCAAAACGCGAAACCCAAGCGCTACCCGCCGGGGTAGCTCAGTCAGCTAAGGCGTTGCGCTGCTGAGCTCGAGATCGCGGGATCGAATCCCGGCCGCGGCGGCCGCATTTCGATGGAGGCGAAATGCAAAAACGCCCGTGTGCTTGCGTTGTAGTGCACGTTAAAGAACCCCAGGTGGTCGAAATTATTCCGGAGCCCTCCACTACGGCGTGCCTCATAATCAGAACTGGTTTTGGCACGTAAATGGCAAAGGCATTGGCAACGCTTTAAGCAGTGATGTCAGCGACGGCCCTGGCCTCTAGCCACCTTGTACCGTGACGAGGTAACAACATTTATTTATTTATTTGATCATACTGCTAGCCTCACATTTGAGGCTGTTGTAGGAAAGGGGCAGGATACATATTCAAGAGAACACAGTTCAAGTAGGCGCAGACATACATAAGTTTAGGTGAACAAGGCAGTACATATGCACTCTATATTCATTTTACAAATGCTATAAAAGGAGGAGAAGAAAGTAGTAAACGCCATGTTGGAAGGTTTAGGTTTAAAGGTTTAACATTTTTTGATAAAAGAAGGGGTCTAACGACATCCAAGTGCACCTTTATGAACCGATCAGCTGGCGACAGGAGATGTTAGAGTAGACTTTTATTGCGATAGCAATTATAAGGACACTCCAAGTGGATTTCTGTCGTCGCCGTCGCCGTGAGGTTTCGTATAAAGTTCAAGGGCGATAAAACCCTCGCCGCACGCCGTATGTTGCATGTGCGAGTGAAAGCGCGCGAGGGACGCGCGCTTTCACGGAGAGCGACCACACGGCGGAGAGCAAACGCGACGTCTTCCGTCAGCCGAAAGGCCGTGGGTGGATGGGAGGGAAGGAGAGGGGTGGCGACGTTAGGCTGTGGCACCAACTGCGTATCTTGCAACCGGGCGCAAGGGGAACTGGCGACTCAATCTCGCACGTGAAAGTAAGAAAGCGGGAAGGCAGCGGGAGAGGGAGGGGCTGTGGCTTCTACTCTGCCAGCAACTGCGTACCTGTACTTTGGGCGGCTGGGGGCGGTCGCGCGCACCTAAACTTGAAAGCGATCTGCACACGGCTCCTACCTTTGTATGCGCTGTGCTTTCGCCACTCAGTTTCCATTGAAGCGATAGACCGCACGAACCTTGGCTCACTGCTGAGGCCGCGCTTGCTCACGCCAGCGTTTCGACAGTGGTTGTCTGCGGTCATCGAGTGTGATCTACTGATGTTTGCTTGTGGGCGCTGACACCACCCTTGTTAATTCAGTTAGTAAGCGAATGTGTCAAGTTTATGCAGCCGATAAAACTACTATCCCTACCCCGTATAGCTCTCTACTAATTTGCTATCGCAATTGATGCTTCGCCTTTCGGGCGAAACTGCGACTTTTTTGTATGCCGACGAATATTAGTTTTTTGAAATGGAAGGAATGCGGCCTATCACTTTTGCAAGTCAGTGTTCATACAGCGACCAGACGTATCTTGAAGCTTTTTGAAGCTTTGTGAAGCAATGATGCGGCGACGAAAAAGGTCGTGAAAGTGTGATAAAATACGTCACCAAATTGAAAATGACACGTATAAGGCCTCAGTTGTCTTGTAGACAAATCGCAAGTGCGGACAATGGGGGTACAATGGCCCAACCGATTCTTCCGGCCCCGCCCCCATCCATGGAGCATTGCGCTACGAATTCCCCTCATTTTCGGCCCCAGCTGCCGGACATCTGGTTCCTCAAAGCAGAAGCTGAGTTCGATTTGGGAAACCACCAACTAACGCGCCAATGCAATCCAGTCGTAGATATGAGCAGACTGTAGATTTTTTGCCAGGCAAACACCTACGTCGTCTTCCTCTGAAGTACAGATGCGCGACTACATACCTTGATGCGGCAGCTTGATCAGAGTGTCAGTTGCTGCGATCAGCATGCGAAGTTCATTGAGTGTTGCCTAAGGAGTGACATCCGCACGTCGGCCTAACCTTAAGCCGTTCACAGCTAGGATAGCACGTTGGCCTAATAGGTGTAAAAGAGGAAATGATAGGAAATGCATAAACAAAATCGTTCCCCTAGCTCTTGCCCCTCAGGGCTACCGTATACCTTGCTTGGATGTTATCGCTTTCACTCCTAATTTGAACAGTTCTTTGCACCAGGGACAATCGCAGCAACGCATACGCCTGCACCCAGAGGAAGCGGGTTTGAAACATTCATTGGAGCGTGATACGAGGATTCATGCTTTTAACAAACACAACATTGTTAGCCGTGAAAATGGCGAGCATTTCCGAAAACATTTGGTTCCGCAGATCTGCTATGACAATTGCCTAGCAATGCCAGCTCATTCCTTGCGATCCACCCTGTTCTGAATACGTCCGGCATGCGTTGACGGCATTCTCAGGAAGAAATTTTGGCGAGACTTATGGCCTGGCCGGTTCCGACGAATTGCGAAGCCGTTACCAGCACTGCGACGGTAGATCACAGAGGCGCCTGCCTAGAATACTATAAGAAGAGAGACAGTGCGCTTGTGAGTGGTATACTGAAGGGTCAATATTAAGTAGAATGACCCGTCAAGAAGAGCTGCAGCCGTCAAGACATTCAACTGCCTGTTATCCTACATTGGCACGAATGCGAGTGAAGCGAGAAACTTGCGGGTGTCCGTACTTAAACGGTTCGGTAGTAAGCACAATCACATCGTGATCTTTGCGCTAGTTTTTCTGCGGAAAAGTGTGTGATATTTATTATCAGGCCTAATTAATGTCACCAGTGTCATCTTCACTACTACAGGATGAATGGGTCACCCTCACAGAGAGCTTTAATCAGCCTTGTCATGGCGTCAGTTGAACCTATCCTAAGCTTGTAAATTTCTTAATCCCTTCACTGTATCCCTCCCTCGCCCACATTCCGCTGCGTTTCCCATATCTTTGTGTAGCTCGTCAGCCTTCCTTGAGAATTATGTACGCAAAATTATCAGACTGCACCCGGATGCACAAAAGAAGCAGTTATGCGGCAGGAGCGCGCAGCCATTCTCGGTGCATATGCGTATATGAGCCATCATACAGGTTTGAAACGTGGTGTATATTTGTAAGAACACTGCACTAAATCGCAGCATGACCGGTGCCCGATCGACTAACGATCTTCGTCATTCAGTACACTAACGATTTGGCAGACGCAAATTGGGGAGAGGGTGAGTGAACGAGAAATTGACCTCCTACTTGTTGGATGACATGTCATGCGGTGAAAATCGAACAAGGGTGAGGAGGTAGGAGCCTAGATCACGAAAGCTCTTCCCTGTCTCTCGAATTAAATTAGGATGCGGAGTGAGAGCCAGGCAGCAATGAGACTGAGTTATAGAATTGATAGCCTTCTGCTAAATCAACTGCCTGTCAGGAGAAGCTAGGCGATCGATAAAAACGTTCGAAAGGTCGGGAAAACGACTGGGAAACAGTAATTCAACTAAATGATTCATTTTTTTGTTTTCCTTTGTTGAGCAGAAGGTTTTACGACATTTAAATGAGGAAAGCAAACCGTTATTTTGTTGGCTGTGCTTTTTCCGAATCTCCAATAATTCTCTAACTCCATATCACGAAGGAGCGCTTTTGTACAACGAAACATCCGCTGACTGTCGGTGCGGGCGAAGTACATTTCCGACAGACGATAAAAAGTGAACCACCGGGTAAATGGCCACGTATACAGCATTTCGGTTTCTGCTTTTATTTTGGTGCATGTCCGGTGAAGAAAACGTCCCCAGGCCGCATTTGTTTCTTTGTATGGTGTTGGTTAGGAAATTCCAAATTTAATAAGGCTGTCGCCATTCCTCTGAGGGCACGGACTCAGCGTGAGTTTAGTTATAAACGTAGTACTCAAACTTCTAGTGCTTTTCAACTCATGTCAGTGAAAAAGCCTCGGGCCTTGCGATGTGAAACTTTAACCGGTTAAAAATAGTTCAAGTTTCCTGCGTCAAACACACTTCGACTTCTACTTGCTTTTCTTTTTAATGTAATACTGTGACCCGCGTCTTTCCGGGAAATTAGGAATTGTCAGTGCAGAAGATTACAGTTTGCCAGCCGCAACAAATATTCTGAGTTCACAGGTTACACCACTAAATGTTGTAGACGTTACCTTTACTATTTATAAGAACTGAAAAAAAGGCAGAAAAAAAAAAACGTGACCTTCGTCAATTTCACCATGATATAAAGGTTTTTTTTTTCTGGATCGGCGAGTTCCCGTCGAATGCGCACCGGAATGACGGAAAATCAGCTAGAGCCGCATGACGTTGCTACAGAGGCTATGGCTTCAGTGCTGCAACATTGGTCACGTGATGTTTGGTACGACGCGGAGGAAGCGTGGCAAAGGCTTGGTGGACTGGAACGTTGGCCGCGTGGTATTCGGAGCGATATGGGAGCAAGCGTGCCGAAGACTTGATGCCGAGGAACACTGGTCCTGTAAATTTCGGCGTGATATGGAGCAAGTGTGGTCAAGGCTTGATAACTCGACGGAAGAGAGAGAGAGATAAACGTTTAATGAAACAAAATGCAGAGAGGTTGGCCTGAGGTACATTCCTCTGGCCAGATACTCTGCTCTGCGCTGAGGGAAGAGAAGAGGAGCATGATGGGTGACAATGACGACAGAAGGAAGATGCACAACATGTAACAAGCAATTAGGTCTACTCAAAGCCTACAGTCCAGGCCCGTACTTTTTCAAAAGTCGAGTTAAGGCATGTGTGGCCTGAAAACTAGATTTAACGTCTTGCCAAGGGCCTAGAAACCGATTGGGTAAATATCTCGGTCTAGCGTGGCAACAGCGCGTACGTGATATGTGCATAGAAGAGTAAGTATAAAACAAAATTGAAAGACAAGGTAGGCTTATATTTCATTGGAAACTTCGTTTCTGAAACTTGTTCCTTTGCCCGCGATGCCTTTTTACGCTTGTTGTTGCTGTCAGAAATAGGTATTCATTAACACAGGATGCAAGATGCAAGATTGTTGTCTCGTTGGTAAGAAAATGTACTGTATTTATTCGGATGTAGGTCGACCTTTTCTTTTTTTCGAAAACTTACTCAAAATGAGCTATCGACCTATATTCGTAACCGAAGAATCTCGAGCAATATTCGTGAACGAAGCTAGGAAAAGTACTGAGCTGACGTAGTTCCCCCGTAACACCGGCCGTAAAGCCAGTCGGGAGATTATCGAGACTGGCTTTAAGAAATGCTGCATACCCAACGCACTGGACGGCACCGAGGACTGTCGTTTGGGGATGCCGAGGACGCCTGCGAAGCATTCGCCGAGGAAAACTTCTCTGGAAGTTCCGACGAGAATGCAGTTTGTGGTATCGACTAGCGAGATTTAGTAGCCCAGCTTATGGTAAGTAAATGCATGTCATGTTCAAAGCTTCTCATTTTTTGAAAAAAAAAATATAGAGGTCGGCCTATGTACCAATTACATATTTGTTTCTCGGCAAATTCAGTTCTTCTTCTTCTTCTTTCTTGGGTTTTACGTGCCAAAACCAGTTCTGATTATGAGGCACGCCGTAGTGGAGGGCTCCGGGTTAATTTTGACCACCTGTGGTTCTTTAACGTGCACTACAGCGCAAGCACACGGGCGTTTTTGCATTTCGCCTCCATCGAAATGCGGCCACCGCGGCCGGGATTTGATCCCGCGACCTCGTGCTCAGCAGCACTCGGCAAGTTCAGTATATACGGGTTGACCTACATTAGTGTCCGAGTAAATGTGGTACTCTTGAGGGATGACTTGCTATACGCGCATCTTCACACCGTAACACCCTCACACTCGCTGAAGCGGTGGCGTAAAAAAAAAATGAATAAAACCGTGTTAGTGTCATACTTCGAAGTGCCCCTTGACGTCACGCCAACTACACCCGGTAACCTTGTCGAATAGAGGACTAGATCGACATCTCGGCAAACATGGACTTATCACTGCTCATATTCATCTGCTTTTACTTGACAATCTCGTTAGCACTTTCTAGTTACGAATACAGCAGCTTCAAGAGTACTACGTACTGTGAAGTGCCATGCATAAGGGCGCATTTCATTCTGCCACCTTAAAAACCGCCAGAAGCGCCATTTTACTGCGTAACGCAGAGGCTATGCATCGTCATGGTCGTGAATACGTCCCGATACTCAAGGTACATGTCACAGCGTACTATTAAAGCAGTCTTTAAAAGAGTCATTCTGAGCCCTCCTTTACTCTTGTGTGGAACTACGCAATTGTTCGTGATATTTGTTAACTGTCTTCAGTGTTGTACAGTCTTCTTGTGCTTTTAGTATTGCTTGCCCTGCAAAGAGGAGTAGTCGACGCCAATCAAAGCAGAAATCCCTCCTTTACTTACATATCAATAAGAAAGAAAAATTCGGCCGATTCCACTCTTACGTGGGAATCGACTTCATCACATATTGCCTCTGGTAATGAGTTGTGGGTAATGGACTTGTGTTAACTCCGCAGGACCCCAGTAGACAGAGCGACACACGGAGTTGGTAGTGGCAGATAATTTCACCTGTCCTGATGATATTACAAAGACAATGCAACGATATTACAACGATGGGGTGCATCTTAGCGCGCACTGCAATGCCTGTGCATGTAAAAAAATTGAATTATGGGGTTGGACGTGCCAAAACCATTATCTCATTATGAGGCACGTCGTAGTGGGGGACTCCGGAAATTTGGACCACCTGGGGTTCTAACTTTAACGTGCACTCAAATCTATGTACACGGGTGTTTTCGGATTTCGCCCCCATCAAAATGCGGCCGCCGTGGCCGGGATTCGATCCCGCGACCTCGTGCCCAGCAGCCTAACACCATAGCCACTGAGCAACCACGGCGGGTGCCTGTGCATGTGAGCTATATCATTTAGGGATGATATAAAATTGCCTTCTTCAGCGAAACAGAAGGATTCACATGTTGTGCTTGAATTGTTCATATTAAAAAAATATATATATAATAAGTAAAAATAAAAAAGAACTGGAAATACGCGGGACTAGTTGCAAGTTCAAAGACAAGTAAAAATTTAGTGTTTAATTCACGAGTCTTACTTTTTTTTAACCATTCTTTTGTTTCTGCCACTGACTGTGCCTCGTGTCGAACTACTGGCTTCAATGATATTGTGCTTAATTGTAAGCAACGCGGATCGACACATCAGGTTATTCGTTTCTTTAGTTAAAATCTTGTACGCTGCTCTCGGTGCAGTCCACACCGCACTGGTCGGGCAAACGGCCCAGGGCGTCACTGTAATAATCCCGAGACCCTAGAATATATATTTTGCATCTGTCATTGTAATCAGTCTCATGGGCAGTTGAAACTGTTGGATTGCCTCGGTTTGTATTCGTAATGTCATGAATCCTGCGTATTTATGACTTTATAAAGGGCACTGTAACCTTTTATCTTAACAGGCTTATCGTTTTAGCCATGTCGCAAGCCCCCCTTTGTGCACTTGTATAAACGAACCTTTAACAGCGGAGCTGTTTAAGCCGGGCGTAATGTGTCTGCTGAATCCAAAAATGTGGGCCGATCCTGGTGGTAGTGCAGAGAGGGTCTAAGCGCAATGGCACATACCCATGTGAACAAGTGAAGCTGAGCCTAGGCTAAGTGTAGATAAGGATGGTTGGGACTACTTAAGCTAAGCTAGTCATTGATAGCCAATCAATAGCCAATCAATAGCTAATTGTTAATCGATCAATAATCAATAAATTCTGGAAAATGCTGGGGTTGACTTGGTAGTGCTTAGCCTAGCCCAAAAGCCAGGAATAGCTAGGTGCCCATCAGCTCCACTGTCTCTTTAGCATTGCGCCTCCAGTGCAAGCAGCGCTAATTTTTTTTTTCGTTCATCACGGTGACTTGTCATATCCATTCTATCTGACTCCTAAATCGAAGGAGCAATTGGCTATAGCACGTTGGATGGGCAGCAAGATTGACCAGCGACGATCGAGTTTCAAACATTCGAAAGACCTCGACGTGCATTCTCTATAAGATGAACAGAAAATCTGAGAATTAGGACATATGTCCCCACATTTTTCACACAAGTCGAAAAGAAACATTGTTTACTGGGGAATTATTTCGAAAGAATTTTCTTAAGGTTCATACATTTGCTTCAGTTGAATGCACTTCTGTATTGGCGCCAATTTACAGGATTACCAAAACTGTGTTTCATGTCATTAGCCCAGACACTTATCGTGCCTCCGCCAGCCTTCCACAGCTCTCTAGAAGATTAAAAGCTCAGCACTTTAGCTTTCCTTTACTTGTTGCTGAAGTAAACAGTGACAACACTAACAGGAAGTGAAGATATGAACGTGCGCAAAGGTCAGGACGAAGCCTAAATAAAAGAGTCCCTAACAAACTATCCGTAAAAGTGAACATAAACTTTGAGACGTCAAGTCGGCTAAGCTTGAGGATAAAAGCGAAGTAGTGGGCATCGGCTTCCGGCTATGTGTAATCAGAAGCCATTCTTTTAACAAGTCTTGACTGCGATTTATCTTCTGCAAAGGTGAGAGCCTCAAGCGGGACGCTCTTAACTTAAAAGGGCCACCTAGAAAGAAGCTCATTAAGAACTCGCGAGAACATTCCAGGCAGAAATAAAACAAAATATCCTCAAAGGGAAAAATAAACTCTGACATCCATTATTTTTCTCCGAGTAATCCTTCAGTCGAAAGGCAGAGTTGCTTCGTGCTGATTTTTGTCTGAAGAAACAGATCCCTTTTAGTCGCCAGAACAGCTGACAACAATATTTTTAGCGCTGAAGACACAAATCTTAAGAAAGCGAGGAAAAATGGCGCCCCAAACAGATATCTTGCTGCCCTCATACGCCGTACTAGATGACATGCAAAACAAAAATAATCTTTAAGAACTTTTTCCTTGCTAAGTTGAATGAGAAAGAGCCTCTCACCGTAAGACAGGCTTCGCAGTTTCAAATCAGAGTTTCCAGGAGTATATCGCAGTTCATTTACGCGATCATTAGATTTTGTGGGCTTGCTACCACGAGCACCAGTATGACATGCTGAAAATATTAATTTCATTTGTTTGTCGTGGCTGGTGGTAACTTTCATGTCAGCTAGAATACAATAATAGTATTCACATCGCTGGCCACTCTCGCACAAGGAAGCGGACGTTCCAAAATTCACTATTTCGCCCCGACACGTTTTTGTTGTTTAAGAGGTTGCACGCCGCTCTGTAGACGCCTTGGATATCGCTATAATTACTCTCGCGTCATTCCAGCGTGCTGTTGCTCGTTCCACGTGAGGTCGCAAGCAATATCCTGTCGCGTTGATGCAATCCGCCGAAGCGTGCTCACGGACCGCACTTCACCGGTGAGGTTAACTCAGAATACCCGGATCGGCGAGATCATATAATTACTAGTCGTGTTGGCAAAATCACTCTATTCCTTCTTAGAGCGCAGCGTTTAGGCGACCGTTCTTGCGGTGAGCGTCGGCGTCTCTCGGCGTAACTGAGCGAACGAGCGCGGCGAACGATGAAAGGACGAACACGGAACGCAGCGGAGATGAAAGACGGCGATTGCGAAGAGAGCGCCAGGAGGACAGCGGAGAAGGATTGCGCAGCGGAACTACGAGGAGGAAAGCGGAGGAGGAGAGTATGGTGAGAGGGTGAGGAGGAAGGCGGAGCGCCGCATGAAAAGTGCTTCACGGTGGCGACCAGGCATGCGGCGAGATCGTGCACCGATACCATATATGGAAACAAAGCGCTGGCGTGCGCTTCGGAACCACTGCGCATGCGCTACTTCGCCTTCGCCGCTGCAGCTAGAGAGAGCCACGCATTTCCGTGTTCACGATTTATTTCTCAACAATGAGCGACGCAGCCGGTGGAAATGCTTCCTCTGCCGCTGCTGCTAAACGAGCTGCCCCAGCAGAGACGCAGCGCCGCCGCCGAGAAGACCCTGTCGTTCAGAATCAAATTCTTTGCCACAACATATCACGAATTTAAAACACCTTAACAGCTGCGCTCAAAATTCGCATTAGGGAGTATCGCAATCGTCGGTGAATTTTTCTGTCAATTTATTTATAGAGTTCCCTTTTTTTCGTTGACTTTACAGCATCATTCCATTAATTGAATCATCTTTCCCTAACTTATCCTTTTTCTTCGTCTTCTTCAGTTTCTCTGCCCCTTTTCTCATGCTTCTTACTTGCTGGAGGAAGCGAGCAAGGCTTTCGGTCTTCTTACTCCTTCATTGTCACTCACTTACCCTTTTCTTTCTATGTCCATTCCGACCTTACTCAATCTTTTTGTTTCTTACCTAGCTTCCCAAAAATTCCAAGAGGCCATCGATCACATATTTTTGGGCGCCTGTCCTCGATATGAAGCAAATTGCCTCTCTTTGCAAACCACGTTAAACCGGCCGGATTTCGAAGCATTTTTTGAGAGTAAGAACTTCTGTGGGCATGGGCACATCCGTCGCTTGCTCAAAAAAAAAAAAAAGAAAATTCGCGTGCTACTGCAGTTTGTAAAATGCGCAAGCCTGAGCGACCCTTTGTATATACTGTTGTGCATTTTTTTTGTGTGAGCGAGATAATCCCCCAGTAGCAAGCATGTATCAAGAAGGCGAGCACTTCAATTCGGTGCGTGCACCTAAACACAAACGCACGGGCACTCTTAAATGTCGCGCATGCATCCCTCTTCCTGTTTCAGTTTTCTGAACCTCTAGCGCGAGGTAGCGAACCAGAATCTGGTCTGGTTGACTGCCCTGGGTTTCCTTTTCCTGCTTTCTCGTTAAAACAATTTATTCAGGCAGAAGGGCCGTGGTAGATTCGTCATTTTTCTAGTCTCGACTAACACATATGCTGGCCTGAATCCTCGATTGATTGCGGAGCGAAAGCGTGAGCTTTCTTTCTGCGTTGCTATCCAGTTAACCAAACGGCATGCAAGGACTTAGTTAAGGTGACGCTGCAAGAGCAGACTATATGCACCAGCAGAAACCGGAAAAGCAGACGAAGCTTTTGTTCACTATACTGTGTCGCATAATCCAGCCGGATGCATGCGCGCCATTTAAGAGTGCCCGTGCGTTTGTGTTTAGGTGCACGCACCGAATTGAGGTGCTCGCCTTCCTGATACACGCTTCCTAGAGGGAGATTATTTCGTTCAAAGTATAGCAGAACATCGTTGATACGTTTTTTTAGGGGGCCACAAAGAAAAGAAGTATGATCCGGGTAAGTGCAACATCCAACATTGCTTGCAGCCGCACTGCTGAAAAAAAAAAGAAAACTGAAGAAGAAAGAAAATCTACTTTCACACAAATTACTACTAGAAGTTGAACTGGAGCCAACAAACCATTAAATTTAAAATTCTGGGGTTTTACGTGCGAGAACCACGATCCGATTATGAAGCACGGAGTAGTGGGTGACTACAGACTAATTTTGTCCACCTTGCGTTCTTTAAACGTGCACCTAAATCAAAATACACGACCGTTCTTTTTTCAATTCCTCACTCATCGAAATATGGCCGCCGCATCAGCGATCGAACCGGCGACCTCGAGCTCAGCAGCGCAACACCATATATAGCCACGGGGCTGCCACGGCGGCTAACAAAATATTGAACACCCGATCAGCAGAGCTCGATATTTACTGCCTGGTGGTTATACTTAATGTTTCAAACGCAGAAAAGAAAAAAAAACAAATTATGAAGTTGTCGTAGTCTTATATCACATTGAATGAAGCCTGTCACTTCCCTCTCGCGTTCACCTGGTCGAATCTTCGATAATAATTCAGTGTCTTTTCGATGACTCACAACCATCTTACAATGTCCGGGCAACCGTGTATATTGATGTAACCGCACACGGTATCGATGGTCAAGAATACTAATCAGGCTGGCGCAGGCGCACACGTGCACTTTTGTAAACACTGAAGCAAGTGTTATAGAAAATACTCCATGCAAAAAAAGAAAGAAAAAATTAACAGTAGCAGAATTTGTTATGTTAACCCTCAAAAAAAAAAAAAAAAGGCTTTTGCGCTGCTAGTCAAATATAGGAGTGGTCACAAGAAACGGTGACCATTCGAAAAAAAGAAAAATAAACTGGATTCTGAACGAAAACAAGTGCAACGCGGAACTGCTCAGCAAGTGCAGCCAACGATTTCTTTAACGTTCACTGAGCACGTCCTGGCGACCTTTAAAAACTAATTATCGCAGCTGGAAATAGTAGAAGGCCGGGATAATTGCGTGCGGTGAGAGTTACATCGAATGACAAATTGGCCAAGCAAGAACACAAGAAAAATCATTTTAATCAGCTGAATTCCTAAGCGTAGGGAGACATGTGTGCTGTCATGCAGAATGCTCAGTGAAAAGGAAAAAAAAAAGAGACACACATACACAAAAAGGCATCAATGCTGGGGAAGAGAGCACATGTATTTTATCCAGCGAAATCTCAAATTGCTACTTTTTATTAGGCTCAGTGAATGCGAGTTGTGAAGAGCAATACGCGCTTTCAAGCAGCGTGATGGACTAGTCCAGTCGTGCGCGCTTGAGTGACCTTTTGATGGCGGGTAGTAGGATAAAAAAGCAAAAGACAGTCACGTGACTTCCTCTTCAAAAATCAACCCCATAAGAACAAGCCTGGTATTTTATTTATTTTCTTAACTTCTCTGCCAGTTCGGTATAAATCAGAATGTTTTTTAAATGCTATCTTGTGGCCTTTTTTTTCTTCAGTGCAGAATAACGTAAAGAATGAATATTTTCAGCAACAGTGGAAGAGAATTACAGCAATGTACTCAAAAGAAAACATACAGATTTCTGGAGTGTCACAGAAATTTCAATAATGAAGTTGTATAGTTTCTGATCACATACTATAAAAAATCAGTGACCCCAGAAAGGGTCTCAGGAAGAGCGTTCGAGTCGGAAGTTTTCATGACAAAAATGTGTTTCAATGCAGTGGTCCCTGCAAAAATTCAATTTAAGACAATTTCTTGTATCGCTGCATTGCGCGTTGCTCTCGCCTGGTCATCGAGCTTTATGACATTAGTTTCATCTGCAGAGCATCACGCCACATGCCGATAAATCTCGTCATCAAAATGAGTGAAGATCGCGTTTGATTAAGCATCTTATGAAGACAGAATCCTCAACAGTGGTGCACACAGAACCTTGCAAGCCTATCTCAACACACAGCCAAGTTGTCCAGTGACCATGTCTTCCCGCGATAAGCCGCCTCAATTCACGTAAGCTAAGCGAGTGGCTCCAACGGACACCCTCTTGGCATCTTTCGCACCGTCAGAGTCGCTTCTTCTCTGCCGTATGCGGACAGCACCGAACATAGCGTTGTCGCAACGACCTTCATTTCCCGAACATAAAGGGCAATCCCTTAAAGCCGAGCTGCGAGCAGAGTCAAGTCGCTAAGCCGGCACAAGAAGTCCTTTACGTACCATCCTTGCAACGCTGTTGTGTCGTAACGTACTTAGTGTAGCGAATCATAAAAAAATAATAAAGAAGCTGGAACACATTACTCCGAGCTGCACGCACAACACAGCAGCGAACGCTGAGTTACGTTGTCGCTTAGGCACCGGCAGAAACTTCATCTTCCGACACGAGTTAAGGACACGTCGTCGACGACTCCGCAGTTTTCGCGTCGTGGAAAGAACGCCGTGCTCGCCCTGGCTTTGGCTTACTCGCCGCATCGTTTGCATAATTGTTCGAGTGCCCCGGAGGTGATTACCTCGACAAAGACTTGACTTGCTGGAAAGCACGTTCCCGCAATACTTTTTGTTTTCTTCTCATCTCGCCTCGCGATGGTCGTAGCAGAAGTGCTCTGTACTATAAAGGCCGCGGATTACGAATCCAGTCTCGCTAAAATTGTTCAGCGTTCTGGAAGGTAGTGCGTTTATCGCGGTTTTCGTGACAATATAGCCCTGTGCAGACGAGGAAAGTGGAAGTTTGCCCGTGTTCGTTTTGGTGGGGCCCCATAAACTGCACTTAGAGAAAAAAAAAAGAAAGAAAATAAAGAATCAACACTGCAAGGTGCGAGCAGGAATAATTTAGTGGGAATTTGCTGAATGTCCGGTACGCTCTGCGCAGGCACATTTGCGGGCTCCTTTCATTCCTGCATTCCATGTCAGCAGTATAGTTTCCACTGTGATGCACAGTTTTAGAGAAAACGAGGACCGGCTCAAAGAACGACCCAACGATGCGCGACCCAGATCTTCGCGTTCCAGCCGTGCGAGTCCCTAATTCCCTCGCCGGGCTATGCGGTTCCACGGAGGCCGCGCCTTGGGATCTGCTCTTACATTCATATTTATTCGTAGGAAACTGAGAAGAGTGTTAATTCATGAAAGCGTTAGTTGCCCTGCCCACTTAATTTTTTTTGCCTAATCAAAGCGGAGAGAGAGAGAGAGCAAGGAGAGGAAAGGCAGGGAGGTCAACCAGAAGAGCGTCCGGTTTGCTACCCTGCACTAGGGGTAAGGGAAAGGGGGAAATCAAAGTGGAGGGTTGCAAATTACGGGTATAGATGAAGTATGCAAATTTCCCGTGCGTTGCTAATATTTGTGCAATTATTGTGCAAGTGCAATTATTTATTTCTTGAAATTTGAATCGCCGAGTCAGGCTACAGTTCATTTTCGAACAAAGAGGGAAATCGTTTATTGTTGTATCGTTGTCCTGCGCGCTCGTGAGAAAGAGATAGAGAGAGACTGACAGAGAAAGAGAAGGAGAGATTTATTGGATCCGGGAAAGGTCTGCCCCCCCCCCCCCCCCTTTCTTCCTTCTGGGTACTTGCTGCCAGCAGTTGCCGATAAAGGCAAAATGGCCAACCGGAACGGTGCTAAAAAAGCTCTCTCACGGCCACGCAATAAAAAAAAAAGAAAACGTTAAACGGCCCGGTCACTGTGATAAATGAGATCGACAATGTATTCCTGGTCAGTCACTGCTTTGCCAAGTTTCCTACTGCTTCTGTGCCGTATCAAAAGGTAAATAATCGTTAATAAATATGTACGTATCCCACAAAACGTGAGTGCTTAAGTCAAAAAAAAAAAAAAAAAAACAAGTCGCAGTTTCGCCCGAAAAGCGAAGCATTGATTGCGATAGGAAATTAGTGGAAGTAAGGATAGTAGATTTATCGGCTGTATAAACTTGTAAACATAGGCATATTAAGTTGGCAAGCATGGTGTCACGCGCGCACAACCAAACATGAACACATCTCACTCGATGACCACGGACACTCGCTGTCAAAACGCTGGTATGAGGAAACGCGGCAGCAGCAACGAGCGAATTCACCTCCTCGTGCAGCCGCTCGCATCAACGCGAACTACGCCGCCATACACAGCGAAGGGCGGACTCTGTCCCCGTCGCAGAGGGCTTTCAAAATACAGCGGCCACCCAGGCCGCCTGGAGTAGATGTACACGTTCGAGTGCGCGCACGTTCGGCACGTGCGCACGCACTTGTGCGGAAGTGCAGCATATATTTTGATTCTTTTAGGGCCTGCGCCTAGCACAAGTGCGTTATTGAACTAATTGTATTGCTCAAAGTAAAATGCGTCAGAAAATTCATAAAGTACGACTTACATACAATCTGCAGAGATGTATGTAAGTAGCCGCCCCCTGCCCCTCGGAAGGCTCCGGGGGGTAGGGAGGAGGGCGGAGTTCTGCGCCGCGAGCGCTCGCCCGTGCGGCTGTATCTTGAAAGCTATCTGCGGCGAGGGCAGAGTCCACCCTACCTGTGTTTTCGCGGCTAAAGATCGCGTTGATGCGAGCGCCGGCACGAAGCTCAGTTCGCTCGCTGCTGCTGTCGCGCTGACTCGCACCAGCGTTTTGACAGCCAGTTTCCCCGGCCATTGAGTGAGATGCGGTCATGTTTGCTTGTGCGCGCGTGACACCATGCTCATTAATTTAGTTAGTGTGCCTATGCTTACAAGTTTATACGGCCGATAAAACTACCATTCTTATGTTGTATAGCGGTGCACTAATTTGCTATCGCAATCGATGGTTCGCCTTTCGGGCGAAACTGTTACTTATTTTTAACGCGATATCGTTTAGGGCCCCGTGTCGCAGAAAATCCGGCGTTGGCATTGGCGCCCGCGGCCGACAAAATCATCCCCAACCACGCAGGCCCTCCAAATATATTTTACCACTAAAGTTGCTCACACTTTGTATTGCATTCTTTACACAGTTATTCCTCGGAATTTTGAGAATGACAGCCCACAAATAATTGTCATGAAACAAAACACCAACAGCGCATGTCTTTTATGCTAAATCTTCTCCGGCTGAAATATTAAAGGTGCAAACAATAAAAGAAGGCCGGCCCACGAAAGAGGCCGCGTTTCTACCAGAAAGTGCGCCTTCGTGCATAGCGCTCACCGCCAGCGTTTCCCGGTAAACATTACGGTTACATAAGCTGCAGTTGCCGGGAAGTGTGAGAAACAGTCAAGGATCTTTGAATGCTATCGCGTTCCACTATTGAAGGCGAAGCTTAAGCATCCGGCAAATTTTTCTTTTTCGTTTCTCTCTGTGTGAATATTGAAAACAGTGAATAGGCTATGATCATCGAGGACGAATCTACTTTGGAGAAAGGCCCTAGAAGTATCTTGCGAAGAAACCTGCATGAGAGCCATGCACCAGCATGCTGCAAGCGTATACCGTCGATCGTGTTGCGGTGCGGTTTCAAATGGATCGACTCAATGTAAGGACTCCTTGATGCAAAATAACTCGAAAAGGGCGAGGAATGCATGTAGTAAATTGTTTTGTTGAGAAAACGGCACCTAACAACAACGGTTCAGGTTTTCAGCGAAATAGAATTTACGTGTGAAAAGAAACAGTAAACACCGTCGGAATTCAAGTAAGAGATCACTTGTTACATTTCTGCATATTGCAGACGCAAATAGTGGCAGTTCCTTCGTAAGCAGAGTGACGTTGATTTCTTTGAAGCCACTTATGACGTCCACGGCGAAGGAATTGAAGGCCCGTTAGCGACGCGGCAACTCGTCGCACGCCGTTTACAGCTCGCGGACTGCCAGTCGACGGCGGTCTTGCTGGCAAACAGCGAGATCTGACTGTCACACAAAAGTTATGGTAAGACGTTAAAAGAATATAAAAAAAAGTCTCGCCTGTGCCACCAAGGTATAACATATGCAGGCTTGCCTGTCACACAGAGGATCTCCCTGCCAAATCTCTCTGCGGCAGAACGAGGTGGCCATTCAACGACAGAGGAGTGGTCGCGGCTACGCTCTAGCGTCACGGGCAGCCTCACCGCCGCTCAGGGGCGTAGCCAGAAATTTTTTTCGGGGGGGGGGGGGGGGGGCGCAAGCTTCCGCTTTCCTCTCCGTGACGTGATCGATAATCAATATCGGTAGTTTAAGCAGACTCTATACATGTATATCATAAACATAGGACCGCCCCCCGCCCCCCCCACCTCGCGTGTGCGTGTGCTTGTGAAGAAATGAAGTCAACAGTAAAGTAAGCTTAGTAAATACAGTAAGTACGACAGGTACAGTGGGCGTTTGGAGCAACGGTCTCTCATCGCGCCACTGAATGGACCAGTCTTCGAAAACGCATCATTGAGACGACCCGTACGATCGGAGCAGACATAATTAATTGTTAATTTCCGTTAAGCATAGATGGCGTCGTCCTCGTCGGGGCGAAGTGCATTTCACAAGTCAAGGACGGCTATACGCGTGAAAATGCACGTGTGACCAGGCTATACCTACTCCCATAGCAATAGCTTGATCACTGCGTCTTTGCGCTAGAAAACTTAAATACGCGCAAAAACGCGTAATGCTTTTTTTTTTTCGAAGCTTTCGTCGCCCTGCTCCCTCATACGAGAGGGTTGCATTTCCTGCGGCAAGTGCATGGGCCGCTGTGTCTTCCGCTGTGTGCGAGCGTGCAGCCATCATTTGCCTTATACGTCAACAGATTCAGAATGGTACAGAATATTTCACCGCACAGCATAGATATGGCATGTGTACGCATTTTAAGTAGTGCGTGCAACTCATTTCTGCTTCACTACGCCGGTGCAAACAGGAAGCGGCCTTGTACCTCACAGAATCTCGACTGATTGGTGTACTAGTGATGCAGGAATGAACTCCGGTCTTGTTCAGTGCATAGTGCACATAATCAATTTCTCAGGACGCGTGAACTCCGACGAGAACTGTCAGCGCCTGCAACAAGAGTTTACTTACGCTGTACTGCGCACAGCAGTAATTAATGCATGCTTGTCGGCTGTCTGTTTCGTGCATTCTGTTGCGAGTCGGTGGAATTTCACTGCTGTCATCAACCCCTTCGTGTGTACATTGCTGGTTTGGGATTCCACAACAAAACAGCAACTACCAGCCTTCCGTAATTGCTGGTTCCGGATTCAACAACACAACAGTATAATTACCAGCCTTCCGTAGGGGCGCAATCGCAAACAAGAGACGTTTCTCGCGCAGACTAAGCTTACGTTCACACTTGGGAAGCGGCAAGCGGGCGGAAAGGCCAAAGCGGGCGGAAAGGCCAAAGCGGCGAAAATTTTTTTCCACGCCTGTCAAAGTTGTTCACATTTGTTTTGCTACCGCCGCGGCCGCCGCTGCCGTTTTCGTCCACATCCATCTAGTCTGCGTACGTTTGTCGGCGTGGTGGCGCTCATTATCGCATCATTTCGAGCGGTATGTTCATTCATTGACCCACGTACCGTCATCAAAAGTGATCATTTTACGCAACTTCGCGCGTCATCTGCGACCTTCGGTAAATTCCTCGTTGGCGTTCCGTAATTCTCTTCACACGGGCGCGGTAGCGCTGAGTCACAGATTGGTGCCTAGGCGTGATAATATTTCTTTAATAGCTTTTATTTACAAGTTGTAATAACATTTCATCATTTCGTATTGTCGGCGCCTCCAGGACACTAAAGGAGCAACGGGAACACCACAGCTAAAACCCGGGCTGGCCCTTGTGTTGGGGCTCGCCAAAGCCTGCGCGTCCTACGTGAGACCTACGCTCCCAATCTATCGTCGCGACGAGAAAAGCACCCCGCGACTTCTGCAACATACCGTACGCGTGCGAGGAGAATTATGGAGCGCCAACGAGGAATCTGCCTAACTATTGTCTGACATAGAAGTGGAAGAAGAAATAGCTTTTATACTTCTACCTACTTGTTTTCTAGAAATGGACAATGAATAAACGGAAGACGCGGACACCTCGGAAACGGCGGTGGTGGGTTCGCCTGGCTTTGCAAAAGCGCGAGAAGTTGGGTCCCGCCAAGGCTTCGTTGCCGCACCTCCGGTCGCGCGACGTTGAATACACTATCGCGAGTATTGCTGACAGTACGTTTTAGTGCCACTCTTGTCGTAGAGCAAGGGCTGGTTCTTGATCGCGTCGATCAGCATTGCAGCCTACACTTTTGGTGCCATGTCCAATTTTACGACCGGTTGTTTACATGCTAGTGTAGCTTCCAGTGAAGCAGAACGACTTTCCGCCGCGTTTCCGCTTCGACATGGCGAAAAAATCAGTCGGAGACCGATTTGGCTCGCCGCCTGTTTTTCTGTCTGTTTTGCCGCCTAGGCGGGCGGATTTTTGCAATATTTTGCAGCTTCCGACAGCTTCGAGACCAAACGTAGCCTAAGATCCTGCGCGAGCGCGGCCTAACCGGCACCTGAAGGGAAGCGGCGGAAATGTATACCGGAGATTTCGACCACCTGAGGTCTTTAACGTGCACCTAAATATAAGTAAACGGTCCTCGAGCGTTTTCGCCATTATCTGAAATGGGGCTGCCGCATTTGTTGCGCATTTGTTGCTTCAGAATTCGGCCACAGTGGCGCACCGACGGGGGGGATTCGGGGGTTGGAACCCCACCCTGAGGCCGACTTAACCCCCCCTTTTGTTTAACCCTTTTTTTTCCTTACACATTTGAGTACTGCAACTAAGATGTAAGACGCGCAATCGTCTGCACACTCACAAAAAGCGCATTTTATTGACAATTTCCCGTGAGGAAATCGAAATTAGTGCTGTTTAGATGGTATTGGCTAACTGTCAACTCCCCCCCCCCCCCCCCCCCCCCCGGCAGAGATCCTGGGTGCGCTACTGTGCGGCCCGCCACATTCTCGCCCAAAAGTTCACAGAGTGTCAAAGCCTTGACAAACACCGTGACAGTTTTTTCCATATGCAGACATGATTCGCTGTAAATTACCAACCCAAACGGAAGCGCCCAGGAATGAAATTGTGATAGTAGCACCGGTGTCATGAATTATGTCAGCGCGAAGCGACGAGAACAAAGGGTGGGTAAGTGGGGGGGGGGGTTCAACCCCCCCCCCCCCCCCTTCCCCCCTGGCTACGTTCCTGCCGCCGCTGCAGTCACTCGCCATCGGTATTGTCACTAGGCCTTTTCCGGTTCACTTCGAATCTGTATGTGATGGCGCTTGACAACGAACAGGCGACGCCCCCAAGCAGGAATGTTTTGTTAACGTTGATGCAGCTTTACCCTCTCCTCGCAATAATTTCCCACGAACAAGAAAACATGCCGAGATTTGTGGCGCCGCCAGCTGCGATGTCATCGAGCACGACCGAGCCGTTTCGCTGTGCGCCGTCGGTAGCCATGCACTGCAGCTGAACTTGACTTGTATAGGAACTCTCGTTGGTACTAAACGTTTGACCGTGGACATGATTTTTAATAAAATGAACATTACGCGCCCCTTTGCTCTAGCCACGGCCGCTGGATAAAAAAAAGGTGCGGCCTGCCGCGTGCATCGAAAACGGTGTGCACCTTTTTTTTTAATCTAGCGGCCGTGCTCTAGCGGACATCATTTTGCCTGGAATAGAAGCAGAACCAATGTTCATGTCGCCAGTGGCGGGGACGGCGCCGGTGCATGCAGCGTCGATGAGCTATTTCTGCAGTATACACGAAGTGTTCACCATCTATGTACGCTGTGAGACTGTATGATTAGCATTGCCATTTTCTTGTTTTTCATTTTGTCACCAGGCACTGTCAAAGGTACCACGCACCGCTGGAAACGCAATGAGTATATATATATATATATATATATATATATATATATATGTACGCGAGCTGGCACTATAATATTACTCTAAGCACCCCCAAAAGCCGAAAGAATGCCGGCTGTATATATTATCGTACTAAAAACACTTATATATTTTTGTGCTATAAGCATTGCGATTTTCGCTATCAATGAAATACAATGCACAAGGATATTTTGCCGGAGAAGCTGCAGAAATAGTTGCAACGGCATACGATCACGCCTGCCTGAACCCAACGTCGCCGTCGCTCATGCTCGTAGTTGTCACGAAAAAATAATAGAATTTAATAGGGCTATATTACGGCTTTTATAGTTCTGGCAATTAACAAAGCAGGATTAACGACGGCCTCCAAGCTTTCATTATTTTTCACGGTGCATGCACGTCCTCCATCCGTACCGCCGCTGGCCATTTCCTTCTGTTTGTATGACTAAACAATGCGCGGGATGTCGACAAGGGGGCGATGTGTGTGACTTCGAAACTATACAGCGCTGGTTGCCCATCGAACATGCAAACTCGTGCTCGGCAGCCCAACGCCGGTGTTACGTAACTACCATGGCTGAGAGGTAGTTCTTATTCGACCGACATTCCTGAGCCTGATACATCAAATTTTATGGAAGGTTCGCTCCATGAAACTAATCCAAAGATTTAAATGTTGCCGCGCGTCACGCCGCATAGCATGAGCGGCTTACTTCTGGCAGGGGTTTTGCCTGTTTAGAGAAACGGAGGTGATTTTTTTTATGTTTTGTTGATGCTGTCCTCAGTGCTCGTGGGTCACTCGCAATCGCGCGTATTATCGCTTTCCGACCTCTAGCACGTCCCTCTCGTCGCTATCGCCATCAGCTGCACCAGAAAGTTTTGAGATTTAATCGATATGTACGCCAATTAAAACATTGTCCACCGACTGAGAACTCGTGACGCGATACCAATGCGTTAACGCAAAAACTGAGATTTAATTTCTGCTGGTGCACACAGAAGCAGCGATAAGAACAAGAAGAAGAAGACAATTGTGAAACCGAGATGCGTCACCACGTTATCCTTCTTTTGTATGTCACCCTGGTTGAGAAAATTCTCCTGACAATAACGCCTTTGGAAAGATTCGACCTGGGTGTGTATATATAACGACAGACACTTACAAGGAACTTGATCGAGTCTCCTAATCGAATTTGTCGCCACTTGGTTGCCGCGGTTCATATTCTGCCAGACAACAAAAAACATAAAATACGTCAAGTGATAGATTACTAACATGTTATTGCAATATTTTATATTGAAAATAATACATTTTTCAGAAACAAATTTGAAATTTAAAAAATGCTAAGGTGTCCTTTTTGTATGCATCGCACCGATAAGAGCGTCATTTAGGAGCAACTCTGCAATTCCTTTTTTTACCCAAACGGCAGCTTCCAATACGCAGTGTGTCATGCCATGCCTTTCCCACATATCCCTCTAAGTAATGAAAGCTGCCTGTTTATCACGACAGGCTTTATCATGACTGACCGCCTGAAACAATATCAAGAAATACAGCGCGGCGATAGGATGACATCTTCGATTTCCATAAACTTGTAAACAGATTCTGTAATATCGCGTCGCCCGATGTCGCTGTGAACAGCAAGCTCTAACCAGTTTCAGCAGGCATTTGCTGTCTTCATTGTGGACGTGTGTCTTCTAGTTTTATATTATTGCACTTCGTTAGAAAAATTTGTTCTGTTCGATGGGTGCAAGGAGTGGTGACGAAGAGATGCCAAAGAGCGTTCTCGCGAGAGAAATAGATATCGAAATTGTTTTATTAAGAATAAATAAAAGGAAATCGCTGTCTTGCTTCCAGTGAAATGCCTAGATTACGCCGATTGTTTTATTCCTCAAAAGGTATAACAGCAAGCCATCGTAGATGGCTTTCCAGGGCACAGGATCCTTCTTGGAAGGATCCAGCTCTTTAATGTAAGAAATGGGCTCGGCGGCCCAGTAAGCCAGATATTTCACAGTGTGGATAAGCCAGAACACGTCCATAGCAAGTGATACGCTGTGGCTGACTCACCCGTGTCGTACGTTTTACACATTGGGTCGAGCCAATGACGAAGGGCCAATTAAAAAAATATTTCATTTTGAGTGTTTCATTTTATGGAGTACCGCTTTCAATAATCACTTACGCTTAGCCGTATGCGTTCCCCACTCTCTCTCTCTCTTTTTTCATCCCTATAGCATCTACCCCCGTGCAGGGTAGCAAACCGGAGGTGCGTCTCGTTAACATCCCTGCCTTTCCTCTCTTCTATTTCTCTCTCTCTCTCTCTCAATTCTCAACTAGTTTGATACGACAGCTTCAAGCCTCACACTAGCATATATACTTAAAATGGCGATGTCTGCATTCGAGTCGGAAAGACTTCGAATGGAGAGCCCTATTACCCGACGGCAATTTGTTTTATGTGGGGTCGTGCTTCGTTGCAAGTATATACGCGATGAATTTTGCTGCAGAACCTCCGCAAAATAATTAAATGAAAGGAAACTAAGATTTATTGAGCTCAAGTGGCTGAATCGGAACTCCCCCTTTTTGCTGTTTACGCCACTGCGGAAAATTTAAATGTGAATTGGCAAAAAAAGATCGCACACAGTACTTTCACGTGACGACTACATCAATGGATGGACGCAATTCTGCCTTCGGCTTCTATTCAAGTGGCTTCGTTTGCTACGGCTCGTTAGTTATACGGTCCCGTCAAAGCGGGAGTGCTTCTCGCAAGCAAAAAGCCAAGAAAAAAAATGCCTGCCCCTCGTGCGAGGCGAACGCATAGCCATCCTTAGCCAGCAGCGCCGACTCAGCCCCGCTTCGGTGCGCCCGTTGAAAACTTGCAGGGCAAATTGTCCCCGACTGTATTTTTTTTTCTCGAGGGAAAAAAAATATGTAGCACATAAAAACTTATCCCTGTTCTCCCGAGCTTCTTTCCCGGTAACCGTCATAAATATAACAAGAACATGGCAACGAGACGCCAAGCGCATTGCACACATGACGTACCTGACGGTGCATGCTCCTGCAGCGTGCTATTGGCTGAATAAAGCCACGTGCCGATGTGACGACAGCCGTATAGAGACAGTTGCTTGGATTGTGTAAGAATAAAGCTTGCTCGATATTTTAAGAGTACGAGATTTACTCTTATCTCAAACATGCAGATGATGACATATGTAGCCCTCCTGAAGCACTCAGTAGCATGTAGGTGAATAACAAAACGAGAAACAAAGGGTGGAGGGGGCAGGGGTAAGAAAGAAAGGCGCGCTGCGTGAACAGAAAAACTCACATTAACTTTAAAGAGATGCAACTTTTTTGCACTTGAATGATGCACTGCATGTTAGAATACACGGCGTCCCGCAGCGAGCTGACAAAATTAGAGCGGCGGTAGAAAAACTGTATAGGTGTGTGTCCAAAACCCAACGTCTGTGACGTGTTTCCTGCTTCCGAAATCACTTCTGCCGCATGCACCCAGAAAAAGCCTAGCCTTCCAGACCTGCATATGTTTGTCCAGAGGGCGCCACCACTGGGGCTTGGATTTGGACACCGCCTATAGAAATTTTTTACAACCGTAGTTCAACCGTACAGCAGGCTGGCAACACTGGTGCGCGATGAAATGAAGTGCCTGGTCACTCGCATGGTTTCCGCTCTATTTCTGAAAGAATTGCAGGCGCAAAGGGTACGGCGCAAAAAGACAAAACCAAAATCGACAGCCACTTTAGCATACGTCAAAGAGGGTGAAGGCAAAGGCCTGCCCGCTCAAAAAACAATCATTAAATTACTTGACATTCTCATTCGAATGCGTTGTTACTCCTTATTACTTGTTTTCTCCCACCAAAGGTCGTGGGTTCTGGTGCCTTGATTGACGCTACATTAATTAACTGTGCCTTATTTACTACACTATAATTAACGCCGACGGTCGTGGGTTCGAGTGCCCTAATTAATTATATATTTATTACCTGTGCCTTAATTAGCTTCACCTTAACGCCAAATGTGGTGGATTCGACTTTCACGTAAGCTCGAGGGGTTAATTGACTCCCACCGAAAGTCATGGGTTCGAGTGCCTGAATCTATCTTAATTAACTTTGACTCTACTTTTTTTTTGGAATAATACGTGGCATCGGAGCCAGCTTTGGAAGAAGATGACGACGAACGTGAGAGCAGTGAGTGGCACGAGCGCGTCTCTGCGCGAGGTGAGCTCACATGACTTTTTGTACCACACGCCGCGTTTTCAAGACCACCTTCTGATGAGGCTTTTAAGGCTTTCGCCTTAATAAACGTCCTTGGTACGCCTCTCGGCGCCACAGCGTGCTACGCAAGACGAGTCCGCCACGGGGCTCGCGTGGTTTTTGAATGTTTGGAAGCAGACGACACAGTGGTGGCCGCTCACTTCTGGACGTCACACAAGCCACGCCAAAATGGCGGTCGCTTTCGGCGGGAGAGGCTTAGAGGCAGCGATTCCAAGCTGAAATTTCGGGTTAGAAAGTGCGCTGAGAGCCCGAACTTTTTTGTGTGCGTGTGTGCATATAACTCTAATGGTTCCTCTACTCCCCGTTATAATAATAAACTGAGAATGGTTGGTCGACCATGTGAAAGCCCCTTTGGTATAGCACGACGCAAGCCCATACAGGTTTTTCAGACTCAAGTCATTCTGTCAAGAGTGCGAACGTATCACCGCCGCCTTTATGGGGCAATCAATTCAATTCAAATGAATTTTATTGCCAAGTAAATTATTAATAAAACAGCTTTATACCGGACTGGTTCCCAAAGTATGAACTGCAGGTGGGTTACCTTACGACAATGAAAAAAAAAAAATACAGATCAATGCATAGAAAGCCTTACAATATATACCATATAGGATAAATGTTTGAAAATTATTGTGCAGATAAAGAAAGGGATAACGACAACGTTGAGTATGCAGGGCCGGTATTTTGTAGCGATGCCTTATGACTTATTCCACACTAGTCCTATCATCCACCGCTTACGGCCGGCTGATCCCGTTGATAACGCGAGCGGACCGTTGCTCTGACCACTGACAAAGCGCTATAAGCGCGAAAAAGCATTATTACGGGAAAGGCATCGCTACAAAATACCGGCCCAGATGAGAGATCGCTCCCCCACTTCAGCTAAACGGAATGCTAAAAGTGGAAGGACGAGAGCGAATTAGTAGACGACTTGATGATGCATAGCAAATGAGGTAGTAACCGTTCTGATGCGTCATGAACAAACTTATAGCATGTATTTTCTTCATAAAATGCAACAAATATCTCCAGGTAGAAGACACCCAAGCACTTGGGCCTCACTGAATTTTACAAGGACGATAAGTGCACTGGTCTGCAAGGTGAGGCGTTAGTGGTTGCTGAACCTTTCACTGGCCCATCAGGCATCGGCATATGATTCTGGGATACAAGACAGTCTGTACTAAGATGCTGAAGGCCGCCAAGAAAGTAATATTTCTCGAGAAGCTACAATTTGTAAAACCCCAACATCCACAGAGCACGTCATGTCGATTGCCACCGTTCTGATTCACATAGGTGATTCACATTCATGTTCACTGTATAATGACCTGCTGGGCTGTTGTCGGATGTTGTAGTCACGAAACACAACTTACGTTCCCGGTTTACATATAACATACGAAACAGACAGAGAGACGGTAAGTGCAACAGAGGATGATAACGAGCAAGAATGCGGCAAAATGTTTACAACGTACGAAATAAACAACGCACCTCGCAAATTAGTTGACAAGCGCGAGGTGACAAGCACACATTTAGTTTTTTTTGAATTTTTTTTATCATAAAGTAAATTTTTGAAGGGAGGCACGATTCCAAGAGTTTCAACCCCGACGGAATTGCCACTTCATCGCCTTCCGATAAAATTGCAATGCTGAAAATGATCCGCGATTCAATTAAGCTTCTCTTAGCACAAGCAGCACAGCATAATACTGTTGCTGTTTCGAACGTCGTTGACATGAGAATTGTGATTCTTTATATATCATCGATGGCTCAAGGGTTCTGGGGCTCCGTGAAGGCCGCTCTTAGTACGTCGTGTCGTTCCCGCTGCTGTTCTTTTCTTGTGGGGGTGGTGGCGTCGCAACAGGAGGGGTGAGCCTGGCCTGCTTGGCCAGCAGGCCGTTCCGCTTGAGCATTGCTTACGGTATTAGTGCGGGTTTCTCTCCAAATGGTCATAAATATGGGGTCCACTTGTCCGCCATCCTTTTGTCTGCTCAAGGCTTTTTTTTTGTCTGCCCTAAGTTCAAAACTCATACGCTCGCGTTGAGTTAGGTCACTTTCTACGACGGCAGACGAAGTTGAAACAACCAAAACACAAGACGGAATGATAGAACATTAAAATGAATGAACGAACGAATCAACAATCAGTTGCTTGACCACTCAGCGCCGAGCAATATACAATAATGTGTGGGCTATTAACTTTTAACCTTTACGTCGAATAATATTTAGGAGAGAAAGAAGATGCACCAATGAGTATATCTTCAACAAGAGTGTGAGAAAGTACAAATTATATTCTAAAAAAAAGAGAAATGACGAAGCTTTTATGAAATTGTGAGCCTCTTTTGTGACTGTAGAACGTTAACTATTAACCATTCCTTCTTATATTTTCTTTTGCTTTCAAGTTTAGACTCTCTTGTTTGTCTTGTTCTTGGAGACCGTTAAATGAGCTTGCACATAAAAAACATCGATCATGTCTGCAATATTAGCGTTCTTGCAAATTTTTGTTTGCCTGCTCGCAAGTTACGGCCTGCCTTTATTTCAGCTTCGCTCATAATAACCTTAGAACAAGCTTTCATACAAACGCTGTCAGAGAAGCTAGAAATATCAGATCCCGACTAATGAAATATTTATTAAACCCGGATAGAAAAGAGTTTCCAAGAAAATTGACATTGGTTATATCGCCATTCTGCACCCGATCAGTGGCGCGTCAGTTTATTTCCCCATGGCGTTATTGCAAATGTCTTTCGAGAGAGATTAAATTAGATTGCCTTTGTTCGCAGTCCTGCCTTTGCGAGGCTTGTAAGCGTATTTGTCTGTGCGCGCTTGCTAGCCATTGGCCCAATAAACGGAGCACGTGATTGCTCTACCACTTCCTGGTATTGAATCAGCTGTCTCTCTTTCTTTTTTTTTTCTATCTCTCTCTGTGTGTGGAAAAACCTGTTCTTGAATATCAGTATCTGTATAAATATCTCCAGAAAACTCGGAGAGATCGGTTTTATTTGATTCCTGGGTCCCACTTCCCATGGGTTCGAAAACTGAACCAGTGTAGTGATCTGAATAGAACCGACGATCCTCTCAAAGCGTATCTCTTTAGAGGATGCAATGTTCCAAAATGGTTCTCTTTTCTACACTTTTACGAAGAACAGCTTTGTTTGGTTTTGTTAGATGATTTGATCAGAAAGATAGAACATTATAAAAACAAAAATACTAAAGTTGTAATCACTGATGTTAACTCCCCATGCTGAACGTTAGGGGAAACAACAACTTCTGGTTTGTTCAGAGCGTCTGAAAGTTGAGCAAGTTGGTATAGGTATACACATGCTACGAGAAAGCAGTTTTGCAAACACGGACTCAAGTAAAACGACAAGTACAACACAAATGCCATTTTTAATTTCGTTCTTCCTTTTTTTTTCGTTTTCTAACCTAGCAAAAATAATTTATAGTTGAAGGGGAGGAGGGCATGTGAGTGCCCAAAACGCACATCTGTATCACCTGAGGAGCTGGCAGGCATATACTGCATTGGAGCGGCTGCATATTGCGCTAGCGGACTAGCCGTCTGTGCTCGCAATTCCAAATCGCTGTGTTCTCATTCAGCGTGTATGATACTGGGACTGTGGTTTGTGGAACTCCGCTTACTGACTATTTTGCAAGATGTATGATACATAAAGAAATCGCAAAGGCCTTGTGCAATGCGCACAATGCCTGTGCTTCTTAGAAGGAGCTTTATAATGCGACGTGTTTACCTATACCATTCGTATATAAGCTCAAAATCCGCAGCACGAGTTGCCTTAAGAGACAAAAGCGACCGTTGATCATATATTTGATACATACACAAACAGATCAAGCCAATTTATTTTCCTAATGCTTTGGGAAAGAAGCAGGGACTCACTTGGAGCAACGAAGGCATTGCTACTTTACACACGCCAGCCAGGATTGTATGAAATGTGCTCTCTGATCAGGGTGTCATTTGTTTCAGGTCCTAATTAGTTTGTTTTATTATTATGTGGAACCGTTTGATTTTATTTCAATCCCCTTCAACTGTAGTAGAAAGCCCTGCAAGTTGCAAGGCCAACATGTTTAAGTTAGCTTTCTTTAGGCTCTCTCCCTACTTCGGCCGGTGTGGAGACGTTATACGCGAAGCCTTGATGAAAACGCTGATGGTGATTGCCACCCTATTATGGAGGCCCACGGCGCAGCGTACCGCCATTCGAGATCACCGGGTAGTCCAGCGGCAGGTAAGTATGCAGCCATCAAGCCATCTACGGCAGGAAAGCCTGCTCGCTCATCGCATCAAGAGATGATTGTATCCTCGAGAAATGAGCGGCGCAAGCCTCGTCGAAAGGCCCTATTCTCAAAGCATCTTTATGCGCAGAGGAAAGCGCATCAATTCCAGCTCGTCGACCTTTCTTCATCGTCCTCTGATGGCGGGCGAGTTCCGGCACTTGTCGCCGGTATGCAGAAAGAGAGAGAGAGAGAGAGAGAATTGCAACGTCAACAATTTCACGATGAAACAACGGCGCACAGCGTCTCACCGAACGCGTTGGACCTAACGTTAAGCCTAACGCGTTAAGCCTAACATTGGGCTTTCAAGTCTAACGCGTTAGGCTTACTTTTGCCCTGGTGCATCCATATGAGTGAAACAGTGAAAGGCATACTAAACTCACGCGTTGCAACATTTAGCTTTCTTTTCGCCATGTCAGCGACCGTGGCTGCGTACCTGCTGTCATTTACGTTCTTACAGCTGACGGTAACAGTTAATCGCGCAGGGAACTATATCTCATTTTCGGTTCTCGACTATAAACACGCGAACTTCAGATACAGCTGTGAGGGTTCGCGCACTATGTAATATGGTCCAAAGTATTATTACAATGCACTGGAGCATTCCTAGCGAAATTGACCAGAAGCAGAGACAGACCACTTTTGAAAAAAAAAAAAAAACTGGTTGAACACTGCTGGATGGAACCAACTTTAGCCGCCTCACGCATTCATGAGAGCAGCAGCTACTTCCTCTTACGACGCGTTCCTGTCGCTGGTGGTGGCGTCGGCAGCTTAAGGCAAGATAATTGAAACATCAATCATACTAAATGACGTCATAGAAGGTACCTATTGCCCATCTGAATTAAATTCAGAATAATTTGTCGATGGCTGCAACATTCCTAGTGCCATTAAACAACGTGTTTTAGCAACCTGCAGTACAGTTTTACTTAAGTCCCCCCAAAAAATGAATTCTGGTGTTTTGCGTGCGAAAACGCAGTAGTGGGGTACTCCCGACTAATTTTGACCACCTGGGTTTCCTTAACGTGCAAATAAATCTAAGTATACGAGCGCTTTTGCATTTCACGTTATCGAAATGAGGCCGTCGGGTCAAGAATCGAAAACACTACCTTATGCTAAGCAGGGCAACACCACAACCACTAAGCCACCACGGCGGGTTAGCTATAGCCCCGAAGTTTCAAAGCGATAAAAGGGAACCCGCTAACCACTGAGTAGCTGTACTATTACGTCACAAGGAGTAACCGTCACCATTACAGGTGACTAAATCTTCAAAGGGAGAAATTGCCATCCACCCGACAATGGCACGAAGCTCCAAAGAAAACCCGTACGGATTTCTAATAAAGGAAACTTTCACAGTTTAGGAAAAATTCGTGCTGGTCCGGGGTTGACCCGGGATCTCTCCTGCTACTGTTGCGTGGATGACATTCTCTTTCATCAGAACTGATTTGCGATATATTCAGTGACTAAATCTCTTAATTTTATCTTTACTTCATTATTAATAATAATAATAATAATAATAATAATAATAATAATAATAATAATAATAATAATAATAATAATAATAATAATAATAATAATAATAATAATAAAGGCGCAGCCGTTTACTCCTTAATGAAGTATAGTGAAGTTTATTTATCCTTCTTACAAAGGAGGAAGCCGGGGCTAAAGGCTGGAAGGCCTGACGAAGGCCTCGTCTCCCCTGTGCAGTTTGACATCATATAACGCATAACTGAAAATGTAACAATGTAAACAAAGAATCTCAGATGAACATACAGTTATTACCTAATAAAGTTATACATAATAAAGCGGTTAAACATGGTTCTGCTGAATGCCCACTTGCTATTCACTTTTCTTTCACGTTCGATGACGCAAAGAAAGAAATACGCGTGAGCTCACAGTATTTAAAATATTCAAACACACTTTTCTTGAGCACGGTCATAATTGCGCCAAGAAGACATGCAGGGAACGAACGTCTAGTAAATCTTCGATGCAGTTCCTTAGTAAGCAACGACGTCTGTAACTCCTGCCACGAAATATAGCAAATTTGTAAGTTTCGTTTATTCCCTAGGAGAAGATTGTAGGTTCAAAAGAAATACTTTGTCAAGCGCAGAAATATAAGAAATACCGATGTAAAAGAAAAAAAAAAAAGACATGCAGACAGTCTGAGCAGCTGCGGCTTGTACCCCATAAACGGAAGGCTAAGTCGTTGCTTCTCGACGTGGCTGTCACACTACAACTGAAAGAGAGGCTGTGTAACTAGGCCATCGAGAGAGGTTCAATTTTCTTCCCTTATTCCGACGTTGAAAAATTGTTTCGACGAAGGCGCTACGGAAGTTCCTCCGGTCAAGCGACCTAGTTGAACGACTCCCGCGTTCTTTTGTTTTTCTTTTTTTCTTCCTTTCTTTTATTCCCCTCTATGGGTGTGTTTTTTTCTCCTTTATCCTTCCGTCTCCCCTTACCCCTTCCCCAGTGCAGGGTAGCAAATGGGTATTTATCTTCCGCTTATGGAGTGAACCTGCCTTTCGCCTCTCGAAATGCCTTTCGCCTCTCATTTATCTCTCTCGCTGCCTCTCTCTGCTTCGCCAAGAGTGCATTTGCCTTCAGAGAGGAGCCTCAGCAGAGTTAATTCCATGCAATGCGGCTGTAAACGCAGTGCTTCCTGAAGAAAGAAAGAGGAAGAGAAGAGGACAAGATAGCGACAACGTGACACAAGATAACACGTCAACCTACGTCTTCAATGTCACCAGTGTACAGCTCGTCGTCATTTCAGTACCACCTTGTTGCTAACGTGTCCATTACTTTATTAATGTCTTTCTTTCGCTACGCAGAGACGCATTCGGCCATAATGTTCTTCAACTAGTCTCCATTACTACACTGCTCCCATGTGCCACGAGAGTCAGCAGCATAACGGTGTTCGTGCGTGTCGCGAAGTGAGCACCGAAATTGGGCTGCCAGATACACAGCTACCGAACAAAACGAATGTAAAGAAAAAAAAACGAACTACGGCGTCTTAAAAAAAAGGGGGGTGGGGGCGGCGTTCTATAAAAATAGCAATCGAGCCTTATTTCATTAATATGAATTTAAACGAGAGGTCGGCGTCTTTAGTGGTGCAGGCGCACAAAGAACACACACACACACACACACACACACACACACACACACACACACACACACACACACACACACACACACACACACACACACACACACACACACACACACACACACACACACACACACACACACACACACACACACACACACACACACACACACACACACACACACACACACACACACACACACACACACACACACCACACACACACACACACACACACACACACACACACACACACACACACACACACACACACACACCACACACACACACACACACACACACACACACCACACACACACCACACACACACACACAAACAAGCACCTATTAGCACTGAAAAACATGGAAGATAGTCAAATAGGACGAACACTTGCAAAATTTTGCACACGAACAAAGGAATGCACAGAAGAACCAAATGGCACTCAGATAATTCACAGAATTCAGCAAGTAATCGAAACTACATAAAAGAGCTCAAGAACACAAACACATGTTGGTAATTTTTGAAGATGAGAGTGCTGGTGTAGCTAGGAGTAACTACTCCAGCGAACACATAATTACATAACCATACGTAAACAAATACAACAAAATCAAGCAAGCATTGTATTGGAATTATCTGATGCGACAACTACAATTAAGATTTCATCGCGCGTGCAACAACACCCCCCCTCTCCTCCTCCTCCTCCCCTCATGTGTGATGAATAATAAACCCAGAACACTTTTAAGAGGAAATATCAGTAATTGAGAAGTATCTACACATCGTAATATGACGGCAGCATATTGTAAATGACAATAATGCGCTATGACGTGCTCATGATTTTCTCAGAAGAAATGTGGGCCATCCTCGGTTAATCGCCCTTACATCTTGTTCACTCTGAAATCGAGCAGTCTCGTACTTCTTTTCTTGCTTTGTCAGAGAGAAAAACACCTCTCGATCTTATTTCTCTGCGAGCCTTCAGCACCCGTCAGCAACCGGCGCCATTTCTTGTTTGCTTTCTTATTCAATCAATGTATTATTAAGCGTTCAAGACTAGTCACGCAGTGCTTTGATCCTTCGCTGGCAAGCAAAAAGGACGCAGAGAACATAGTCAGGATCATGAACGAATTAGGCAGCGATTAATGAGAGTACCTGCATGCGCTCATGTCTCAGTTAAGCAAACACAACTCCTTTTAGTCTGCAGTCTAGGCTGTGTCTTGAAGACCGAAGCATTTTTGTCGCGTGTGTTTAGCCTGAGTCCCCTCCTCCCAACTCTTGTCTAAAGGGCGACCGGACACAGTGTCAACATTCACTCAGTTCACTCGCAAGAGATTGTTTACCTACTGCTCTGAGCTTTCTACTCACACTTCGACGAAATCGCGTTGAAACGCCAATGTACACAATGAAAGAAAGTACACGCCCTTCTGGCCATTAACGCAGCGCATGGTGTCGAGAAATTGTATCGTTGAACCTTAACATAAACAATGAGAAAACGGCGCAAAAGCACCTCGTATGCGCGTTTTTTTTATGGTAATGCGTACAACCCGCGTAGCTCAACAGCACACTGAGCCTAATGTCAGTGACTTCTTTTCACAAAGCGAGCGTCCAATTTCAACAGCTACAGAGCCCAAAAAAAGCTCCGCTGCGTTGTATACGGCGCGCATCATTTGAATAAGTGAGACATAGAACGCGAACGGGTTAAATTGCAGAGGCCTGAGCGACCCGTGAAACCGGAGAGAACGGCATGCGGTGATTTGATTTCCCCGACACAATATGCCATTCTAGCGAGCAAAATAACAATAATAAAAAAGAAGCGTGCTCTATCGAATTCGAGGAAAAACTCGCAGTCCGGCTGCCATGCGGCGTAAACAAGAGGAGCTGCGCATTTACATATTATTCCGAAACCTCGCCGGAAAAAAATGGTGCAGCTATCACTCTTAGCTGATCGGCGAGCTATAAAGGACAGAAATGAAAAAAAAAAAAACTGTCTGCTCGATGTTTACTACAGTTGCAATGAAAAAAAATTCGTAATTATTGCTAAAAGAAAAATAGGTAAGCTGACGGATTCATCCTTACACTGTGGAAGAGCTTTCCCGTCCCAAACATGCTCTTTATTCATACGTCGAGAGCCGCAGAGTTAATTGCTCATCAATATTCAACAGTGCTCATGGCGGGCACTGTTATGCGCTTAGATCCGCAGGCACCGACACAAACAAGATAAAATCGGGCAGCGATAAGCAGGGATAACAGAATTGTGTTCGAAATTAGCGGCGTGGGAAGTGGAGAAGTGTGTTTGGCAACAAGGGTCAGACGTGCACCGGGGAATTGATCTCACCGCTGTGTTGTGAACAACATCGTTTATATTATTATCGCCATCCTTGAACAGACAACTTTCCACACACAGCCATATAAGCACATGCACCATTGGCTACGTCACGCAGAACACGTCGAACATCGTCAAATCACTGAAAAAATGTCACAGTTTTGCCCTAAGGGCGAAGCAATGAATGCGATAGCAACACAGCAATGTCATACGAAGTAAGGTGAGCGGCTTTGGTAGCAATATGAATTGTAGTAAACATGAGCTGATTAAGTAAGCAGGTGTGCTGCGGCGTAAGTAGACCGACATGAAGAGAGAATCGATGACCACGAGAAGGCGCGTGTGAAACGGTGGTGTTGATGAGAAGCGCTTCCCGTGGGCAGCGCGTGCGAAGGGACACACCTGTAGCGCTGCACTGCCGATCCGGGCAGCATTGCATGTGTAGCGTGCGTTGGAAAATGTGGCCCGACTATTACTAACTGTGGTGTGAGCGCGCACAAACAAACATGAATAGATCACACTGAATGACTGCAGACAACGACTATCAAAACGCTGGCAGCAAGCGCATATACGCCCCAGCGGGCGAAGGTACGTGCGGTCTATCGCTTCAACGGAAACTGAGCGGCGAATGCACAGCGCATAAAGGCCAGAGCCGTGTGGAGATAAGAGACGGTGCGGTCGAACGAACGACGAGCGCGGTTGTTGGCAGAGTAGAAGTGCGCCCCCCCCCCCCCCCCCCCCCCCGCTCTCTCCGGCGCTCGCTTCCCGCTTCCTTGCTTGCGCGTGGGAGATTGAGTGCGTTCGCTCTTCGTGATAGCGTGCGTCCCCGCACGTTCCGCTCGGGCATACGGCGCGCGGCGAAGATTTTATCTATACGGAACCTCACGGCACGGCGACGGCGACGGCGACGCCGACGGCAGAAATCCGGTGGAAGTGTCCATATAATTGCTATCGCAATAAAAGTGGCACTGGGTTCACTCATTTCTCGGGAAGGGACTAACTAGTATACTGTTGAGCGCCGACGACTCCCACCGTGCCGCATAGATGAAACTTTCAAGTGAGCGACACAGTTGTCTGCGGTGTACAAAATGTGGGCCATGGTTGAAGAACGCACTCGCGAGGTGTCCGGCGACCATATAAACTGCTCATACGGAAGAAATGAATTAGTGAATTTGACCTGTAATGACCTGACATCACCTCTGACGTATACATGCAGCTCCACAGTTAATGTTATTTTTGGTGGGAAAGATTGGAGCGTCAATCGTGCATGTACTATATAGAGTCAGCGGCAAATGTTCACGGATCTCAGGATTTTACAAAACGCTGAATTTTTTTAGCAGTTTGTGATCGCAGCCACTATAACCGTAGAACAAACAATTTGTTCGCATATGTCTACAAATACTAGCTCAAGCTGAAAACCCGAATACCAGGGCCGGTATTTTGTAGTGATGCCTTTAATGTAATAATGCCTTTTCGCGCTTATCGCGCTTTGTTAGTGATCGGAGCGACGGTCCGCTCGCATTATCAACGGGATCAGCCGGCCGTGAGCGGTGGATGATAAGACTAGAGTAGAATAATTCATAATGCCTTGCTACAAAATCGCGGCCCAGTTCGCGTGCTCGGTTTGCGGAATTATTCGGCTCTTTCTCAGATATTGCGACCCGTAAACTTCTGACGCGGACTGAACGTACTCAAACACGTGAATAAGCATCCAAAGAGGCTTTGAAATATGAAGCGCACTGTTGAGATGCACCAGCCATAACCGATTTGTGACACTGGTAGCGAAGGCTGCTACTTGACACCTTTTATACTGTATTATGCTTGGCTTGAGACCCTCATTAGCACGAAAGCAGACACCAAGAGAGGATGGTTTCTGGGGAAGTAATAGCGATTGCTGTGGAAAAAACGCGGGCCATTAGGCGAACCGACTCGAAGTCCTAATTAGCCGGAAAGCCCACCTTACTGTCTTAATGAATGCGAAGGAACAGATGATGTATGAAAGGGAGTAAGGTAAATAGCCAAGTTCTGTGACGAAAAAAAAGGCTGAGAGTTTTCAGCGAAGGTAGCTAATTTGGGGTACTCTTATATAGATTGCGGTTACAAAGAAACCTGCAGAAAAAAAAATCACCGCCCAAGCACTCCGTACAGATGGTTAATCAGCGAAGCTGAAACGTGCGGCCCTAGTGTTTATCCCTGGGTTAAACCCTACAGTTCATTAAAGTATTTATCAATTATTGATTACGTCTTTGTGTTTCTTAATTAGGTTACACACACGTTCGGCTGCGACGGAGAGAACGACGTCGCGGACGGTATGCCCGCAGTCCGCCGTTGTCGCTTGCGTTCGATGTCTCGAGTTTGCTCGGCGGCGTGGTTAGCAGCACTCGCCCGCCCCATTGCCGCTTGCGATTCTTCAAAATTAAATTGCTTCAAAATTAAATCTGTCAGTTACCTAAGACAACGAATGGCTCATACCCCTAAAGTAATGGCTCATACCCCCGTAAACGCTGCCTCCCCATTACGACGACAGAAGAGAAGTGAAATTCTACGCTGGAATGATGAGGGGCAACGGAGCCAGCTGTGGAAGCAGTCGACGACGACGAACGTGGCAGCAGTGGCACGAGCGCGTGGCCAGCACGAGCACAAGCGCATCCCGAGGGGCGCCAACGAGCCAGCTGTGGAAGAAGACGACGACGCTCGAGCCAATGCTGAGGAGGAGGAATAAACTTTGTTTAGAGAAATGAGCAGACGGTAAGATCCTCAAAGGTGGGCGGCGTCCCTAGTCCAGGATGCCGTGGGCCTGAGCCGATAGCTTGGCCCTGCTCACCAGGCGATGCTGGTCTTCAGGGCTGGGGCTTGTCAGCTGGGCCTCCCACTGCTCGACGGTTGGTTCGGTGATGGGTGGTGTCGATGGGTTTTGTTGACATTCCTATACCTTGTGGTAGAGGGTATTGGGCGCAGAGCAGAAGGCGCATTTGTGAGTATAGCTCGTAGGATACATGGCGTGTAGCAGGATGCCGTGCGGGAATGTGCCGGTCTGAAGTTTGCGGAAGATCACCGCCTCTTCTCTTGTCAGTTTGGGATGCGGGGGTGGGTAGATCCTCCTACCCAGTCTGTAATGACTCATGATATCGGCGTATCTTTTCGGAACGCTATCATGTTGGTCTATCGGTGCTCGGTCTATCGGTGCTCGTGGGATAGCCCGGAGAATGTGATCACGGGTAGCGGCGTTAGCCGCTACATTACCCACCAGGGACTCGTGTCCCGGGGCCCAGACATTGTACAGTTCTTAAAAATGGTCTAGTATTTCGAGAATGCTCAGGGCTTGTTTGGAAATGCGGCCCTTTTGGTAATTTCTGCATGCTGTTTGTGAGTTCGTGATGACTGTTATGTGATCTTTCTCTCACTTGCCCGTAGTGGCCCCCAGGGCTATCAACGTTTCTTCCGCGCAGTCGACGTCTGGAGTGCTTACCGAGGCCGCTGCTACCTCTTGTCCTTGGCCGTTGATCACGCTGATAGCGTGGACCACTCTGTTCTTGTACTTTGCCACGTCGGTGTATCTGACTTCTCCTTGTTTTGGTCCTTCGTAGGCCTTACGTAGAGCTTGAACTCTCGCTCGCTTCCTTTCTCTGTTGTATTCAGGGTGCATGTTTCTCGGGATGCTGGCCACCGTGATCTTCTCCCTCAGGGGTAGAGGAACCCGCTGTTTTCTGGACTCATAATCGACTGGGTAGCCCAGTCTTATTAGGGTGTCCCTGCCCATGCTGGTGAGCTTCAGTCGCTCTATCTGGCTCATCTTGTGGGCCTCTGCTAGCTCTTCCCAAGTATTGTGAATGCCCAGGCTGAGTAGCTTCTCCGTCGACGTCGTTGGTGGAAGCCCCAGTGCCTGCTTGTAGGTTTTTCGTATTATGGTGTTCAATTTGTCTCTCTCGCTGTTCTTGAGAACCAGGTACGGGGTGCCATAAGTGACTCTGCTGATTATCAGGGCTTGTATTAATCTGATTGTGTCCTGCTCTTTCAGGCCGTGCTTTTTGTTAGTCACTCTTCGCACCAAGTGCTCGACTTGGGCAACTGTCGCTTGCAGCTTTTTAATGGCGGCGAGACCAGCACCGTCTTTCTGGAAAGTGAGGCCCAGAATACGGAGTACGGAGTTTTCTGTACACAGGCGATTTCGCCTAGCCATATACGATTTCGCCTAGACATAAATCTTCGCATTAAAATCTTCGCATCCGACGCGCTCTGAGAATCAGTTTAAGTGAATGTTCCATTGCTGTTTGTGAAGTTCCTGCTTAACGATCATTTGCAAGTACAGACCGCACGACTTAGTTGGGCAAATTCTCACTAGTAGACGCCTCACTCAACATGAACTTGTGGCGCTAGATCATGCACATGCCACACCTTACTACAAAGGAATGAGGACGATAGAATTTTCCCGATGGCATGAAGAAGACTCTATGACGACGATGCAATGATGGCAATTGCATGACGACGCTGAAATCGCTGCGAAAAAATGAAAACCATAGAAAGACTACGAAAGCATGAAATTTCCCTCCCCAAATTAATAAGAACGAGTGATAGCGTATTATTCTGTTTCAAGAATCTGTCCGTAATAAGTGGTCTCACAGGAATTGGTATGAGTTAAGGCCGTCTGTTTTGAGACCATTTCCTGGCCTTTCGTTTGCTCCTTCGTTTTTCTGATTAAAACAATCCTCAGAATGTAGTACAAATGTTTAGATTCCCTCGATATTCCCTCATCGATTGCTCACTGAGTAAGAGGAAAGTGTTAAAACTGCGTGGGCACTCAAGTTACAACGGTCTTGAAACGTGATGAGGAGGAGTGCAACGTCAAGGAACTCCAATTACTTACCGTAGAAGCATGGATAGAACCTCAGTAACGCAGTTTTATACCTGGCATTATGAACCGAAAGCCAATAAGCAGACAGTAAGCGACGCCTTTCGACGGCGTCGCGTCTGTAGCGGCGTGGCAGTGGTGTCGGTAACAAAAGGAGTTCCGAACGTCAGAGCCAGGTCCCGACCATGAGTGCCGAATCATGTCCGCAGCGTTGCAATTTGTCAGGTTTGCCAGGAAGTGGAAAGATATGTCGCTCACTTTGCTTAGGTTGCTACTTTCTTTTAAGCGGGTAAAGCATCTCGATCGAGTGGCAGCCCTTGCGATCGTTCTCGGAGAGGTTTGTAACGAAGCACTTCCGCCTTCGCAGCTTTTCGTTGTTGGTGACTAAATATCTATGTCGCGGATGTTCAATGCAAGACAAAAGGATGAGTGATTTGCGTGAAAAAAGACGACAGGACGAGACATGTGCATATTCTTTTACAAAACTACTCCAGATTTCAATCGAAATGTGATATTTGACAATTTGTTTTGAGTTAGGAATTATAACAAGAATTGCTCTCAGGCTGAAAGCATAGGCAACGCGTTTTACAATAACTAACTAACTAACTAACTAACTAACTAACTAACTAACTAACTAACTAACTAACTAACTAACTAACTAACTAACTAACTAACTAACTAACTAACTAACTAACTAACTAACTAACTAACTAACTAACTAACTAACTAACTAACTAAATAAATAAAAAGCCGGCAGATCCTACGCCCTGTGGGAATCATTGTCATGCGAAGCAGTGTGCGGGGAGCCTACCAAGTTAACGAAACGACCGTGGGAGCACCGAGGCGTAGGCGGCTGTTTTATGACCTACATGACAGGCATGTCATAACATGCATGTCATTACCTATCATTTATGTCCGAACCCATTTTAGTGGTTTTTCAGTGTTAATCATTTTCCCTGAGTCATTGTTATTTTGCTGTGTCATGCTTATGACTATGACTTCTACCATCATACTTTAGTGTTTCCTTTACTTAGTGCCCACGTCCGAACCCATTCCAGTGGTTTTTGAGTGTTAATCATTTTTGCTGAGTCATTGTCATTTTTACTGAGTCATGGTCATGTCTATTACTTCTACCACCATCCTTTAGTGTTTCCTTCACTTAGTACCTACGTCCGAACCCATTTCAGTGGTTGTGCAGTGTTAATCCTTTTCGCAGAGTCATTGTCATTTTTGCTGAGTCATGCTCATGACTATGACTTCTACCATCATCCTTTAGTGTTCCTTTCACTTAGTGCCCACGTCCGAAGCAATTCCAGTGGTTTTTCAGTGTTAATATTTTTCTCAAAGTCATTGTCATTTTTGCTGAGTCATGCTCATGACTATGACTTCTACCATCATTCTTTAGTGCTTCCTTTCCTTCGTACCCATGTCCGAACCCATTCTAGTTACATACCAAGTTAACGAAATCACCATGAGAGCATCAAGAAGTAGTAGGTATCTGTTTCATTACCTACATAACACACATGTCATGATATTCATGTCATGACCTATCATTTATGCTCGTCATACACTCTCGTCATACTATGGCAATTTTGGTGCCTACCAAGTTAACGAAATGACCATGAGAGCACCGAGACGTAGGCGGCTAGATAGATAGATAGATAGATAGATAGATAGATAGATAGATAGATAGATAGATAGATAGATAGATAGATAGATAGATAGATAGATAGATAGATAGATACTGTCAAAGTGACAAATGTTCGCCAAGAAATGCTTCGCATTTAAGAAATAATATTTATGCGTTGCAAACGCTGCACTCTGTAAAACGGCATGGGGGCAGATGCTGCATGTGCGTGCAGATGCTGCAAGGCCGTGCCCAAGGGCACGGTGCCGATTCCGTGGTGGTTCTAGGTCCTTGAGGTGTTGTAAATGTTATGTTATTGTGTTTAAAGCATGCTTACTGTTCTCTCAAGCTGGCTATTCCTTTCAGAAATGGCGAAATCTCCAATCTCGTTCTCTGAAATGTATATTTATTTACCAACCTATATTTATGATATTATTGAGATATTTCGCAGGTCCCGTTTTACTGGTTGCCGGGTCACTCCGGTATCTTCGGCAACAATATTGCCGCCGAAGCTGCTAGAAAAGCACAAGAAGAAGCAAACCTCGTTTCTATACTGCCCAGGAAGGAGAAAGGAAGGTGCTGGTAGTCACGTGATTTTCATGAGTTCTGGAGGCGCGCATCACATTTGCAATGGTGAACAAAGCGGAAGCACGGAAACGCTCGCTTTGGGTCATGCGCGCGTCTACCTCGCTGCCTGCGCCCCCTCATCAAGCCGGCGTTGTGAGTGCGACGACTCTCAGTCATCGAGCGAACTCTGTTCTTGAGTGTATTAGGGCAGGTCACATCACTCTTGTTTGTTAGTAAGCGAATGTTTGCTACAACTTATGCGGCCCATAAGACTTCGAGTAATAGTCTAATGCATTGCTCCCTCTTGCTTGATATCTGGTCAACCTCCTGCCTTTTCTCCCGCGTTTCTCTCTCTCTAATACATTGCTATCGCTGTGAATGCTGCGCAATTCGGGCGAATTGTCCGTCTGATGATCGGAATAACTGTATTACCGTGATAAGACCAGATTACGATGAGAAATTGTATGTCTAAACTGCGCTAAACGTTGCCCGTTCAGAAGGACTTGTTCTAAGGCAAGTGGTTGGTGCTCCACTAAACATCATTCTTAGGCAAAAAAAAAAAGAGACAACAAAAGAAGGGCACATGAACAGGCGCAAAACGCGTCGTTATGTACGTGTCCTTATTGTTTGTCCTTTTGCGCCAAAGAAAAAAAAAAACAAACTTTTTAAAAGTTTACGCATACTTTTTCTCTCTTTGCTCCCCCCCCTCCCCCCCCCCTCCCTTCCCCCACCGTCTCTGCGCCCTTTCTCCCTCCTTCACCCGAAGGAGTTTAGCTCTTGGTCATTGATCAATTCTACGCGGCCAAGCTGCATAAAAACTAGATGCCATCAGCAGGAGCGTTAGCAGGTAGAGGTGGTTAGGCGGCGACGAAGGCAACACGTTTTCGAACACGGAACAAAGAAAACGAATAGGCCGCATGAATAGTAATGTTAACGAATATACATTAGAAGAAAGAATCTAATGGTCGTTCTGTTTGTCTTGCTTAGGGAACGGGGCACACGGTTTCCTTTCAGCCCTGGCGTCGTCAAATGACGACATGACTTAGAATCGGAATTTTCAGCATGAAAAACGAACCGCAACTGCTTGTATTTTTCCCGCATCGTACTATTGAAAGTTCTAGTGCCATCGCCATGGTTAGTTTCGTGACTCTACGGAGCCGTGTCGAACGAGGAAGAAGAAATGACAACAAACATGGCAGACGCGCCGCCAGGTACGTACGTGCACTTTTTACGTTGCGTTTTTTTTATAGTGTCTATACAGATTGCAGAGAACGCATGTACTTGAATAAGCGTCATTGCATGGTGATATTACTTGTAAGAAGATGTTTTTTCCGTGTGCGGTTTTGACGACAGCAGGGCTTTGTGGTTGTATATGGCGTGCTGTCGGCTTGCCATTGCGTCCGATTTCATTGGGTGTTTTTTTTTCTTTTTTTCAGGCACGCCTATACCGTTGTAAGAGGGACGTGAGGGTGATGACGTGGCCGGTATCATGGTCGTGTCGAGGACATTGTGCGCGTACTCGCACGAAAGAGACCCCTGGAGAGAGCCGGAGGCCGGGGACGATGGGGTAGCGCATCGGGTGGTCGACGAGACGGTATCGGGGCAAGTCGAGGGAGGAAGGCTTGTCTGATGGCGGCTGACGGGCACAGGACGAGATGCGGGTAGCGCTGGCGGTGGGAACGCAGGCAGCGATTCGCGCACCGTGCGGTCAGCCACTGGAAGAGGGTAGTACGACGGCTGTACGAGCCGTGCCGTCTCGTACAGCCGTGCCGCTCTCAGCCGGCGCCAAGGCACCGGCTGAGAGCGCCGACCAAAACGCCCAACGTTGCGGCGTCGGTAGGCGCTACACCGTGTATACCGACAGATTCATTCTATTCCCGCCAGAACTTGCGTTCTAGGCATCTGGAAGAACGCACGGATGCAATTTTCCGTGAACTTGATAATGGAAACTTGTCTGATATGGAGGGAGAAATCGACGGATCTTCAGACAGCGGTGATGGATTTGAGCAGCCTGAGCCAGATATTTCACGTTATGAATGCCTCAGTTGTGAACGCATGGTTGGAGTATAGAAGTGATGCAGCTGCACAAGGACTGATGCCTGGCAAGCAACTGGACTTACTGGACTTCACCCTCCATATTACTGAAGCACTTGCACGAGCCGACAGCCGGCCAAAGGTGCAAAAGCGAGGAAGGCCGTCATTCTCCCCTCTGGTGACTTCGAAAAAAGCAAGATATGCTGAAAATAGGCCAGTACAAGACGTCAGGTTTGATCAGGTGGGACACTGGCCTCTTCGTACCGACAGCAGGGAACAGCGTTGTAAGCTTGAGGGATGCACAGGACAAACCCGTATCATGTGCGAAAAATTTAATGTCCACCTGTGTCTTGCCAAGGCTCGAAACTGCTTCAGAGGCTTCCACTTGAACAATTAGTGAAGTTTGTGTTTGCAATAATTGTGTTTTCCACCTGTGAATAAATTAGTTTTTCACTGCGTTTCGCAACCACTGAGCCCTGATGTGCGGTGTTGACGACATGACTGTAAATGGGCAAATAATAACACAAATGACTTATTTTTTGCTCAGGCATGTTTCTAGAGTCCTTGTGGTGTAAAATATGCAAAGCAAAAAAATATATGCAAGAAACAGAAAATCCAGGGCTGAAAGGGTTAAGGCTGGCAAACAGCTTTCTAAGCCTAGCTGCGCAATGGCTCGGAACGTCGACGATTAGGCACAATCCCGATGACAGCGTTTCACCAAAAAAGAGCAGTTACGTAATATAAGGAAAAGGAAAGAACCGGATGCCGGAAGCGGAAACAAAGCAGTTCACGCCAGGCGTGCCAATCAATAAAGGCGGCCGCATTGCCAAAAACAATGTCGTGTCATTACCTATTTTTCAAGCACTGCTAGAGCCCCGTTTTCGCTCGTTTAGGACAAATTCAACGGAAGGATTTGATCTGCGGCTAACTTCACACACACACAAACACACAAAAAGAAAAAAAAATGGAGAGTGACGTGGGATTAACCACTCACGTTACAGGAACAGCTGTACGGAGCCCGTTTCTTTGGTCCCGGCGTGGTTCTCCTGTATAGCAAATTGTGCGGGACAGCACCATCACGCTTTCTATTTGCTGAAGATTGTTTCCGAGCGTTATGCTTCGATTGTGCCTGAATTTGTTCCCGCATTTAGGGCAAAGCAATGTCTAGCCTGTGTTCTCGTGGTCTTGGGCTTCATTCTACTTACATCTAAAAGGACTATCTGAAATATGTACAAATATATTTTCGCAATATGCATCCTTTAACTAATCAGAAATAGCCAACACTAAATGAATTGCTTCAGAACAAATCTCCTGGTCATTAAGACGTGCTTTGAGACGCAGAGCTCCTTATTTGAGCTTGCTATATTCATCGGGCTTCAGTCTGACGGCATTTTCAGCGGCACGTTTTTCTTGGTAGCCTCGTTGTAGCGTTACTGTACCAAACGTAACAGGTGTGTGGGAGACAAACATTATGTGCTACAGTAAAAAACTCGCAAGAACTATTAATACCAGTGCTTATTTGGCACTTAATCTTTACCTAAAGTCCAGTACAATGTGAGCACATGAATGTTATTTTAATTTACGTAGTGTATAATATGGTTATTCTGTTAAAAGAAACGCTACTACCACAAATAATTGGCGGCAAAGGCGGGCAACCTTGCATTTGACAGGGAGGAAAATTCACACCTACGTTGCTTTTAACAATGCACCACAGAGCACACGTTTATGTGCAGCGTATATTTTCGTGAAATGTTTCTAGCAGAGGTAACACGAGATGGTGCACAAAACATGCAAAGCACAATAACAGTAGTGTCGTCTGATCCAAAGTTATATGCCTTGAAGTGAGCGCCTGAAATATGGTGGGAACAGGCTATCGACTCATCCATAAGTCGCTGAAAAAGAATTGCGAGTCAGAGCGTGAAAAATGCATTAATTTTTTTTTGCAATTTCTTACAGCACAGTTTGCAAGCAGAAGCAAGAAATCTGACCGGTTCAGACGCTGTTATGGTAAAGTCACGCCTGTCTTTTCTTGGCTTCGCGTTTCTTGACTGCACAAAGCACACGGCTCTTTCCGGCGACTACATTAGCGTTAAATCTCTAGCACCACGCTTCCTTTCTTCTCACTTTTACTTTGCGCTTAGTGTTCTTCCGCTGAAGGCACGCTTCATGCTGTTACTGAGCCCCCATTTATAGCAAGATCAAAGGCTCAGCAGAGCTCCGATACTCTATGCGGTGGCGCCGCGAGAGGTGCGATAACAGCAGTACCTTGAATCCGCAAATCCGCGTGAAGATGCAGAAAGAAATCTCCTTCGGGGGCTGTTTCTGTTCTCAGGGAATTCAAAGACTGTATAAGTACGTTTCTGAAACAGAGTATGGTATCTCTGTCATTTCACTCATATTCCGTTTTTTTTCTACGTGATGCGTATGCTTATTTGAAATGAAAGAAAAAGAAACTGCGTTCATTTAAACAAAACTCTATCATTTTACCAATACCGTCTACAAAAAAATGTTCTGTTCGACTTTTCCCGCGGGCTTGATTATTCTTCGGGCGTCTTCGCTACGAGTTGCGTTTGTTTTTAGGCAGCTAGCATGGTGAGTTAAGCCTTGGTTGACGGTTCCCTGCTATTCACATGCCGTGTGCTGGAAAGCCAAATTATTTCTCTACCACTTCTAACAACATTTCTTGCCTCTTTCACGGGGAAATGTAGGCCTTGTACTACCTCCATGGAGAGGGGCTGACGAAAGACGCATTGGTGAAAGTCACTCTGCTAAATTCACTACAAACTAGCTTACGAAAAAAAAAAGATGACAATAAAGAAGAACGAGAAAAAATGCAGCAGAGACAACGAGCCCTGTTGAAATCTATATACAACGAAGCTTTCCGCAAATGCATAAGGAGTGGTGAGACCCCTTGGAGGCTAGATGCGCCCGTCACGTGGTTGCATGCGCAACGCGAGGCCATCTCCTCCGGTGTTCTCTCTCCCGTCACAACACGGCTCTCTGTGTCGCGGCCCCCTCGCCCCCTCCACCAGCGGCCAACAACCCACATGCGCAGGCCTTGATGGGCTTTACGCAGGCCGGCTTCCCCCCTCTACCATCCACTGCTGCGAGTAAAGAAGTGCGAGCCATTGTTCCTAGATGGCGCCGCCGTCCGGCAGCCGAGAGTGAGCTATTCGGCGAGAACGCACGAGCAGCAGCAGCAACAGGCGGCAGCCGCAGTCAGCAAGAGGGGCGCAGGGCGGTTCGTAAAGAAAGTTTCGCTTTGAAAAAAAAAATGAGCGTTATCTTTACGCTATGAATTAAAGAAGTTGCCGGTTTTTCTCTTGATAAACATTCTCTAGTATGAAATATCGCTGGAGAACAATGTCCTAACCGCAGTATTTATGTTTCTGTCTTCTCCAGCACTAAGAAAAAAAAAAGGAAGAAGAAAAGTAGCAGTCACTGTTACCATCAGTGACTGCATTAAGGCCTCCCACAGTGTCTCCTCCATCCGCTCAATGTCGTTGCGATTACAAATTTGATACTGTAAAGTTGACTTCCTCTACCACTCATTAAGAGCGCCGGCAAAGCACCCTTTACAGAAGCGACTCAGGTACTCGGCATGAAAGGTCGCGTATGTTGCACACATTGTGTTAAATATATGTTCGCTTCATTAACCATTATCAAGTGTGCAGCGAGTATGTTTTTCTTGAACTACGACCACCTATCTATTGCTACTCAGTCTAGTGCACTAAAGAAACTGATTAACTTCGAAGAATGACCTTGGTAACCTCGTTAGCGCTGCATGCGACGCGTATAACATGGACCAAATTTTCCAGCTTTTAAATCTATTATTTCTATGTAACCCACGCACATGCGCGAACTCATCGAGCCGCCCCTGCCCCTTATCTTTATCTCGTCTTTCTATTCCGCCTTTCCCGTCTCCCACTGTAGGGCAGCCAACCAGACGCATTTCTGGTTAACATCACTGCCTGCTGTCTTTGTTTCTTCTTCCTCCTCGTTTAATGCAAACATCTGGCCTATTTCTGCTCTTCAGTTTGTTTTGTATATGCCCTGTACTTTTCGCCTGCTATCATTGCTAACAAGTCAGATGTCTTTTTGCACGTACCCACCGAGTGTCCCGGACTTACACTGAAATAAAAATGATAGTTGAATGATTGATTTATGTACGGTACGGGACCTGTCAATCGACGCACATGTTCACAAGGTGCTAACATGCTTGCGCTTGCTAACATATTATATATCATATCGTTGCCTACAACTCCTTTTTCCAGTCAGTGTTTAAGTTTAATCGCTTCGTGTCAAGGTAACGTAGACGTTGACTACCTGCTGAACTTTACTGTTGTGAAAAATAGAAATGCACACGATGTCATGGTGGTGATAAACCACCAAATTAATTACGCAGCACTGGACAGAGATTAGGACAAGTACAATAGAAAAGTTATTTGGCGGTGCCTGGTACGCAACATGAGTGTCTTGTTTATCATTACTATATCAAAATGCGTTTTAGGTACATTATGTGTTGACTTCAGCAATTTCCACTTCATAGTGCTGTTTTGTGTTCTGGTTTTGTCCATCTGCATTATGCTATAGTGTGGTCAATGACGAAGCGACAACTATACCAATAAGCCGAGTAATTGCCCAAGCGAAGCCTTTATGGCAGAGTCAAGGATTACTCTTAAGAGGAAGCTTTAGCTCGGGGGTTCCCATCCAAATGCATAGAACAGGAGAAATTGTTTTATCTGCAGCCACTGCACTGAGTTTGATGAGGTTTGTTGGTTTTAAAGGAAACAGTTGAAATGAAGTGAATGCTGGAAGCGAATGTATTATTTACGCTGTACGTAGGTTCTTTTATAAAGAATTTATCAACCTCAAATTTTCAGATAACCACACTATCAAGTTTGCTTGTCGGTAACTCAGCAGCGAAAAATGAAATCACAATTCTGAAAGCTGAATCTAATAGCATATCTAAAGCGGGCAAGATTGGTACATATACATGGCTTTTAAGTACACCATTAATATGTTAGTGGGACATTTGCAAAAAGCCCTGCAAACATTCTAGCAAATTCACGTAAGATATATATTATTATTTTGGTCTTGCACACTTTGGATGTTCTAACGGATACGGTGTACAGAATTGCGATATCTGTTCTTGGCGCAGAGTTACAGATTTGTAAACTTCGTGCATCTCCTCTTTTTTTTTTCGTAATTACCAATTTCTGGCTATATTCGTAAAAAAAAAGTCAGGCCCTAAATCATTGTTCTGCTTCAACAGTCGTAATAATGTAGCTTTCTTTCTCAAAGTCAACAAATTTCATTAGGATCGGCCAAGTGGTTATCTGAAAAAGCATTTCTGCGTTTTACATGTATTTGATAGGGTGGGATCAGAGTTGGGCCCGAGCTATAGCTTCCTCTTACGATGTGTAGTTTATTGTAAAATTGAACGTTAATCTTTAAATAATTATACAGTTGAATTAAAGACACCTAATTTCTCCTATAACTTTCTTGACTTTATTGTCAACTGGCTTCATAAGGTTGTTACTATAAAGACAGAGTCCCTCAATTCTCTTTATTCTCTCGCTTGTGCCGATGTCAGATATCTATTCTGTCTTCTTTTCGTATCAGTAAACTAACAAATCTAATAACGGCGAAAGTCGTCCGGATTCCATGACAATTATAACAACACACCCAGCGTAGGGTTTCCCGCTTCGTTGAGCACTTTGATCTTCTGAGCGTGGCTGCGGCGAGGAGCGTAACATTGTTTCTGTTGATGCAACAGGCGGGAAATAAGGATAACGGATACAGGACAACACAAGACAGCACATCGTGATGACATTCCATTGTTGTTCCCTCACGTCGACTCCTTCTTCTCTCTGGGAAGTGTGATGGCCATGTTTCGGGAGAAAAGTGCAGCACAAACATTGTTGTTGCAGCGAGAATGATAAAAGCAAAGAGCCGGCATTGTTTGCTGCTTGCTTGAGAGCAGCGTCGTTGGCAATGGCTCGTTGGGTCGGCGCGACCCGAGAGACCAGCGGAATAGCCCTAGCGAAGTCACCCCGGAGGGCAACCGATGACGTCAGTCACGGCACTGGAGACGTCATTCAATCAGATACTTGCTCACACTTGCCTTCGGGGAGAAATGAAAAGAGCTCTTCATCCGCACCTTGTCCATGCACCCGACAAATCGGGAGCACAAAATCTAATCTAAAACTGAAAGCTTAGTTTTTTTTACAATAATAATTAAAAAAAGAAACTGATTTCCGGATGTTTAGGTAGATACATGAGACGCAAGAAAGCGCCTTATTTTATTGTTAGCTCTTCTTGACCCGATAAGAACATGAATATCTAACTTTCGCAGTTTCAGCCTACTGGATCAATCAGTATGCAATCTCCCTGCCTTTCCTCTCCTCACTCTCTCTCAATCAACCAGCGTTCTAGGGGTATTTCATACCTCTTCCGGACTTCCTCTTTTTTTCTCTTACATATTCTTATCTTTAAGATACCGAAAAAGAAGCTACTGCGAGGCAGAGTCTACAGAAAATTATATGTAAATATATATCTATATATCTACAGGAAATTCTACATCTATATAGGAAATATAGAAAATTGTGACCAAAACTTAGTCTGAATTTGTCGCCTTTCTTACATCCTCAGTTTAGAACCCTAAAGAACTGGAGGGATCAGGCGTAAATGCAGTGGTGTAATCCCGAACGTAGTTTACCTCGGCAAAAGAACCGGCTGTTTAACCACCACCAAAACGCTACAAGTGGTCTTACGCGATTGCTCTTAAGTCGGACAATGAATTTAAATTCGATAGTGCTGCTGAAGCAGATCTATTGTAAGGATTTTAGGCGGCTCAGTGCTCTTGTACATGCCTGTTTCTTCTGGACAATGTTTGGGGACATGTATTTACGATGCTTGAGAAAGAAGAATTGAAAGGGCGCACAATGAGCGATGAAAAAAAAAAATGTTAGGCGTAACTTTATGAGACAGGAAAAGAGCGGGGTTGATTAGAGAGAAAACAGAGGTAGCCGATATTCTAGCTGACATTAAGAGAGAAACGTGAAGCTGGGCAGGCCATGTAATGCGTAGGGTAGATAACCGGTGGTCTAATAGAGCTGCAAATTAGGTGCTAAGGGAAGGCAAGCGCAGTCGAAGATGGTAGATGATTACGTGGTGCGAAAAGTTTGGACATTCGCAGGCATAACTTGGAATCAACTAGCATAGGAGCAATTGGAGATCGCTGGGAGAGGTCTTCATATTGCAGTGGACATAAGGATAGGCTGATAATGGTGATGATAACAATGCTGCTGCTGCTAATGATGATGCCGAGGGCGATTTACCATGCCGTTCTTGAGTGCATGGACGTGTCTCAGCTTATTCATTTGCCAGACTTACTGGCGTTGCGTCGTTGCTCTCATCGCACTTTACTGACAATCACAGTACTTGACTGTCGGTCATCCTACAATAGGGTACTGTACGTTCTTGAAGCTGTTTTCACGCTGTTTGTGCTCGTTTATCATAAATAAACTATGCCAGATCTAAGTTAAAAAAGGTTATGGTCGATCGCTCTTTCATAGGAATCGGTAGAACACGAAAGTGAAACGTGTCTTCACAGAAGCTGTTGCATGTTTGCTTCGTGAACTCACGGTCCGTTGCAGAGAAAGGCGCACAATTTTCGGGCCGGCGACCATGTTGCAAGTTTGCTTAGCGAACGGCGACCTGTTGGCGAGCGCCGTCTTGCTGGCGAGTGGCTTCGGCGAAGGTGCGAGTATTCTGGTCCGGCTCCGTAGTCGCTACGGCAGCCAGCCATTCGAGCTGCGACGCGCGCAGCTGCAGGAATGACAGTGGCAGAGTTCGCTCCATGCGCCGCGAACGCGCAAAGGCATTCTGCTTCACTCTGGCGCGTCTCTCGCCGGAGCAAAGCGAGATTCGCCCGGCGACGTCGTTGCCTTTCTGTGCCTTTCAGCGCAGCAGGTGTCTTAGGTGGTGCCATCGGAGGCGAAGTAGTAGACAATGCACTGCTGATGCACGTTGAAACCGCAATCCGTAGGCGACGAGGCGCCACAGGCAAACTGCCCACACGAAACCACAGAAGTACTTACATGGATTTGTCTGATCTTAGTGCTTGTGGATTTAAACGTTCTTATAGTTTTGTTTATTACGCTTTATATGCCTTCATTGCCGTAAATTTCAGAGTAATCTATGCTTTTCTAAATGCATAAGACACTGTGAACTCGCACAATCGCTGCTAATTACAAATGTTCATCTTGTCGAGGTGTCCAAATCAAAACGCGCCAAATGTCCCAATGCACTAGCTTGCCCGCGATAAATTCATAAGGACATTTTATATCACCCGCCGAAGCGTGCGTCCGTGGCGTAATGACTTAAACTTCGGGCTTCTCTGCTAGAGGTCATGTGTTCGAATCCTGCCATCGGACAATTTTAATAATGTTTTCATGGTATGATTATTTATCCTGTAATTATTGTATGAAACTCTATGCACGAGGCTACACTTGGTTCTTTATTCTATGGCTACACCACGTTGGAGCCTCGCTGCGCTGTGACTACCGAAGCAGCTCCCTGTCGGCACTCGTTAGTGTCACGATGCAGTATTCGTCTCACCGTCCTAGATGGCGGCCGACGTTACATCCGTTGCTGGAAATCAGTCGTGAAACCCGGCATAAAACACTTTCGTGTTAAAAAAAAAAAGGCAGAATACCTCCATGAGTCAAAGAGATTGCATGTCGACAATGAGGAGCGTGGTGTGAGTGAACTTAAGTAGGCACGCTCGGCAATTATACCAAGTTCGGGTGGCTCAGCATACCAGAAAATTTTGCAGTACAGAATGAAATTGTTAGACTGCAGTTGACAACGGTACATACCAAGAAAAAAGATAACATCTCGTTCTGCCGCTGTTAAAATGCTAAGATCATGATAAATCTCGAGCTGACTGATGCAAATATTTTCCTCGCATCAATCTTCGTAGAGCTGGCCGACGCCTGGCATCGAAATGACGATTATTACTTATTGAATGGTCAGAGACAACATTGTAAATGCACATTTGCCAAATAATTCTTATTCAAGCAAATAAAATAAACTTATTACGTGTCACAACAGCAAACGCGAATGCTGAAAGATGGGACAGCAATTTCTAGCAGGGTGTCGTGTCTGTATACAGCGCTTCAGCGTGAAAGTGGTTGCGAAGCTCCGTATCGCGAACCACATGCTCGAACAAGCTGGCGTCATTCGAGGCGTGAAAAATGAATGAGATATTCCGACCAGAGTGGTACGAAAGAAAATGTGAGAGACAAGAAGCGCTTTCATGGACACCGACAGGCAGACCGAAAGAAGCAGCAAAAAATCAGGGTTTCTGGCTGTTTCCCAAGTGTGTGACGCGTACATTGTACAACCTGACACTTGTCATCGTTATCCGGGCGTCAAGAACGAATGGCTGGACAGTGATAATGGACGCGACAAAGAGGACCTGAGGTCGTTGACTCTATGGTGTGCTTGTGAAACACTACTCACGTCGACAAATCCAGTTATTTGGAATGTAAAGACAAGAAGAGCACTCGGTGTAAGGGCGCAAAGCTGTCCTTTTAACTCAAGAATCTGTGGTTATGATAATTTGTCTTGGGTGCGTCCGATGGTGACCTGATAACATGAAGGTTCTCTCCCCTCTGTGTCCGGCGGTGCTGCGCCATCGAGTAAGACAGTAAAGCCTTACTTCTACAATACCACGCTTCAACAAAAAACGTCTGCTCTGTCATGGGTGAGCCGAAGGTGTTTGCTGAGCGCTCAAGTAAACGTGGAATAAGTTGAATGATGCCGAAATACGCCGACTGAAGATCGTCTCTTCTGTACGCAAATAAGGCAGGGACAGCCGCCATATGACGTGTGTTCTTATTAGCGCCTGTGTGACAAAATGAACAGGATTGTCGCTAAGTGCATAGACAGAAATTTCGATTGTCAAGACAGCGTTTCTTTTTATCTACATTACCGTGAGAAGTTGCTGGCGCCTTTAGGAGTTGCCATGAAACGTTGGAGCCAGCTGTTACTTCGAAGGTAAAATGAGCACCCAAGAAAGAGATGCGCGAATACAGTGCAGTTATTGAAGATCACTTATCACACACACGTGGTTCTACTAGAGTGTCCATGAAAAACCGGACTGAAGCCCGCAGCGTTCATTAATAGAAGCTGACGTCAGCGTACTTCTTTCGTGTATTGTCGATCCAATATCATTAACCTCTCCTTCGATAGCAAACTTGAAGTAAAACAAAAACCACCTAAAATCTCAGCCCTATGGATTCAGATGCAATTCGTCTTTAATTGTTATGTCCTGAACAGGACATGCAGTTTTATGCGCACTATTTTTCAGCAAGGAGAGAGAGCGATAAAGAAAAGTCGCAGTTTCACCCGAAAGGCGAAGCATCGATTGCGATAGCAAATTAGTAGATAGTTATACGAAGCGAGGATAGTAGTTTAATGGGCCGTGTAAAGTTGTAAACATTCGCTTACAAACTAAATAGACAAGCACGGTGTCACGCGCGCACAGGTAAACATGAACACATCTCGCTCGATGACCACGGAACTCGTCAAAACGCTGGAGTGAGAAACCGCGTCAGCGGCAACGAGGAAATTGTCCTTCGCGCTAGCTCTCGCTTCAACGCGAAGCAAACGTCGAAAGCACAGCGCACGCGAAGTTACCGGCACTCGGCGCATGCACTTTGTCCCCATCGCAGACCGCTTTCAAGATGCAAGACGCAGTTTCGCCCGATAGGCGCAGCATCGATTGTGATAGCAAATTAGTGGACAGCTATACAAAGTAAGGAGAGTAGCATTATCGGCCGCATAAACTTGTAAACATAGGCACACTAACTAAATTAGCAAGCATGGTGTCACGCGCGCACAATCAAACATGACCGCATCTCACTTGATGACCGCGGAAACTCACTGTCAAAACGCCGGCCTGAGTCAGCGCAGCAGCAGCAGCAGCAGCGAGCGAATTGAGCTTCGTGCCGGCGCTCGCATCAACGCGATATTAGTCGCGAAAACACAGCGCAGCAAGGAAAGACTCTGCCCCCCCCCCCCCCCCCCCCCCCCCCTCCGCCGCACATGGCTTTCGCATTACAGACGCGCAGACAGGCGCTCGCGGCGCAGAACCCCCCCCCCCCCCCCCCCCCCTCTGCAGCCTTCCATCCCGGCGGTACCGCGCGGCCGCATCAAAGCGCGGCCCCTCTACCTGCCCACCGTCCCCCTCGGAGCCTTTTGGCCCGACGGGAGCGTGGGGCCGCTGTAAAGCGCGGCCCCACCATCTCCCTACCATACGCGATTGCCGGCTTAGCGGCGCATGCTTTCACTCGCACTTACAGCGTACGGCTCGCGGCGACCATTTTATCGCCCATGGAATTTATACGGCACCTCACGGCGACGGCGACGGCAGAAATTCGCCTAGAGTGTCCATATAATTGCTATCACAATAAAACATACAGGGAAACATGTGACGCAATACAGCAGTCAAGATTACAGCGCATTGTATAGACGACAAAATCTTCATAGTTGTGAGAACTCTAAACAAGATTACCTGATTCTCAGGTTCCCATTTTTATTGCCTTGGCACTTTAATTAGAACTTTCCCGCTTGAAGTTAGTCCCGGCACATGCCCCCCAAAAAGGCGTTTTGGTTATGAGTATTTCAAAATCTGTAGCTGCTGAAACACTCAGAAAATATGACATTTCGTGTTACTCTGCGGCTTTACACGAAAATGAGTGTTGTACATAGAGAAAACTAGAGAGAAATAAAATGTGAAGCAATATAAAAAAACTTCAGTGGGCAACTAAAGTTACTGCCAAGCAAATCCAATCTTGAAGCAAGCGGACTAAGTGCCAGCGACTTGATAAGTATGTTCGTTAGCATAGCTTTTCAAGGCGCATTCTCAATTATGAGTCTCGGAGAGGAATAAGTTCTGCTAGGTGGAAGCCGACGCCAAATTTGAATGAATCATAATGTTGTTATTTGCTGCCAGAAACTCTGTTCTTGCTATAATGTTTATTATTGCCCTTTCATTAGTTCTTCACTCCTCCAGGTAATTAAGAGCATGGCCAATTTCGCCGGAGTGATAAAGACTTTCGGTACAAAGAAAAAAAAAAAAAACGAAAGAAAAACGATAGACTATTGTCGGGTCGTTAACCAGTAAGTTCGTCGACCAGTGATGCAAACGAGGCGCTTTCGCTGCTATATATATCTACTTACATTGAGCAGCTTACAAAGGTGATATCACACGCAACGCCCGATTGCGCTCGCCCATCATGGCAGGAGATATCAGAAAAAGTTGAGGCAAGCTTCGTGCGCAACTTCCCTAACCTCCTTCCGCTGAATGGATGACTCAAGTAATTTTGACCGTATGGCTAAAGATATCCGGCTGAGTTCGTAGAACTCGTTTTACGAAACGCGTTCGTTAACGCCATATGAGCACTCCTCTAATGTTTGCAATAAAGCGTAATTTGTATCTCTTATGTAACGTAGGAAGCAATGCCGGGGCGCCCTGAAACACCACTTGAATAAGCCATTAGTTGCTTTTGGCACGTGCTGCCATGTCGGCGATACTAGGGAACCTGCATTTAGTCGAGTAGCCACAGCACTTGAATGATGTCACCTGCTACTTTAAACCGCTCTCATCACCGGCTCTTTGAGGCCGTCAGGAAGTCGCGATCGCTGTTTGCGTTTTCGCGTAGTTTACTAATCACCAGAGGAGTGTTTAATATCACTTTCCGCTGATGCGATGCGTGGCTGGACTTAATCGCCTGGAAATTAATTTCCCGAAGTTCCCGGAGGCGATTTCGCAGTTACGGGCGAAGTCGTTGGTGAGTGACCATGTGACTCCTTGACGTGTGCTCTGCGAGAAGGCGAGTAAGAATACATGAATACATACAGCGAAAAGTGAAAAGGATTTCAGAGAAGGATTTCATTGCGCTCCCTGCCCTCAAAAAACAGTATAGCAGGGTGTAAACATGACGGTATATGAAAAACAGTCCATCTACGCGTCTACCCGTGCTTATACATGTATTTGTAAGTATGAAACGGTGCTCGTTACGCCATCCATCAGGGCGCTGACCGCATAGTCTCCTCCAACTCTCAACCACATTTAATACTCCGTGACTCGGTGTAGGTAAGGGATCATAGTTTTCAAAAGACACATAAGATCCAGGCAACATCCAGACTACTATGTTACTCTTTTCAACCTCTCTCTGGATTTCTTAAGCTTGGTCTGCGAACATCCATTATGGGCCCACTTAATGTCAGCGGCGTGGCCACCTCTAATCAGTCATGTCTCGGTAATTGGTGGAATGGAAATCGGCGACCAGTGATCTCCATCAGCCAATACACCTAAACTTAAAAATCTGCATTTATATACGCATTAAGGGGCAAAGTGTCAATGTAGCAGTCACGCGCAATTTGCAATATCTTGCTTCTTCCAGTGCCGAGGCGCCTGTTGTTTTCGTGAAAGCGTAGACGGCTTAGTCTCCGTTTGCATTTCCTTCCGAAGGGACTCCTCCATTTGACGAACACACAAGACCATCGCTCTCCTACGCATTAGTATAACCAGATGGTCGACCTTTGTCTGCGGATGAGATCTTAGAACACAGACTTTGCAGTTCATTGGTGCACAAGGGCATGAAGGCGTTATTGCGTTTTTAAATGTCAATGAACCTGCGGGATCATCTTTGGCACCATGACATTTTCTTTGTGCGCACATGCGTCCCGGGAACCTTATTCATTTTCCTTGTTCTTTATGTCCCCACTTATGTTTCTCCTGTGTGAAGTAGCCAACCGGACCCTTTTCCGGCTTTATTTCTGCCTTATATACTCCTCATCTTGGCTTTCTTTGGCTTGGGGTTCGTTCTTATTCGTTTGGTTATGATCGATAGCGTCCTTTGCACTAGCACTGAATCTCGCACTGACTTGTTCTATGACAAACATCGCACGCTTCGTCATTAGAAGCACCTCCCCCGAGCTTATGGTTTACAGCAAAGCTGTTAGCCATAGTTGTCCGGGGTTTTTTGTGGCGTGTTCACCCCAAAAATCGGCACCTGGAAAAAGCGTTTGCGTTTGAGTTGCTGCGTAACAGAATTGTGTTTTATCGTATATGCGAATTACAATCCAATGCTATCATGTCTGTAGGTTGTGTGTAAGTCATACCTTACGAGTTTTCTTACACATTTTACTCTGAGAAATTCAATTAGTTCAATAACGCGCTTGCGCTAGGCGGAGGGTCTACAGGAATGAGGTTGCATGCTGCGCTAACATTACCGCCACCTAACGACCGCGGCCACCCGACAAACCTCGAACGGCAGCTGAAAAGGGGCTTTGTCTTTCAGTTTCCGCTAACAGAATTAAGTTTTCTCGTATATTAGAATAAAAATCCGACGATATCATGTCTGCAGCTTGTGTGTAAGTCGTAGTCTGTATATTTTCTGTCGCAATTCACTTTTAAACATTAATTCAGTTCAATAAGGCAACATTATCTGTCCTAAGTTTACATTAAACACGAGCCGTTGTAGATTTGAGAACTTCTAGGCCCATGTAACATTTTCGGTTCCGGTAACGGGCGATGGTCGACATGCAGCGAATCCTGTAAATCTGTCCTGCCAAAGATAATGTCTAGGAACAACACATGTAGCATGTACGTGTTCATCATTTACTATGCTGCTACAGTAAACGCGAATTACAAGTCATTTCCTCTGTTTCTGACGAATATATGCTGAAATGCGGCTCATAGAGAATAAACTGAATATGTTCTCCACTTTGCATAACCGCTTACGTAATTACGGGCGTGAATACAGCATGCATAATTACAATACAAAGGGTACGCAACACAGCAGTCGTGAATATGTAAGCGCAGATGGGCCTTTAATATAGCAACCACCTATTAGCGCTGTACGGCATCTCGTAGCACAGGCACCAACGGATGCGGTTTCGTGTCTGTAGTATATGTCTTTTATATTTTCAAAGATGACTTTAGCACTGCGTTGCTGCTCTATTTGAACGTGGGCTCAAAAATGTTTCTGCATCTTTGCGACAGTGAATGCATGCCTCCTTTCTCTGATTGGCAAATTGTAAAATAAGGAGAGGAAAAGAAGAAGACATAAATATGAGTAAAAACAAACAGTAGCTTGGGCACAAGTTAAGCATGCTTTTACTTCAGATGACACGGAGACACAGGGGTCACAGTACATGACATGACAATAAGAACGTTATTAAGGTCCTGAAGAGCTCTCGCCCGCGGGGACCCGGGATGAGCCGATGGCTTCACCCGTGACGGGACTGGCAGGCCGAGACCCACCGAACATTATGGGTCTTCTGGATGGCCTGGAGTTGTTGTAGATGTTCTGCACACTGGAGGGCGGATTTCCCGGAGTGCTTGGTTTGAAGTGAAGAGGCCTCTATAAGGCTGGGCACAGCCAGAGCATGTGTTCAAAATTACGATATTCGTGTCTGCAGTTGCGTAATTCTTGTGAGTTTTCCTGATCTATCAAGTGCGTTAAGCGAGGAGTAGGTAAGACCTAGTCTGTAGCATTCTAAGCGTAGAGGCCTGGGCCCTGTCAAGCTCGGGGTGTGACAGGGGGAAGGTTCTACGGCTAAGCTTATAATGAGTGGTAATCTCATGATTGTATGGAGCGGGTCTTTTCCTAGACCTATGGGTATTTCTGAGGCCCCAGATTTGGCTGCGTGGTTCGTGAGGTCACGCGCAGACCTATGGGCAGCCTCATTCTGGTTAATCGCATTCGGTCCAGTGACGTCCCTTAAGTGGGCAGGGAACCACGAAGTGAAGAGTAGGGATATCACCCCATTTCGTGGACACAGTACACATTCACACACATGCACACATACAAAACAGAACAAGAATTAGGGTGCATGGAACAAAACGGTCACGTGGTTTTTCTTTGGACGTATTATAGCGAGCCTGAACTTTCCGCGTGACAAAACGAAGGAATATTGCCTGACCTAATACACGACTGCCTCTTTGGCAAATCAGCTAGCAGGTTCATTTTATGTCATATGCCATCGTCAAAATGAATGCTTTCGGCAACCGATGCGTGCAGCTGCTATGAAAAGGCTGCATTCATGCTAGCTCTGGTGGGCGTGATTAAGGGCAACGTTATCAGCGCTCACCAGGTTTCATGGGAACTACTCGACGCAGAAGACATTCTTCAAAATTTGGAACGGCAGTTCGTTGGTACTTCAGTCTTTTGTATTTTTCAGTATGATTATGCAAAAGGCCGGCTTCTCCTCTTAGCATACTCAACATGGCATTGTTGCAATCAGCCAATGAAATAGAACAATGCCAAAGATCGTGTGGCAGAAAAGGGGAAGTGACACGCGGGAAGGAAGGTTTATTCCTGGGTGGTTTTTCAGGCCAGCGAGAAACGAATATTCCGAAATGATGAGTAGTTCTAATGAGTTCCCGATTGATGTTTGTTTTCCCTTTGCTTTCTGGCTACTGGCACAATACAGGTCCCGTCAATTATTAGCGAAAGTGTTAACTTGGAACATCCGTTGACCTCGGACCAGCGAGGAAGATCGAAGAAATAAAACTGGAAGCATTGTGATTTGATGACTTCCCTGCCCCATTATTAGTGGCTTTCTTGTCCTCTAGTACACCACTGACCATAACAAACGTTACTGCACAGTATTTACGGGGCCCACTTTAGTCATGAAATCAGCGAAATTTTTTCGCTGCATGCCTTAGGGCACAGATGGCGATATAATAGATGTACTGAAGGCATGTGCCTATATGAGTCTCTTCGTGTACAGTGCTCAGCTATTTAAACGCGATACTTGTAGCGCATGGCTTGCAGCGCTTTTTGGCGCCATCGCTGAACGCTCGGGGCACCAAAGCTGATTAGTCATGGAATACGATGAAGCCGAGAGTCTGCGTGAGGCATTGTGACTGTATTCGATCTCCCAGCGATCACCCAGTGCTCTCTGGTAGCTCAAAAATCATCGGCCGACGTGCGGCCCCAGTATATTGCGTTTCAATTCACTAAGCACTGCCCGTCTGAAAGATAGGATGCGCGTAGAGGACGTGAGGGAACTAATTTATCTTTCAGCAACGATGCGTAGTGAACTTTCACAACCGATAAGGTTTCTTCTAGCGCCTCTAACATATATTTGGAGATGATAACACTTATATTTAACAAGGTCATCACAGTGGGCTAGTAACAAACCTTGAAAAACCACTAGGCATATGTATTAACGAACACGATGACACGCGGCAAAGTCGGTCGCCGGACGAAGGATTTAGTTGAACGAATTTCGCTGAGTTATCCTATTCCTTCGCTTACGAAACAAACAAGTCAGTTTTTACGCACCCCTTAACCAGGTTAGAGAGGTTTTTCAGTGCGTCCGCGACGTCGGCGAGCAGGTTCTTCACACGACTTTGCATTAGTGCGGAATGAACGAGAAGTAGCGTGGGAAGGGGCTGTGAGAGAAAACGGAGAGTGTGGAGAGATTAAGAAATCACCGCGAACGCGAACGTCTGCTGAACGCACTCAGGAGAAGGAAATTGGCATCCAACAAATGGAAAACAAATAGGATGATGTTTTGTATGCCTGACAGAGACGCCGTTCCTATCGGAACGGTCGGGAATAATCAGAGAAAATGCGGGCTTTTACATGGACCGATGGAAATAACAATGGACAAGCCCGTCGGCTTTGGTCGGCCACTGACGCCTCCTGTCCAGACCACAAAATGCTTGCGCTCTCTGATTGTGCATGCATCTAAAAAGGCCGAAGCTACAATTGAAAGCCAAGGTTCAGAAAATAATGATCGTGCTAGATGCCATCCGCGTACGCCTTTAAATGTATTGGCTTTCCGTTTTTTTCCAGTGACCTGAACGCTCCAAGCGCGCAGGCATCGTGTTTTCTGGTAGGTGTTGGTTTCTCACACCTTTGGTGTGCTGACGAGGCAAAGTTCTCTGTAAGCTGGGAAAGAAGAATTAGCCGCAAAGGGTTATCCTTCGATGGCGCCTTTCCGTCTCAATTGTACGCCGTTCCCTTTCCACCAGTGCAGGGTAATCAACCGGACTCAATCCTGGTTAACTTCCCTGTGCTTTTATTTATCCTTTCATATCTCTCTCCGTAGGTGCAGTGTAGAATAGATTCTACTTTCAGAGCTTATTCTTGACTCTGTGGAATTTCACTACAAAGCATTAACTCAGAAGTCGGCACTAAGCCTTATTAAATCAAACCGTCAACTTGATTATTTTTTTCCCCTACCGTTGTGACGAGTGCGCAGAAAGGACGTTTTCGGTCGCGAAAATGAAATCTCAGCTTGACCTAAGGGAATGTTCGGAAGAGAATTTCATAGGGCTGAGTTTGTCTGGCCTCATTGTGCAAGGGTCGAACCACAAAAAGAGAACTCTTCTTCTCGTTAGCCCTTTTCACTGCCGCAGGGCGCTGACAACTCTTCCAAGTTTTGGGACTGAAAAAGTTTCTAGAGGTTGGATTGCGCAACATTTTGACGAGACACACAGAAGAGAAACACACACCACAGAGCGCTTGCACGTTTCGACGTGGTAGGATGATGTGTAGAAGTAAGCCTAGTAGTTTGTTCAGGTTTTCTTGAGAGAGAGAATAAACTTTTAATGATCTGAAGAAGTGAGAAAAAGAGTTTCTATTTTTCAACCAAGGCGGGAGGCCTCCTCAAAAAGAAAGAACAAAGATCGATATATATATATATATATATATATATATATAATTGAAAAGGGCGTGAGCAGAACGACGTGCACAGGCAGCTGTTGCATAATGTGTCATCTGATAACGTTTGCACACCTGTCAAATTCAAGACTCGCAATGACAGAATTGGGTCCTATCAAGCCATTTTCGCGTCTTTTAGCCCAGTGGACCTTCCGACGTCATCATCATCAGTCTATATTTATGTCCACTGCAGGAAGAATTCCAACGTATGATCTGGTAAATAAATTTGAACCTAGTTGGAATTGAATTGAATTGAAAACGCTGCCCCAATGATTTAGACGGTTCATGCTTCGAAGCCGAAGAAAGCAGATTAGATACAAAAAATGCAACTCTTGCAATTTAGTTATTGGACTGGCCGATGTGTTCAGTGTGCAATGTTCCTGAAGACTTGCACCACGTTTTATGTGACGGCAGTTGTTTTTTATAAAACAGGTAATTTCTCAAGTATTGCCATAATAAATCAGCCAACGTGGGAGGACTGGGAGGCGGCCCCGTCTAGCTCGGACCTCGAGGAGCAACGAGCCCTCATCGAAAGAGCACGGGCAGCGGCTTTTGCAAACGGTGTCCCAGACTAGGGACCTGACCATATCTTCCCGTAACCCAAGGTTTACTTTCTTATTTTAAATAAAAGTTTTATCATCATCATCAAGGCTGCATGCGCATGATTTGTACACTGCGACGCGAGCTTTAAGTTGCTGGGCATTCGTGGCTAGTGGAGAAGCACAACAAAATGGCTTCTAATATTTGTGAAAACTACAAGCATTACGCAGATTTTATGAACAGTGTGAGCATGCGTGCACATGTATTGAAGTGTGTGTGGTTTGTGTATTTGTGTGATCCCTGTGGCAAGTTATATTTTCCACCGAACACATGTCGAGCCGCGTGCCGGTCCGTCAGCCATTAAAATATATACATCGTTTCACTCCTTGATAACTCTGTTGTACCGGCTGTGGCACACATAGAGCTCAGTAAAGAGGCGTTGTTGCATTCCACCCCCATCTGAATGCGGCCGCTGTCACCTGAAATCGGACCCACGACCTCCACCTTTGCAGCGAAACGCCGTAGAGGTGGAAGTAGTCGGGATAGCCCCTACTTCCACCGATAGCCACTACCAATAGCCAGTCGCGATAGCCAGGTTAACGCGATAGCCACTACCTCCACCGATAGCCACTACCGATAGCCAGTCGCGATAGCCAGGTAAACGCGATAGCCACAGAACCACCACGGTGGGTTGGCTCCGCTTATGGCAGTGACATACAGTACATTCATGATATATAGTCACGACGCTCACCAAGCAGGCATTTCTTTCACAAATAATTCTGTGAGTGTGTAGAGACCTTCGGAATTAAGACGTGATGCCAGGCATCGCGTTATATGCAGCACGATGCTTGGCACCAGCTATGAACGAATGGGCCCGGTGAATTTGGCTCTAATCCCTATTACTTTTACACGTGACTAAAAATAAACAAAACAGCCTGAATATTGAAATTATTTCAAGTGAACGTGCTACTGCTACATCTCAGTTAAATATATGGGCTCGTATTCACAAAAACGTTTTTAAGCTACGACTGTTCTTACGAGCAGACGCCAGTCATTCGGCTGCAGTGGCCATGTTCACAAAGCTTTTGTTCGTAAGTACTCTTGGCCATCGCACAGCCGCGTTTGCTCATATTACGTCCAACATTGGCTGAAATCTTCTTTTTCAGTTCTAGCGTTCGAACGTTTGTCAAAATGGACCCGGCACTGTTACCAGGGCCACCGCGACAACAGTGTAGCGAGAGAACAGAGAGCGGCAGCATAGCGCACTAAAGAAAAGTTACGCCATGGTAGTCTCACCTTGTCTCATCACAATGCACCGCATTAGAAGTGGGTGCCATGCACTAAAATGCATCTAAAGTTGTTCCGCCACAGAACCTGGATTACGAAATGAACGCACTAATAAGTGTCAGGGAAAAATGGCTGACGTCACTACAACAGAGTTTCACGTTTAACGCTCGGCTGCTTTCAGAGAAAAAAAAATCATTGCACTTCTATATAATTTATCTCAGGCGCAACTTCGTACTGGAAAGGCATTTTTTTTTTGCGGCTTCCTACCAAGTGTAGGAACTTACACAGTGCTCCAACACCACTAAAAGCTTCCGGGACGTTCACATTACTGTCATTACATGAGTACGATGAGGAAATATATCGGCCCTGCAAGCTCGTAAAACGTTCAGAAGGCACTAGCTTATCAGGTGAAAACGCACTTTTTGCTGACAACGTACCAGAAAGTGAAACCTTGCCTTGTTTTAGGTTAAGGACCGCAATAATGCAACGTCCGCTGGACGTGCTCTCGCTTTTTCTTTCATTTCTGTTTTTGCAAATGTCTAGTTCATCACAAGTCCTCCCAATCATTCGTTTTCCCATTTTCATCGCAATAATGACTCCCTCTTGGTTCGCTCGTTTCTGAAATATACTTAAGCCCGTCGAAGCGTTCGGCGAGAACTCGTGTGATGCGAATGAGGTCGTTTCAACGCATTATTCGCCTTACAGTTAGCTGAATCATACCTTGGCGTATCGGAATATAAGAACGAAAAGAAAATAAAAGGAGTCAGCGTTTTTGCATGAACAGAAACATCAAGGCTTACTACATCGCCAGCTGCACGAACCAAGGGTGCCTTTGCAAGCGGAATGCAAGTACGCCTGCTCACTCACACGCATATATTCCCCCCTCAGCCATCATTCTCATTCTTCTCATCATCACCTTCATCATCAGCCTATTTTTAATGTACACTGCAGGACGAAGGCCTCTCCCAGATATCTCCAATTATCCTTATCTTGCGCTTAGCGATTTCAAGTTACGCCCGCAAAGTTACTAATTTCGTAACACCCCCTAACTATCTGCTGTCCTAGACTGCGTTTCCCTTCCACCCCCAGTGCAGGGTAGCAAACCGGACATAACCATCTGGTTAACCTCCATGCGTTTCCCTTTATCCCCTACCCCCGTCTCTCTTCTCACTGCTTCGTGCAGCGCGAACTTATAATCAGTGACAAAAGAAGTCACAGTTGCACTGATTGTGATAGCAAATTATTAGACATCTATACGAATCAAGGTTTGTCGTGTTATCACCTGCATAAACAACTGTAAACATTCGCTTACCAACTAAATTACAAACACGTTGTCACGATTGCACAGGAAAACACCGAGCACATCTAACTTGATGTCCGCCGACATTCTTTGTTAGAACGCTGGCGTGACGAAGAGTGGCAGCAGCAGTGAGCGAATTCCGCTTCGTGCTGCCTCTCGCTTCTACGCGAACTAGGCGCACGATAACAGAGCGCACACGAAGCCATCAGCTAACTTAGCTCGGCTAGCCTTCGAACCAACCGCGAATTGTCTCCAAGATCGGCCGCCGCCGCTAGAGTAAATGCGCACTAACCTGCCCCCCCCCCCCCCTCCGCCCCCCTAGCGCGCGCACATCTCCCGCTCCTTCCCTTGCACGTCTGAGAAGGCGGCGCGCCCCCTCCTCACCTTCCTCCCTGTCAGCGTAAAAAGACACTGCTAAATCAAGCCACCATCATTGTAGCGAGCTATCGCTCGCACCAACAGCCCACGGCGCGCGGCCGCGATGTTATCGCACTTGGACTTTATACGGAACACCACGGCGACGGTGAAAATTAGCCTGGAGTATCCATATTATTGCTATCGCCATAAAAGGCGGTGCCTTATCGCCGTTAATTTACCATCATCTTACAGCTAAGACCCTTAGTTGACCGGGGCTGGCTTGAGTCGCACCGCATGCGCAGAAACAAAGCAGCCGAAAACCAGCGGGGCATAGAGCTCTTAGATGACGCTGATAGCCTCTGAAGCGCAATCTAGGCGGTGTGTGTTGGGAAGGGGTGAGGGGGGGGGGGGGGCTGTACTCTATACAACACGCGTGCGAGGGACGATGACTACGATCAGCCACTGATGCAATTTGTCTTGCAACTGTGCCTCCTTTTGTGCAAACTTGACATGCTCTCGAAGCCACGCCGTAGGCGCTCCAGCCTGCTCTCTTTATTTAGCATCTTCTGGCCCGTGCGAAAGCCGTGGCGAAGGCGTCTGTACCACCCGTCCTCTGTGAGTGATCGCGCGCTGGAAAGCTTTTACTTGTTCTTCCGCGGACGGAACCCGCGCAAGCAATGTGTCCTCGTCGGCACCGAGTGAGAGTGATCAGTCATGCCCACGTTCCGGTTCGATGGTGCTCAATATTCCTTCAACGAACTAGCTTTTACGAACATACGAGATAAAGGAAATAAAAACGGAACCCACAATAAGCATAGCATTTTGCAACCGTGTGACTAGGCTGTTGAACAACGAGTTGAACGATTCGATGCCAAGGGACATGCCAAACAATGATTACAAGACACCACGTTTCTGTGTACGCTTTTTTTACCCATATAAGGCACGTTACCGCTCTAGAAAGCCTGGTTTGAGCAAGCGAATTTACGATGTTAAAACAATGCGATATTCGACAGCTTGTAAGAAAACATGTTCAAGTTTAGAAAATGGCGGACCGTCTTGCCTCCAATTGCACAACACGAAAGCGTGTATTGGTCATGCGAGTAATATTGTAACGAGTATCTTGCATTCGACAGAAATGGTGTTTTTAACAGTTCTTTTTAGATCATATGTTCTGGCGATGACGGTAATATAGCGTAAGCAGAGACAATGTGAGGCGTGAATCGCCGAGGAGTTAAGTCATGTCTCCGAATGAAACTCTTTCTCTCTGCTGTTGCCTTAGCTTTGCCCGTGTACTAACTTTATTTACAATTAGAAAATCAGCAATATATAAAATCACGTACGTAGCTGATGCAAGAGATCAGTGACGTTGCTTGACAATTGGGTGACGTGCATTGTGACGATGGATAGATATCTAACGAGCACCTAATGATTTGTACAGAAGCGTTTATGCGTTTTACCACCGTCTGAGGGCGACCACGGCGGTGCTAAGGCGTTGCGCTACTGAGCACGGGGTCGCGGGATCGAATCCCGGCCGCGGTGGCCGCATTTCGATGGAGGCGAAATGTAAAAACGCCCGTGTGCTTGTGTTGTAGTGCACGTTAAAGAACCCCAGGTGGTCAAAATTAATCCGGAGCCCTCCACTACAGCGTGCCTCATAATCATTACTCGTTTTGGAACGTAAAACCGCAGAAAGAAGAAGAAGACCACGGCGGTTCGGATTTGAATCTATGACCGCGTTCTCAGAATCGGAGCACCGCAGAAATTAAACTATTGAGCCAGGTGATGAAAATTGGAGCTTTTGTAACCAAACGCATAGGGCGCTAAAGAATGCAGAGGGCGAAGAAAAGACACAAAACGTGGTTCCAGGACACGGCTCTAATATTCTTAAGAGCTTTTGTATAAAGTGTGACACGCAATGAGTGTATTATGTCTCGATCGGTTTCCCACCGCGTGGTGGGCGGAAGAGCTCCTGCTTGGGAACTGTACTATATGTTATTTGTTTGATGTGGTTCTACTTATTAACAGTATTATTTCGTCAGAAAGAGATGTGCGCTACTTCTTCCAGCAAAGATTGTCTCGATAATATGGCTCTAATACGCCTTGAAAGTTGTGTGCAGTCGGCTGCGATTTGAAGATGGTCTACGCCGCATTGACGTTAAGTTCATTAGTGAAGCCCGTTCTAAAGGCGGCACTCTCTGTGTCCACAGAGAGACGGAGATGGAGAAGTGATAACATAAGGACAGGTAGATTAACCATGCTCATCCCGTTTCGCTACCCTGCACTGGGAAAGGAAAAAAGGGGACAGAAAGATAAGGAGAAAAGTTCACTGTATTAACGGACACAAACGCAATGAAGCGTTCACCGTTCAGCTCATCAACATACAGGCTCGTGCATCTCAGGAAACACGGTAGCGCTTTTCTGGATTTGAACATCGCAGACGCACGAGACCACGGTCCCAGGATTTCCTCTTCTACAAAAGGCCTGTCGTTTAATTGCCCTAGAGGAGTCCAATGGGCAAGCCTCTCCTCTTCGTATGATGTGCACTCACATAGGAAGTGTTTTAGAGTTGCTTCTATTTCACGTTTGTTGCAATCGGCACTGTCTGCCATTACAATTAGGAATGAACAGGCGTTCGTAAAACAAACAATATAGCGACATAGTTACCACGGTTTTCATCCTTCTACAGTTGTAAAATGTCTGATTTGATGTCTTAGCTAGCATGCCGGTGAGGGTATTGCCCCATGCTCATTAGAAGATGAGAAAGAGAGGCTGAGTAGATAGAAGTCATGCTTCACCTGCATGGACGCAGAGAGAGAGATAGAGAGAGAGAGAAATGATGGGGATAATGCAAGGAGCTAAACAGGAAGAGAAGCTTTTGGTTTGTTACCCTACCCTGGGGGAAGGGTAAGCAGGAAAGAGAGGCGGAAAGAGTAGAGGAGAAATAAAGCAAGCCCGCGAAAAATAAATGAGAATGAGGGTATATCACAAATTTAAAGGAGTACAAAGAAGGACACGGAGAAGATTGAGCAACACAGGTGCTCTGTTGTTGAGCAACATGAGCGCCTGTGTTCAGTCTTGTTCATGATCTCTTTTGCAGTCTCTTAATTTTACAATGTATCATGGACCAACTAGTCGAGCAGCAAGCCTTGTTAGAGTAAGTGGGGTACGTCTGCGCTAATTATAGTCTCTCTAATAGGCCCCTCGAACGTAAAAGCTTCAATAGTGCCTTGACTGACTACTGGTGTCATGTCTCTATAGGCAAGCATTCTAGGATCGTCTGCTCCGAAAACAGCCGCTTGTCAAGACGGGCCAACATGGTCGCGATGTGACTGCGAGTGTGCGCTTAAGCGAGGACAGCGGCAAAAAACATGTTCGATAGTTCCCGTTAGTTTGCGCGCAGTCGCAGTGGTCACAGGCTGCACTATCTTCCCTTCCTACGCGGAAAGAAAGGAATTTCGTGAAAGCAACGCCAAGCCACAGTCAGCAAAGTACTGTAGTCTAGAGTCAGATGGAGGTCGAAGTCGAAGAGAGGGGTCCATTCGATGCACACATGTTTGAAGGAAACGGTATGTTTCACAACGAAACGTCGTTATGTTTCAGTGGCTCCCAAGGCATTGTGGCGTAATGGGCAACGGAACTAACCGATGAAGCTGCTTAATTGATTTACTCATGCAGAGGGCGTGAAAGAACCCATCCCACTGTCAGGATCAGATGAAGCAGCAAAACGTCAAGCGATTGCGAGCCATGCTACTCAATGCTCGTCTGGGAAGCAGAATAGTTTTCGCAGTCCGTCCAGTTTAACAGTAATGGTGTCATGCACACACAGACAAGCTAAAACATGTGTTGGTCATGACACCAAGCGCATAACAAGAACTTTCATCGACAGGTAGTTTTCAAGAGCTTCACCTATCTTTTCAACACGTATGACCACAATGTGAGTGCCACAGCGACAAGCCTGTAATCTAAATACATCGGCAGCGACTTAAATGACGTGCTACCAGACATCCTAATAAAGATTACGAGGAATATATGCAGCAACAGCCATACATTAGAAGTCGGGATGAAAAGAAGGAATAAATGCGCGCATTAGGTCTCTTCCTGTTGTCGGGGAATGTATATCTAAACGAAGGTTGGTAGGAGTATTGGCAAGCAAACTTGTACACGTACATGATGACGTACATGAAATACAATACAGAAAGCGATTGCTGTCATTGCTGCTGAAAGTGCGGTATTAACTGAAGTGGGAAGAGTGGCAGAGGAGGGGACCGAATGCCTACAGGATAATCGTGGATTGTATCTACAGACTGGTTTACTCAATGACACCTAGATAGCACAAGGCCTGTGCACTCCGCCCAATGACGTCATGCTACCTGGCCCGACTGCCATAGGATTTAATGGAGATGCTCCCGAGTAAGCCGCGGCGATTTTGACGTCACCGCTTTCGTCACGCCATCCTTGGCAATGGATATTTCGGGCCAGGTAGCATGACGTCATGGGTCGGAGTGAACAGGCCTTGTGCTATTTAGGTGGCGTTGGTTTAGTCTAGCGATCGAGGGCGGGAATTTCTACTCATGAGCGTTGACTGTTTACTAAAGCGCGAACGGAATTCTCCGTGTAGTTTTAGTGGCAAATTGAGGTTGCAGCAAACCTGACCTTCTCGTTAACTTCACTGTTTCCCTCTGTTTTCCTGGTTTTTTTCACTCCCTCTCTCTTTTTTGCTTTTTCCAATTAACACGAATTACTGCAGCCTGATATTGCAGGCAAAATGTTTGGAAAAACAAATGTTGCTCTGTGGTTCATCTAGCTTGAATTTGGCCCACCAAGAAATCGCTATGTGCTGCAACATTTTCATTTAACCCGATAGCATTAATGGCCCCGTATCGCAGAAAATCCGGCGTCGGTGTTGGTGTCGGTGTCGGCCTAAGCATCGGTGTCTGGCGGAACTAATCATGCTAAACCACATCATCCCGAACCATCCCGACCGGGCGGGCCCTTCGCGTGGCGCAAGGCGTTAGTGAACAAAAATTGAATTTCTCAAAGTAAAATTCGTCACAAATATTGCAAAGTACGACTTAACCACAACCTACACATGTGATAGCGTCATATAGTAATTTGAATATACGAAAAAAAAAAAAGAAGCCTGATAAGCAGCCAGGGATATTTGTATGCTATCACGTTCCCCTCTTAAAGGCGAATCTTAAGCGTCCTCGAATTCTGATGGTGTTTCACTGTACTTTGGTTCTATATGCACCACTGAGGGGAATATTGAAAACCGAGCTTTTCTAAATCTTGATCGGGCCCCATGTCGCAGAAGATACGGTGTTGGTGTCGGCGTCAAAGGCGTCCAATAACGCTATCGCGTTTCACTCGAAAAGGCGAAGCTTAAGCGTACTCCAAGTTTTTTTTTCTTTTATTGCGGATGGGTTGGTGCAAAGGGTTTTAATTTCATTAAATTAATGCATGCGGGTTCCCATCGAGAGGCCACGTGTTGATTCTGGAGTCTGCACTATACGACTGATTTCAAAGCTCCGTTATCCCGGCAAGGACGCCGTAATTATTTTTGCGCACCTCTTCAACTTTGATCCTTTCGTTACACGATCCCTCGTTTTCAGTTCAATGAGGCATAAAGCAAGGCTCAAGTGCTCTTTAGATTACCCGGTTGTCTTCTTTTTCACATTAATGGAGCGCTTTCGCAAACTGGAAGATATAGTTTTTTTTTTTTTTTTTGCAGCTTCTGAGGCAATTACCGTTCTCACTCGGCATCTGCCGTTGGATAAAGTGAAAGCATTGAGCCCTTGCAAGTAAAGGCGCATAGCCCGAGCACTCGCACAAGTTTTCGCAATAGCGATGAAGGGCGCTCTTCAGCGTAGTCGCCTTCTATGCGTATACTTCAAAAACTCGTTGCGCAACTTACCTTTCAGGACGCTCTGTCATAGACGTTCGATCGATACGTAAAGCTCTCTCTCTCTCCAAAAGTATGGAGTGCCGCGGGAAATGCAGCCGACCTTCAGCTAACACTTTTGGCAGCAGAACACTTTTGGTATGTCAGAGCGCATTAGTGACTGGTGGTCCCCTTGACTATTATGATAAGCTAGATGTGTTTTTACAGCGAAGCTGTCTATGGCTAGGGTTCTGTGCATTCTTGTTCTGCGAAGGCAAAAACTCCGGTCCCGAATTTGATGCAAAATTGTTCGATTCTCTGCAAAAGCTTATACGTCTCATCCCTCGGATATGCATTTTGAGTAGATTAGTTACCAAGAGGCACCATTTTCAAGGTTAGTAGACTCCCAGGTAGATAATCAAGGTTTATCAAAGATTTGCCGCTGTACGACCCGCGTCGGCCATGTCTACGTTCGCACCGCCCTCTCTTTGTCGGCGTTCCAAGCGCTTGCGTATCTAGTTTCCTTTCCTTCCGCTCTCCCGTGGTGGCGGTGCCGTCGAAACGTCACGCGTGTCTAGTTTCCTCTGGATCCTCAGGGCGGCGGTCTCGTCGTCCACGCAAGTGTATATAAAAATTCTGTGTCACCTCTGTGTCGTGTGCAAACAGCTTCGCTGGTCATGCACCTTCACAGAGTGGAATGGCTCATGCTTTTTTTTTCTCTTTCTTTCTTTCTTTATTTTGATGACCGCTTTGTCCGTGAATTCAGCCTACTATTCTGATTAAGTATGACCGCAGGCGAACTAAACTTTATTCCATCGCCATTCACATATGTGGATAGTTAGGCCATGTAGAAAGAGATTTTCCTTTACGAGGTCAACGACATCGGATGTAATGACCCTCCACCATTATTACGCACACAAAGCACACTTTCATAAAAAATAAATTTACGAACATCACGTCAAATCAATTTTCCTCAACACGAGCTAAGAAAGACATGATTTAGAAAAGCGTAATATATTCGTGAAAGTATCAGCAATGCGAAGCACACACGTGGATTCCAACTTGCATGCAAATAAAAGCCAGGACAATCAGCAAGAGCTTTAGATTATCACAAAATTGCCTAATTTGTAGACCAGAATACAAACGCCAACAGTGCTGCGCACATTTACCCATGTCGAGTGCAGAATCGCCAGTTTTTAAGCGAACAATTTAAAGGAAGGTTGAACGTTTGAGAAAAAATTACAGCTGCACTCTGTATTCCTTGCCAGCTGCCTCGGTTGAGCAAAACTGATGTTTTGTAGCGTCATATTGTGCGTGCTCCTTTGCAAACCACTGTCTCTTTGCGGAATCCTTAATTACTTCAATGCTTTTTTTGCATTTAAAAAAGTGCCGCATGCGCAGAGCTCCGAACCTACTCATATCGAGGAATGCCCGATATTTGCACGGGAGGCGCAGAAGGTAAGTAAGCTTTCGGTATGTGTAATGTTAGGAAGCAAAATATTCTAAAGGCTGTGAAGTCAGCTAACGTAACAAAGTAAGTAAACGGATAAGTTTAAACCTTGACGCTGCTTCGACGGACGAGGCATCTACTGTGCAATCTATTGTGCTTTTTAAAGGTGTCTATTTGCAAGTTTAAAGTTGCGAAAGACTATTTGAAAAGACCGCATTTATAACAGGATAAAAAGGGACGAATCTCCGTAAAATAGTCCTGCCGAATGGAAATATTACGCAGCTTACGAACGACGTGCAAACGATATCAAGCGACACTACCTCTGTAGCCCAATGATTTAATCAATATTTATTTATTTGTTTCTTTGTTCGTTTGTATTTTATGATGCAGCGTCACAAGGGCTATAACAAGCGCGGGTAGAATATTGAATTCAGAATATTTGTTCCTGTCCTCCACCTATTTCTGAAGCGTCTCGGCGAACATTCAAGCGGTGTTCGCATCACTACACAAATGCGGGATCCACTTCGTTCATTAACGCATAGTGAAAGAAACATAGGTGTGCTTATACTTTTCATCCATGTATTAACATGGTCTAGAAGAATTAATTGTTGGGCTAGTTTGTTTTCCATAACTGAGCAAGTAACTTAGCGCAATAAAAAACACAGCCACAAGAAAGGGAGACAAAGACCGCTATGTCATTGTCTCCGATTCTTGTGTCTGTGTTTTTGGGGGCTAATTTACTTGCTCAGTTATTAACATGGTCGAATGGCCCAAACACAGCGGTCTATTCAAGCACAAAACATTAAAGGAACGACTGCGGCCGGACTTATGCAGGTTTACCTTATCACAAGGGCTTATCTATACTTATAACTCTGTGTCTGCTAAGAGGTCTTTTAAGGTAGTGTGAACCTTCTGCTGCTGTAGGGTGGTCCTTCTACAAATTTCCCAGTTCTTAGGGATATCGTCGATAGCAATAGGATTAAAGAGCAAGAAGAACACGCAACGAGAGAGGGCTTTATTTACTCGGGCTTGGCTCGGATTATGCATGCTTCATCTAGAGAATATCTTGCTAATGCCTAATTGATACCCATGAGGAAATGCTGCTGCCCGTAAAAAAGGCCACTAATGTGAAGCAGAATTGCATTCTGTTCGCGAAAGAGCATTAGCCATGCGATTCGCCGACAGTAATGATGTCGGGAAAGGTAAAAGGAGCACTGACCACCACGTCCAACTACCCATGTTTTGACTTTTTGATTGCTGTGTTACAGCGCCACAACATTATTAAATACAAACACGTTGCTAGCTGGGGACCGTGGCAAGCAACTTTATTATTATTTTTCGACAACCTCTCCCTCACACTCCCCACCCCTTAATTCATTGCCTCGCTCTTTGTTTTTGTAGTCATATGCTCCCCGCAATAAAAAAAATTTTCAAACATATCAACACATACATGTAACAGGCACATCGGAGAGACAAAAGCGACCGTAAACAGAGCGTCGTTTCTTGTATAAGCGGTCACATTCCACGTTTATTCCTCGTGAAGCTTGGTACGTGAAGGGCCGCAAAATTCCATGCCTTTCATAATATATCTCTCATAGCTAAAAGGGCGCGCTAGAAACTTCGGTCACATTATGCAATACATTCCTTGGGAGGATTGCAAGAACTGACCATCCCTTATGTTTCGAGAAGAGCTCAACTCAAATCTCATCTACCCAAGTTTATTGAACATATAAACGATGTTACAGACGCAAACATTTAGCGCACTAGAGTTATTAAAGTGTCTCGCAGGTGAATATTATACGCCTTCTTCCCTTAACATTCAATAATGCCGACTTGGCCGTGCTTGTAATTATGTTTTTTTTTTCGATTCCAACTTCTATATTGTGCGACCTTCTGGGAAAGGCAATGCCTTCGTAAAAATACATGATCTCTCTCCTGTTTTAATCTGGCGTGGCGCGCAGGGCTTGCGGCCACCTAAACCTCTTAAGTTCCCTTAAAGACCACCAGATCACTCAATGACTGCGTGACAAAGCAAAAGACAAAACGCAACGCTGGTTGACTGGGCAAAACATGCATGAACGAGACGCAACGAATGAAACCCTTACGGATCACTGCGTCTCTACGGGGAACGGGTTTCTGCGGAATATTCACTTCGAGTTAGATCCGTCTGTTGGATCAGTTTCTCAACTGAATCGGAAGTCTGGGAGAAGGATTTAGGAGTAGTGTTTTCGTAGTTTTGCGTAGGAATTATCTTAAAGGAAAGAGTAAACTGAAAGAAGGTCCTTACTTATGCGGAAGAAAGACTGCTGATTGAATAGAAAAAAGCGGTTTGTCAATCTCGACGTCGGCAGTTTTGTCTGCTCAGTGCTAGCTCTGGCTACCACGAAGTTAGAAAATCTGAGGCTGTGGGCCAAAGTAATTCGCTTCAAGTGCATTGAAACGCAGTAACGCACTGGCAAGACTTGACCACGCAGAGGACAGATTGTTGAATGGCAAGTAAAAATGCATTGTTGTTGTTGTAGCTCTTTCTTTCCCCACTTAAATTCATTGCGAATTCTTTTAATTTTTTTTCTTTTTTTTTCAAGCGAAGCCTGTATTGGATGACTTGTGTTGGGGTCGGTGTACGCGGAAAACTATCATCATCAGCATTGGCTCGAGCGTCGTCGTCTTCTTTCGCAGCTGGCTGGTTGGCACCCCTCGGGTTGCGTTAGTGCTCGTGCTGGCCACGCGCTCGTGCCACTGCTGCCACGTTCGTCGTGATCATCTTCTTCCACAGCTGGCTTCGTTGACGCTCATCATTCCAGCGTAGCATTTCACTTCTCTTCTTTCGTTGTAATGAGGAGGGGGGGGGGGGGGTTACGGGGGTATGAGCCATTCATTGGCTTACGTGACGGACAGATTTAATTTTGAAGCAATTTAACTTCGAAGAATCGCAAGCGGCAATGTCGGGCGAATGCTGCTAACCACGCCGCGGAGCAAACTCGAGACACCGAACGCAGGCGACAACGGCGGACTTGGTCCACCGTTGTCGACAAACCCATAGGCGTGCCGACCCGACCGTGAGGGCTTCCGTAGCCGAGGCTCGAAAGTTGCACGAAAGGGAAGGAAAAGCAGAAGGAACGGTAAGGACAAGTAGTAGGAAAGGGAAGGAAAAGTGGTAGGAAAGGGAAGGAAAAGTAGTAGGTCAGGTGCACACACGACAAGCTTCGCTTACCTCCATTTTCTCGACAGGGGAAGGGCTGGTGATTTCTTTTTGTTCTCAGTACTGATTTGCATTTTTATTCAGCCTGGAATACGTCTAATATTTCCGCATTGGCACAAGACAGATTTGACAAGCATTATAAGGAAGTTTTATCAAATACAAACGAAGACTGGATTTTCACACCTCCTTCAATGGTATTTCTTACCTCTAGGGTTCTCTGTTCAAAGACACTAGCAGATAATAATCCAGAATAACGAAGACGCGAGTAAATGGTCAATCCGAGCACAGGTTCCGCTCTGTCTCGCAAGTGGTGGAGGAAAACCCGTAAAGAGGTAGTTAAACGTTTGCCGAACGCCTGCTTCAGTGTGAGCAGTCGAGAGTGGCGAGAAATTGGGCAACTCTCGAGACAAAGGCCAAGGAGAGCAGAAAGACCTGTAACTTCCAGTGAATGAACCAGCGGCGGGCATCTTGAGAGAGAGGCGCTGTTTGGTTCGTGAAACTGGCAGATTATTTCGCAATAATGGCATCTGCTTAATTTTTCACGATTGTTCTCGGCGACACCGAATAGGAAGAAACGGCGATTGTGCCACGGTTTAGCGACTTCCGCAACAACGAAAGCATAGTGGTCTGCCCACAATGGCAAACAAAACAAGAGTTTAGTTCACGTTGCGGAGTAGCGTAAGAGAGGATTTCGAGCACCCTTTCACGTTTGATGGCGGGGCAAGAAAACGAGACTACAGAATATCGGGCACATCCGGCCAGCCGTCAGCAGCTTATATATAGACGAGTGACGGAAGGCAACCATGGCTTTCTGTCGCTACCGCCGTTTTCCTTAAAGCAATAGGGACAATGTTGACTCAGAGAAGACAAGAAACAATAAGAGACAGAAAAACTCTCAAAGCGCGCTGTTTTCGTTAACACATCTATAGCGCTTCAGACGTGGTCTCCAGGACTGCGCGATTGGTTCACGGCGACAATATGGGGCAGGAATGATGTCTTTTCTTTAAATAGTCATCATGAGACACGATTCAACTGAGTGTGAACGGACATATCCGCTGAAATGCTGGCATGGTTCAGTATATATTCGGTGCTTTGTGTAGAGTTGTCATCATTCGGGCAACCATGGAGGAAGGAAAAATATAGGAGGGAGCATACCGCAACGCCATTGTCGCCGACTGTAGTGGCCCAACACGTGATGAAAACGTCAGGGCACGCAGGACACGTCAGAGCACGCGGAAGGTTTTAATACTCCCGGCTGTTTCTTTTTTTTTTCGATACCCATTCGAAACCATTTGAAACTCTTGAAATAAACAAAAACAAAACCAAGAAAAAAAAGACAAGGAAAAATCTTGTCCCTTCCTGCATGTGAGCAGCTGCCGGCCGAGCACGCACCGAATAAAAACTACCGGTAGCCAAACATCTCGGCAAATCTCGATTCTCCGTGATCTCGACAAGAAGAGGTCACGTGTTGGGCCACCCCTGCTGGCTACACGAAGCGTTCGCTTGCCAAGGCTGGCTGCGTGACGTAATGCTCCCTCCTATATTTTACTTCCTCCATGCGGGCAACAAAGTCGCGTGTCCGCCATGCCCTCTTGTGCTGCTGCTGCTGGACCATTTCAAAAGTCGAGGCAGGGTCAATGACCTCAGGCCACGATATGGAGGAGTTGCGAAGAGAGTGCATACAGACCGGCAAAACCTGCTAAGGTGTTCTTGCTGCAGTAAGTAAAGGAAAGGAGCTAAATATAAAAGTAGGCTCTGTTCGCGAATGGGAAGTCTGGTGGGGATAGTAACGTTTGTTTGAATGTCCGCAATATCCGACTTTGTTGTCACGTTCAGTATACTGGCTATGTACGTCACAAAGAAACCAGCGAGTGAAATCACACAACATAAAGATACATTTTACGTAGTGGGTGATGAACGGTTACGCAGTAGGACCGAGTTCACGCTACCTATAGAACTAAGCTGTCACAAACAGCACTGCTGTATAAATTTTATTGCTGAGATGTAAGGTTTCCGAATGCAAATGTTAAGCTATTGTGCCTGGATGTAGATTGTGCTTTGCTATCGATGAGAATTGCCTCTAACACATGTAAGAGCTTTTAGAAAATGTGAGGGGCTTACTTCAGAAGCAGTGCTTGATTGGTTGTTTACGGTTACAAACAACTGTGTCAGTTTATTGCAAAATCACTTTATGAATGCGGTTTTATTTACAACATTTATTAGGCTCATTATACGGGTTATGCGACACTTGCTCTCGTCAGAAAAATAGTGTCTGTTACCGCTTTTGAAGAGAATGCGAAAAAAGAAAAATGCCCTGGGGCCACATTTCTAGCGATCCATTTAAGTTATCCTTTATTTGTACTTCGTAATTGTATCGTACGCCACCACGCCTGCATTATTACCGTGATCATCACTCCCAGCGACATATCGATAAGAATGGAAATTGATCATTACAAAACAGTTTGACAGATAACGCGCACTAAGGGAATCAACCTCATGCGACGCGTTTTGCAGCTATACCTGGCAATACAATATCATTAGAGTAACATTTTGTTGAAGGTGAGGAGTTATGAAGACAACGGCAAGGCGACGATGACGGTTACGGCAATGGCACGACTGGCTTATTACACGACTGGTTCATTATGCTTCTGGGAAGAAACTTTACAGCGGGTCTCGTGGTTTCTCTTGGAGACGGGGGTCATTGCTTATAAAGTCAGGTGAAAGACACACATGCACGACAGGGCACAAACTCTGGAACGACGCTTTCCTTATAACTTGAGTTGTTATAACAGGGAATAAGTACATTGGCAGCGAAGACTAATCAAAGCGGGCGGCTGACGTCATTTCTGCGAACACATTAATGGGATAGGAGAAGACAGTTGCCGACGCATAACGTTTGGCACCGTCTTTATTGGGGAAATATAACAAAAGCAAGGTTATTTGTACAGTGTAGATCGCGTGTTTTCGGCACGTCGATCACACATTCAAGTCTCCAGAGACTGTGTAGGGCAAGAAGCATGATCATTCACACGGAGGACCACCAGTATTCTTATGCAGAGAAAACCGAATTGAGTATGGCGTGACGTCTATATACTTTTTTTAAGAGTTTGCTGGAGGATGTCCCGAAGCACTCAAACGGGGTTTCGCACGCTACACATACTTCGAAAGTGGTGGAGTCTGCACGTGTGTATCGCCAGCCACAACAGGCAATGCAGTAGCGGACGAGGACGGCGTTGTGTGCGTTGCAAAGAAGTTGCAAAACTTGAGAAGGGTGGTGGTGTCTGTGGTAGGATGCCTGCTGTTGTCGCGAAAGAAATGTGTGCAGAGCCGGGTGGAATATCTGAAATCTGCTGACATTTCTTGTTTTTTTTCTTCGTCTCTTTTTTTATTTGCAAACGACTAGTATAACGACGTAGATACGTCATGTATACGGCAGCGTGAGACCCCACAAAATAACACTCATGCAACCCATGAAAAAAAAAAGAAAAAGTAAAGGCAGGCGAGAATCTGCTTATGTCCTTTCATTCTAGAAGCTCGACTCTCCTATAAGAACGGAAGAGAAGAAAAGAGAAAAGGAAGTGCAGTCAACGCCGCCGCAGTGCACGTTCGCGCGCATCTAGAAAGACATTCCGGCAAAGAAAGAATTGCGAGAGCTTGGCCTTAGAGTCTTTGCGGAAACCCATACCCGGGCGTGAAATTAGGGACTTGCGCGCGGTTCGCGGAGAATTAGGTCGCGCTCCAGAATGTGCCTCCCCGCGTCGTTAGGCAGAGCATGTACAACATTCTGTCTCGTTAAAACTGTGCAGCGCTGAAGTGGCCAGAGTGGACATCCGACGCTTCGGAGGTCAACTAAATGCGAGAAACTTCTCGTATGTATACGAGGTGTGTACGTAATAATGATAACTAGGATTTACGTAGTGTTTCTTTCAACACGTCCTAATTCCGTGCTTATTATTTGCTTATTAGTTGTTGGGGTATAACGATCCGAAGGTACACAGTGGCGTAGCAGAAGTGCCGTGGTCGAGGGCTCCCAGAATAATTATGATCACCATGCATTTCTGGAGTAATCAAATTTATAAAATAATTATATACATCGCAAATGCTAGCCCTTTCGTGCGGCACCAAATACATTTTGCCCCATAAGAGTACTCCATATACCCGCGTGCTGGAATTGAACTAGGAGAGTTTCTTTAAACAAAAGTGCGAGATTTGTCTAGATAATCAGCAGCTAATTATCAGCTCTGAGATAATTATGCAAACGACGCAAATATGCAAACGAATGGAAACGAAACCCGGCTTAGTGCGTCTGTTCTCTGTCTTCGCGAGCCAGAGGATTGTAGAGTTCATCGTGGTGTTCGGAGCCCACACCGAGAAATGAAATGCTGGCAGGTCAGGGCCACAGTGCAACGTCGCGACTGCTTCGCTGTATGACACGGGTACTTTACCGAGAAAGTGTCACCATTGATTAGGTTTTCTTTCTGCGCGCAACACCGAAAAAACTTGCGACACTACTGCGCTGTCGGGTGGTGCTTTGGATAGCGCTTGTGCCAGCTTGGTGAATAGACTCTCTGTAGACAAAGCCGTAATGTAACTCTTCCACTTCCTTGGAACAAGCACAAGTGCCGTCTTCGCGTTCCGAGCTACGAAAACGATTTCAAGTTTTCTGTGAGACACTGTTCGAAACGAGGTGTTTTAGTTTTGTATATGTCATGAGCTTTTGTGTCTGTTCTGTGTCTGTCGTCAATACTGTGAGTATTATTCAACTCATCATCGTATTCACTAGGACCTACGTGCTAGGAGTGCCGCCATGCAAACCTCTCATGTTGTCATTAAAGAGCCCCATTCTCTTTCTTTTGGGGCTCAAAAAATTATTGTTGTTGAGGGAAGATTGATGTGAGTCATTTGTAAATTACAAAACATTTTTCAGCATATTTGTATTTTGTGTTTGAATGGTTTCGGCGCTCGACAGGCTATGACATCGAAGCAAGAAACTTGCCAAACAAGTTTTGCTTATGTTGAGACATTCAAGACGCCTATTAGGTCGGGCTGCATTCGTAAATTACGTTTCCGAAACAGCAACACAGGCATTATTACCCTAACAAAAGACTCGGTAATGCATAAAAAAACTAAAAAACAACAAAAAAAAAAGGGGCAGGTGGCGATGTGGTTCTGCAGTTTCCGCACTAGCTCGCCGCAACAACATTAACTTTTTGACCTCTTGTGCTCGGGCACGTAGTTAATTGGCTACTGGTAATGTTACATTCTACAGGAACCGTCTATTGGCTACGCTACATTCTAAAGGAAGCAAAGGATCAATCTATCAAGTTTCGAGACGCACCCGGAGCCAAATGGCGCAAAATCTTAAAAAAAAAGCTTTAATTTTCGTGGCGTCGCACTGACGTAGGGTCGTTGAGGTTCCAACAAGAAATTTGGAAAACGGAAAATTTCCCTTTATTTTTCCTACCAATAATCAACCGTTTCACGCTAAGTGAATAAAAATAGTGCTTTGAAACAATATTTGACTTGTCCAAACTGACAGAAATATGGTCTTTAAAAGAGACCGGAGGGCGAGGGAGATATTCTAGCAAGCTAAATGACCTCTATAGTTTGTAAGTAAAAAAAAGGCAAGCTTATAACTGAATTGTTTCCGGGTTGCAATCGCAAAGTAAAACGTACAACTTCCATGCACTGCATTGATATATGCACGTTCTTCGTTGGCAGATGGTACAGTGTGCTGCATAATGGAGATATAATAGGGATGTTATGGACACATAATGGCTATTTAATGGACATGCTATGGATATCCTGCACACGTAAGCGTGACTGGGACGTCTGCATGCGGATACTGTATGTCTGTGGGATATATATGCCTGCAGGATATCATGGACGGTATAATGTAGCGATTCCTACTGAATGGTTTTGTACCTTTCTTACCTTATACATCGCTCATGACCGGCCGCTTGGGCTGATAGCGTAGGCAAAGCGTTGCTCCGGCCTCTGAAAAAACACGAAATAGAAAATAATTGTAATAAAATTGTTACGAACTCCAGGCCCATGTACGTGTCTATAATACATTCAAGTTAAAACTCGACGGAGATGGAAGTGCGCGTATTTGCGGTAACACGACTGAAAATATCCGCTTACATTTCACCAGCTCTTCAGTAATGAGTACGTAGGTGATTCGTCAACTCGTCGAAAGCATCAATGTGGGGCGCTAGATTATTAGAGGACGCTACAACAGCCGAATACACCAAGTGATTCGGAGGAGGCTGGCAAGTGAAAAATACAAAAAAGCCAGTTTGTTCGACTTATTATTAGAAGCAGCTGTGATTATAGGAACTGTGTGAAAGTCATTAAAGAAAAGTGCGCGAATTATCTGATCGCTCTTTGATCAGTTACTATAAGGCCTGTTCGCTCGGTCAAAATTGAAGCCTGTCAGTATTTAAATACGAGAATTGGTCCACTTTTTTTTTTACGCGCACCATCGTAGAATGTTATGTAAGAAGGGTGGAATACCCCTGCATGCTCAAATACTTTCAAATAAATATTAGTTCGCGTCAGGTGCGGTCGCTTAGGTTTATATTAATTTCTACACTGATGAAACTATCCGCCATAAAAGTTACGCAATATAAGGATAAGGGGCCGTAAGAAGTTCAGGTGAAGAAAGAATCCCTGCCGGTACTCTGGATGTGCTAAAACTTTGTCCCTGCCGGTGCGTAAATACGAGAAACAATGGCAGATAAAGAAACAAAAAAATCCGCCACGCAACCACACACGCTGTCTTTTGATATAGCTGCCTTTCTCGGAGGTCCTTTATTTATCGCCACTACTCGGGGGTGCAGATAAAGTTCTTCTTACCACTCCGCCATATTTTTGCCGCCAGTGCCACGCTTGCAGCCTGCCCAGCGCGACGCAGACAAAATACATCTCTGCTCTGCCGGTCGCGGCAGGGCCATTAGTCGGCTTTTGCTTTGATGCTATCGACGCGAGAAAAGCTTCCTCCGGGCGACGCCCAAAAAGAAAGCTGCCGGCATTGTTCCGCGATCGATTTCGGATGAAGCGCTGCTAGTCCAGCCTAGATGCGATTTATTAGCAACCGGACGAGGCAAAACGGGTACTCCGGCCTTTTCTGCACTGTTTCGTTTTAAGCGATAACAATCTCGACCAGCATCACGGAGAGAAATAGCCGAGGATGCTGCCCAGTTCTTGATGATTATCACGGTAAACTTCGTTAAGCGGCACATTTCCACGCTTTAGCCTGACCGCCGAATTAGAATGCTAAATATTGGTAGAGTATGTGCTGGTTTCGTTTGAATTGAATTCTGAATTGAATTCTGGTGTTATAGGTGCCAAAACCCCGATTTGATTATGAGGCATGCCGTAGTCGGTGACTCCGGATTAACATTTACCACCAGGGAATCGTTAAATTATGGGGTTTTACGTGCCAAAACCACGATCTGATTATGAGGCACGCCGTAGTGGGCGACTCTGGAAATTTGGACCACCTGGGGTTCTTTAACGTGCACCTAAATTTAAGTACACGGGTGTTTTCGCATTTCGCCCCCATCGAAATGCGGCCGCCGTGGCCGGGATTCGATCCCGCGACCTCGTGCTTAGCAGCGCAACTCCATAGCCGCTATAAGCCACCGCGACGGGTGTGGTTTCGTTTGATGTCTTGAGTACATATAAGAGGGATTAGATGAATTTGTTAAAATACTAAATGAACAAAGGAAAAAAAAGAGAAAAATTAGTTCAATAAGAATATAAATGAACAGATGGCCTGAGAAGCTACGAGTTAAAACACTCTCATAAAGGTAGTTAATCAAACTTATGGCCACGCGCTAAAGATAACATGGATTAGAATCAAAGTTATTTATGGATGGATGGATGGATGTAAAACTTTAATGAAAGTCCTGAGGTACGCGACTCAGCGCGCAGCGGGCCGCTCCCACGTTAGGACAGTCAGGCCATGCCCGACCACCGCATCGTGGGCCCTCTGGACAGCCCATAGTTACGCCCCGGCATCGGGTCTCTTGATAGCGGAGAGCCACTTGTCCTCACTGATTTGTTCCGTGCCTTGCAACGAGGGGCAACGCCAGATCATATGGTCTAAGCTAGAGAAGTCATTGCAGTGCCTGCAAGAACTACTGGCATCAGTGTCGGGATATAGCTTGTGTAATAAAGCCAGGGTGGAATACGAGCCTGTTTGCAATAATCTGAGGGCCAATGCCTGCGCTCTATTTCCTATTTAACCTATTTAACTTGTTGTGAGGAAGGAGAAAGTCTTTCCTGCCGAGATAAAAGTGCTGCGTAATTTCGCTATATGTGGTTGGTTGATCTCTGTTCTCCACCACTGCGGGCCGGCCGGGGAGTTCTCCATGGTCGCGGAAAGCGAGACCTCGCGCCTTGGAGTGGGCCAGCTCGTTGAGGTTTGTGGGGCCTCCCATGATGGATCCCATGTGAGCGGGGAACCACGTGAGAGTGTGGGTGGCGATGCTTTTGCCGTCGAGGATGCGACAGGCTTCCTTACACACGGCGCCAACGCTGAAGGCGCGGATGGCTGCCCTGGAGTCACTGAAGATGTTGGCATGTTTCTCATCCAGGAGGGCCAAGGCAATGGCCACTTGCTCGGCCGCACATGATGACGCGCTTCGTACCGAAGATGCGTTAACTGTTGAACCCCTGTGGTTGATGGACACTACTGTGAATTTTTGCTGTTGTCATATTGGGCCGCGTCAACGAAGCAGCTGCCGCCAGGGAGTTCTGTCGCCCGGCGTAGGAGCGCCACAGCCCTGGTCTTCCTTCTTTCCACGTTCCGCTGGGGATGCATATTGCACGGGGCGATGGGAGGTTTTTATTATGAAATGCGGTGCCAGGCATTACGTCATAACCTGTACAACCCAAACCCAGCTGCCGCCTTTATCTGGACGTTATTACTGTGGCATACTTGTTCCAGAATGATGTTCGTTTCAGACCCCACAAAAAGTCAGTGAACCAACAAAAAGCAGCCCTACTGTTACCTGTAAGTGAAAAACTAAAATGAATAAATAAAACGATGATAAGTGTACATATAGGACTAGCGTACCGTTTCATAGCATCGACTGTCATAAACTTGAGAGACTGAGATGTAGTGCACGTTTACGGATATCTCAGATATGTGACGTTTCAGAGATACGTAACACCATTTCACATCTCTGAGCTATACAGCGATTACTGTTAATAATAATAATAATAATAATAATAATAATAATAATAATAATAATAATAATAATAATAATAATAATAATAATAATAAAGACGGGAGTATATTACTCGAGATTAAAAGTAGGTGAAAGCAGGAACTGCGCGCGGTAGTGAATGGTGTTGTCAATGCAACTGTGTGTAACTGGAATGTAAGTGCGAACAGGAATATAAAATACGTGACCGTGTTTTACACGAAATTGTTGAAGACCTGAGCATAACGCGCACGTCCTAATATGTGTGGCCACGAAAATCACAAGTGGCCGTTGGCAGCATTACTATGACAAATGATCTTTGAAACGATGTGCATGGTTCCGAAAGCATCAAAATGATGGGACGTCCTCATTTCGCTTTTATTTTTAAAGACTAGGACTGCACGTGAGAAAAATTGCGATGAGCTTCATTGCGAACGAGAAATGAACCACCATTTCTTTTTTATTGGTGCTTGATGTTTACCTAAGGAAATGCCATCTAATATTTAGGGCCATGAAGCGACGGTGCTAATCATGTGCTGCAGTCCGGTGCTTATACACATGTGGTTAGAACGATTTGCTAACGGGCTCCCAAAGTTTGTAACACCGTGGCATAATATATGTGCACTGTTACAATTCTTTTTTTCTTTTTCTTTTTTTCAGCTAAAACGTATCTGAGGCAGGAAAAGTATGCGAAGGCTGTAAAAAAAAAAAAAAAAAAAAAAACCTATCACACTCAGAACAAGCCAGAACTGCTGTAGTTCGAAATGCTCCTCAGCAAATCAGGTATGTGTGAGAGTTAAGCATCCGGAAAACGGCGGATTATGACGAGCAAAACAACTTACGGTTTGCATCCATAAAATCCGAAATGCTTTCTGTGCGCTGATGCATCTTTCAGATTGCACTGACTTATATATTACTACATACTGCTGCTTTTACTTCGTCGATCGCGGTGTCGGCTTGGCAACTATTTATGAGTCTGGTGCAATCACAACGGGAACGCAACGCGATCAATCAAGAAGGAAATTGCAATCATTTGCCACAAGCGTGGCGAAGAGCCTTCGCACTGGCACTGGATATGATTAGACAGCGCTCGTGGCTTGGCAAGGCCGTCATTTGATCGTCACTTATGTGTAGCACGGCTGCCACAGATAACTTGCGATGAACAGGGCTGACTGAATAACGACGTGCAGATTTACAATGGGCTGCGGCAATATATGATGAATGGTATGGAATAACGCACTTTTTATTTATTAAGATGTAAGATTTCGTGCCGCCAGTTCAAATGAGGCGCATGTAGTGCAGTGCTTGTTTCGTACTCAATTCCAAAGCACATGTCGTTTTAACATGACTAACGTAACATGCAACGTCACTTCAAAAAATCAGCAGCCCCTCCCCTGTCCTGGAAAAGGGGGTTAAGCGAAGCTTGTCGTGTGTTTCTTCGGTGTTTCTCGGAACGAATTGCACTGACGAGTACCGCGTTGTGCTCGAACCACAACCGGTCACACGCACTGCAGCTCGCTCCGTAGTTCCGGTTGAGAAACTCGCATTGAATAAGGTTTTGGCACCGGGGAAGTTGGCGCTAGCGTTGCCGAGGCATGCACCACCGTTACCGGGTTCCTGGAGGGCAAAACGACGCTGACGTTTGGCCTCAACATCGCGCTCACACAACTCGGGGTCCACGGCTCTTCGCTGACGTTTCGCCTGTGCTTCGGAAGCCCTCACGCTAGAATCACGCTAGAATTACGCTAGAATTACGATAGAATCACGCTAGAATCACGCAAGAATCACGCTAGAATCACGCTAGAATCGGCACGTCGACGACGAGCCCTTTCCCGAGCGCGTTTGCGGCGCCGTTGCTCAAACGCAGCCTGCTCCTTGGTGGAACGCACCACGCGGGGCCTTCCCATCCGGGCGCCGAAACTAATCTGAGGCGAAGGAAGCCCGCCGGAGCACGCGCCAACGCCCTTTCCTTCTCTTTGCCTCCCCGCGACACACGAAACGACCTTGATTGGCCGCGCGCGTCAAGATATCCGGCGTCAGCGCAGCTTTCCCCGCACTTGCTCTTTCTTTATTTCTTGTCCCTGGCTCATACCCGCATATGCAATGTGGGTATGGGCCACATGTGAGTTTTTGCGTGACCATCGTCACCGAAACTTGTGAGCGAATACAAGCTTCGCTTGGAAATGTCCTGCGGCACGTGCAAGGCTTTCAGACGAGATGCGCAAAATTATTAGCGTACAGCAGAGACGTCACTAGGCGAAAAGCGAATCTTCCCACAAACCCCGGCATTTTTTGTGTTCTTGGATTTTTTAACACGAAAGTGTTTTATGCCGGGGTCCACCAAGACTTCAATGACGTATTTCCGTCACGGAAATACGTCATAGAACATAATACAAAGAAAGAAACCAGAAGAAAAAGTTCCACAAACATGCAAAATTTGGAAATCGAACCCACGACCTCTCGGTCCGCGACGATAGATCGCCGAGCGTTTAACCCATTGCGCCACAAACGCATTTGCAGAGAGCTACACAGACGCGCCTTATATATCTAACACTCCTCCGTGTACCCGCGCTCTTGCTCGGGGCGGTGCCGCCGCCTACGAGCAGAAAAGAGAAGTACTGCATTATGACACTAACGCGCACCGACAGTGAACGCTTCGGTGGTCTCAGCACTACGACGCCTCGATGCCAGCATTCGAAGGGACGCTGGCATCAAGAAGCACTACCAACGCCACCTAGGTGGCGTTCACCATACTCAGCACAGCGGAGCGTGGCCTCCGCAATTAGTTCTGAAAATGTTTCTGAAGTTGATCGCGGAGGCTGCAATTACGACGCGCTGTACGCGCTGATTTGACTCGGTGACGATTCAGTTACGTGCTTTGTCTTGCGCGTTGTATTAGTGTGTCAGTTACGTGCTTCGTCTTTCGCGTTGTGCTAGCGTGTGCAGCGTAGTGCAGCTTCCATATGCACGACGGTTGCTCATGGTCATCGACGTTGGTAGTCGTGATGGAGGAGACGTGCCACCAGGCGTCAGCGTGGGTGCATCAACGCCTAAGGGCGCTTTAGCCACAAAACACCAATAGACATATATCAATGTGCAATAAACATTACACTACTTCTGTGAAGACACGTTTCACTTTCGTGTTCTATACCGATTCCTATATAAGAGGGATCAACCACATTTTTTATGTGTACATACTCGCAAGCTTCGAAGCGAAGAAAGGACGATAAATAAGAGAGAGAGAAACCGACTAGCACTAAAGATATGGGATGATGTTATACAATCGCATTTGTGCATTAAACGTTTTGCAAGGGTTTACAGAGGACTTCATCGTCATTAAGAGCATTTGCTTTTAACCTCCAGGGGCATTAGGAAGTCCAGCGAGCAGTTACTCAATTATTGGCTCATCCCTGAGTTTTTGTGCCGCTAAATAATTCCAGAGTTTGCCCGAGTGGGCTCGGCGCACATAATGTAGAAATGGCGCATGTTTCCTAAGAAGCAACTCGGAAAAACTTGTTTTTCCGCGGAAAAACTTGTTTGCCTCGAGAAAGAATAAATAAATACAAGACTTACGTTTCAAGTAAAAGATAAACTTACTTTATTATTTTCCTTAAACTTTGCCGGCATTCTTCACTTTTCAGTTCACAATAAAAGAAAAAGCTACACGCTTGAGGAAGACATTTAAGTAATAATTAAATACACCTTTCCTATCCTTTATTCGGCTAGTGCACTGTCTCCTACTAAGGGAAATGAATTACAGGTAGGATGAAGATGGAAGAGAAGTAAAACGCAGAACTTGGAAGCGTATGAAAAACACAAGATGCTTGAACGAATGGAAGAACGCAGACAGGAATTTCGAAGGAATGGCGTAGTTTCCACGAAATGGCTACGTATTATGTTCTGGTCGGGTGATCTGCTTTTAACACGAGCTCGCTAATTGCGACCCCAGACGGCGTCGTATATATGATGACACTGCTCGGCGCGTCCCGCCTTTCTTCGTACATACCAGCGCTGACACAGGGCAACAATGCGAAGAATGGGCTCTGGAATAGCGAGAGTAATGTGCTACACTTACAGAGACCTGTGCCTTTCCGCGAAGAGCAAGGAAGAAAAAGAAAAGAAGAAAAGAAGAAAGAAAAGTAGGACTCGTGATGAGAGAAAGCCTTCCTTCCGCCGCTTCCGTTGAAGAAACTGCTATCTCGGAGACGTCGGGACGGCTTGTGTGCTGGAGTCTCCGTACGAGAACAAAAATAAACAGCCAGCTCTCACGACGAGGCTTCTAAGGTGGCTTCTATCCTGTGCAAACTACTTGCCTCGTGCACAAGTTGTTTGCTGAGCATGGGAAAAGCACGAAGTGCTCACCAGCGTGAAAGTAGCGTTCCGTATCCTGGCCTGAAGCGATGAGTGCAGCTGCAGAGAGGAAGACTAGAGGGCAATGGGGAGAGAGAGGGAGAGTCAGCCGTAATTGCATGACAAACTCCTCCCGCGTGCTAATTTTGTAGTCACATGGGGCAGTTAGATTCACTTAACTGAGTAATTTTGGCATTCCTATGTAGGCAGGCGTAGGAGCGCTTTTGAAGCAGCGCATTGATGAGCGGACAGTGTTACTGCCGCCATCGACTTGCATTTGATTCTACTGGTTTGCACTGTGCTGTCATCCAATGTCAAAGCTGTTGCAAGAGCGTAAATGTCCCTGCTTTGGTCAGCGAAGCGTGCTATATATCTCTCTGAAGAACACCTTGACAGGCTAGATGGTTCACGCTTTGTGCTTACACAAGCGCATAAGTGCGATTACACTTCTGATGCGAATAGTATTCTTGGAAGCGTCAGACCAGTTTTCTTTCAGGCTATTTAGCTATCTAGCTACCTAACAGTAATCACCTTGGGCGACTGGTTATGTGTCATTATGGGCCGCTCTTGAATGAGCCTCTTTGACGCCACTTTGGGTAAATCGATATGTGCACCTGGGTATGTCTTGGTCCTTCGTAACACATTATAACATATAAAACATACCATCAATTACACACCCATAAGATAGATTGATACTAAAGTGTACAAAGTGTATAAAGTGTATATGGAACGATAAACTATCAGAGTACAATAAGTTTATTTTCAACTCTAAATAATTATATTCGGATACTTGGATAGTCATCGTCGATGAGTTCTCAAATTTCATATGTGTCCTCTTGTTTGATGTGCCATTCTTTGTATTCGTGCAGTATTTCGTAAGTTCACTCAGTTTTGGAAAAGAGAGAGCGAAATATACTTTATTGTTTGACCAGGCTTCTTCGACGTGAGTCCAAAGGTGGGGGTCCCCCTCAGTCCAGGTAGCCATGGCTCGCGGCCGTCGCCCCAGCCCTGTTCTTCAATCGTAGCTGGTTTTCAGGGTCTTGCGTCACCGGCACAGCCTCCCACTGGTCTTCCGCTTCTTTCTATGGTTCCGCTTCTTTCTGCTCGTTATCGCCTGGTGGTTTTCGGTTATTTCGGTGTATTGAATAGTTTTCGAATAGTTTTAAAATAATGAGTAGTCTTTTTCACAGTTTGTGTAATCTAGAATTGCCGTCCTAGAATTCATAAGGCTAATGAGTTTCTGTCATTACATTGCCTGGTATCAAGCGATGTGAACAATTAAGTAGTTTTTTCCCATATACAGGACTCATAAAAGAGTGCGAATGATTCCTGCAAAGCTGCTCAGAGCTGGTTCCCTGAGCGATGTAACCGGCTCTACGGTGCCATTTTCCCTGTTTTTGGCTTATATTATGCCCATGGGGATGAAAATCTTTGCTCCAAATTTATGTTTGATTGCGCAGAGTTAAAATTTTCAAATATTCGAGAACTATTAAATATTCGCATTTAAGAATAATGACTCCTCGATTCGTTATCCGAAAGTTTCGAATACTCGCACGCTACTAATTTGTAGCCTTCGTGTGATTCGCAGTAACTGACGAGCACGGCAAGCAAAGAACATGCCCGTTTGCGCGCTGCTTTCAGTTAAGCATGTCCAGCTATCTGTCCAGCTATCGGTATATAGTTCCAACTATCTGTCCACTTCATCGTGCATTTATAGCTCTCATACTTGTGCTACGTACTGTACGCCCAAATCTTGAAACTGCATGGTTTTTTTTTACACCCCACCCCGGCAATGAATATTGCGACGGCTCTGTCAAGCAGACGATGGAAAAAAAAAAAAAAAAAAACTGGAGGACGCTTAAGCTCCACCTTTAAGAGTAGAACGCGATAGCGTTATCGGGACCCGTTCGTATCGTTAGCATACGGCAAGTAGGCTTCATTCACTGCAACACTGAACGTGGGAAAGCCAGCTTACAAAAGCCAAGCTTACACCGATCCCTTAAAGTCGGCTTCAATTTTAAACTGAAATGCATTGCTCGAAAGACATTGTTCCAGGGACAATATAAGTGGTCTTATACTAAAATGTGAAGGCCCTAGCACTTTTTTTAATTATTTTATTAAGTGTTTGCTATTGCCCCGACGCGCGCAGGTCTGGTAGAAATGCTGAGAAAGAGGTTTTTGTTTGAGTTTCCTCGTAGCAGAATTAGGTTTTCTCGTACATTAAAATTACAGTCCGACGCCGATTGGTAAACAAACCGACGGCGAATCCGACGCCGAATGGTAAAGTCGTACTCTACCATTTTTCTGACGGATTTCACTGTGAGAAATTCAAATTTTGTTCCAAACCTTGCACCACGTGGAGGGCCTGCGCGGTCGAAGTGGTTGGATGATTTTCTCCGCCACCCGCGATCACACGCCGGTTGCCGACGCCGGATTTTCTGCGACACGGGGCCCTAAATGCTATCGCGTTAAAATTACGTGGCGATTTAGCAGTACATGCGAGATGAATGCGTGAGCACTACGTCGCACCTCTATATGAGGTCCCTGATGTTGTTCAGGGGCTCACTCGACATACGCCCTTCCTCTTCGAGGAGCGAAGTGCAACTAACGGTGGTTGGTCCGGAGCAGGCCACCGTCAGTTGCTTCATATATTGTAACGAAGAAGTGATCAAGTTTTTCTTCAATATATATATATATATATATATATATATATATATATATATATATATATGGCAAGGGAACAAGAATTCAGGATCGCCAGTCAGCCTCTCGAGTCTGTAAAGGAGTACGTTTATCTCGGTCAATTGCTCACAGGGGACCCTGATCACGAGAAAGAAATTCATAGAAGAATAAAATTGGGCCGGAGTGCATACGGCAGGCATTGCAAAATCCTGACTGGGAGCTTACCACTGTCGTTGAAAAGAAAAGTGTACAATCATTGCAGTCTACCGGTGCTAACAAAAGGGGCAGTAACTTGGAGGTTAACAAAGAAGCTTGAGAACAAGTTAAGGACCACACAAAGCGATGGAACAAAACGTGTTAGGCCTAACGTTAAGAGAGGAAGAGAGCGGAGTGGATGGGAGAGCAAACGGGGATAGCCGACATTCTAGTTCACATTAAACGGAAAAAATGGAGCTGGGCAGGCCATATAATGTGTAGGATGAATAACCGGTGGACCATTAGAGTTACAGAATGGATACCAAGAGAAGGGAAGCGCAGTCGAGGGCGGCAGAAAACCAGGTGAGGTGATGAAGTGAGGAAATTTGCAGGCACAAGTTGGAATCAGCTAGCGCGAGACAGGTGTATTTGGAGATCACAGGGAGAGGCCTTCGGCCTGAAGTGGACATAAAAGTAGGCTGATATATATATATATATATATATATATATATATATATATATATATATATCATCTCATCGTCGTCTCAAGTTCTCTGAAAAAAAAAAAAATATATATATATATATATATATATATATATATATATATATATATTTTTTTTTCAGAGAACTTGAGACGACGATGACATGCATGTACTGGAGAGAGAGAGAGAGAGAGAGAGAGAGCAAGAAGAGGAAATGCAGGGAGGTCAACCACACAACGGTCCTGTTTGCTACCCTACACTGGGGGTAAATGAAAGGGGGAATACGAAGAGGAAATGAGTGAGTACTGAGTATACGTGGGATGATGCAAAGAGACACTAAAAGCCGGTTCTATATTAGGGATACTATAGGATTTCACAGTGAGCAGGAATCTACTGGAAGACTATGACATTGTGCCTTGTTTCCAGAGCATGGTTGTGTACTTCCCTGATGTCGGATATCATCTGCTCTTAAGTTGCGTGATGTAAAACAGACTTGATCCTGTGAAGAGCTGCCTTAGAGTCACAAAATATGACCCATTTCTGTGCCGGCTCTTCGATGACGTAGGTCACAGCTGCATGGAGGGCTGCAAGTTCTGCCGACGTAGATGTAGTCATATGTGACAATTTTGAATTTAACTGCAACTTGCTTGGCTGGAACGACGAATGCGGCAGTTGAGCTGGTAGGTGAGTTCGAACCTGTACTAACTTCGCCAAAGCTTTCGGAGCGCACGATCAGAGGCAAAGCTGAGTATTTCGTTACCCTGGGCATGTAGTCTGGTACTCGTACTTCCAGACTGTACTAGTGTACGCAATGAGCACAGTGTTCTTCGATTCTACTCGCTGTAGTGACAAGCCGTTCTGAAATTTTCGTGAATCCAACACTCTGTAACCTTTTGACGCCGACTGTTCGTGCAGCAATAGAGCGATGTTTAAAAAAAAAATCGCCTCTTGATTGTGACATGCCTTGTACTTCCAGGCAGAACAGACGCAAGATTAGGTAAATTTTATCTCCGCAGTTTCCTATGTGTGATTATGTGTGTAAGAAAGCTATATGGTCCGCCGCTTCCATGGCAGCATGTATTTCTTTACCCTCTTCTCAAGATTCATTACTGTTCTTACAAGGAGAACAACGGTTCCCTGCCTCACTTAGATAAAACAAGAAGTCAAGTCTTACTTTCCAGAATAAAAACTAATAACGGCACAAAGGTAGCTAACACAGAAAGAAGCTTAGCTTTTTCTTACTTCTCCACAAATATATTTCGTGATAAAAAAAAAAACCCTGACATTCGCATACTGTACTGTACCGCATTAACTTCCCGGCTGCTCCTCCCAGCTTATTGCTTGGTTAAAGGCTTAACAAGGCTCGTAGTAGAGTCCGAAGACTTGGCCTGGCACCCATGCATTTGAATTTTTCAAGCCCTGCTTAGCCTTTGTTACGACGTCTAGTAGATCAAAGAAAAGCACATTAATGGAACGTCTGCTAATTATACTGGGAAAACGGTTGATTCTTTTACTTTGTTTCTACAGCAGTGAGGTTGAAATCTTTAGATCTCGGCGCCGTGAATGTAATGGGTATCGCTTTATATTCGCTATCTTTTTAAAATTTTTTAATAGTGTGTACAAGTTTGCTTGCTCTTAATTTCGTTGCTGGTTATTACTGGAATAAAAAAGAAAAAGCACTTTACGCTGATGAACCGAACTTTAAAAGATTTCAGTAACGGTAAGGCACTGATGGGTGCACCGTACGAAGTGTGTCAGCTAATAGTGTCAAAGACAATTTCGTTAAACCTCTAAATTGGTGCTCAGAAGAAAGTGGTTCTCCTGCTGAACTTAAGTGCGGGCTGATGACATTATTTTGTAACGAACTTGCAATCAAAGGCGTAGCTTTTTTTTTCTGCAGAGCAAAATTAGGAATAACAACAGGCATTGAATGCGTTTTCTTATTTTCCGATTGTAGAAAAGAACTGCACTTACGAGGTTTCCGAAAGCTAAAGCCCATATAGTCCCGATATATTATGGAATGCTAATTTGATAAAGAACACGTTGGCAAGGACACATGCGATGTGGGCAAGGGTGCATGCGACCAGCTACTCAATCTAGGAGGTATGCGACACCGTTATTTTTACTTTTCTATTGCATGCATTGTATTCTATTATTTTAGTTTTCTATTGCATGGCTACGCATACATTAGAAACGTTGGAATAACAGGAACGAACCAATTAAACAACAACAACTTGCTACGCAGGCAGCACCATTGACGAAGGGATAACGACAATTCCGCAACAGAACAGTGTTTGTAATGGACCTATGAAAAGAACAAAAACAAAATGATGAGGCCTTCAAAGACAGAAATACGAGAAAAAGAAAGACAAAACACCAAGGAGTTGTGCTAACCGCAATTAGAGCTATCGGCAATTGTGAAAGGCCATTCAGCACGCAGATGTTACACAATAGACATCCACCGGCTGCTATTCTCGGATAGCTAGCACAGGGATCTAAACAGTGCTCGGCATTCTGAGCGACCAGCGGCTACAACGAAAGCAAGACTGATTTCTAGTTAAGCACCGGCATGTTGTTCTCAGCCTTCTTTATTTTCTTTCAAGGCGCACAAAAAGGAGCCACGAAATGGAACAAAGCGATCTTTCGTAGAAGTGGAAGAACCGAGCACTACGCCAGCTTGCTCGACCATAAAACCAAAGCTGTAAACCTAGTTCCGCTTCTTACCGCTGATTCAAGTTGGTGTCGCGGCAGGAGCTGTGCCGTGTGGTTCGCCTTTCACTCTAAGACGATACCACTGCTTTTTTTTTAATTTCTTTTGCATTCCTAGTCTTGCGCCGAGGAGGCTAGATGGCGGGCCTGACGTTCTAAGAAAGACCCATGAAACGATTGTTCGCATCTCATAGAAATATGCCTCCCAAACGGAATACCTAAACCGCCTAGCTGCCAACCGAAATGCTAACGACAATAACCACGTTGGTTTGCGATTCACAGAGCTGAGCCTAAGTGTAAGCTGGCGCAGAGCATGAACTAGATTAATTAAAAACAGGCTGATATTTAATCTCAACAACGGCCTCAGAGATCAGGCGGTGATCAGAGGCCATGGCTCAACTTATGTAACTGGAGTTGGTAATCCTGGAGGCGCAACTGCTGAAGATTGAGATGGCCCATAAAGACGATGAGAGTGTAAGACTGTAAAGACGATGAAAAGCGCACCGCTTAGCGAAGACTCGGCTGCACGTGAAATGAACTTTAACTAGCTGTTTGGAGAGGTATACTTTCTCGAAGTATGTTTTCACACAAATGAGACTTTTCTTATGGTTGACATGTTTTTTCCGGCCAATATTTTATGTAAAATATATATGAGAACAAGTCTCTTGTCCACCATCGAGCGCTTGCTGAAAGGCAGCTCCAATTGGCTACATGGCTATAAAGCTTGCTTTCGGCACTTAATAAAGCTGATTTTTTGTTAGTCATAATTATCAGCAGGATTATGCTTCGAGACTCGGCCACGTTTTGCGCAAGGTCATCTCGGAATCATCGACCGCCCAAGGAGCAACGAACACTCGGTCATTAAAGTATCTGGAGGCTCCTGGATGCTGAAATGCTTTTGCTCGGTTTCGCGGACTTGTAACTCCGGATCTTCTGCGAATCACCGACGTTTCGTTGCCGCTTCGGCGGCGCGATACTCGGGATCGGACCGAAGTCGTCTCACTCGCTCTCGAGTAGCAGCGCGATGGCTTTCGCGCCGCGCTTCCTCAGCTGCTTCGGGAGTGACGCTCTTCTTCGAACACCCCATCTTCGCGGCGATGTGCTCGGCACGGAGACGGTGGGGCTTTTGTGTCCGCGGCGGCGGCGACGCGGAGCTATATGCCGCCGCGGAGCTATATATCCCGAGGGTCGGCACAGTGACGTCACGGCTTAGCTCCGTGCCTGCGCAGCCGCGGCAACCATCCGCACGGCGCGGTGACGTCATAGCTCGGCAAAGCTAAGGTGAAGCGATGCGGTGCGCGCGATGACGTCACGGCTCACGCAGCTGTGGCGAGACTCGGCGCAGCTGGGGCGAAGCGTTGCTAGGCGACGAATGGTGACGTCATCGCCAGGCGGAGGTTTTGCGGCGCACACTGGACGAACCATCCTTGAGCTTAAACAGCTTCGCTAGTTCACAGGGGTATGTGCCATTGCGCTTGGAACCTTCCTGCACCACCTCCAGGATCACCCCACAGTTTTGTTCGCACTACGCGGCCTAACCAAGAGCTTAAACAGCGCCGCTGGTAAAAATTATTGCGCAGAGCTCTTTCTAAGCTTTCGTTCTTTTTCTTTCAATCATCTTTTTGTTTCAGGACATCGTGGCCGAAGGGAAAGAGAAAGTCACTTTTCTTCGCCGCTGTAAACTCATACTCTAGTCACTGTTCCCCTGGCGTGTGGTAAAAAAGTGGGCTGGATAATATTTACTGATACTACTACTATTACTACTACTACTAACAATAACAATAATATCACCAATAATAAAATATGTTATAATACCTGCCTTGATGTGATTTCCGAGTGAGGAAGTAAAAGAAAACATGACACCAGACTTCGTTGGCACATTACATCTTTGAAGCAGCTGCTCGGTTAGCTTGACCAAAGAGTGACGCTCGCCAGTAAAATCAGAACCCACCAGGAACTGTCAATCGGATAACAAGCTCAGATACGCTGCGTATAGATTGCCAAAACTATCCCGAAATAAGCAGTATCTTTCACCAAAACCATCTGCTCTGTGAGGTTGCCCTCGATTTGGGGAGATAGCTCACCTTGACACCAGACATACAAAAAAATACAAAAAAACTACAGATCGCTTATGAGTTGGTATCGTTAATGTGTAGGCGTTAACTGTGGTGCGGGTTAGGCGTTTCAGCTCCCAATATCGAGCTCGCCGAATGGCTCGGGGGGTCTGAAGGTCCTGCTTCCTCCATGACACTTCAGGGTAAATAATGTATTATAGCGTTCTCATTTAAGCTCCTACGGTTCTCTGCGATGCTCGACTACTCGCCGACTGTCTAAACATACACTGGCGCAGCGTGGGTCGCGGCAGCGAGCCGAGCGGGGCACCGCCGCCGGCGCTCTCCGCGCCACGATGGTAAATGCCATCTGGTTAACGATTAAGGGAAAGTGGAGGCGGGACCGCCACGCGGCAAAACTTTCACGTTACTGCGGGTGCTTTCGGTAGGTTTCACCGCCCCCGTGGTGCGTAAACACCCTGAATAAACTAAAGGTAGCGACATTTTTTTTTTCTGTCCTAGCAGCTTCTCACCGCAAGCACTTTCCCTGACCACTCGCCATCTTAGTTTGCTCTTTTTGATCACGGTGATCACACTGCGCAGCCCCGCGATCAAGAGAAACTGTCATGGCGCCGGCGCAAGTCCAAATAAAAGGCCAAGAAAACAGAAGGCGTGGCCGGCGGCGTACGGAAGCATGCGCTTTTGTTCGTGGTCACCGAACAAAAGAATATCTCAATATCTCAATATCAATATCGCAATATCTATATATCGTCATTTTAGGAAAGCAAGCTTTCGTAAAATGACGTAAAGTTGACATTCTGTCTAAGAGAGAGAGAGAGGGGGATAAATGAAATACTAAAGGCAGGAAGGATTAATCCGTAGATATACAGTTTGCTACCCTGCACTGGGAAAGGGGTTAGCGGAGGCAGAAAGACCAAGAAAAGTATCACACACGTAGAAAGAGAGGCAGAGGGAAACAAACATTCTTGATAAAGCCAAACAGCTTTCCTCCTCGGTAAAAGTAAAGCATCTAGCTCAAAGCGTACCATTATTCTGTCAAAAACGTCTCTCGATTCCGTTGTCTGTTGCGTACGAGCCGTCTTCAGCTTCATTGGGCAGGATGCTTGTCTGCGACAAATGGAATGATTATTCGTATACTGGCGCCAACGTACTTGATTTCTGCCATGAGAAAGCATTCGCCGCAGTATTCGTGAAACGCAAGGCCTATATGTTAGCGATCTTGGACCTCCACCACATTTTCGCGCAATTGCAGATGCATTGCAGACGCAATGAACGCTACCCCGTTCGCACCACTGCACTGTACGGTTGAATATAGCTGCGAAGGACCAGAAAAAAGTATTACTCGGAAAAGTCTGCAGCTCCATGTCACGTTTCGTCATCTTGACAAAAACGCAAAATTGCGCTTTGCAAAACTTGCGCTTCCTGGCACAAATTTCAAAACACGTCGCCTCTCGACAGCTAACTGGCCCAAAAGGAATTCATTCTAGAAAATTTCGACTGCAGAAATATGGTGCTTGGGCTTGTTTTTTAGACTTTTCAAGAGCCTTCTACCTCATTAATCATGATATTCTGCTTCAAAAAATGGATCACTATGGCATAAGAGGTGTCGCGCACAAACTAATCAAGTCGTATTTACTATACCGTACTCAATTTGTTGCCATTGAAGGAAAACAATCCTCAATAAAATGCATTAAGACAGGCGTCCCTCAGGGAAGCATCCTGGGACCGTTTCTGTTCATACTTTATATTAATGAGATTCTCCACATTGATAAAACAGCCCATTATATAATCTATGCTGATGACACGAGTTTATTCTTTTCGGGCAAATCATGTGCCGATTTGGGTAATCGAGTGAATAGCGCACTGTCTGAAATTAATGCATGGGCCCAAATGAACTCCCTAAAACTAAACATTAATAAAATGGAGGCTGTTTTATTTCGCCCCCGCCACGCATATGTCCAGTTACCTACCATTTTGATAAACAACTCTAAAATTGAAGTGGTAAAAAGCTTCAAATCACTGGGCGTGTACTTTTCACAAAACATGACATGGGATGATCACGTGAACTACATTATTAATGAACTATCTAGGACAACAGGCATTATGCGCCGCCACTGCTACTATTTTCCTACCTCTGTTAACATACTCATATATAACTCTTTATTTTTGTCTGTATTAAATTACGCGTTTCTTGTATGGTCAACAACGACAGCTGCAAACATTAGCAAACTTACCGTCCTGCAAAAAAGTGCTTTACGCCTAGCCTGTAAAGTCCCATATCGCTACCACACTGCAGACTTGTTTAAGAAGCACCACGTAATTCAGGTTCCATCAATGTATGATTACAAGCTATGCCGTTTATATAAACTCGGTTTGCGGAAAAATAATGATGCCAGGACAAGCCTAGCAAGGCTAGAGAAAAGCATTCTTGCTTATAATGTACGCCATCCTGAAGTGTGGTATGTCCCGAAATGTAGAACTAATTACGGAAATCTAATGTTAAAATTTCAATTGCCTACACTTCTAAACCACATAATAAAAGAAAATAACATTGACATATCTAGTACATCACCAAAACAACTGCGTTTAATGTTTGTATAATGATGTGATACGACGATTTCCTTTTTCTTTATGACTGCTTCGTAATCCCCTTTTCAATTGACGTTTTATATCTTTTGTAAGTGCTTCCTTAGTAGGTTGTACTCCCTTAGCCACACGCTTTTATGCTTCCCCGTGTGCTAGGGGGGTCAGGGCACCTCAAGCGGTTCTTACAGCTTTTACCTGCCCTCCTCGTAACTTTTTCTTGTTGCGGAATAAAAATTCAGTTCAATTCAATAATCAGAGAGTCAACATGGCGGATAATGGATAGTGAGGGGTGACGGTTTTACAAGACAACGTGACCGTTGGCGACCAATCGATATCATCGCTGCAGGCATCACTTCGAAACTTCCGACAAAAAGTGCACATTATAAATTATCTACGAAAACTGAGCGGCACATTGGTGCGTTTTCCATGGCTGGAGATCATCTGTGATTTCCCCCCATGTTTTCTCTCTGTCACGCCTGCAAGCTTTGTTATTTTGAGGCTAAAGAAGCGATGATGCCGTCCTCAACTGCCCAACGAGATGTTCATTGCGTTAGTAGTATTTGATGGTAAGGTTGGCACCGCATGAAAACCGCTGACTAATTTGAGCAGACCGGCAGCCATGCATGATCAGTAAGTAGCTGGAATCAGGTTAGTCATCGACGTATCTGTTTCGCGAAATGAGCCTGGAAATCACTGAGGCGCACAACGATGATTGGGTAACGAAATTAACTCGTTAGCGCTGGCGCTCTCTCTCTCTCTGGAGGACCAGGCTGGAACGTGGGCAATGGTATTCCGGCGGGGAAATTAACCCGTCTGCGTCAAACTAATTTTGCACAAGACGCGGAAGGCTGAGAATAAGACACCAACAAGAACGTAAAGCGTAATATACAAATACTCAATTCGTGATACTGAGAAAAAAAAAAGAAAGTAGAAATTTCCATGGCTGAAATTGTACAAATTCAGCAGTTTGTCTGTCTTTCTGTCGTTTGTTTGTTTTTGTTTCTTTTTGCCATCTAATCTTTTTTTTTCCCACGATCTTCGCTTTAGCTGCCTCTGTCATGCTTCGGAAGGACCTCAAAGCATATGTGGCAGCAACGATGTAAACAAATAAAGAAAGTGTCTGAAGTGAAGTCCTGTATACTCATTTCATTTTAAAGTTATTTTAACAGCGGAGCTGTTTAAGCAGACAGCCAGTCCGTGGAGCGTGTACAGAAACCTCGCTGAACGATGACGTCACCGCGCATTGCCTAGCAACCACCTCGCGGAGCAGCGTGTACTTCGCCTCCTTTCCGTGCCGTGCACATGTTGCCTTGACATGGGACGTTAAGGAGAGGGAAAGAGAGCATGCGCGTGGCGCGCGCTATGCTCGGGAGAGAGAAAGAGAAAATGAGAGTGAGAGGAAGAGAAATTGTAGCAGCACCAACGAGGCAACGCGCAGAGCTGCTGCCGACGCCGTTCACGCTTCCCCGTTTCCCTGCGTTCGCGCCGAACGCGCGTGGTGTCCGGGACTTCAGCAGGCGCCTCTGGCGGCGGCTCGGCAGGTTTTGACCAGCCACGCCCTGGCAAGTGTGGAGGCACAGCTTGGCCGTGACGTCACTGGGGAGGTAAAGCTCGGAGCCGCCGCGACAGCGGCAGAACTCTCGTTGACTCTGTGGCGAGTATATGTAGCCTTGACATGGGACGACCAAAGAAGAAGCCGCTCATGTTGAAGTGCGTCGCGCGGCCAAGCGAGAATCTGCGCATCGGTGGTGAGCCGAGTCGAATTACTGTGCCTCGCAGCACTTAGCATTACCTCGCAAAACTTAGCCAAGCCTAGTAAAACCTGGAAGAAGCTATAGGTCGATCATCAGCTACGTTGTTTACTCCAGCCTTCCACCACTAGTGCAAGCTGCCCCATGTTTTTTTTTCTTTGAATATATATAGAAAGAGAAAAAGAAAGCAGGGACCAGGTTGGCAACTAGCTACGGGTAAGGACACAATGGCAGAAACAGGTTTCTTTTCTTTGTAATACAATGAAACATATGCAGAAGGGAAGGAAAGAGGAAAAAAAAGAACAAGATAACAGATCCCAAAGGCTATAAAAGAAAACGACGACACAAATAAGAGCACGGCGGTAGGAAGATACAAAAGCTGCACCTTAGGGCATTCTATCTCGCACGCACGCACGCATGCGCACACACACACACACACACACACACACACACACACACACACACACACACACACACACACAGCGATAGAGACAGAGGCTAGAAACGAGAAGAGAAGAGAATTTCTTCCAGAAATTGTGTCCAGACACACAACATTGAGCTAGAGGTGCTCATCAACGGACGTACACCACAGACGAAGACGAACAAGACGGTAAAATTATGTCGCGAAATACAATCTCCGAAATACAAATACAATCTCCGGTTACGCCTTTTTAACACGAAAGTGTTTTATGCCGGGGTCCACCAAGACTTCACTGACGTATTTCCGTCACGGATATCACGTTCTTACAATGTACACGAACATAATACAAAGAAAGTAACCAGAAGAAAAAGTTCCACAAACATGCAAAATTTGGAAATCGAACCCACGACCTCTCGGTCCGCGACGATAGATCGCCGAGCGTTTAACCCATTGCGCCACAAACGCATTTGCAGAGAGCTACACAGACGCGCCTTATATATCCAACGCCTCCTCTAGAAAGATGCCTGCCGCGTGCGCCAAAAACCTGCTGCCCTTACCTTTCCCATTTTCCTCCTTTCCACTCGAGGTAGAAGCTAGCGATCGTAGCGGTGATCGCTTGCAACACACATGCGCGCATGCGCACACCACCGCATGGCCGCCGACGCCGCTACCGCCGTGACACCGCACTACACCGCACCACCCCAACACCCTGCGGAGATAGGGTAGATGCTGGCGCCATCGCTCGACAACCGACCGCAACTCAAGGCGCGACGGCTACAATGGGTGAGCGAGCGACGCCGCAGGCATCTTTCTAGAGGAGGCGTTGATATATCTAACACTCCTCCGTGTACCCGCGCTCTTGCTCGGGGCGGTGCCGCCGCCTGCGAGCAGAAAAGAGAAGTACTGCATTATGACACTAACGCGCACCGACAGTGAACGCTTCGGTGGTCTCAGCACTACGACGCCTCGATGCCAGCATTCGAAGGGACGCTGGCATCAAGAAGCACTACCAACGCCACCTAGGTGGCGTTCACCGTACTCAGCACAGCGGAGCGTGGCCTCCGCAATTAGCTCTGAAAATGTTTCTGAAGTTGATCGCGGAGGCTGCAATTACGACGCGCTGTACGTGCTGATTTGACTCGGTGACGATTCAGTTACGTGCTTTGTCTTGCGCGTTGTATTAGTGTGTCAGTTACGTGCTTCGTCTTTCGCGTTGTGCTAGCGTGTGCAGCGTAGTGCAGCTTCCATATGCACGACGGTTGCTCATGGTCATCGACGTTGGTAGTCGTGATGGAGGAGACGTGCCACCAGGCGTCAGCGTGGGTGCATCAACGCCTAAGGGCGCTTTAGCCACAAAACACCAATAGACATTATATATCAATGTGCAATAAACATTACATTACTTCTGTGAAGACACGTTTCACTTTCGTGTTCTATACCGATTCCTATATAAGAGGGATCAACCACATTTTTTTTTCTGTTTTAGTCCTAGCAGCATATTATATACTGAGGTGGTGCTAATGTAAAACGATGCTCATATGAACAAATATAAGTGGCCAAGCGAGGACGGGGCATATACTGTTGCAATACCTTGGTTTTACTTCTTTTCTAGCGTTCTTGGATAATGCGATGCTCGTTATGTTTGGTTTAGCAGTTATCAGCGTCGAAGGTGATGCGTTCGTCTCCGGCTCGCAGGACAAAACGTCATTAGCGTCGCCTCGTTTGCTTTTTGTACCGCGATAGCGACGACGACAAAAAGGTTGAACTTTGATGACAATGTGCTCACGCCGTTGTAATGGTCTCCAGCCACACTCTTGCGCAGTCCGAAATGTTGTCGAAAAGAAGAAGAGCTCTTTTGTAACCGCCAAATGGCGCAGCGCACTGAAAACATCTATCATCCCAGGACCCGCGCAAACTATTTTAATGACCTTGGCAGGCTTGCTCGTCTGCACAAAATGAGCCTTGCGAGACCGTGGACACTGATTGCGTGCGTTGTGGCTCCAGGCAATTCCTGCAGGTGCAGGTGCAGTAATTTCTATAAGCAATAAAAGGGCACACGTGCGGCTCCCTCCGGGCAGTTGCCCTTAGTACTGTGCTAAGTAAATTTTATTCGCAATGGTGTTTCATTTAAGCCTTTTTTTTAGAGCGCCGCTCTTAGTCGCCCGCTCCTGCTGCGAACGTCGGCGTTGTGCCTCGGTGTAACCGAACGAACGAACGGAACGAAAGATGAAATAGAACGCGTATCGCAACGGGGGATGAAAGACACGAGGAGGAAAGCGGAGGAGGAGGGTCCAGCGGAACCACGAGGCGGAAAGCGGAGGAGGAGGCTATGGCAAACGCGTGAGAAGAAAAGCGTATTGCGGCCATGATGGCTACGAGATGACGCCAGAGTAGCGCCCGTCGTCTGGGAGGTCTGTCTGCGGCGGCTGCTGTGAATCGCGCCCACGCGTCACCCACGCGATGGCTCTCGTGATCTCCAGATAAGCGAGGCAGTCGCACCACACTTGGCTCCGTTTGCAACGTGCCGCTCGAGACAGATTGTCCGCGCCAGCGAATATGTCACGAAATGAAAACACGTATAGAGCTGCGCTCAAATTTCGCATTAGGGAGTATCGTAATCGTCCGTGAATTTTCCCCCCATTTCCTAATTGCAAGGAAACAACAAAGCCTACACTGTGCTGTGTAGACCGTCATCGAACAACGAGGAATATGGGTGTATTTGAAGAAATTGCGGTTTCTGACCATGTCAAGATGAAAAAAAAAACAGAGGCTTTTCGGAGGCCGTACGGTTTCCTTGGTCACACTACGGCAGACAAGAGCCATATGATTCTTTTTTATGCCAAGATATGACGCATTCATAATGTATTTGTTTGTTTATTTACGCTCATACACTGCGGATTGTGGAGTATTGGGGAAAGCCAGGAATAACTTCATGCCGTTCTGGTTTCATCGTATATATTTTTGAGGCGAGCAACTGAAGTTAATGAATAATAACGTAATCTGAATTTCATGCTCTCGTCTGCTTAGTATTATTCTTTTTTTGCGAAATCGATTCATAGTTTTCATTTACTGATTTAATTAACTTGATAATGCTAAGTTCGTTGGCAAAATCAAATTCGCAAACTGAATTTGTCTAAGAAAATTTAATTAGGGAATAGGGGGTTTAAAACAATAAAAAATGACACACCTATAGATAAAGAATGCATTTTAGGCTAAAGCTTGTGTAGTGTACGCTGTATTTTGAACATTTTCATTTTCTTTCACTCTCTCTATTTTTGTACTATGTCTTATTTTCAACATCTGTAGCAGCTGCACAGCTTGAAAAGCAGATAGCTTTAAACTAGCCAGGCGCCACACCTCCACCCTCCTCTTCCCCCTCTTCTTCCCCCCCCCCCTCCCCCCGCTTTCTTTGCACGTTGTCATGAGTCTCGCGCCCTATCTTGAGGCTGCCCTGGATCTTCCAGGAACGAATGAAAGAACGAAGGCCTTCATTCTACACCACTGCAACGAGTTTGATCAATTTTGTTGCACTTAAAATAAAAACGTCAAAATCTGGTTGTGCAAGACCCTCCCGAACCTAGTAACAACTTCACGTACGCTTTACATTCATATATCATATTTGTACCTTTTGAATGTCCTAAACGATGTAGTTTACAGAACTGCAATGTTTTTTTTTTTTTTTTGCTGCAGAGTTGTGTATTTGTAAACTTCGTGCTTCACTTTTTCTGAAACTTGTCCATTAAAAAAAATGTTTTAACACTTTATGCGCTCAATCAAAACGTTGCCTCCTGCGGTCACCAGAATTCAACCTTTTCTCTCAAACAGCACAAATTTTATTCAAATCGGTCAAGCGGTGGTCCCTTAAAAGTATTTCTTCATTTTACATGTATTTTGACTGGACAGATAAAATGGGGTTGGCTAAAGGTTCCTCTTAAGAAGACAATATTCATTCGTGTTGTTGACAAATAAACGGGTGCGCGAATATTCAAAATTCTGATCACCAATCGACTAGCCTTTGCTATTCTGTTCGCATCCAATTCGAAATATAACTATTCAAAATTGACGAATATTCGTTTCAATCGAATAGTACAAGGAAGAGCAAACGTTGTCGCCATTGTAATGGAGAAAAAACGATGCGATCGGAAACTCTTCCGAATACTTTTGCTGCAAAGGACCCGCGGGAACTATGCACAGGTGACAGACGCCGAGAGAAAGTGTCGAGGAGGTCACTTATGCACAGTAGTTTACAGCCGTCTCGCACGTCTACACAAGCACGTATCGCCTTATGCAGTCTACGAATTCGTTGTCTCGATATCAAATTAAAGTTTGGTGTTCTACGTGCCAAAACCACGATCTGATTACGAGGCACGCCGTAGTAGGAGAATTTTGACCACCCGAGGTTTTTTAACGTGCACCCACTGCGCGGTATACACGGGCGTTTTGTGCATTTCGCCCCCATCTAAACGCGGCCGCCGTGGCCGGGATTCGATCCCGCGCCCTCGGGATTAGCAGCGCAACGCCGAATCCCATAGCACCACCACCACGGTGGCTCTGCCCCGATATAGACTAATGAATCTATTAGTCCTGCAACATCAGCTTGTTTGAATTCCTTTAAGACAATGGGCATTTCACTTAGCTCCTTCAGCGAACACAACACTCTACTGGCGTCATGTGGTGACCTTTTGTTTCAATCTACTGTCGATGTCGTGGTGCACCACACACGATCGCATTTCAAGTGTTTTAAACATTTACAAGCTTCTACACTGACCTGAAATCCAGTTAATGACATGGCATGTATGAGTTAAATAGCATAAATAAGCCTTTGGTTTTGCCAAGGAGACTCTCAGCTACCTCGATATTTCGCAGTGTTCAGAAATTGGAAATATCCGGTATTCAATTCGATATTACAAGGTGCTTTCTTTTTCAAATGCTAATTCTTAATTCTATATGGAAATTGGGCTGTTCGAACACCACTACATATAACATGTTACTAAACATGACAAAACCACTGCTAAACTCGATCGATAAGGTATAAATACATTTAAGGATAATTAGGCGTTTTCTTTTTGTTTCAGCTTCTCCCTCCCCAAAGTAGGAGGAGGAGAGAGAAAGAGAAGGCAGGGATGTTAACCAGAAATGCGTCTGGTTGGTTACCCTACTCTGGGGGACGGGAAAGAGGTATGGTGTCAAATCAAGTACAGCCTGTTTAACATCGTGGCCGTTCCTTTTCTCTCTATTTCCTCTGCAACTCTCCCTCTGTCCTTTCTTTCAATTCCTTAGCTAACGTGCAAAGAGAGATGCACTAGGCTACGGAATCCAGTTCAGCAATGTCTTGGTAACGTTTCAACAGCTACGATTGGTTGAGCATTACCACTAAAGCAGCATTCTAGAATGTCTTCAATTTCCGAGAAACCGCCCTTTATGTATTTTATGCACTTCTTAGTTTAGATCTGAAAGCCACTGAATTTTTCGCAAAAAATCAGTACTGCAAACAAAAAATTGGTGTGGTTTAGCTTTGGTTAACCCTGGTTGATAGCGAAAGCTTCACTGCCCTGGCTAGGCCTATTGTCGAGCTGCGGCCGAGGTGTGGTTTCGCAATGATATACAGACATGTTTGCGATGAATACGGTGTTTATTCATCATTTTTTGTGCATATGAATACACTGCGGTGATCAGTAAAGTAGTGAGACTTGGTTGCAACTCGCAGCCGGGCTTAACTCCATACTCGGGCAACGGCGGCAATGTCTCCTTGGAGGGCTCCGTAAAGGCCTAAATATAGTCCGACATAGCGTGAACGCGCGCACACGTTATGTCACGTTGGCGAAAACAACAGCGGCTATAGTTCGACCGATGATTCGACGTACTGGCGCCGCCAACGTAACCGGACGCGTGGCCAATTCGCTCCGACGGGCCCGGCGTCTACGTAACCGGACGCGCGGCCAATGCGTTCCGACGCACCCGGCGTCTGATGACGCTCGCCCGCGTGCCGATAACGTCGGACTATAAACGCGCCTTAATGATCTCTTGTGGTTCGACCTCTAGCTGTCAAGGTGAAAACTGTGGAGTCGCCGACGGCTGCCCGAGGTAGCGTAATGCAGCTTTCGCTTCAATAGCAGGCTTCAGCGTAAACGTCACGTGGAAGACAGGAACTGCATACATGACCTGGGCGAGACTGTTTCCTTGATTTGACCGATTCGCCTGTAGTACATTTAGGAGCTGCAGGCCGAGATCGTGACCAACCACTCAACCGCCATCATTACTATGATTGCTCTAGTACGCTAAACATTATATATAAGACGCAACACAATGATCACTCTTGCATTTTTTCGCTAACAATAGGACAACGATAACGTGGGATCCTGTTAACCATGACCATTAGTACACAAGTTTTGGCCGTGATTAATTGTTACATCATTAAAATTCAGATATAAACTTCTTACTTATACACGGCTGTAAAAATAAAATATTGCGTGCTCTGCAGATATAAAAATAAACGGCAGACAAACCTGAAAAGAAACAAACTCGGATATACTTCGAAGTTTAGTGCTTGAAAGTGTAGCCTGGCAAGTTCAGTAAAATGTTATCTGGGCGAAGCACGCATATTGCCCGCCGAAAACTTCGTTAACACACTTGCCTTGAATTTCTCCTTCACATATATAAGAAACTGAGTATATGAGAAATTTATGCATGCTAATTGTGCTCGAAAAGTGAAAATATTAAATCGAATGGAACATACGTTCGTACTTGAATGCTCATTTATAGAATGCGAGTTTTCACTCTCTAAGCGAAGACGAAATATCAGTTTCATTTTCTTAAAATAAACCGAAAGAAGAATCATCATCATCATCATCAGCCTATATTTAGGTCCACTGCAGGACGAAGGCCTCTCCCTGCGATCTCCATTTACCCCTGTCTTGCGCTAGCGTATTCCAACTTGCGCCTGCGAATTTCCTAACTTCATCATCCCACCTGACTTCCTGCCGTCCTCGACTACGCTTCCCTTCTCTTGGTATCCATTCTGTAACCCTAATGGTCCACCGGTTATCCATCCTACGCATTACATGGCCTGCCCAGCTCCATTTCTTCCGCTTAATGTCAACTAGAATATCGTCTACCCCTGTTTGTTCTCTGATCCACACCGCTCTCTTCCTGTCTCTTAAAGTTACTCCTAAGATTTTTCGTTCCATCGCTCTTTGTGCGGTCCTTAACTTGTTCTCGAGCTTCTTTGTTAACCTCCAAGTTTCTGCCCCATATGTTAGCACCGGTAGAATGCAATGATTGTACACTTTTCTTTCAACGACAGTGGTAAGCTCCCAGTCAGGATTTGGCAATGCCTGCCGTATGCACTCCAACCCAATTTTATTCTTCTGTAAATTTCTTTCTCATGATCAGCGTCCCCTGTGAGTAATTGACCTAGACAAACATACTCCTTTACAGACTCTAGAGGCTGACTGGCGATCCTGAATGCTTGTTCCCTTGCCAGGCTATTGAACATTATCTTTGTCTTCTGCATATTCATCTTCAACCCAATTCTTACACTTTCTTACAATTCTTACACTTCTAATCCTGCTCCATTCCACTACATTTTCAGGCATGGAGTGGTGCCTGACACCGGCAATATATATATATATATATATATATATATATATATTGCCGAGAGCTAATGGGGCTATACTAGTTCAGGTGCAACCAAACTAGGCAGGCCCACTAAGCTTCATCAAAGTCACTCCCTCACCAGAACAGGAATTGGCCTCCCTGGTGCAGTATTCGGCCACTACCTCCCTGATGACTCCGACAATTAAAGAAGAATAGAGAGAAGAGAAAAAAAGGAAGGTCTAAGTCCTCGTACACAAGAGTTGTCTTCACAAGAATAGAGAGATAGAGAAAAAGAAACGGTCTAAGACCTTGACAACAAGAGTTATCTTCTAAAGATAACGAGAAGAATAAGAACAAATCGGTTCTTGCAACTGGTGGACTCTAAGGTCCCAGAGAACCATCTAGGGTAATTTATCACCGTATTTACCGATTCTCGGCCCGTATAGTGATTCTGGCATATCGGGCTGTTTAACGTGCGCCAAAATTTTAGTTTTCTTCTTTTTTCCCTCTACTCATAGGAATGACCACCTATACGCGGCACTTGCCCATCCTCTAACCTGGTGCTCTACTACTGAGTACGGTAGCCGTTAGGTCGCCGCTGCAGTTTCTGCCCTGAAAATGTCACCACATCAAACGTCACACGTACCCCTCGAGTTTTCCGCATTGTCGCGTCTCTGTTTGTCTACACAACAACGGTGATGACAACAGCTTTAGGGTAGAAACAGCAGCAGCAAGTTGGCGACGCAGCTTTCCGGATTTTTGCGCCTTTCGAGCTCGCCGCAACCATGGCCCGGTACTTGCCGCACCAGCCATTTCTCTTCACGCCTTTCTGGCTTTAACACGTCTGGCTTTTCCCCTGACAGCGTTGGCTGTGGCGGGGCTTTGGCGGTGCTGGCCGACAGATTGGTGGTTGCAATCACGGCTTCTGCGTATGTGGCAAAAACCACTCACGCTCGGCCGCTCATTTGATAGACGCGACGTTGATCAATTGCCCCCCCCCCCCCCTCCCCGTCGCCCCATCCCCCCTCACCTTCAGCCATGCCCCGCTTCTCACGTTCCTTTGGCTCGGAGTGAGTGTCGGTAGCATCGACTCTAACATAAAAAAAAAGAAAAAAAAACCTGCACTCAAAAACTGTTCGAATGTTGGATTGGTTTGTTCCCTCCCTTGATTACAATTTTGCTACTTTGGGACAGGGTTGCAGAAGGTTGGTACGTTTCTTGTATAGAAACTGGAGCTTCATATTTCACTGAGACAAAAAAAAAAGCTAACTTTTATGGCTTCTTTTGCTTTGAGCGCGTTTACTGTGACAGCAGCGACTTATCACCGTCGCGACACCACGATTTTGCGTGCTAGTAAAATATTGGCATTGCATTCTGAAAAACAGCTGTATCGCAATGCGCACAATGTCAGCATTGTCCACAGCAGCGTTGCTGACTGTGTCTTCCTAAAATACCCAACTCCACCAATCCAAATGTCTGCCTCATGCACAATAGATCTGCGGTTAGCGCACCCGGATCTCATCTGTGCATTGCCATAGGTCACCAGTTCGATTCCTAGTGGCATTTGCCATTTGGTGAGACTGAGGATGAGGAGATGGCCTGACGATGACACAACTGACACCACAAACTAATTTCTGTGATTCTAAATGATATCGTAGTTAAGTGCTGAAGATCACTGAAAATAAATCAGAAAGGGCAACTAACAACAATGACAGTATGACCGAGAACGGAGACCAGAATGACGACGACAGTGAGAGGATGACGCAGATAACAACAGGACGATAACTCTGATGATACGGCTTACACATTCAGACGTGGGATTCTCGTGACAAAAATGCTTTTAAGCGAAGCTTTGTTGGCTCACAAGTTTCAGTGGCGCTGTTGTCACGCAAAAAGTCACGTGTGGCGCATACCCGCATTGGATATGCGGGTATGATCCAGGGACAAGAAAGAAAGAAGGAAAAAAAGAAAGCAAGAAAGAGCAGGCGCGGGGAAAGCTGCGCCGACACCGGATCACGTGACGCCCACGTCCAATCAGGGTCGTTTGGTGTGTCGCGGGGCGGGAAAGGGAAGGGGTTGGCGCGTGCTCCACCGGGCTTCCCTCGCCTCAGATCAGTTTGGAATGACCAGATGGGAAGGCCCGCGTGGTGCGATCCGCCGAGACGCAGGCTGCGTTTGAGCAATTGCGTCGCGAACTCGCTCGGAAAAGGGCTCGTCGTTGACGTGCCGATTCTAGCGCGAGGTCTTCCGAAGATCATGTGAAACGTCAGCGTCGTCTTGCCCTCCGGGAACCCGACAACGGTGGTGCACGCCTCGGCAAAGTTAGCGCCAACTTCCCCGGTGCGACGGCCAGGTTTCAACGCGAGCTTCTCCACCTGAACGTCGGAGCGAGCTGCAGTGCGTGCGACCGGTTGTGGTTCGAGCACAACGTGGTACTCGTGAGTGCAATTCGTTCCGAGGAACACCAAAGAAGCACGACAAGCTTCGCTTACCCCCATTTCTTCGACAGGGGAGGGATGCAGATTTTTTTTCTTACTGGCGACTTCTGAGACACGATTATAAACCGGATGCTTTATGACGCCCTCACGTGTCGGCACAGCTCTGCACTGCAACCTCTGCCGCGCCAGCGAACTGATAGGCCACTCAGTAGTTTGTGTTGTTGGGCTAGTCGGTCCATACTGAACAATTTCAGACCAAAAAATTTATGGCCACTTAGTGCAAAATGGAAACAGAAAGTGGGAGGGGACAAGGTGAGTGCTATGAGGCCACGTTTAAGCAAACACAGTGGAGTGGAGTCGCAGTGGTCATCGCCACAATAGTTGATACAATAACTGATTATATTTAGAGTTTATCACTTTAAAGAATAGAACTAAATGTTTGAATGTGTTGTATTTTGTTGTTGTTGTTTCATTGTACCCACCCCCTCTGTAACACTCTCCTAGGCACTGAGGGTAATGTAATGTATATAAATAAATACATAAATAAACAAATAAATAAATAAATAAATAAATAAATAAATAAATAAATAAATAAATAAATAAATAAATAAATAATAAATAATAAATAGTGAGCTTCCGATGTGTACACAAAACTTGAGTACTGAGCTTTTCCCGGTTTGGTGTGCTCAAAAATGAGATTCTGAGATTTCAAGTGCAAAAAGCCCAATCTGATTATGAGGCACACTGTAGCGAGGAACTATGGATTAGCTTTGACCACATGTATGGAGATTTTTCATGTGCACCTAAATCTAAGTATGCCGGTGTTTTGCGCTTCACCCCCGTCAAAATGGCGCCGGGTCAGGTGACCTCGAGCTCAGCAGCGCCACGCCATAGCCACTAACCTACAGCGGCAGGTATACGCTACGTGCGTTACATTGGCGTCGAAGACCGGTAGCACAGTTTCGTTCTCAGTTGCCCCGGCAACACCCGGTGTGGCAAAAAAAAAAAAAAAAACATTAAATAAATAAACCACTACTCTTGAAGCGAAGATTTAATGCACTGAATCTTTTCGAATAATATCGTTTTTGGCTAAGTTGGGCGGTAATAAAAATACACAAATTTCGTTTCCTGGCCTCAAATCTTTATGCAAGCATATCGAGTTATGTTTGCTATTGTCACTGCTGGCTTACATGCATGCATGCTTGTTTGCTTGCTAGCTTGCTCGCTCGCTCACTCGATTGTTTGATTGACTGATTGAGTGATTGTTTGGTTCATCAATTAAACTGCGTTTAATTACTAAAGTAACACAGGGAATGTAATAGACGCCACACTGAGGTTCCGCGAATGAATTATGACAATCCATCGTAAGTACACGACCACTTCCGCGTTCCGCCTCGGTGATAATGCCGTAAAAGAGACGAGGCTCATGCTTCCATTAGGGACTTTTTTACGAAAGAGCTTCGGAGAACGTCTTTTATTAATGTTACATCGACATAAATTGTTACAAGGGACCGTCGCATCGTTAAGCCGCAGAGCAAGGTAATGTTTTCAAAACTACATTATTTTACAATAAAAATAGGAAAACTAATTAGGCAATGAAATAGGATCTCTTCGATGAAGACTGCTGCTCATGAAGCGAAAAGGTCTGCGCGTAATGGGCATCAAAAAACTCCGCGTTATGACGTTCTAACTTAATGTATCGGTGCAGCTTTTGAAAAAAAAATAATAAGCGGCGTGTCACCTTCTTGGTCTTTACAACTTATCGAGGACGTTTTACCGCCATTGCGGAAGAGTCGACGCAAATAAGAAAAAGCGTTTTCATAACCCTAGTTCAATATGCACTTTTGAAATAATCTTCTGTAATGACTGCACTGTTGCTGCAACTCTTCTGAGTAAAGGTTAGTGCGTAGCGTTGGATAAACTGCATCTAAGTAAGACGCGGATCTATCACAAGACTGCATTGTTACTGCAAGTATTGAAGAAAGCACAGCATATTTTTCTTTCAGTCGTTTATGTTTTGCTACATGGAAATGTCAGCACATGGATATGCGGATGTCCCTACGGCGCGCATGCATGCATTGGAAGCCTCCGTCGGTAATGCAATTTCCAGTTACGGGGAAACCAGCTTATACTGTTTCGAAGGCTGCGTTGGGAACCGGGGGGACATTTAATGTTTGGAGTTTCAGCGGAACTGAATCGTGTTTACTAGACACGACCGGAGAAATATAGCTCCCGCAAAAGCTCTACGTAGACGCGTTGTGGGTTGGCATCATTTGCATTGAGGCAAGCTGAAGCGCCGGTCGCGTAGGAACGATGTTCATGAAGCTGACTAACGATATGCCGTCGTTCTGCTGTTTACTTCTACTAGTCGCTCACCCGCCAAAAAATTACATCGCTCTCATCTGGACTCCAGCACATCAAGGGCAACGAAATGGCTCATGCCGCTGCTCGAGGATTCATGGACCGAGTGGACGGAAATGTGGGCCTTACCTTAGAACCCAATGACTCCCAACAACAGACCAATAAAGACGCACTCATCACATTCCATGAAATTTGCACGCATTACAAACACCAACGCCTAACGTATCCCCCTCTCTCTGGGTCTAGCACGCGCCAGAGAGAAATATTGTGGCGCCAACTACAAACTCGCACTTTTCTTACCCCACGCACTTTGCATTTATTATTTCCCGACACTCAAGTGTCGCTTCTACCCAGTTCAGACAGCAGATCTCTCCCATGTCATGTGGAAATGCCCAATCAAATATTCCCCCCCGCAACCTCAAACCATTAATTTGTAGCGAGGAGCTGTGGGAGACTGCCCTGCGCCGCTCCGATCCCACCCTGCAGGAACGAGTCCTGAGCTGGGCTGAGGACGTAGCGGAGGCCTACCACGACTGCTAGGCGGACGTCTGGCAGCAGAAGGTGCTAAGACTGGAGCACACAGGCCTCCCCCTCTTCCCCCCCCCCCTGGCCCCTCCCCTTTCTTAATAAGGGAAATAAAAGTTCATTCATTCATACTGTTTACTTTCACCGAAGAGCCAAAAGCAGCAAGCCGCGGCACAGAACAAGCGTAGATACGTTGCTTTTTAATTCCGTGCAACTTCGTTGTGGTGGAAAATGGCGCCGAATAATTATTATGGGAAATGGTGTGTCTGCTGCGAAAAGCGTGGAATTGCGGGAAGACCGGTCAGGTCAGTCAGGTCAGCTGAAAGAAGGTCAGCGCGCTAAAATCGCGCCGTGAACTTAGGACCAACTCGCCAAAATCGCTACTCCAATTATTATAGGAAAACTCGCTGCTGTTAGGAGTAGCTGATGGTTTTGTCGGTGCCTTGGCTGTCACACATTGAGTCATCGTGATTATCGGGCCCGCGTGCAGAGAGGTTAATCACAAGCGATCCTAGAGTGCGGAGGGCTACGTATGCTGCTTCAGCAAATGATTAGTCGATGCCAGCTCGTGATCCTGCAGTATCGCACGCATTTACCGAGGCGGTGTTTGCAGACAGCACGAGTCGACTTCGACAGATGAGGGCGAATAAAGTTGATTTCCACTCAAAACGCCAGAGGCAATAGACATTGCCGTTGCCCTATCATTTTAATTTATAACAATGTAGCTAAACTTGGTCGTCTCAATTACCACGGCATTCAGCAAAACAGGCTAGTACTTTGTTTTTGAGAGACGGCTATAGTTGGAACGAACCTGCTTAATTAGAATAACTTTTTTTTCTGGTCAACGTCCTTTGAAGTTTTCCATACAAAGGAAGCCGTGTCGTTGATCTCGATTCTAGTGATTATACGAGAGAAAAAAAAAAGTTTGAAGAGAGCTGCGGTCACGTTGCAGATCAAAGGATATGAGACCGTTGGCCATGACTGAGTCACTTGTGAGCGTTGGTTGAATAGTCCGAAATACAAGCTCTGAGCCAGTGGTTCCTTTGGCAAGAAAAAACAAAAACAAAAACAAGCCGCTTAAACAAAATAACGTTTACGGTTAACTCAACGATGACGAGAGAATAACAATTATGCCATCTTTCTTTGTATGACTGCAGCATCTTGAGTTGGCGGGCTGTGTAACAATGTACTATAGCGGCCCCGCACCAACCAAACAGATGTGATTGCACCAATCTGGCTAGAATATAATAGCCTGCGCTTATTGAAGTGTTGGTTTTGGCGGCAAATATCAAACTTCTTGTTTTTAGTTCGGAACATAAAAAATTTTCTCTTCACTTAGCTCAGATTGTGATATCAGTAGCAATGCTCAATTCGCTTGCCCCTTATTTCTTTAATTTGACTAATACTGTGCTTACGATGAGAAATTCTCACATCGCTAGTTACGTTAAACTTGGGCTAAGCTTTTTAGACCAACATTACCTGACACGTCACTTAATGCTTCATGGAACGAAATCATGCACCTTATCCCTTCTAGGAAGAGATCGCTATGCACGAATAGCCATCCACATATAGTGATGAGAGAGAAAGATTCGAGCCAGAACTAGCTTACTTCAATGAAGTGATGCGTAGCAGATTATTATTATTATTATTATTATTATTATTATTATTATTATTATTATTATTATTATTATTATTATTATTATTATTATCCCTTCCGCAATTCTAAAAGCTTACGGCAGTATATTTGCTCCTGTATTGACATCTATATTTAATAACTCTTTGACTACTTCCACTTTCCCTCACATGTGGAAAACTGCTCGTGTTTTTCCTGTATTTAAGTCTGGATGTAAATCAGATGTGTCGAATTATCGCCCAATTTCTCTTCTCTGTGCTACGTCCAAGATTTTTGAGCTTGCTCTTCACAACATATTGTCTTTTACTGTGAAGAACTCGCTCATTCCGAATCAGCATGGATTTCTCACCGGCCGCTCCACTATCACAAATCTCGCAAGTTTCATGACACAGATCTCCACGCCGGTACTTCAAAGGGGGCAAGTTGACACCATTTACTGTGATCTCAGCAAGGCTTTTGATGTAGTCAGCCACTCGCTGCTTCTGATCAAGCTTACGCACTTTGATGTTGACTTGTCAGTTGTGAATCTCTTGCGCAGTTATCTTCTTGATAGATCGTGTTATATTAACGTCAATGGCCAAACATCTTCTTCTTATTTGGCAACTAGCGGCGTCCCTCAAGGGTCAGTATTAGGACCACTCCTTTTTTTAATTTTTATTAATGACGTTCTTTCTGTTATTCGGAACTCTTCTTTCCTTCTATATGCCGATGACATCAAGATTTTTAAGAAAATTCACACTGTTGATGACTGTCACGCCCTGCAGTCTGACCTGTTTTCCTTTTCTAAATGGTGCAAGGATAATAACCTTACCTTGAATGCTGCTAAGACCTAAAGTCATGACTTTCACACGCAAAACAGCAACTATTTCTTTTTCTTATTCTATAGATTCTGTGCCGTTGGGTATGGTCTGCGAGATCAATGATCTTGGTGTACTTTTTGATGCAACCCTACACTTTTCGGCTCACACTAAACTGTGTTGGAATGCGGGGTATGCGCTCTCTTGGTTCTGTATGCAGACTATCGAGGGAATTCAAGTCTCCTACACCGTTCCGCAAATTATACACAACCATCTGCCTTCCTCAACTCGAATATGCGTCGGTCGTCTGGAATGGCTCTTCTAGATCCAACAGTGACATTATAGATCGTGTCCAGAAAAAGTTTCTAAGCATATATAATCACCGCTTTGCAAACCTGGACATTGCACCCTGTACTAGCACTGTTGGATTGTCATTGCCTTCGCTTCGCGACCGACGTAATCGCGCTGACCTTCTGTTTCTCTTTAAACTCCTTCACGGTAACCTCACGTGTCCCGAACTTCTCAGCTGTGTCATGTTCCGCATCCCACGCAAGATCACCAGAGAACATAGACCTTTCCATGTGCCTGCCTGTCATCACGAACACTCAACTGTCCACAGAATACAGAATCTTTATAACGCTTACTTTCGTGAACTTGATATCTTTCATAACTCCTTGTCATCGTTCTTGTCCGAGCTCTGCTTTGTATTATAATATCATGTATTCTTCAAGTGTCCTTCTCCTCCTTTTTCTTTTGTATTTACTTTGTGCTTTGTTGTCCGTACTCTCTTCTTTTCACAATTTTTATTTTTATTCATTTATTTTTTAATGATTTTTCCCTGAGTGTCTTGTTTTTGGTTTGTAATGTATGCGTGCGCCAGCACTCAGACCTTAGGGTTGTTCCTGGGCACGTTAAATAAACATGATTGATTGATTGATTGATTGATTGATTGATTGATTGATTGATTATCTGATTTGAAAACATACATTAAAAGGAAAGCGAGGAGCAGGCTGGCAACTGCCGCCGGAAGGGGCACAACGCCTGCCTACTCTTTAGAAAGGAGGAGATGGAAACGTATACAAATGGAAGATAGGAGATTCTACCATTTAAAATATGAAAACTGTATGTTTGGCTCAAAATAAAAGGGAAAAGCGGATGCCGTCATTATCAGAGTGCGAACATCTGCGAAATAGATATACGAGTGCTGGGCTGATAGTATTTAATGATTGCTTCCATTTGATTCTTTTCCTTTTTTTCCACCCATCGTTCCTGACTCGTTGATCGTGCTGATTTCGCAGGCTCAGCGCGCCTTGAACGCGTTACTGTCTTCACGGCGCCAAAAGGAATAATCAGCTAGAGCATGACAAGGCATAGCTTTGAAGTGCAGTTCTTGCATTATGTCGGCCCTTATTATAATGCATTGATAACGTGTATGGGTGGAAAGAAAGAAACGTGAAAGAAGGAAACCTGGTATGCTACTTCAAAGGCGCGTGAGTGCTTCAACTCGTTTATGTACATTCATTCCCGACGTTAGGCTCGGCGTCGTCGATCGGGTGTCTCTCGTGTTATGCAATGGTTGACCTTTGAGCCAGACTTGCACTCAGTGGCTAATGGCACTGCCCTGTTTTCTAATCTTTGGCTGTACGCATAAACATAGAAGTGCAGTGTCCATGCAGCCCGCTCCAGGTAATTAGGAGTCGCACTAGGAGATCTCTTTGTACGCACCAGCGACGCCACTTACACTCTACACTTCAGATAGTCAGTCTTGATAATAGATTTTTAAAAAGTTGTCATTTGTGAAACACTCCAGCCTGTGAGCTGTTTAATTTATTTGGTCCTCGATTAGCTCATTCCAAATATATATTACAATGCGTTCCATATGGGCCCGCTACATGCTAGTGCATGTTCCGAAAGACTTCAATAAAGTTTTTCCATTCCATTCCATGGCAAACTTGTTAACGCCATGGACTGCATGCTCTGTTCAAGATAGTTAATATATGCAGGTTCCTGTACGTTTTACGCTTCTGAGAATACTACAGTAGTCTTCCTTGCTGAAATGTTTACTTGAAGTTGATTTTTTATGGCTTCAATGAGGACCGAGTAAGCCGAATGCTACGTATAAGAAAATACGCCAAAATCACTGTGATCAGTTATTCACAACTTCTCAGCTATCTGCGGGTTACCGAACATTATTCGCAAGTGATCCATCCATTTCATTAATTCATTTTTACCAGAATAGGCATGTTTAAAAGTACTTTCTCTTTATTTCTTATAAGATATATCCAATCAGCCAAAGAAGCCATGTGCATTTGCAACGAAGGTCGTAAAAACAACAACGTCAACGGTAAAATTCGGAAGCAAGAAAGGACGGCAATAGCAAACGCCGCCTTCTGGTATTTGACAACTTCCTTCCCTGGCGATTTACCGCGGACGGGCACAAAAGTAAGTACTGAGTAAGGACCTTAATTTGACTACGCATCCTGACAGAATGAAGCATCATTTGCTAGCAGGGATGAGCACGAAAACACGAACGCTTCAGGCAACGACGAGAGACCCTGGAAAGACTCGATGAGAGCGAAACGACAGGAAAACCTTTCCCGTTACGGTCACCTATTCGTCTTTCGGCCTGTTTTGACAGCACGACCGCGGGGCAAAGCTATCCATTGAAAGATCGCCTCCGCGACCCTCTTACCATAGACACCACCGTGTCCCAGATCGATCGTGACGCCACCTCTCGCGTTCAATGCATTAGAGAGGGCAGGGAAGGGGCCACAAATCTTTTCACGTCCTTCGAGGATGCGGCAGTAGCAGCGGCCAAGAATGACCCTCGGCTTTCTTAGTTACAGGTCCAGTTTTGTCGGTCCATGGACCATGTGAAAAAGCCCGGGTGTCTTCCACAATCCGAGCGTCGAAAGAGGTTACACGCGAGATTCCGAATGCGCAGGTTTTAGAGCGCAGCTTTTAGGCGCCCATTCTTTCGGCGAGCGTCAGCGTGACCGAGCGAACGAGCGCGGCGAAGGATGAAAGAGCGAACGCGGAGCGCAGCGGGGGATGAAAGACGCGAGGAGGAAAGCGGAGGAGGAAGGTGCAGCGGGACCATGAGACGGAAAGCGGAGGAGGAGGCTATGGCGAAAGCGTGAGAAGAAAAAGCGTAGTGCAGCGACGATGGCTACAAGATGGCGCCAGAGTAGCGCGCGTCGTCTGGGAGGTCTGTCTGCGGCGGCGCCCACGCGTGACCCACGCGTTGCCTCTCGCAGTCTTCAGACTAGCGAGGCAGGCGCGGCGCACTTCGATCCGTTTCAGATTATCCGCGCCAGCCAATATATATTGTGAAATGAAAATAATTAAAGAGCTGTGCTCCAATTTCGCGTTAGGTAGTATCGTAATCGTCAGTGATTTTTATTTGTTTATGAATCTATAGAAAGTCCGCAAATATAGACCACAGAACAGCCGGCTATAGCGAAAATGGATGAATGAATGAATGAATGAATGACTCAACCAACCAACCAATCAATCAATCAATCAATCAATCAATCAATCAATCAATCAATCAATTTTACAACGGTGTCCAGAATCTAAAATTTCGCCATGTTAAAGGCGCAACTGTTTTGGACAAAGCCATGTAAAAGACGCCTGTTTACAGAGCACGAAACTTCATTTAGTTTGGTATATTACTGCCAATTTGCTTTAGTGCACCACGCGGTGACGTAAAAATGTTTTGTTTTGCCCTCACTGTTTTTCTGAGCGTGAGAAACGTTTCCGGCCTGCTTTGCTGAAAATATATAAGGTGTTTTTCAAAGCAGCTGCTCTTTCTTCCGACTGTCTATGCTGGGTAAGTCGTAAGTGGGGCATTCCTTAATTACATATGAAAAATAATGCGTCAATCACTCAGCAGCCAAAAAAGCTACGTGCTTGACATGCAAGTTTGTGAACACGTCGCGCAAACATCGACCATGTGTTACAGTCAGGTTTTGCTTTACGTTCCATTAGTTTGAGCTTTCACCTGATTTTTGTGTGTTGCTTCTCACTACCAATCGTGTTTTGCAAACAGCTTGTTCGTTGCGAACGTTTGCTTCGTTCAGTTAACAATGTGGTGCAGCTTGTTTTATCTGCGATGCAAGCGCTGCTCCTTATAACCAAGATTCAGAACATGTAAGTAGAAGGGAGCAATCCTGGTGTTTCTTAGGGCCATGGGGCATATGGTATCTAGGCGGATTGTTCCAAACCAAGGATCTGTTTGAAATCCTGTAAATGTTTGTTTCTGCTATGAACGATGGGGAATGGACAGTGCATTTTGTAAGTCGCTGTTGCAGTATCAGCATGAAACGGGCCTCCATGCTCATATGTCATTTCATTCTGACATGATGCAACGTATCCACCCAGGCGAATAAAAAAATAGATTATAATGAAGTTCGTCGTTAATTGAGTGCCACTTCAGCCTGCCTGCGGGGTAGTAAAAATTAAGTATATCGAAAGAAAATAAACTGAAAAATAGATTGAGTCCAAGCAGAAACACAAAATAACAGCTATCTGATTTCAAATATACGGTCACACATTGAATAAGTACGAAAGAGCTTACTACAGGAGCACTCTGGGCGCATGTCATCAATTTTGTGTTTCTTCATGTTTGCACCGTTAAGTCACCTATAATAATCATTTTAAACAAACTGAATAAAGAAATACTTTTATAAACAGCATAGATCGATTTGACACGTGATCCTGCTGTATTTCGCAGTCTTGTAGCTCTCTCTTCTGCTCCACCCAATAGCCAATAAATGTCGTCTTGGAAGCGGCTTTAAGAAACGAAATATAGGCAGTAACAAGCCAAGGCACGACCGGTGCTCAAAGAACAAAATATAAATAAGAATGCGAGTCGGCTCAAGTTGCTACTTTTCGGGAAACGGGAAAGCGTATACTTATAGAACAGGCGTCGGTCATGTATCGAGTGAACGGAGGTGTTCGTTTAGCTTACGTCCATGAGTTTTATTGACACACGTTAGTATAATTGCAAAACAAGTGCAGAACATTTAGTGCATATACGAATTCGCATTCTGGTTTTGTTTGGTCTACAACAAACATTCCTATAGGAGCACTTCAAGCAACGTTTATCAGTCGTCACTTTTATTACAAGGACGAAAAACAAGTATTGCTTCTACCTGCGAGAACTTCGACATTTGCCTCGACGCACGCAATGGTTGAAAAATCGCTCGCAAGAGTTATTACAAAATCAAGGCATTTATTTAAAATTTGTGACTCTGCATATACCTCGAAGACACGCCAGTTTAAGAGACCGGCATGTCCGCAGAGCAAATAAATTTTGCATCCATGTTTATACTCCGTAGTACCATAAAGAAACTGAAGAACGGAGTAGCGACATCCGGTTGCTCGTGCGGCAAACGAAATGGGTTTATCTTTTCGCAACCGGTCGTATATCCGGGCTTATTTATAAATCCAGAAGCATAAACGGACTTTTCAGCGTGCGTGTTCAGTCAATGCGTCGCAAACAGCGAGAGCGTGTTTTGATCCGTGAATACGACAAAGGTCAGCTCGAGATGAAGGGGTAATGCATCCGCACTGCTTACGGTAAGACTCATAGATGTCACTGTAAATATTTGCTGACCTAAAAAAGGAACCGGCAGAAATGTTTCTTGCTTTACTGCCTGCGTTCCCAGATGCTAAGTGCGAGAAAACGCATTACTCATCTATTTCATTATATGCTTTTTACTGCGGTTGTTGTCCAGGAGCCTTATTAAAGTATGAGTAAAGTAAATTCACAATAAAATGACAGAGACGAAAGGCCGGACTTGTAGCGGGCAATCTTACATCCTACGAGTAGCGGGAACTGGCCTAATAAGAAGTGCTCGCGATGTGATTGACACTTTTTCTGATAGGAATCTAACACTTATAAATTTTATTTCAACGCATATAAGACGGGGTATATGCATCTTCGTACCTCTTGAAACAAATGTGCGCGTTGTTGATATTTCCACGGTAAGCTTTCAACCCTGCCAGTATTGTCTCTATGCTTTTCAACGGCAACTGCATGTACGCCTATAACATGTCGTGACAAAGGGTCAAAGGATCGGAGATCGCCCTTCCCAGAAGCGCACCCCTTAAATGCGGCCGTGTGACGAGTGAAAATCCCTTTATAAAGAACGTATGAAACTTGCTCTTGCTAGGATTCCTACATGGTACGGGGCGCAGAAGGCGAAAACAGCGCATAAAGTTATATCGATGATGGAAAACAAAAATACATTCACACGACCTACGCACTCCACATCCCCAGCCTTCCTGCAGGTTTGTGCGGGCTGAAGATCCGCAATACCGATTTGAATCGATATTTAGTCGATATTCTGGGAAGCGGCACCAGCGGCGAAATTCTTCTCGGATTGGTTATAGTCTTCAGACTGGTTCTCCTGAAGCACGTGCTGTTGCCGTTCAAGATGCACGAGCCTGCTTCAGAATATACACATGGGCCACTTTTTTTTAGACTTCACTGAATACGTTGATAGTGCTGCCGCTGACTGGTATACCGCTGACCGTCACGGAACGGTTGTGCATACGGAACGGTTGTGCAAATAAGCTGCTACCTGGCTCCGCATGGTCGAAGGGGCTCCAAGACGGCGGCGGCGCCGACATACAAGAAAATTGGTTCAATAAATGCCAGTGACTGGAACGGTGTTCAACTCTTAAATTTTTCTTATGTCTGCACCGCAATGCAGTTTTGGGGCCCCTTCGAGCATGTACAGCATGTTGCAGCTCATATATGATGAAAGTGTGTCTGGAACGCCTTAATTTCGTGCGCATAAAAATACTATTAAATATATGAAGGAAGTGGCTCTGCCGTTCGACCATGCCTTTCCAAGGACCCATTCACACTGCCGTGTTTGGCATCAAGAGCCACTAAACTACGTTTCATACACGTCGAATAAATTTCGGTAGTTTATTTTTTCCAGCTTCACTCGTTTTAGTCATCGAATATGAAAGAATCCCAAACACCAATAGTATTGACTTAGCTATAAAACTAGTATCGGGTAATAACAGCCGGAGATCGCAAATCCCATTGCGAGAAAACGCGGTTTCTGATAAGAACGGTTGCTTGGCCCTCTAATCTTTGAACATTTGAATCCTTAAATATTTGAACAAAACTCTCTGTTCCCCGCTGTATTGCTCGATCCACCTCTTATGAGCAACGTGTGACCGAAATGGTTTGCTGTCTATACTGATAGCGCTTGATGTCGATCGATGTAAAACTACAATCAATAAATGACTCATTTATGAAGCTCCAGTGGTTTCCTGGGTCAGCAACTCCTACAAAACAGGCGTGGGCCCGAAACACCATAAGAACAAACGAAACATGCTCCGGAACACCAGAAGCCCCAGGGCGTCTCTGAGGCGTCGTTGCGGTCTCCTCATCATCGAAGGCAGAAACCGAGGGAGTTGAGAGTGTGGCGTGTGCACGTCCCGGCGAATCATCTGTGCGCTTGCACGCACGTATAGCGAGCGGATTGCGGTTCGCCACTCCTCTGTCACGGGTCACGTGCATGAGCCCGTAGGATAGAGGAACACGCTTATTGATTCAACACGCAATTTGGATGTATACACTAAAGAGATCGATAACTCTTCTTTACGTGAGCCCTTGTTTAGCATCACCGCTTTCTTTTGTTTTTACATTTCTATGCTCCCCAACGAGAAAAACTGTCCACGCGTCCATCCGTCCGCGTAAGACGATGGCTTTCAAGATAGAGCCCGCAGCAGCAAGCAACTTTATCTTCGTGTTGCCTGGCGCTTGAACGTAAATAAAGGGGCGAAAACAAAGAGCGTGGAGTTATCAGCAGTCGACACTCTCTGTCCGCTTTGCAGATTGATTTAAAGATAAGGTGCCGCGCGGCCATGCCACAGTATACGTTTGATCGGTCCGTGCCGCCACCGGAGTCTTTTGATCCCGGTTCATAATGGTTCGACACGGATGGACAAGACGCTAACGAGCGATAACGGCTTATGATGTTCAGAACCTCATCAGCGCACATGGTGCCACCACCTGCAGTACTTTGCTTGCGTTATCAATGCACCTTGCACCGCCTTCCGCACCAGTTCGGGTCGCAGCAGCGTTGTCGTTTGTAATGGCGGGATCAAGTGTCATAACATTGATAATGACACCGGGCTGTGTGGAGATGAGCAAGTGGCACAATGCTTACGCATACTTTGACAACTCCCAGAGAAGTTTCTGCGTGAATTTTTATTATTTATGTTATGAGTTTGAAGGAGAGGTTGTTGTGTTTAAGTAGTGCCGGCTACTTCAAGTCGCAGACAAGGGAACAAAGAAAGCACCGAAAAACACTCAGGAAAATCGCGAGCACGCATGCTAAGTTCCACACGTGAATAAAAGCACAAAAGAACTGTAAGGTTTAGGCGACGTGGGCTGCATCTTTCTTGTTTATGTTTCATGTTGTAGAAAGAAAGTGTCAGAACAGAATGAAAGACAGCACACTTTCTGTACACCGTTTTGTCGGCGCACCTTGGCCGATGAGCTTAACTATCCTACATTCACCTTTCATGATAATTTATATGCGTGCATGGCACAGCATTAGTCTTTTTTTTTCTTATTTATTTTCCACTCCTACGTTGATATATATGTGGGCACGGTGGAAAGCGGTAGGGGTACGAAGCATACAGACGATCGCCTTTGTTATGCTGTGCTAATATTCAAGTCGCTATAGGTTATAATTACTATAAGTTTTTATAGTTATGGTATCCGATGAACGTGAGCCCTTTGTCAGAAGTTTACAGGTTCAGCGCATTAACATCACTACTGTAGCACATAAGGGGAAGTAGAAGTTTCTCACATTCTAGGAAGTTAAAACGCCACAAGTGCTGTAGATGACACGCTGTGCATGATGTGCATGATCAGTCATAGAATGACGGGTAAATTTTTGAAATCAACTCAACCTGGCAAAATTTTACGGAATGCAACACCGTCTATACAGCAGTTCTCAGTATCTCAAAAAGCATAGAAAGAGGAAGAGATGGACTTTTTATTGAAAACTGGAGACGTTTTCCTAGCATAGCACTCAAGACAAAAATAGTGAGAAATGAGATTTTATTCGCACAGGAGGCACCAGAGACACAACATAACTTGCAGTTAGCCTTCTGCGGTTACCCAGAAGCTTCTGCATGATCAACACACTCACTCGCTAACGCAGAGCTGAAAAAAAAATAAGAAAAAAATATCATCTGTCTGACCTAAACTTTCGAAAAATAAAGTACATTTCTTTGACTGTTTCACCCACTAAATATATACAAAAATGGTTAACTTTGTGTTGCCTAGCTGAACATTGATTACGTGCCCTTTCGTAATCTGCTTTCCGCGAAAATTCCACGTATGTTCTGTGCTACTCCAAAATGCCAATTAACTATACTATGCCGCATTGGGCAAACCGTCACAACAGCGCCGAGAGAATGTCCAGAAGGGTTTGCACAACGTACTTTCCAATCAACCGACGGTTTATATCGGAGCCGAGGCACGTATTAGAGGCTCGCGTAGTGATATGCACCATATCGCACATTCAATCCTCCTGTGCCGCTGGAATTTCGACACTTGCCACACGTGTTTGATACTTTGTTCCGCCTAAGTGATGCAAATATAATGCGCGTTTCAATTCGCAATTGTTTTCATTACGGTAGAGCAAACGAGTGCGAGTCCCGCGAGGCGCCAATTAGTGCCTGAAACTTTCCGACTCCTGACAATGTGCAGCAATTTGACGCACCCACGCTTTTCAGAAGCATTGAAAAGTTAGTAACACCAGTTCATGCTTCAAGTGTGAACGGCGCTTTGCGTTTAGCCTAGCCGCGAGTAGTGCCAGCGTACCTGCATGCCATCGGGAATGCGTGCTTTCTTGTATGCTTGTGCGCGTGTGTGCGCGCGCGCGCGTGTTAAATAAATAAAATAAATTAATTACGTGCCAAAAAAAAACACGATATGATTATAAGCGGGGGATTCCACAATTAGTCCACATTAACTTTTACAACTAAAGATTTTTAAACGTACACCTGAGCGTTTTTGCACTCCGCCCCCATCGGAATGTGGCCGCTCTGTCTGGGATTGAACCCATGGCCTCAAGCTCAATAGCTCGACGCCAAACTCCGAAGACGCATTAGCGCCGTGGAACATAAAAAAAAAAAGAAATGAAGCCAGTGGAGTAACTTTTCTTCTCGGCACATTATGCTTGGGCAAACGATCCGCGTCATCGGTAAGTCAAACAGGACCTTATTAAATTCTCTTCAGAAAGGCATCCCATGAAGAGGGAGTATAATAGACGTCGCTCTCCCGACCTCAGACTTATTTCCGGACGTGTGCTTGATATGTAAAAGAAAAACAAAGAAAATGGAGGTTTGGTTTGAATTGGCAAAGTGTGGATATTTATTTTCAGATTCTTATGTAACCCTAGATGCAGCAGAAGCACCAGAGAGCGCTGACAGAAGAAATTATTTCAGAGTGACGTGAGCAGCACGGGCACAGAATAAATAGAAACAAATCGCACCAGAACGTGCTGCCGTTTCTTGAGTAGCGGCTCGTACTTGTGAAGTAAGTCTCGGGCATCTTATATTCGAGTACTCTCCGATAAAAAAGAAACAATATATTAATGAGCAAGGAATGAAAGCTGAGCCCTGTTTCTAAATTCAGCCTTGCGGATATATACATCTTTATTCTCAGTTTACACAGCTAAGTTCATCCACCGCCAAGAGTATACGGAGAGCTGGCTCTCGTTGATGACTAAGCTGTCGATAGTTCGACCGAATCTTATCCTCTTTCGCTAATTATCCCGGCCGTCCCACATACAAAAAATTTGGAAAGAAAGAATGAAAGAAAAAACACTGTTTCTGCACTTTGGTGCATGATTTCTCACTTTTTTCTTTCCTTTCCCACCATTTTTTGAATTTTTTCTTCCCTCTGTGTGGCAGCAGGGGCACTGAGAGTTATCGATTGCTTTAAGTTTCTTCTCAGCCCATCCCTGGCGTCTCGTCTTCTTTTGAAGCCATTCCTTCGTTGTGAGTAGAATCAGTTTTTTAGTGGCGCAGACACCCTCGAAGACTTCGCCAACCTAATTACCGCAGGCGCGACTGCTAACTTTATTGCTGCGGACCAAGAGCTATCTATAGAAGCAACTGCATGCGTCCACCCGAACACGTCGCGCTCTCCGGCCGAGCATTTGTCAGACAAAGCGCATTCTCCGGAGTCGTTTCAGCTTCGGTGGCTCGCGAACGCTTCTTTGCAGCCCAAGGTCATTTTTATTCGCTGAGAATGCGGTTAGCAGCGCGACCTTATAGCACTGCTTATCGCTCTTTTTGCCATGCGGCTCCTGACCTTGTGACTGCGTTCCTGACACAATCGTGCGCTGTCTAATCGCGTTTACGTTCTTCGAGGACTCGTGTATATGCGACTTGTCAAGCGTGTTCAGGACTTGGATGTTGTGCCTCGCACAATACTTACTTCAGTAAGTCACGAAGAAGCCTCGCTATAGGATGAACGGTTGGGCTATTTGGTACTTCATCATTGATCGAAACATGGAAAATATCTCTGCGTAATAGAAAGACACTGGAGAAGAATATATTAAGCTAGTTGCATTTTATCGCTGCTCTTATGTGTTTATCTTCCTGTTTCGTCATCACAGTCCTTTAGTTTCCCCAATGAGGAATCTTAAACACGTGCAACGTTATCTAAGTTATATAAAATGCGGACGCAAAACTGCGCATTCATGAGTTCTATCGAGAAAAATCTGAAGAATCTATTTCGCAGAATTAGAAGATGATAGCGTGTTTTCTGATAAATTATCCAATTATCGCATCACCTGACAGCCCCCCCCCCCCCCCCCTTTGCCACCACCACACCTACCCACACCACACCACACACACCCTCCCTGGTAATAACAAGTTATACCTGCCTTTGTGAACATGGTTCCATGTATCTAAACGCTTCCGCGTGCTTTAGAGCTATCAGAGCTGATGATGATTCCACAGTCGATTTCTAATCATTCCCGCATTACTAGTATGAAAAATTTAATGAGTGAACAACATATGGAGGAATGTTTCAGTGTAGTTGTGAATGTTGCTCTTGCCATGCCTATTGAGGTATAATGCTGATAACCAGTGACAACACACACACACAATAGTGTTCCAGACACACATGTAAAGCACGCCTTGGATTCTGCCAACGTCCCCCTTCTCCAAAAAACGCCAAAGTTTTCTGTTTGGCCTGTGAGTGAAACATTATCATCGCGATAGGATGTATCTTGAATAAAAATACGACAGATAAAAAAAATTAGTTGTAATCTGGCTATATTGGAAAAGCGACATTTTGTTACACTGGATGCATTCTTTTTTTGCGTTTCCTGCACGTTGAGACAACGTGAGAGATGTCGAGCGCTTCACTTGATCCTGCTAGCAGATTTGGGTTCAGAGGGAAAGAGGGAGGGCTGACAGCTTTCAGACGCGGGGAAGCAACAACCAGTGTTTATGAAAGCAGAATGCACTGATTAACGCGTCGGTCGATATCAAGATTAATTTAGCGGAAACAGGACGGCACATGTAGGAAACAGGACGTAGCGCTATTCTCAGCTCACATGTTTATTTGCATAACACGTACTCTTGCATAGAAAGCGGGCAAGATAATCAAGTGCACGGCAACAACCATTACTAAGAAACGCACAGGAGAGCTGCGCAAAATGCAATTACTCCCGAGAGCAGATGACAGAGCTCTGCTTGTGTTAGTGTTGCATCTGTTGCTATTTTGAGCAGCTAGTAATTTCCTGGAAGGATTTCACTATTCATTGGCAAATGAATAAATTGTTTGCACTGGTGTCTGGTTTGTGCATTCACATTGCAAACGGTTCCTGTCTAATAATAGGGGTTACGTTGGTAAACATCTCAGATCATCGCTACATCGTGTCTTCGTGTAACCTCCTGTTTACGAGAATGTTTGTGGATTCCAGGAAGGGACCCGGATAGTGCGAAAGTAGAGCTTCCACACTTGTTTCTCACAATTATCTGCTACAACAAATTGATGGACACGTGCTGGCACGTAATTATGTCCCGGACACAATCAATCGCGCAGAACAATCTTGTGTTTGGACTACCGCACTATACCCGGCCTGAAGAAACAGCCACGGCTATCTGCCAACTAGTAAATAAGTTCAATTTTGTATAATTTCCGGACCGATCTTTCTATGAGATGAATCGAAAAATAAAACCGCATACGAAGAGTATTAGTGAACACTAGGCACCCGCTGTTGCGCCACAAAAGCTTATTAATCCTAATCGACACCTAGGGAGCCGGAGATATGCGACAAGTCAGTTTGAAATCACACGCCCGCACCAAACTACCGTTTTCATCGACCCTCATTGTTCTTCTTAGGTGGAGCGGTACCCTCCATCAAAACAAGTGTCAAGCATGCATAGGGGAGTCACTCCGCCTATGAAATACCGGCGTGACCCAAAAAAGTAACCGAGAGTTAATTAGAACGATCCAAATCCTTCAGATCATTCATTCGTTACCGATCTCTCCGGAAAGCCGCATAGCGGAAAATCTGTGACCTACAATGCTGCCGAATGTTCCACGGACCCCTTTTCCTTGGTTTTATTACAACGACCGGTGGCAACAATGGAATGTAGTCGATGCAAGAACAAAGCTCGAGAGATTACCGCAGATCGTCACAATAGTAGGACCTAATCCTGCCGAAACAATGGCGCTTCAGCGACACAGTGCTGTGTGTTATGTTTCGCCAGTTCGAGGTGCCTCCGGCATCGAGCGTCTGCCTCGCAGTCTGGTGCGCAGCGATAACGCTGCTCGAAATTGTGCCCGCTAGAGCGGACGTTAATTCAACACTGCCCGCGGCTTCCCGCTACTGCTGTTAGAAACGTTTTACCGTTGTTGTTGGGGGCGTACGATGTGGAACTGTGGGCTATAGCAAAACTTAGACCGTTGACGCAAAGACAGCCAATATATATTCTTTGCAAGCCGGGGACAGCGAAGTCGGCAAAGTATTGATGTAAAAAATTACAGGAAAACCACAGGACCGTTGTGATGCCTCGAACCTTACGTGCGCACTACGCATAGAGAGTTCGTACGTGTCCTTACAGATGTGCATAAAGGTAGTGAAATTGGTGCAGCACCGAAGATAATTTCGAGTTTGCGTTTGAGCGAAAGAAAGAAGCGGAGAAGGACCAGACGAACCAGAGGTACATTTGGTTGCCTTTCACCCAAGTACTCGATCGTAAGATGTCAGGCTGCGTTATGCTGAAGGCGAGATCGGTATTTCTAGTCTCATATGAAGCAAATATTTTCCTGGTGGCTTGGTGTGACGGAAACGTTTCTGGGATGACGTTACAGGTACACCGCGGTCTCTGGTGTATTGAGTGCTCGCGACGATTAGTTTATATTTTCAGCCTCGATGGTGAAGCGTTGCTTCATCCTCGTTACTAACGGAATGATGCGCTCGATTGCATATGGTTGTTGCAGCGTGGATATTTATTTAGATAGTGTTTGTTGTTCCGTTGCATGGTTGTATAGTTAACAGAGCAGGTGACTGGCGCATCTGCAACGGGAATACAGATGACTTTATGAACACGCCGACGCGTCACAGGTGTGCTGTCATACTTTCAGTCAAGTCAGGCGATGACGTAGTTACCCCGAAACGTAAGTCTGTGGGGACCTCGAGAAAAATCGCTCCTGTGGCAAAAATTTTGCCTCTAAAAAGAAAGAGAAACGAAAAATTATGCAAGCCTTATAAGCGTAGGGTGACGATAAAATTTGGACTTTTGTTCAATCTGGTTTTTAAGCACTTGCTCTATGTGGCGCAACCACCATTGAAGCGGCTACGTACAGGTAAGTCCAGAGAGTGGAAGCGAGGAAGCGGGTGTGAAAATGCTTTGAGTTGCCCCTGATTAGTGTGCTGCATGTGTAAGCGCTGCAGTGATGCACCTGCTTCTTTTCGTATTATTAGACCTCGTGTAACGTGCCCTTTTTTGTGTGGGTGTTCGTGTGTGTGTGTGTGTGTAAGCGATGCAGATATCTTTGGACGTGGTAAAACACATGCGGAGGTCGACATCTGCGGAGATGTCGCAAGAAATTAATGCATTAAAAGCACAATGCTTGATTTCCTGACACCGGAAATTTGTTATGCAACACTCTGTCGCCAGAGTTCGACGCACATGACGCCAATGCGACGCTAATCAGAGTCATGATAATATATATAAACGAAATAAACGTGATCATGGATGCGTGAAAATTACGATGAATGTTTTGATGGTTATCTTGTTGCAGCTACTCACTGTAAAAAATAGCAATAAAGGAAGAAAGAAATGAGAGAGAGAGAGGGATATCATTATCATCATCAGCCTATATTTATGTCCACTGGAGGACGAAGGACTCTCCCTGTTATCTCCAATTACCCCTGTCTTGCGGTAGCTGATTCCAACTTGCGCCTGCGAATTTCTCTGGTCATCGCCTGACCAGCGAGGGATATGGCGAGCAACAACTAAAAAGAAAGTCAGAAAAAGAAAATTGACGCTGTTCTCACCGTGTCTGATTGCAGTTTATCGGACAGAAAGGCTGCTGGTCTCTTATCCCTTATCAAGAGAGAAAAGTAGTTTTTCCAATGAGATCGTCTCTATCTGTCTTCTTCTTTTCAGGCACGTGGTATTCGATGGTTCTTGGAACAGTGAGCGTCCGTGAAATCGACCAAAGTGGTACGCAAAACTTTGACGGGCGTTCGCGATGCGATAGGTAAAAGGCATAGCTCGCGAGGAGAACGCGAGTGAGAGTGAAGTATACAGGAAGCCGTTGAAGAAAGGCAAACTGGGATGCTGGCTTGCAGCGAGACGGCTCTTGGTGGCTTGAGTGGGGAACAAGTGGCAGCTTTATTTACTCCAGCTAGCGGGAGACGGGTGTGTGGGCAGCCTGTTTGCCGAACAGAATGTTTACAAAGGACTTGGCGGTTCCGCGCACAGGCTGCTTGTTGGTCTCGGAACGAACGCTTCCGTTATGATGCTGACCGCTTTTGTGTCGATTATCTGCTCGAGCAATTTACTATGAATGCACCCTTCGAATGTGTTCGCGCTGAGGGATTAAATCTAGAAGGCGACACTTACTAATTGCTTGCGCGCGTGTGACTAACCATAACGTCACTGAATTACTTATATGGAATTTGAGCGATAGTTGCTTTCTATCCCGCGCCAAGAAGTAGACTGTTAAAAAAAAAAAAAGGTTGTTGCAGTCACTAACTCTAGGTTGTCGAATTGGTTATCACATGTACTACTAAAGTGTTGGTAATCGCAGTTAATGTCGGTAGCGTTAGTAAAATTTACTAACTATCCAAAGCAGTTTTCGTTACCAATGAGGCCTATTCACTCCAAAACGTAGGGACTGTTACTAACGCAATCGTATTATAATATTTTTGTAGTAATGTACTTTGAAGGTACATCAGAAGCATGGGGCCCATCCGGTTTGAAGCGTTGCGTACATGTCAACAATACGTTGCAATTTGATTCTGAAAAGAAAAACGCACATAATTTAAATCAGGAACCACATTTTCTTGTATTCACACTTTCTTGTAATTTTGTCATATCTTGTATTTTACACTTTCTTGTATTTTTGTGACATCCGTTACGCCAATAATTAAAAGTGCGCCACAGGGATACCACAAACATTAACAGCGGCTAATTACACTGCACAAAATTCCACTGCACTGGTCGCGTAGTTGTTACCAGAGCTCAAATAAATGTTTTTTTTTTTAGTTCACAGTTTCGCCATCGAACTGCTTACAAATCTATTTTAAAAACTGCATCAAAACCCAGCTGACGACGAGCATCGACGGTAATGCGTTTAGCATGGAATCAATATATATCAATATAGTGACACAACGTATTGCCACCGTGGAAACGAGATATGTATGAGGCGTGTACTGGAGCGGTATAGTCCTCTTCCGCCCTTCGATGATGATGATGATTGGTATTTTCTTTGAAACTGGGTCGTAACGAATAGTCAACGAGCCTGCTCGTGTTAATTAGGTATGCTAAACGTGCTTTTCTTTCTACCATTTTTGTTATACATCTAATTAACCTTCCTTCTCTTCCTCGACACTTCTCCATAGATCTACCATGTATAGCTACCTATGCAGTTAACGGATGCGGCCGTATCAATAGCTTCCCTGCTTTTCTTTCCACCAATAGTGCAAACATGTCTTTGCTTATCTCGACTACTGAACAGTTCATGCTTCCGTTCACTTGAAATCCAAGCGCCCCTGGAAGGTGTACGTTACCTACGGGTTTCCACTGGATGAATGAATACCTTCGCATTCAATTAGTATCCGCTGAGCGGTCTCCGGATGTTTGCTGCAGCAGAAACATGCCTCATATCTTGCTGCGAATATTTTCTCCGGTAATGTTCTCCGTAAGAACACTCAGCGAAGAACACTTCCTCATGAATATTCAGTGGTATCTGGAGGCGCCGCCGTGATGCCTGCGCATGACTGCCCGAAATGCATGGCGCGCCGGTGTTTGCGAATGCCGAGAAACGCGTCATGCGGCAACCGGGCTCCTCTCTCGCGCTTCTTTCTAGGCACGCCGCGCCATCTAGTGCCGCTGCCGAGAAGTCCGCGCGTGGCCTCAGAGACGAGAGGCGTGGCGCACCGGTGCGTGCCAACGCTGAGAATTTTCCCTCCCCTGCCGCACAACCAGTGGCACATACACAACGATCCACATACTCGGCGAGAGCTTTACTGAAGAGCGGCACACATACTCAGTGCATTCATGGCGCAGCTCGCTAAAGTGTTGGCGTGAAAGACGTTCATTGAAAAGCGGAGGTCCTTGAGGAACCTGGGTGACGTGGGTTTGATTCTGCCCATCATCGGAGAAATTTAAAGGATCCTTTTTGTCATATATAGATAGCCCCCGCAATGTTCATGAAATACCCTAAGAATACTAATGCAGTAAAAAAAAACATCCAACAAAATGAAGTAAATAAAATACGGACTGCACTTACGGCGCTCGAGCTCTGGTAGGGGAAGCCACGCCCTATGTGCATTCAAGAAATGCTCCAGGTCACATGACAAACCACTGAGTACGCAGTGGAATGAGTTCTTCCTTTTTTTTAACGCCAACTGAGTGTGAATAGATAATGAATATTCAGATCACGTATTATGGTACCATGTATTTTTACTTCTTTATTAGAAACGACGGCGTATTCTAATTTTAAATCAGGCGCGGGTTTCTATTTTCTACATTTTGTCCCCACTACAAAGCCAAACATTCATGTACAGGGCATTTGATTCCCGCAACTAAGTTATTTCTTTGAATGATTTGTTTTCTGTATTCATTTGCATGTCCCTTTTCCGAATCACAGTCGCACTATATAGTAAATACTCGTACGTACTCTTTTTGGTCAATTGCGCTCTTTTTGCAATGTTCTTTTCAACTTTGCCTGTACTTAACCTTTTTGTTGTTTGTGCTCTGCACATGCTGTTACTAGGGAGAAGTAAGAGACCTGGGCGCTTTTTTCTGCGAGTTTAACCTTATTTCCAAATCCTGATTTCAAGAAAACAGATGAAAAAAAAAAGTCCTATGAACTCACTAAGCTAAAAGAACGACTGTTTATTTGCGCGCAGCTTAGCGCAGATTTATTTCGTCAGCCAAACTTCAACATGACCATAGCTGAAAGGCAACGTACACAACATCTTCACTCCAAAATGAGTGCTGTCGAGACTATGGGCTCATTGCAGTAGCTCTTAAGAAAGCATGGCGCCTGATTGGCGCTTCCAATCTAACTGCCCGCACACAGGGTTCAAGTACTTTCGCTCGGCCGCACATTTGATCGAAGTGTCCATTGATCAAAGCTTGCGAAAATTCGCGCACTCTCCCAGCTTCGGATTTAAAGTTGTTCTAATATTTGGCGATATCGGAGTGGCTCAGCGAATCAAGGACTCTATCAAGAAAAGGATGAGGTCTATGTTTTTTTGTTTTCTTTTTAAAGTTTTTTTTTCTGAAAGCTTTCCTGTGAAGGCTTCTGTGGACTGGCGTGCTCAACGCATGAAATTGCTTTGAAAGTCGATCTGAAGGCCAGCACAAAAGGTTAGGCCTGTGCTTGGTGGTAGCGTTTCGACAGGCAGAACCATCCCCATCGTAGTGTCTTAGTGGTTATGACGTTTCGCTGCTGATCACGTGGTAAAACGTTCGATATCCGGCCACTGCGACGACATGGGAGTGGCGTACAAAGGTGATCACGTGCAATGCTTTGGGTTTAAATAGTGTATTTCTTCTAATTTTGTCTGCCTATAGTGTAGAACAATGAGGTAAAACGTGGGACTGAATCAACGTGGTAGAATAAAGGCAGATCATAGTTTCTTTCTGAGAATGCCACCAATTGCTCCAAAACAAGTTGGAATATCTCCCTTTTCATTCTTTTTAAGCGCAGAATTGCGATTATCGCAATTCTGCGCTCACGTTACTATACGCCAATTTACCTAATGAGTACTCTTCCTCGTCTTTTTAAAACTTGTAGCGTCATTTAAATCAAGTCAAGTGTGGGCTTCAAGTTAAGTTGCATTTCTGAATACGGGAGGCGGCGGGGGGCTTTCGTTTCACCACCTCTCGAGCTGACGTTTAGGGAACACGTTTGTCGCTAATGTCTGCTGCGCGTCTCTCATCGAGAAGCGGTGTTTCGTCTTGCCGCTTCACCACAGAAGCTTCATTTAGAACGGGTGCCGCAGTGAGTGGGGTCGGTTTTTTTTTTCTCGGACAAAGAAGATCTACTAAAGAAAGCGACACAAGTTAACCAAGAAAATGGAAGAAGCAAGCCTCGGAGAATGGTGAGGCATACACCCGGGCCAAGACGAACGCTGCATTGAATAGACTCAAACAGTTCATGTGCATCCGGCCGTCCTTTGAGTTTGCAGAGATGTCAGTGCACTGGCCGTTTCTTCTTTTTTTTTTCTCCGTCAGAATGCGGCTACAGCGACTTGAAATTGAGCCCGTGACCTTGAGCTGAGCTGACAACCACTCGTACGTCAAATGCATGCATTCCAAATTAAGGCGCTAAGCAGCTCGCCAGATCTATACCAGCCGAAACGGTGCTTATATCGGTTCAGCGGGTCCTTGCGCTGCATAGCAGACCGGAAAATTGTCTATTCGAGTGGACAGACGTGCGTGGATTAAAGAACCAAGACGCGCGTTTCTGCATTGTCAGCTTGCTTTGGGGAATGCAAAAACGGCCGTGTGCTTGCGCTGTAGTATAGGCTTAAGAACCCCAGTTGGTCTAAATAAATCGGGAGCCCTCCACTACGGCGTGTCTCAAAATCAGAACGGGTTTTGGCACGTAAAATCCCAGAAAGAAGAAGAAGAATGGGGAACGCAGGAAAGAAAAGTGTGGGGGGGGGGATGTAAGGGGGGAGGGGGGGGGCGCTGAGCTAGAACGGGTGCCTAATCCTTTGCAACCTTTGTGCAAGGAACCGTTCAGCGTTCTGTGGTGCGAAAGAAACCCATCGTCAGTGGAGAACGTGCGCCAGGCCCGAGCATCGCTCCCCACTCGACCAATTATGCAAACGATGCATCATTGCCGCGTGGAGCAGCCATCCATGCAGCAAGGAGCGCAGATGCGCTCCGCGAAGCCGCCGACCCGGACAGAGTCTCAAAATGGGTAGCGTAGCCGATAACCACCTTCGAAATGGCGTTCTTTGTTTGCAGCTTAGAAACGAACGGTCAGGTATCCGTTCCCCGAAGCTCAAGAATCTGGGTTGAGTGCGTAGTTGCTGACAGAATTGCGAAGCGCGCGGCGGCGCCTCTTCAGTTTGGTTGTTCTCTCCGCACGTGGTCGAGATGTGCTGTGTTTTCTTCTCAGAGAGAGAGTCATGTCTTCGCCGCTTCGCTAAACAAAACGAGTTGCAAGTGCAAGAGTGCACATTGATGTCGTGGAAAAAGAAGTCTCGAATACATTGTTAACATTGAGTAACTCACTTCGCCGGCAAACTGGGAAACGTTGGTATGCAGAAGTCGGGCGAACATTAAAGGCAAACAGAAAAGCTTGAAGGCACGCGCGGGTGTATAGTGCACTCTTCGGCGTATACGACGGAATGCCCGATGTCTCTGTTGGTGGCGCTAGCGATGTGGAAGTTGTTTGTCACGTACCATAGACGCCGGGAGTTATAGGCACGCCGTACCTAGCACTCATATAACAATAGATGGCACTACGATTTAATTTAAATGGTCTAGAAATAATCTTTTTGCCTTTTGTTTCGGTAGGCCCGACCATGTCACAATATTTCCAACTCAATTTTCTATCTCGTGGTTTGGAGTATAACAGTTAAAAAGAAAAACAGAAACTTGGTGACTCGGCCACAATTGAAAGCAGAACGAACACGGTTATCGAATAAGCTGGAGAGTTGAAAGCGTTGGAGAGACGCGACTTACAAAGCAGAAAGGATATTGCAAGTACACCCTTGATCATGAGCTAAAGCTTCTACTTTCTTTTGTAGATAGATATAGTATGCAATAATGCACTGAAATGTGATGGAACACTCAACGCCGCATATGCAGCTTAACTCTGCCATCGCACCGTTACATCGAAACGCCATTAGTTTAGGTCCCTCTCGTTTCAGTCAGCCTAAGTATGCGTGCAACTACGAAGGCTCCATTAAGGAGCAATCCGTCCACATCACTTCCATGCTACAGCTATATCGACTCGTCCTTCGCAGACGAATATGCGTATCCATGTCTCAACGCCTCGTAAATCGTGTGCTTGTGCTACTGCACCGATCTATGTAGCGTGATTGCGTAGGTATGCAGAAAAGACGAGAACGTGTTTAATTTCCCTCTCTCGTTTCTGTAGCACTAGAAGCAAGTTCTGCAAGTCGGGGTGACGTTTCCTAACCTCCATCGTTGAGCAACGTGCGCCCACTTGCAGAAGCTGTTCTGGGTACACGAGAGGCTGATCGATCACCGACCACAGCGGTCAGTGCTATATTGCTCAGCCGACAAGGCAAACGTTTTCTGTGGAAAAAAACACATATATACGACCATCTAGATACAGCAGGAAAACTTAGATTTACCCGATTATTCCTGACTGCGGTTTAATCGTTGTCATCGGTGCTCTTCTGGCATGCTTTAGTCTGAACGCAGCCGTATTTTGCATAGCAATAGCTTTGAAGCACACTGCACTAAGAGGGAAGGCGATACCTTTACCTGCGAACCTACAAGCTTCTCGCAGCTTCTTGGCCTGCTATTTCCACACAATATGGTGGGATTTAGACCTGCACTATCCACACAGGATGTCATGTTCCTTATCAAGAGACAAATTATTGACAACTACACCAGGAATACTAGAGGCATACTAGCTCTAGACCTGGCCAAAGCTTTTGAGAATATCTCGCACAAGTTTGTGCTTGAGGTGGTCTTGGATATGGGGCTGGGACAACGTTTCCACGCGTACGTTAGCTCCTTTCTCAGGGATCGCAGGGCTGCCATCAAGATCGGTCAAGTCAAATCCGAGGAGTTTACCTTGGGAGCGAGAGGCACCCCACAGGGGGCAGTCATAGCTCCTCTACTCTCCAAAATTGCCATGAAGGGCCTCTCGGAGCGACTTGCCATGGTGCGCGGGAATAACCATGCTCTCTACGCAGACAATATCACCGAGTGGTGCATGGGACGGACTGACGCCGGGGTAGAGCAGGCGCTTCAACAGGCACTAGACATCACGGAGAACTTTCTAGTCGGTTTGGGCCTGAGCCTGTCACCGGCTAAGTCCGAGTTATTACTATACAGACCCACCCGACAAGGGGTGAGGAACTTCACTCCTTTAGAGCAGATTCCCATAGCTCTATACACACGGCATGGGCTGATGATCCCCAGGGTAGACTCCATCAGGATCCTGCGACTCCTACTGGAGTCCAAGGGGGGCAACTGCCAGACTATAGCCCGCATCACCTCCAAGACGGAGAACATGCTTAGGCTTATACTCAGGGTCTCGAACCGCAGGGGCGGGCTGGGCGAGAGCAATCTCCTTTGGCTCTACCATGCGTTTCTCATAAGCCACATTAATTACGTCGCTTCGGCACTGCACAGGTCTAAAAGGGAAGAGGCAAAAATCGATGCACTAATGCGCAAAAGTATAAAGCGAGTTCTAGGCTTGCCTATTACCACCAGCACCGAGAAGCTCATGAAATTAGGCATGCATAACTCCCTCTCGGAGGTGATCGAGGCCCAGCAGATGGCTCAGGTCGTGCGTCCATCGTCCTCGCGGGCTGGTAGGCGCATTCTGGAATCCATAGGCTGCGGTCTTACGGAGACTAACGAGCGTAAAGTGCCCCCTCAATCAGTGGTACGTTTACGGCAGCTCCACTTCCAAGAAATGTCCTCCCGCAATACAATGTAGGGCGCCGCATAGCTCGGGCCCGTTCTTTATTAAAATTGGTTGCAGATAGTCGGGATCTCAAAGCCTTTGTCGATGCAGCTCAGTACGTGCGTTCCAATTGCTTCGCAGTGGTTTCTGTTGACCATAGTGGCAAACTCCTATGTTCTGCCTCGGTTCGAAATGTTTCGGCAATGGTGGCTGAGCAAATGGCCATCGATATAACAATGAAGGACCCGTCGCGTCCAAATATAATCACGGACTCGCGGTCCGCAGCTAGGGATTTCGCTTCGGGCTCGATCGCGCGGGAGGCAGCGGCCATCCTCGGCAGCGAGGGGGCTGCCGGGTTTCACATCATAAATTGGTTCCCGGTCCACATGGGGGCCAACATACATCCCGATGTTCCCAACGCCAATGAATTTGCCCATGACCGTGCGCGAGGTTTCGCTCACCGCGGCGATCCCGGCGGATTCGAAGGCGGGGACGCCTGCAGGTACAGGGACTCGCTCCTCACTTTCCACCAGATCTTGCCTCATTATCATCTTTCTCGGAGGGCTTTTCCACTTCCTCACCCTAGACTCACTCGATCGCAATCGACGGCCTTTAGGATGCTCCAAAGGGGGTCTTTTCCTTCGAGGGGCAGATTCAGTCACTTCTCGCCCAACATCGAACCGCAATGTCCGGACTACGGAGAGGCGTACTGCTCATTAGCTCATATGCTCTGGCAATGCCCTGCGTTACGCGACACAGAGTTCAACAACGAAGAGGACTGGGAGGAAGCCCTTAAAAGCGGCGACCTCTCGGTTCAACTTCGGGCTGTCCAGAGGACCTGCGAGAGGGCGGAGGGCCACGGTCTTCCGGTCCCTGCGTCGGAGCGGCCGCGACTGCTACCGACTCCCCCTGAAAGGGGGTGTCCCAACGCAGTTCCTCGGGACCTGAATAAAAGTTATTGGTCTGTCTGTCTGTCTTGGCCTGCGGGTACGTGTGAAGGCTGACACCGGGCTCCGTTGCGTATGCGTACGGCACTGCGGTACCGAGCAATAGCCTACCATATCGGACGCCTTCATAGGCAGCCACTGTCTATTATAGTGCTTTCAGGTGCTGTCAAGCAGACACCCGAAGCGGGAAAACGTCCCCACTTATTCACAACCGTAGCGCAGGTGGGACTAAACGATTGTTTTCAGTTTGTTTCGGCACTTCCGAAGCAGACGACGCGGCCGCTGTGTCCACGTGATCCCTCATACAACATCACGCCGATGGTGGCGCCGGCTTTTCCAGAGGTGGAGCTCGCCCTCAATATACCAAGTGAACCAGACGCCACAACATACTATGTGGCACATACCCACATATCTAACGCGGGTATGAGCCACACGTGATTTCCTTCTTTCTTTCTTTCTTTCTTTCTTTATTTCCTACCTTCCATCCTTCTTTCTTTCCTTCTTTCTTTCTTTCTTGTCCCTGGTTCATACCCGCATATCCAAAGCGGGCATGCGCCACACGTGATTTTATTATCGTTAATCATGACGTAACTATCGAGAATGTGATGTTATTGATGTCATGATATGCTAGTCATACATTCGTACCCTTCCATGCCAAGTTTGGTGTATACCAAGTGAACGAGTCGCCACAAAACGAGAGGCCACAAGATTGTTGCCTACTTCCGGTGTACATGGACGCGATCTCCTGGAACCTAGCCCTTAACAGATTCGTGTGCGAATGCGAAAGCATTATAGCCCCTTTGGTGAAACCTTTAGTCAGTCAGATGGCTGCGACGTCACGTGTGCAGTCGCGCACACACTAGGCACGCCTTTAGTTAGCCAAAACCGTAGACCGTCCATGGGGCCGGGAAAGCCTGCTCGTCTAGCACCCCGGAGGCCCGGATTCGATTCCGACCCAGACCGAAATGTTACAGGAAGCTCCCTGATAAATTTGGCTTCAATCCGAGCATTGTTTACGTGTTCTTATTTTTTGCGCCGGCGGCCATTTTTGGCACTATCGCTCGGGCACGCCGCCGCCGAAGCCAGATTTTCGCGTAATGGGGCATATAATGCTTTCGCATTTAATATCGCTGTAATATGCGTTTCTACGCATTGCATTGCAAACTGGAATTGACATTCGAGAAATTCTGACCCGTGAAGCACATTATTCCGCTCGCCGCTATCTCCAAAGAAATCGCTGTGCAGTTTTGAATCACTTCGTGCGGCACGAGGACAGTGACAGTAGCGGAGAGTCCACTCAAATAAACCTCATTCAATTCATGGGGAGTGCAGTAAATGAAGAACTAGCAGCTTCTTCATGAAGTTAGTACGCAAGAAGAAAACTGTGCTCTGTCTCCAGGAGCACTTGTGCATAGGATCCCAGTAAACAGCTGGAAGAAGTAGAAGTCCCAATGTCTGACTCGGAAAGCGCGTACGATTTAGAAAACACGGGAGTACTAAAGCTGCGACGCCACTGCCACGGTGTAAAAAAAAAAAAATGCTGATTAGTGCGCTTGCGCATTCAACTTGTCGCCGCCGGTACGTCGCACTCTTTTCGCCCCCACTATTAGCAGAGCTCTTAGCTGCCTTGTTTATAGGAGTTTCTGTCATACCGTCACTGTCCATATTAGCGAGACTAAAGTACATGGGCTTCTGCGAGCTCTGTGCTTTTCCTACCCGTCAACTGTCGAGACAGTGAGTTTCCATATTAGCCAGGCGCAAGAACATTGGAAATGTTTGGTGCCTGCAAACGTTGTCAATGAGTTGAGTCACCCTTATTAACGAGGGTCATAATAACGAGGCACGGATGTATCTTCAATTTTCCAAAGCACAGCGTCGCGAAATTCTTTCTCATAAAACTGTAACTGAAAACACGCGCGCCTGAGAGAGGTATAATAATAACACAGGTCCGCTTTGCTATAGATTCGCACGCGGGGGCTTTGAAATAGGAGAGCTTGAGCAACTTTTCGAGTGTCTGCGCTCATCTATCTAAATTAAGGGCACCCTATATAAAATGACAAGTGTGCGCGTAATGAGAGGAATTTCGATGCATTTGCGCTTTTTCTGGTTTCATTTTTTTTCCTGACAGAAACTAAATACCTAAATATTCCTATAGCGTTATTTCGCCATCTCGTCGAGGATCAAAGAAAGCAACCGCGCACTTTGCGCTACACCACAGTAGGAGATAGGGTGAAAGCAAGAAAAGTAACTCGCTTGGCGAAACGTCTAGGTACTTCCCTGCCCGGCGGGGTCTGTTACCACCGCAAATGATGTGCAAACCTCGGCAAGAGCTGCTGCCCTGCATACGTTCAAAGTAATCGAGGCCCCGCGGAAAGTGCAACAGTGACTCCTCCTCGGGTGCCAGCATGGGTGCAACTGCCGAAGAATAAAATTTCGGAGGTGAAATGCGCGTCTATTCATTCATTCATTCATTCATTCATTCATTCATTCATTCATTCATTCATTCATTCATTCATTCATTCATTCAAATAACTTTATTGAGTGCCCTGCGATTTGGTGGGGTGGGCCTAGACCCCGCCTAGGCTTCGGCCAAGGGTTGTTGGCCCTTGGCGGCTTCCTCGGCTCGCTGGACGCGTTCAAAAAAAAAAAAAAAAAGGACTGCCTTGATTTTTGATGACCTTACTAACTGATCGATTGATTTCGATGATTTTGATTGGAAATACTGGCAACTATTACGATATGGTATAGTTATTATGTCTGTAAATACAGCAAAAGAATTATCACCGAATTATCAAGAGGCTGTAGTGCTCTTCTTGTGGTGGTATCGATCGAGGGAGAATGATAAATGAGGGGCAGAGAGGTTAACCAGGATTGAGCCCGGTTGGCTACCCTACACTGGGGGAAGGAAAAGGGGAGGGAAAGATTAGGAGAAGAAGAGAAGGTCCACTGTGGATGTGGTAAGAGTTTTCTCCTCTCCATCACTGACGGTCACTCAGTCCTAATCACAGACAAAAGGTGCACTGACAATAGCTGTGGATGAGCTTGCGAGTGTTTGATGTATGTTTCAAAGGCCCCGTAAAATGGTTTCAAAATTTATTATGCGTTGAGGAGTTTTTTTTTGAGTTATTAAATACGTTTAGTGTGCTTGCGCATGTCCCCGCACCATCGCAAAAAAAAATAATTGTGTGATAACTAAGCATTCCAACAAAGACGAAATATTAAAGAAAACGTCTTTGCAGCAACTAGGAGAATTCACACAGTAACCGAAGCATTTTTTTTTCTTCTTATACGCCCTGAGAACACGACATGGTTGACGGAGTTTAACTTCTCAAAGGAATACTCATGCCACAATCTATGCCTTAGTGAAGGGCTCAGGAATAACTTTGACAAGCTCGTGTGTTATTAATATGCACCTAAATTCATTCACAGTACCGTTTTTGCATTTAGTTCCTATCTAAATTCGGTCGTGGTAGCCGGAAAACGAACCCGCGACCGTGTACACAGCAACACTATAGCAGAAGGAAGGCTGGTACTTTTATTTGCAAAAAAAAAAAAAGCACTTTCCCAACGTAAAGCTTGAACCCGTAACTGCGCTTTCCGATATCCATGTCTCTCCGATGGTCGCCAAGCTGATCGCTACGCCTCACCATTATTCTCCGAGAAACGGTATTATTACCGTGTCTGAGAAAAAGTATCCTTCGAGTGGTGGCCCACTGCACCCTGTTATCTGAAGCCCAAATCGCAAGAGGCTGACGCAACCGGACTGAATAATATTGTGCAGTACTGTGGAAAGCACGAGGTGGCCACAAGAGCGAAGCAGATAAAGATAGCCGGCCACTTGTGCCTACTCACTCAGTAAAGTGAGTGAAAGAACAAAATGATTTCGAAATAAGAAAACGTAGAAAAATCTCCAACAGTTACCTCAATTGAAGGCGCACATTCCACATTTTAATGCTAAAAAATTATAGGGTTTACGTGCCAAAACCACCATCTGATTATGAGGCACGCCGTAGTGGTTGACTCCGGAAAATTTGGGCCACCTGGGGTTCTTTAACGTGCACCTAAATCTAAGTACACGGGTGTTTCCGCATTTCAGCACCCATCGAAATGCGGCCGCCGTAGCCGGGATTCGATCCCGCGACCTCGTGCTTAGCAGCCCAACACCATAGCCACTAAGCAACCACGGCGGTTCACATTTGAATGTAGCGCCTGCAATACATTCCTTCGTTCTGCTACAGGAAGTAGCAGACCTCTTTCCACAGTCTTCGCATTCTGTATAAGTTTGTGGCAGGTAAGCTATGTCAGCAGCGCAGCACCACGCTAATTGAGGGGTGTGTGGTCAAAGTTTCATGCTTCGCTAAGTACAAAAATAGGTTCATTAGTGTGTTTATTATAAAAAATATGATATTAAATAACAACGAAAGACAAGGGGCCCAGGAATGTGCCCCTCAAGAAAATCCTTAAGTGTTACTTAACATTATCAGATAGCCTGACAACGACATCAGTACTATCGCCTAAATTACGAAACTATGAGATCTCTGTGAGTCATTGTACTACTTTCTGTATCTTCTTTAACTAATGCGTGGAAATTTGCAAAAGTGCGTGCTCTAAGACGGTATCCATTGTTAAATGTTTTTTTTTATATTTTATTATTTTTATTATTTTTATTCCTATGATTGGGAGTAGCCGGCTCCACTAAAATCACCAGCCTCGATATCGTCCAAACCAGTATCAATAACAATAAAAACAGGGTTCTTTGGGACCTTTCTATCAATATAAGCATGACGTTTTTTTTTAATGCGATTAGCATTATTTCCCTGCTTCAGCTGCTTCGAACCTATCGATTTATCTAGCCGCCTACGCCAACCTTCTGGGCCAAGTTGTCTACAGCTTGTCACGCAGTCATTGACGTCATGCCCCATCGTCATCACTTCAGAGAGGTCTTCCAATTGACGTTATGGTGTCGTCATCCTACCGCATTCGTCGCACCGTTTTTTCTTCATCATTCTGTTATAATATGCCGTCGTCATTCAATTGTAATTACACCGCCTTTGTCATGCCATTTTCGTCACTTCGTCATCGTCAGACAGTCACATGACACGCATCCATTGTCGTGACATCGTCGTCATTCCAAAGTTTCGTCATCCGGTTTTCATCATAGCGTCGTCATCACGTCATCGTCATCATAAACTCATCGTCATCCCTTTCATTGTACTCATGTCGTCATCGTCATGTTATCGCCGCCAAATCACCATCGTCAATTCAGCACTTTCATGGCATAGTTGTCAATGCCATCGCCGTCATGCCTACTTTATTGTTCAATCGGCGTCATTCCGTCATCATTCCTTGCATCGTCATAGATGCAACACGTTCGTGTTCCTTTTTGTTTCTCTTATTTTTTTTAGAGGATAGAGGGGAGGGGGGGGGGGGGTGACGCGGTACATGGACGGACAAAAAAAGCACACAGCAAACAGAGTTGAGCTCGTTGATGGGAAAATAACACACTGGTAAGCCCTGACTATTATTGAAGGATTCTGACAGCGCGAAACAATCGTTCGCAGCGTGATGTAGGTTTACTATACTGTCGGCGACAGCAAACTCTGGTGCGATTGCGTACACCACGAAAAAGACCAGAGGGTTGTCACGCTCCCTGATAGACTGGTTGACTCGAGCCACATTCGCTTTTACTATAATGCTGCACGGAATTGATGGCAAGTAGCGTAGGATAACGCACGTCCGAGAAGGCGTGTCGCAGTGCGCCGTCACGAACCCGTGCGAAACAACACTGCCGTCAAACGCGAATCGCGTCTGTATACCGTGAAACGCAGGGTGGACCGAAATTGCACTCCCGCCCACCAATACGCGAAAGGGTAGACAGAAGGAATGCTCCCGAAGTAACGTCATATCTGTCTTAAAAAAAAAAAAAAGAGGAATAGGCAGTTATACGGCACCGTGCCAAACGCATTTTTTTTTGAAACTAGCACTAGCAATAGCAATTCGTTCCAAAAGCAGCGCGGTTGATTCCTGATATATATATTTGATCTGTTTTATTTTGATGCCATACTTTGTGCCCACATTGCTTGCGTTCCTTTTGGTGGCAGTATACGCGGTATACAATAGAAGTATTGGTGACTGCATGTTTGTGTAAGATCCGTTTCTCCGAGGAAGACAAATATCGCATTGTTTCGCTCCATTTGTCTGCCAAAAAATAGGATGAGGTAAAATCAACCGGTTTTATCTTTCTGAATTTTATCTTTCGAGTAGACGATGGAATACGGAGACCTCGGTACAGCTTTTCATTGTGTTTCTTTCTTTTTCCAAGGAGCAGTTATTTATATTTTATTTTAAGGTCACCAGGGTGCTCGTTCTCGGTATTTGTAGAGAAGAAAGATGACTCGCCATTCCGGCCCTGCGAAAGTGCATGTCCAGCGAAGCTGTGTAAGACCGCCACAACAACTGCTGAGGGCACCTGCTAGTCCTTTATAACTCCTTTAACTACGAAATCATCCATAACATCCTTTATAACTACGAAATCATTATATGGCCCATGAAGCGAAAAATATGGCGTTAACATCAGACGGTACCAAAACCCATGTGACCAAATGATGAAGTCACATTTGACATGACGACGAAATGCAATTACGTCATGGCGTGAGGTCGCGTGATGACATGATCACGTCAAACGCCACGTTACGTGATAACGGCATCATCACGTCACGATATCGCCTGATGACGTCGTCACCTCAAACGTTACGTCACGTGATGACGTCTTCGTCAGCTGATGATGTCATCTGATGAGGTCACGTGACGCCTCTTGGATAAGCAGCACCCTGTGCGCTTCCCCCTTCTTCACACTGCCCTCGGGATCGGCCCACATTTTTGTGTGAGCAAAGTTCGCACACGCAGACTTCGCTGTCAAATGGATAAGGTGCAGAAAAGCTGCGCTCATTTATTGCGATAGCAATTATACGAACGCTTTAGGTGCATTCCCACGAACGGTGCCAACGCTGCCACCGTGTCACGCTGTGCCGCTGACGGCACATGCGGAACTCGCGCGCGGACTTTTATAAAGGGTCTCCAGAGACGAGGTGTGTGTGTGGCCTGCCAAAAACGACGGAGCCAAGTCGACGCTACACGCTCAAATTTCGGTGGCTTAACAAGGGCGGCATGAAGGACCATGGTAGCCTTCTGCCTGCTACTGCTGGCAGGACCGTTCCACGCACGCAAGCGCACTAACGTTCCTGCTGAGCTGCTGCGTGGACGCTCTTGTCTGAGCAGTAAACGTCCAGCTAACGTTATCTAACATTTCACTGGGTGCCGTCTCATCTCGCGCACAATCGATGTGCTACGCCTGCTACGTCACTGCTGGCACTCCTCCTCATGCAAGTGTTGTGGGACGCCTGGTAGTTGCCAGGGCACTGTTTCGTCTGCCCAGCAAGAGTTGCCCCCTCGCGCGCTACGTCACGCCAACATGTTTAGGGAGCCGACATGCAAGCGCCGTTGCTTGCATGTAGGCTCCCTAAACATGTCGCAAGCGCAACGCTACACCTTGCTATCACTGCCAATACTTGGCCCTTCGGGCCGAAACTACTATTTAATTTATTTTCTGTTTTTTTTTTACACCACGACAGCTTTGTTGAGGTGCCGGAAGCATTTGAGCGTGTTTTGCGGTTTTACGCTTGTGGTACGGCGGAAATTACGCGCAGAAACTTGTGGACGTTTCGCGGAAGACTATAGAGGCTGGTTTTGCAAGCACTGAAACGTGCGTGCGATAGGGAAAACTCAGATTTCTTTGTGAGTGTCACAATGTTCCTCAGCTAATTAATAATAAACCTGGAGCACTCACCAGTATATATACGACAGTGAATGAGCTGCCTTTACACAGTGTAACTTGTTGGTAACAAACACTAAACGGCGTAAACACGTCTACATGAACTGCTATCACCAGGACATGTTTAGAGCATCGTTGATCTCAATACGAAGAGCATGATTTCTCTTTACGACTGCTCAATGGCTTTCTGAGGGCTGGGCAGTGGATATACGACCTCCTCGCCCTAAGCCTCTTGTGGTCGTTTATGAGTGGCAATAAAGAAAAAAAAAACACGTTGGCACATGCAACGCAAATGGGACTGCGCCAAGGCAGGGCTAAACAACTGCACCTACCTGAATTCCGGCGTCACTAGAAAGATACGAATGACTAAAATTTCATCTTCGACAGAAATATATAAAGCTGCCTGCTTCGATCAGACGAAAATGGCATCAATCTCGAGACATTTTGAGCTGGTGACTAGCAGGTCGCACCTACCGGTGTGACCATCGAGACGCCGCTCGTCACTCCTCCGTCGACGCCAAGTCACGGTTCGTCGTGCGGACTCTGTCACCCGCCATTGTGAATGTGGATTTACAGTGGTAGTCAAATTACGCTTGTGTTAAAGAGACACTACAAGAGAATGCCAATAAAGAATCCTACCTGACGTCTTCTAAAAAAGGGGGAAAACATTTGAGCAGGCTCCTTGCATGACTTGGCGCCACAGACTGAGCGTTGTGTTGATGGTTACCCACACGAACTCTTCGGAACAGCATACGAGTAGAAAAAAACTGTCGCGTTCACAGCGCACATGCCCCCGCTGGCGTGACAATCGACTGCCTCGGCCAGTCCTCCAGACGCTGCGAACGCTCTGACGTAACAGCTGCAGAAGGCCCGGCGTCTGGCAACCCTTTGGTATCAGATGTGGCGTCGGTGGAAAGGCACGGACGATAACGAGTTATACAATGCGACCAAGAAGTTTCGGACCAGGATTTCACTGCTATTCCCGTTTCACGCTTCGGCAGTGGTCCGAGCGGTGCTTCGCCAGCGTTACCAGCGAGATCGGCCGGTCTCGAACAGTGGATGCACAAAAAAGAAAATTGCACGGAAACTATCGACAAAAATTTCCTATGGCAAACGCTTCTAGAAAGCTGTTCACTTTATTATCGAGCAAGAAGAATCCTTACATTACAAGGACCTTGTTTCTTCATATGCGCATCACGTAGATCATTATCGAAGCAACGCGGTTTTGTGCCTCATGAACAGAAATGTGCTGCATGATGTATACTATAAAGTGAGACTTGCCTACCAATATTTTACTGATTTTATGGTGCTTAAGAAGCTTCAGTACAATAATAAGAGGCCATCAATATGAGAGAAAATAAGAGCCTCTTGTTCTGAGTGAAGTAAGTGCCTCGGCTAAGCAAGTGTAACTAATCATCTTTAACGTTAAAACCACGTGACGATCTTTTCAACATATTTCTGTAGCTCACCTCTCATGTGACTACCTCCCACCCCCATCCCCCCTCGCGGGATCTTTAACGAAAATAAAATGAAATGAAAAAAAAAAGACACATCAAAATTCCCGAAAAAAATTGAAAAGCATAGGTGAAACGTGACTACTTCTAATTATTATTTCGCATTCCTCCAAAGGCGGGTATTTATGCGCATTGATGTTTATGGTGCTCTTCCTCCACTCAATGGGTAACATACAATGAACGCAGTGTTTAGATTGACGTTATTGACAGGCGGTTGTCACTGAGGTGCACTTGTTTCGACTGGCAATAGGCGTCAATCACACGAGAGGTTGGTCTTCACATCTCCCGTCAAAACGCTTTATGTTTGTGATATGGTGCGATATGTCGACGAGCTCGGGGACGACTCTGCACTCTACGTCGAGGCGAGGTCCCGATCCCTCTGGTGACAGCGAACAACGTTGCGCTATTCGGCGATATGAAAAACACGGCTTGCTCGCAGTGCTACATTTGTGGCATTTATACGATAAAAATGGATCCTATAGCTGCTGGCTCTTTACTTTGCGTCAATTGAAGCTGCACCACAGCGAGAGTAAAAATACAGTTGTCACGTCAAAGCGCAAATGTGTGCTCTAGTGCGGCACGCGCTGAAGAACCATGAGTGCTGCCTTATGTACATGGGCTATATAACATAGAAACGTCATCAATAATATATATATATATATATATATATATATATATATCGCCATATGAAACGTACCCGTTCATACTAACACATCTTACAAAACATGTACGAGTCGAAGGCTGTCGAAACCTCTACTTGTGCAAGCAAGAACGTTTGGTGTCGGTAGTTTGAAAATTTTATTTGTTCCACTTATACCGGACACGTTTCGCGCCTTGTTTAAGTGAGAAACACACGTCTCTAAACGCGTAGAAGGTTCAACATACGGGCACGCAACGTTGTTAGCATGCAATGTCTATAATAGCACACATATCTTTTCTTTCTCTCTACCATGGGGAGTATGAACGCTTGCACTTCGAGGTAACTGTTGCCAATTTCTGGTTGCTATACCAAATCTCTCACGACGTGACGCTAAACTGCTGGGTCGGCTGTGGATCGGGGTAGCATTCGCCAAGTCGTATAGCTGTCACCTTCAAATTGCTTAATCACTTATACGTGCTTTCAGTGCCGATGTGAAGAGATTATCGATTACTTCCTCTGCCACTGTTCCCGCTTTTACGAGCAAGGCCAGACTCCACAGCGTGCCTTGCGCAAACTATACGAAACTATGCGTCGTTTACCGAAGCAAACGTCCTGGGAGCCCGGTCTCACAGCTCAACGGGCCAGAAATGCACACGAACTCTTTTACAGTACATGAAGGCAAGAGGCATGGGTATAGCTTACTGTAGAAATACTGGGCATCGTGCTTTGCACGCGGGTAATTTGAACTCTTGTATTCTCTGCATCGTTCACTGCCCTCCCCCTGCTCACGTGTATGGTAGGAAGCTGGACAAAGTCTATAGTTACCTTCCTGCCTTTCCTTACCCCTGCTATCTCTCTCATTTTATTTGGCGAGCTGAGTAGCCAGACAATGACTATCCAAACGTTGTTAGGGTACTGTCACAGCAAGGGAGTCGAACACAGCGCTGCTGCCAAATAAATTTTACATACCAAAGCGACACGTATAAATAATACACTCGCTGACATACAAAGCACCCATTTATAGGACATGCGCTCCTACCGTGTCAAGGAAGCACAATCATTTGTCGCTTGATGATATGGAGGCTACGCTAATGCAGCACCGGCTTTAATAACCGGTCTACCTCCTACTATTGCTCTGCGCACTTCGCTCTGTCGTTTTCACCGTCATCAATCATTCACGTGAGAAGTTTTTGATCACAAGACGAAAACCATTTGGAGCCACGTATCATTACAAACACCTTAGTCGAGCCACTTAAAGTAGTCCTGCTATTCGCACCTGGTTCATAAGAACAACATAGACAAAAAAAAATGGTTGATGAGCTCATTTTATGACATATTGGCAGCGAAGCCTGCATGATAGACCGCACCCTCTTGGAGACACCGCTCCAGACACACAGCTGTGTCACTGACACGCTGCTGCAGACTGGACGGCATCGTAAGCCGAACGGGCGTCGCAGCTCCCTATAGCTACCATTGTGAATCTGTTTCGAGACCGGACAATGTCGTTCTTCTATTTTGGTCGTAGTGCCATATAAGATGTTCCTGTTCTTTGTAAAAGCTCTAATATTCACCTTCATTTGTAAGCTCTTGCGACTTCCATATATGCAGAGGTCGATCACTTTCTTAGGCAACAGCCTGTATATGCCAATGCACTTCGACATTGAATGTGAAGTATCAAGCCTTCCAAGCTTGATACTTCACATCAATAAGTATTGTGTGGGAAACTCGTAGTTTTTTTTTTCTTCTTCGTTTTGACATTAAACAGCCAGCATATTGAAAGTGTAAGGGAGTGTGTAAGATGTAGAACGTTAGCGCGAAACGGGCAATCCTGTCCCAGCTGGGATCAAATTTGGGATTCTATATTGTGAAACAGGATTCACAATGATTGCACCATCACGATATCAAGCACGTACGTATGCGAAAAGGATCCCATTCCTCACAACGACGCTGTATACTGAAGTCGAGTATATACTGGCCGTCTAGCAGAACGGCAGGGATGTGACGAATGGGACATTGTAGTGGCATTGTAGGTGGATTGAACACACGCCTGTCATAATACAGAGAACACTGCCAGTAATGGTTTAATTACAGATGTGCATATACTGATATCAAGATATTTTTGTTTTGTTTGCAATAAACTGATACGCAATTCTCACCTATTGTAAGAACTACATGTGTAGGCCGTTCGGGCAAAAACAAGTTCCCTCTTCCATTTTGTAAGTGAAGATCTAAGAAAAATTAGATTCAGCTTGTTCATTAGGTAAATGGGGAATGGAAGGACTCAAATCGACGTTTTACGGTGTTCGAATGTTAAACTTGCGGAGTAGATGAGTTTTGCAGACATCTGCAACACTGAGTAAGATTGGTGAAAGTGACTGTGCGACATCCCAAAATTTATCGCATACGGGCTCCTCTGAAAAAAAAAAAGATCAAGGAGAAGAAACATGGCTGCATTATTTTGAACGATGATGCAGTCGGCTGAAGATGACTCTTTCTTCTATAGCCTCCTAAGACCCCTTGTACAATACATTGCACATTGCCTTCAACTATCTTTAAAAATTCAGTCGGAAGGATTACGCAAAATATTCGTTTGAAGTACGGTACATATTATAACCGTAAACAAGTGGTTTAATCATATTCTTGTCGTCCGCTTTCGAGAAATTTCACACTGAATTGATCTATACCTCTGTGTCATCCCAGGAAGCCAAAAGAAAGCTTTATGTGTGTTTAGAGATCACTGAGATTGCGTGAAAATATCGACGCCGCATCAATCTGGCAAAGTACTCACGTAGTTCCATCTTCACCTCTGCGTTTAAGCAATGAAATGCAGTTTTTTACCATAGCGAAGATGAGGAGATGGTAGAGATAGTGGAGACATGGAGACGCAGCTTTTGGCATCTTACCGTAGTACTTATATTTTAAAATTGTTTTTTTTTCAAGTTCGTAATATAACAGCACACAATAAAAACCACATTGAAGAGCGATTATCTCCCACACTTGTGTTCAGGTCTCAAGAGGATAGACAGTAGACTCAGACAGCCTCCTTTATGTCGGTAATGGTGAGCTTTTATTTCGGAACACGACCCCCACCCATACTGTTTCCAAGACACAGCGTCCTCTCTCGGCGTCTACCCTAGTACAAATGGATAGCTTCTGTCCCAGCACAGAAGGAACATCTAGACTGCACTGCTACAGCACGCTGACGAAATGGCGGAGAAGCCCTTGTCTGCGTCGTGGTGCATATTTGGAGAATCCGCTAGCCAGGTCACATTTTAAAACACTTTGATGTGCACACTGAAATAATACATACGCTGTCTGCCTTTCTGTCATCAAACGGTTTGCAAATCTACTAACTATACACGAGGCCAGAAGGACTTCTTTAACGTGCAGTCAGTCTGCGTGGCGGCTATGACCAAAGAGACAAGTATAGTCGAGTCCACTTATAGCGACCAACACGGTCAGGCAGAATGCGTTCGTTATAGCCGAGCGTTCGTAATAAGGGGACAATCAAGAATATGGTAATAAAATGGCAGGACCGTTTATTTATTTCGAAAGAAGTCGGTAAGCGTCGTCAATGCTGAACCAATTATCGCGGTTTCGAGATTGTGATTGTTCAAAGCAGCTAAGTGCTCATCACCGAGAGCTTTGCTGCAGAACAACCGTTTGAGTGAGGCGAAATACTCGACCGCTGTTAAGGAGCTCAGAGGTGGTAGTGGCATCGGTTCCGCAGTCTCCTCACTTTTTTTTTCATCCTAATTGCTGCTGACAAAGCCTTTCATCTCTCGGACGATGCCCTAACCATGCATGACCCCGCGACATCGGCTTCGTCGTCCGCATCGACGAAGTCAGCCCAAGCGACGTCAGCGGCTCTCGAATGAGCTTCGACGATAAGCTTCCATAAATACGCAGGCGGGTCGTCATTGCTTGCGAGCTTCACTCCTACCCCACGGACGAAATCCTGCTTTGCGAAAACAGTTTCTGATCCAATGCGCGGTTGCCTCATTCCAGACCCCCTTTATCATTTTCACAGCTGTGAACAACGCCACCCGTAGATAGAGGTTAGTAGCTGAGTGCTCCATTGTAAACAACATGCGCTCGATCACGCGTCGGCGATAAGAAACTTTGAACGCTCGAATAATGCACATATCTAACGGCTGCATTTTAGATGTAGCATTCGATGGTAAATATAGCATTAACACCGAGGAGAGCAGTGGGATCAACGTGGTGCGCTTAGCAGTTATCCAGCACGAGCAGTACCTTTCTGTCGTGCAGAGCCATGTGTCTGTCAAATTCAACTAGCCACTCTGCGAACAGATCCCGCGTCATCCAGGCCTTGGTGTTATATTCCGGTAGCACACAGGCACGTAACCTCGCGGTTTCTTGGAATTGGCTTTCACGGATGGCTGTCGTAGGTCACTTCAATCAATGTTCGTGCAAAAAAGCACAGTCGCTCGGAAAATCAGTATGCTGGAAGTTAAATCAGGTAAGAAAGGCAAATCAGTATGCTTGAAGTGTATACGCTAGGCAAAGGCAAACTATTTTAGTCTTGGCAGTTTTCTCAATTCGACGTTTCGCTGCATGAGGACTTCTCTAGCTGCAACAGCAATACAGGGTCTTCGCTAAGCAGCGGCTTAATAATGGGCGTTGAGTCTGAGTTGATAATGAGTGGAGTTAAAGCACTATCGTCAGAGCATTGTAATAACTTTCCATTCTCTCTCGTGCGGTCTCACATGAACGACATGGAATCTCTCTGTTATGCTGTTAGAATACATTGTGTCCTGCTCGGGAATTAGCATAACTTACGCACCAGCTACTGCTAGTTTCTTTTGAGTTCATGTGCAAGTTTTCTTTAAAACAGACCTCATACGCATCTGTTCACTAGACGGTCAAGGCTGCGTTTTGTGTTCCTGAAGCAGCTACTCAGACAAATGGCTTAATGTGCTTTTTTTGTGTGTTCGAAGAGAATTCTGTGACATTCATGGAATTTGCGTATTCAAAGAGGACTCCATGTGGGCTTAGTGGAAAAAATAACCTCGAGGACAGCTCTTCTCGGGGCATGCCGAATCATTATGTCATTAAGTGTACACTAGTTTGCGCATTGCTTCTGCGTTTAGTCTCTTTGTTTACAGAAGGGAAGCAACTGCTAGATGTTGCAACGCTTTCCATAAAGGGTGTGTTAAACGACAACAATCTGCTCTTATTAAGAAAGCTGGGATTCAGGAAATCATTAAAGCTTTCACTGGAACGAGTTATGGCAGTGGCAAAGACTAAAATTCTGAGATAAGTGCAAAAATTACTACTACCTAATTTAGCTCAATAACTTATAAATATAATTTTAATAATAACATCAGCATATATTTAAACACTCAATCAGCTAGCGCAAGACAGGGGAATTGGAGATCACCGGGAGAGGCCTTGGTCCGGCAGTGGACATAAATATAGGCTGATGATGACGATATTTAAACACACCACCACAGCGATATTTAAGCACAGCACTATTGTCAAGATATCCATCCCCAAACTTGCGGCAAAGTGCCACTGGTGGTCTAGCGATTTTCACTAATGAAGTCTTTCTCATTCACTGAGTGACCAGACAATGTACAGATGCAGAGGTCTGCGCTGTGGTCCGCGTAACGAAGGAAAGGCTAGCGAAATGAAGCTGGGCGACCTGGAAATAAGCCACATTTTCATGACTGGCGGAATACTGTTTCCGTCAGATCTCATCCCACAGTGGATAGATGAAGTTTTCTGTCTTTGTTTCGATTATTTTTTTTTGCCTACTTCAGCCGTTTTGAATCTATCTATCTATCTATCTATCTATCTATCTATCTATCTATCTATCTATCTATCTATCTATCTATCTATCTATCTATCTATCTATCTATCTATCTATCTATCTATCTATCTATCTATCTATCTATCTATCTATCTATCTATCTATCTATCTATCTATCTATCTATCTATCTATCTATCTATCTATCTATCTATCTATCTATCTATCTATCTATCTTTTTTTCGTAGCTAGCTAGCTAGCTAGCTACGAAAGAAGGAGTAAGAAATAAGTGCCAGTTTATTCTGCAAAGGTTCACTACATGTTCCAAGGTTCTGCTGGGTCGGTAACGGCGCCTGAAACAGCCCTGATTCGGCCCCACAGATCAGTTGGGTGCCACGTGCATGAATTCACCAACCACTATTCTTTACTGTTTCCTTTTATTTTATTTTCTGCCTTTTCCTCTCTTTTTTTTTTTCTTTTTTGCTGACTGCCAACAATCCAGTTTCGAGCATGTCATTAAAGCCAACGAGCCGTTGCAAACGAAACTCCTCCGCTACGAGTCGAGAAAAGGCATGGTGACCTTTTACCGATGGAGTCATTACACGAAGCCATGGGTCTATGCGCGGCCGCACTTCCATTTCGTCATCCTTAGAAGTCGTTGTCCAAGTCGTTGTCTCGGCGCGGCTGTCTTTCCTCGATTTACTCGTTAGTTTAAACAAGAAGGCACGATGCGACATCAGGCTACACACGCCGAAGCTCATTAACGGGTGGTCTATGCGACAAAGACCATCGACGTGTTGCGTTTGACAACCGCTATGTGCTATAGGCCTCCTTATGCAGCAATATCGCAAAGTTGAAACGAAATCCAAGAGACTGCTCAGGCCTAGCTAAGACGGGCGCTGCGTAAAGGAAAATCGCTAGACAGCTTGTAGTGGACACCTCACTGTTGTCATCCAGTTTTATCACGTATAGAGCCTGGTACAGCCGGAGGAGGGAATGCACAGATGAACCCCACTTCATACCGGCCAGAAAGCAAAAAACTTCAGCAAGCCCAGGTAATTTTTCTTTAACATTGCCACATGCTTCGGCCATGAAACACCGCGGTCAATGACAACGCCGAGGTATCTGTGGTGGGTCACACATGGGATGACATTGCCATTGGTCATAATTGGATACCAACGCATAAGCTTCCGTGTGAACGCTATCGCAGCGCACTTATCTGGGGACAGTTGCAGTCCTTGGCACTGCAAGTACTGAGACGTTAAAGAAACAGCTCGCTGCAATCTTGCACGAATTTGCGGTCGCCTGACTGCGGACACCCCTATGCATATATCGTCGGCGTAAGTACTGATGCGTACTGTATCAGGAATTATTTTTGCAAGGCCAATAAGGGCAACATTGAAAAGACTCGGGCTGAGCACTCCTGCTAGAGGCCCTCCATGGACCACAATGTGTCTTCTCGTTTCGCCATCATACGTGGACTTGAAGACTGTGTGACCATCTAGGTAATTTTCAATCCACATGTAGAGACAGCAGCCGATGCCCAAATTACTGAGGGCGTCAAGAATGGCTTCGTGCAGCACATTGTCATAGGCTCCTTTTAGAAAACTGCTCCTACAAGTCGGTGTCCCTTTTTTTCGTGTTCGATCGTGGACACAAGATCAATAACCCCATCTATTGCGGACCGTGCACTTCTAAATTCGGTCATCATTTCCGGCTCATTCTTTTCCATGAACCATTCTAATCTAGTAAGCACCATCCGTTCCATCACGTTACCAACACAGCTAGCTAAAGCTACTGGCCGGCAAGATAACATTTTGTCAGGCGATTTTCCTGGCTTTAGGAGGGCCACCAAACGAGTGGTTTTCCACTGCTTCGGGACGGTACTGGATAACCACGTGGCGTTATAGTACGACCGCAGGACTTTGCAACCTCCCACACCAAGGTGGCACAGAGCAGTATATGAAATACCGTCAGGTCCAGGTGCAGAGGATCCTCTCGAAGCAGCAAGTGCAGCATCCAATTCCGGCATCATGAAAGGAAGGTCAAGACGAGCATATTTAGGAGGTGGCACGAGTCGATCCAATGCCAGAAATGTTGAAATATCGGTACGCATGGCTCTCTCACAGAAGTCTTCGGTGGCCTGCATTTCCGTCAGAGATTGGTGAAGTGCTAGAGCATGGAAAGAATATTTTTGCTGAGGAGGGGCACGAAGACTTCGTACTATCTGCCAGATCCTAGAAAGTGGCTTTCGAGGATCCAGAGACGAACAGACGGTCCTCCACCGCTGTTTTCCCATTTTTGAGGGTGGCGCCATATTTTTCGTTGAGCTCGTCGACATAAGACAAGGTCTAATGATGATTGAGTTCGCCTGACCTTCCTTTCCGCTCTACGACGGATCACACGGAGCCGTTCATATTCAATATCCATTGTCGTTATGGTTGTAGGTGCACTGATTAACTTTGTTGTCTTCTGCCCTGACGATACAATAATGTTTTCTATATCAGATGCTGAAGTGATGTCTCCACAGTACTCTTCGACACATGTAGCGAATGTGGACCAATCAGTGCAGCGTACAGCAGATGCAGTTGATTGCACAAACCACCTCATGAAGGATTAAAAAGAATAAAAGAAAATATAAAAATAATAAGAACTTAAACAAAAAATGACCAAACCTTTCCCCACCAGAAAATGGGGGTAAGCGAAGCTTGTCGTGTGTTTCTTTGGTGTTCCTCGGAACGAATTGCACTGACGAGTACCACGTTGTGTTCGAACCACAACCTGTCACACGCACGGCAGCTGGCTCCGAAATTCCGGTTGAGAGACTCGCTTTGAAACCTGACCGTCGCACCGGGGAAGTTGGTGGTAGCGTTGCCGAGGCGTGCACCACCGTTGTCGGGTTCCTGGAGGGCAAGACCACGCTGACGTTTGGCCTCAACATCGCGCTCCCACAGCTCGGGGTCCCCGGCTCTTCGCTGACGTTTCGCCTGGGCTTCGGAAGGCCTCACGCTAGAATCGGCAGGTCGACGACGATCCCTTTCCCGAGCGAGTTCGCGGCGCCATTGCTCAAACGCAGCCTGCTCCTCGGCGGAACGCACCACGCGCGGCCTTCCCACCCAGGTGCCGAAACTGAACTGAGGCAAGGGAAGCCCGGCGGAGGACTCGCCAACCTCATTTCCTTCACTTTCCCTCCCCGCGACACACCAAATGACCCGGACTGGCCGCGCGCGTCACGTGATCCGGCGCCGGCCCAGCTGGAACAACTGTTCTACTCTGAGAGCAGCCGAGCCTTTAAAGCGAAGCTTTATAATATGTCTAGACAAAATCGCCTGTGTAAAGAAAACTATCATCATCAGCATTGGCAGGAGCGTCGTCGTCTTCTTCCGCAGCTGGCTTGTTGGCGACCCTCGTGTTGCGCTCGCGCTCGTGCTCGGCACGCGCTCATGCCACTGCTGCCGCGTTCGTCATCTTCTTCCACAGCTGGCTGCGTTGCCGCTCATCATGCCAGCGTAGAATTTCACTTCTCTTGTGTAGTCCTAATGGGGAGGCCACGTTTACGGGGTATGAGCCACTGCTTAAGGTGGTATGAGCCATTCATTGTCTTACCGTAACGGAAAGATTTAATTTTGAAGCCATTTAATTTCGAAGAATCGCAAGCGAAGATGGCGGGCGAATAACTACGCCGGCGAGAAAACTCAAGACATCAAACGCAAGCGACAACGGCGGACTGCAGGCATTCTGTCAGTGACGCCTTTCTCTCGGTCGCAGCCTATCGCGTGTGTAACCTCATATTTGAGAAATACTTTAACGAACCCTCGGGATTACCCAGGGATAAAACCGGGGCCGCACGTTTCAGCTTCGCTGGTTAACCATCTTCACAGGGAGCACAGCGCAGAACGCGCGTTTGTTCTCCGCCGTGCGTTCACTCCCCGTGAAAGCGCGCGTCCCTCGCGCCCTTTCACTCGCACATACAGCGTTCGGCGGCGCGGCGACGATTTCATCTCCATTGACGTCATGCGGAACCTCACGGCGACGGCGACGGCAGAAATCTGCTTTTGAGTGTCCATATAATTGCTATCGCAATAAAAGAATTCCGAAAGTTGTGTCCGTAGCGCGGAATCGAACCAGGGACCCCTCGCTTCCGAACGCGCGGCGCTAACCACTACGCCACGAAGCGCACATGGACACACGCACCACGATGAATAAATACCAACATTAACGAAAGACTGCGCGTTTCTAACGCGTTTGTGCTAGCGCGTTACGGCCCGTGTAAGAAGCTGGTGTAAGACGCTGTGGCCTCTCCGCCTTACCCCCGTATTCATAAACGCTCCTCGACTTGAACTTGACTTGCCACCGCCTTGGGCAGCGCATTCGAAACGCGTTGAAGGCGGAGGCAAGTCTAGTTCAAGTCGAGGAGCGTTTATGAATACGGGGGTTATACTCTCTCAGTAGTCACGTGGTGGCGTCGGCAAACGCGGTGCACGTTCCGGCATGTGTAAACGGCTGCGTAAGACGCTGTGGCCTCTCCCCCTTACTAGAGAGTACTGCACGTTTCTAACGCGTTTGTGCTAGCGTCCCCTTAAGCGGGAGATGGTGCAATTATAATGAAGGGCGCTGTTATAAAATAGGAATGACGTCATATATGGCGCGTGTCTTTGGTGGAAGTCAATCGTTCGATTTAGTGCGGCGAGACTGGGCGAATTACACGGAAGATTCACGGTTTACCTATGATTCCCTCCGGAGCTTCGCCCACTCATCATCATTCACCCCGTGGATATGCGGTGTTTTTTTTTTTTTTGCGTGACCACGACAACGCCACCGAAAGTTGTGAGCCAATACAAGTTTCGCTTTATGACACCAGCTAAAACATAATTATTTACTAGAACACGTGAACTCCAGGCAGTTCACAGTGTCCATGTGCCTAATTCGGCATCTCGAATGGAAAAGTGTGCTTCGTCGCCTGTCTTGCAGTGGGCGATTGTCATGTCTTGAGGATGCAGAAGAAGAAGAAGAAAGAAGGCAAGAATGGCCGGTTCTAGCTCAACGCGTTTCCCGGCCTCCGATGCCCGAAGCAGCCTGCTATCCGTCACGTATGACAAGCTCCGGCCCCACTTTGCCGCTTGCGTTTCCATCTTTGTGATCGCTGTGGCCGTGGTCGTGATATCAGCGTTCGTCCACGTAAGCCAGCGGTGGCCAGCACAGCAAGAAGTGGCCGGCGAGAGAGGAAGCTTGTTCTGCTGCCGGGAAGAGATGCGGGAAAGCCTGCGCTACATCAACACCAGCGTGAACCCTTGCCGAGATTTTTTCGCCTACGTGTGTTCCAGCGTCATCAAGCTTCGACTGTGGCCGGAGGCCAACAATGAAGCCGAGTTCGAGCGCATGGTGTTCACCGGAGTGATGCCGCCTGGTGCGCCCAGAAGCAAAGCGGGGGAATTTCTCGTCGCGTATCACAGGTCCTGCCTCGCAACCGTGTCGCGCGAGAGCATCGCTAGTGCGCTTGCCGGTGCCATCGTTCGAAAGCAGCGAGAAGTTCTGAAGAATATGGACGTGAGGAAAGCGTTTATCTACGCAACAGCGGCGACTGTCAAGTACAAGCTCCGAACAGCCTTTTACGTGCTTAAACTGCTTAACAAAGAAAGCGCCAGTGTAGGCACTGCGCTCATTTGCAGTAGTGACGACTCCTACTCTCAGGATGCTCTTACGGCCTCAGTAGATGCTGTCAACAGTGTTTTACGCCTAGCAGTCACCGCACAAAGGACACTGGAGCTAAAAGCCAACATATGTAGCGTTTACCGTGCTAATCGCGAAGGCATCGTGGCGTACACTGCCGCAAACCGTAGCGACTTCCAGGGTGACGTTTGGAACCTTCAAGACCTCGAAGCTGGCTTAGTAGCGAACGGGCTGTCACTTTCGACCGTGGCGTTCTTCACTGTTAACCAATCCCGCACTGTCCGAGCAATCCTCGACGTCTTCTCCCCGGGACGAAACGAGGGCTCGACCGGTGCCACCTACCTCCTATGGCACAGCGTCGTGAGAGGCGCCATGAGGTTTAAGACTTCCAGCGACGGTCCACCGCAGCGCGTATTCCAAGTCTGCAAGCGAGAAATCTCCGACTTGCGGGAACTGGGCCGCCTGTTCCAGACGAACATTTTTACCAGCCGCGAGAGAGACGCTCAGTTTCGTGTCATTTTCGACGCCGTAAAGGACGCCGTGCGCGCTGACTTACGGGCGAGTGGGCTGGTTGAAGCAGGTGACGTCGCTCGTCTTGAGACATTCTTCACAGATCTTAGCCCTGATCACACCTTCAGAAGTTGTAAACACGGACTTAGTAGTTCCAGTGACGTCCCAAAACTTCGCGAGCGCTTTGCTTGAGAGCCGTGAATTTGAGCTTCAAGGTGCCGAGGCATTTTACGCGCATTTCGACGATAAAGATGTACTCAGATTCGCCCACCTCTCTATCGTTGGTAATCACAGTGTGCACATTTCCATTAACCTTTACTACTACATCAACACCGGTGAAGCCAACGTGGAACTGTCCAACATGGCCGTTGTAGGCCGCATCCTCGCCGAGGCCCTGTGGTTCATGGTCTTCCGCACAGTTACGTGGACTTCACAGACTGCTACCAACATACTGCGCTTGAAGGAATGCTACGATAGCTACTACTGGAACAGCACTGCGTACGACGCCTATGGCATCCCTCCTTTTTTCACTGCGCTGGGCCTGTCGTCCGTTCTGAACGCGTTCTACCGGCCGCAGTGGCTAACGGCGAAACCTGCCTGGGGCTTGTGGCGCATGTCGCACGCACAACTGTTCTACATTCTTGCCACCTACGCGCTCTGTCCGAAATCATCTACACCCAGGGACGTGAGCTCCATCAACGGGCCTTTAAGGTACATCAGAGACTTCGCGGACGCGTTTCAATGTCGGCCTGATGCACCGATGGCGAAACGCCATCGTTGTCTTTTAACTGCACTCGGACGCTAGCAAATCTTGCATTAACTCCTTGCTGTTGGCAGTAGAACCTTAGCATGCCTCCTTTTATTGCGGCAAAATCAGCTTCGTTCATTTCATTTGTTTTTTTCTTTTTTGGGGAGGTTGGGAGGGGGCAGGGAGAAGGGGGGCACGTTTATGGATGCGTGCTGCATAAACTTTATTATTTTCTTTCACGCGCACTTTTTCAGACATTTGGGGAAGATGGTACATTTTTATTATTGCATCCACTGAAGCACCTAGCATATAACGTTTGTTATGCATCTATCGGAATGGTTTTAGTGTACAAGATTGCCTAGAAAGTTTTCCCTTGCTGTAACTAAGGGCGGTAATAATTACGCCAATATAGCTGTTTCAAATGTAAAGCATTTCTTGGTGAACATTTGCCACTTTGACAGTATCTATCTATCTAGCCGCCTACGTCTTGGCGCTCTCGTGGTCTGTTCGTTAACTTGCTAGGTGCCAAAATTGGCATAGTAGGACAAGAGTGTATGATGAACATAAATTATAGATTATGACACGAATATAATGACGTGTGTGTCTTGTAGGTCATGAAACAGCTCATGGTCGTTTCATCAACTCGTACGAAAATTGGCATAATATGACTCGAGTGTATGGCGAACATAAATGATAGCTCATGACATGCGTGCCATGTAGGCCATGAAACAGCCGCCTACGTCTTGGTGCTCTCATGGTCGTTTCGTTAACTTGGTAGGATACCCGCACACTGCTTCGCATGACATTGATTCCCACAGGGCGTGGAGTCTGCCGGGTTTTTTTTTTTCATCGCGGCAGAATCAGCATCAGTTTATCCATGTTAGTAATGAGTTACCAAAAATGTATGCACAGAAAGGCAGGTTATCTTATAGGGTGCTTTTCTAAAGCTTTTTTTTTTACTGCACCAAACTTAAAAAAATTGCTTATGGCAGATAGCACAATTCTAAAGCTTGATCTAAATTAATGAGGCAGCCATTACTGCTACGAGAAATAAAACCTTAAAAGAGTACTTGCCATAATTACGCTAATTAACGTCTTAATTACATTACGGTACATTTCAGCCTATCAATTGTAGCTAGTGAATATGCAAGGAATATCGATTAAAATGAATTCTGAGAATGGCACCGATTTCGCGATAGGTGCCATCAAACTTGCGTTCCACTAACTTTTAAAAGAAATCAGTGTTTTATGCATTCAAGCACATAAGTAACTGGAACGCCGATGCATTTTGTCGGACACTTTGAAATTTAATATCTCAAAACTGGCGCAGTCCTGAGAATTCTTTCGAATTCGATGTGCCTTGCATACTCACTAGCTAGAATTCATAGCTGTGGGTACGAGTAGCATTCACCAACTCCTACAGCCATCGTATTGGAATGGCAGACTGTGCGCCAAGTGCAAGTGTGAAGATACCATCGATCACCTTCTGTGCCACTCTGCGTGCTTCGACAATCAACGCCAGACTCTCCGGTCTGCCCCGAATAGACTGGACGATAGGCCATTTACAGAAGCAAAGGTCTTGAGAGCCTGGCCTCACAGCTTATCAGCCCAGAAAGCCATTCGAGCTCTTCTTCAGTACCTGAAGGCGACAGACTTGAGTGCCCGACGTTAGACATGCTGCACCTAGATTAGTGCACGTGAAAGTGCCGTCAAGACTCGTGTCTTTTCTCTCTCCTTCTTTTACTCCCCCTTCCCCACGTGTAGGGTAGCAAACTAGATTAATTCTAGTTAACCTCCTTGCCTTTTCTTTCTCCCTTCTCTCTCTCTACAATTCGTAGATTGAAATATGCCGTAAAGTCATTAATTAAAAAGTTAATTGGTGTAATTTAATTATTTATTCAGTTAAGCATTTTGGTTTCTAAAAGAAGTATTGGCTGCCTCATCGAGGAATTGAGATTAAGTGTTAGAATTGTGCTATCTGCCACAGGCAATTACAAAAAAAAAAAAAAATGGTGCAGCTAAAGAAACAAGAACACCTTGTGTAGTAAATAACATTGCATCTCAAGGGCACGTTTTTGAAGGTTCAATACGTTGTAAGCAGTTATAATTCTAGGTTGAGTTACACTGAAGTATAGGTGCAATTATCACTGTTTTCACAGCAGGGCTGCTCCCGGCTTTCCTGCACAACAAATAGTTTGACAGTTCGTACTTGCTCGATGGTGGACAATCATCGCCATAAAGGTGTACTTGTGCATATATTGGAAACAACACTGGCTGTGTCTGAATGTTGCTACCTCGATTGTTGAAAAACTCTAGCGCAACGCTGCCACGCTGCGTACATAGTTTAAAGATCCACGCAACTCCGGCGATTATCCGAGGTCAACGCATCTTTACTATCAACGGATTCCTCGGCACTCTGATCATCTCTTCAAAATGGTCTGACTGAAAGTTATTTACTTTGAGTTAAAACCAATCTTAAGGATTGTCGTACGTGCTCCTGAATCCTGAATGCGAATGAATAATTTTTGACTGACCACCCTCCATTGTCTGACGTCAGCACCTACCAGCAGACGATATAGTGACCGTCGAGCAGGTGCATGCAAGTTGTCGTTTTGTGCAAACACTCGTCGTTGTAAGGATCATTCTTCGGCGTGTAGGCGAAGACTATGAAAGAGCCATAGGACCTTTTAATTCACTAGCGCGTATTTAACGGCTTTGTTGGTATTCTTACATTTATTAAATTCATACATTTCATCTATTATTATATTTGATCTGCGTTCGGGCTTGAAAACCGAAATTATGGTAGCCATTTCAAGAAAGACGCTGTTCCGATGCTCTTCACGTTCACGAAGGATAGGCTCTGACGTCATCACATTAGTCGGCTCTCCAAGACACATGGTCCATGCTACTTCGTATTTTATTGCGATAGCAATTATATGGACACTTCAACCGGATTTCTGCCGTTGGCGTCGCCGTCGCCGTCGCCGTGAGGTTCCGTATAGATAAAATCTTCGCCGCGCGCCGTATGCCCCAGCGGAAGCGTGCGGGGACGCGCGCTATCACGGAGAGCGAACGCACTCAATCTCCCACGCGCAAGCAAGGAAGCGGAAAGCCAGCGCCGGAGGGAGCAGGGGGGGGGGGGGGGCACTTCTCTGCCAACAACCGCGCTCGTCGCTCGTCCGCACAGTCCCTTATCTCTCCCACGCGCAAGCAAGGAAGCGGTAAGCCAGCGCCGGAGGGAGCGGGGGTGGGGGGCGCACTTCTACGCTGCCAACAACCGCGATCATCGCTCGCTCGCACCGTCTCTTATCTCCACACGGCTCTGACCTTTATGCGCTCAGTTTCCGTTGAAGCGATAGACCGCACGTACGTTCGCCGCTGCGGCGTATCCGCTTGCTGCCAGAGTTTTGACGGTCGTTGTCTGCAGTCATTCAGTGTGATCTATTCATGTTTGTTTGTGCGCGCTCACACCACGCTTGTTCATTCAGTTAGTAATAGTCGGGCCACATTTTCCAACGCACGCTACACATGCAATGCTGCCCGGATCGGCAGTGCAGCGCTACAGATGTGTCCCTTCGCACGCGCTGCCCACGGGAAGCGCTTCTCATCAACACCACCGTTTCACACGCGCCTTCTCGTGGTCATCGAGTCTCTCGTCATGTCGGTCTACTTACGCCGCAGCACACCTGCCTTACTTAATCAGCTCATGATTACTACAATTCATATTGCTACCAAAGCCGCTCACCTTACATTCGTATGACATTGCTGTGTTGCTATCGCATTCATTGCTTCGCCCTTAGGGCGAAACTGTGACATTTTTTATTGCGATAGCAATTATATGGACACTTCTACCGGATTTCTGCCGTCGCCGTCGTCGTCGCCGTCGCCGTCGCCGTGAGGTTCCCTATAGATAACATCTTCGCCGCGCGCCGTATGCCCGAGCGGAAGCGTGCGGGGACGCGCGCTATCACGGAGAGCGAACGCACTCAATCACCCACGCGCAAGCAAGGCAGCGGGAAGCCAGCGCCGGAGGGAGCGCGGGGGGGGGGGGCATTTCTACTCCCTGCCAACAACCGCGCTCGTCGCTCGTCCGCACCGTCTCTTATCTCCACACGGCTCTGACCTTTATGCGCCGTGCATTCGCCGCTCAGTTTCCGTTGAAGCGATAGACCGCACGTACCTTCGCCCGCTGCGGCGTATGGGCTCGCTGCCAGCGTTTTGACAGTCGTTGTCTGCAGTAATTCAGTGTTATCTATTCATGTCTGTTTGTGCGCGCTCACACCACGCTTGTTCATTCAGTTAGTAATAGTCGGGCCACATTTTCCAACGCGCGCTACACATGCAATGCTGCCCGGATCGGCAGTGCAGCACTACAGGTGTGTCCCTTCGCACGCGCTGCCCACGGGAAGCGCTTCTCATCAACACCACCGTTTCACACGCGCCTTCTCGTGGTCATCGAGTCTCTCTTCAGGTCGCTCTACTTACGCTGCAGCACACCTGCTTACTTAATCAGCTCATGTTTACTACAATTCATATTGCTACCAAAGCCGCTCACCTTACTTCGTATGACATTGCTGTGTTGCTATCGCATTCATTGCTTCGCCCTTAGGGCGAAACTGTGACATTTTTTTATTCAAAATACTTAAAAGTTAGAAGGCAGATTGAGCAGCCATAGTTTGGCACGTTGATGCACGTAATTAAAAAAAAAACTAGTTATCGTGACATGATAAAAAAACAGAAAACGAACACCTGAGTTCCCTTTACAGTGAGCATGGTTTGGGAAGGCTTCAGCGGGCTTAATGTATGATATTTATACGTGAGCACTTGAAAGGCCAGGTTGCACTGCTTTTTTCTTGCATCATCAACACATGCGCTAAGCCATCGTCATCGCCGCGTTTCACAGTGTAATGCAGCCGCTTCGGCAATGGGTAGAGTTTGTAGAGCTTTCGGTAATCCTCCCGGCTACTGCTCAGATAGGTGACACATTAGCCATTTTCTAAATACTTTGCTGCGAACAGCACTTATTGTCGCGTTCAGCACGAACCCAGTCCGTCGCGCCGACCAATGTTGACAGAAAACCTTACTGGCTACCCACCTTCCTCCTTTCCCCGTGCTATGTCACCCCATTAGAGAGACGGCGGCGCCCCCACCCAAGCAACCCGGTATTTTAGAAGGCATTAAAGAGTCTTACGGTGTACATAAACTTGTCAGCGCTTACGGATTACCGCATTCGTGGACGGAAGTAGATTATTTAAGGGGGCCTACAGTAGCAAAGCTTGTAATGACACCTTGTGGCGTTTTGTCCAACTACAATGCGTTTGAAAGTTTCTTTACGTTGCGCGAGTGTCCTCGCCAAAGTAAACAACGTACAACGACTGCACGTTAACGATTATGCCACTGCCAACGCCTCAAGCCAGCTTTCAAGCAGGTAATGTCAATTCACTGCAGTCTTAGATTTGCGTGCTCTCTGGTTACACTGCGTCACGAGATGCCGGTGCTGGCACTGTTGCTGCCGTATACACCTTTGCTGCAACCCGGCATTCTGCAAAGGCAACGAATGCGCGTGAGTACAAGCCGAAGCTCTATTCCTAGATGGCGCCACGCTCGCACGTAGCGGTGGCAGAATGGCAATGTTTCAGGTTTCTCTCGGTATCAGGAATTTCGCCGCAATAACTTGAAGTTCCTTCTGGTGATCAGAGTGGTCCACTCGATGTCTAGCCACCTGTAGATATCAGAATCAGAAACAGTTTTTGTTTACCTCAAGGAAAAATGGACCCCAGACAAAAAGCTGCTCATGGAGCAGCTTGACGAGGCCTGGGGCCCTACAGGCAGCGGCAACAGTGGCGAATCAGCAGTGTTTGTCGTACACCCGTACGAGAAAAAGCAATGTGAGAACAGCAATGAAACAATAAAAGCATAGTGCATGTAATCTCCATATATATATATATATATATATACTGGGTGTTCAAGATTAAGCTTTACGGACTTTTCAGAAATCGCCTGGTCAGGTAGCATAATTCTTATCGTCGAGCTGGGTTATTCGAAGCGACGGACATTAGTAGCACGAGAAATTGAAGCACATATTCAACTAATTAAAAAAATTGACTAATGAACTTCTTAGTTAATTACTTTACAACACATTCGTAAATTGCAATATGTGTCGTAAAGTAATTAACTAAGAAGTTAATTAGTGAATTTTTGTTCATTAGTTGAATATGTGTTTTGATTTCTCGTGCTACTAATGTCCGCCTCATCGAATAACCCAGCTCAATTATAATAATTATGCTACCTGCCGCAGGCGATTTCCCAAAATTCCGTAAAACCTAAAGATGAACACCCTGTATATATATATATATATATATATATATACATTTGCGTTCGTTCAATGGCGATGGGCGCGACTGCCATTGAACCGATTAATAATACTACGCATGTTGGCAGAGCATGGGGGAACTATTCCGCAGAACCGCGCAACTGGTTCTTTGATACGAAGCTCTTGATGTCGAATATGGACCCAGAGTTAATTGTTTTGCGGCGATAATGTCACTTTGTACTATAGTCCAAGTAGCTGAACTTCGGCGGCCTAAAGAATTTGCAGCTTAAGGAGATGTTTTGTTCATATTTTGTCGTTGTGAAAAATTGTTCTACAGATAATTAAAAAAACATTTTTATATTTATTATTCAAGTTCAGATAAGGAAAAGACAGCTCTGAGTAAACGTATGCTTGCTGTCACAAAAAAAGACAATATTTACTCCACTTAATCACAAAAAAATACGTCATTGTTGCCCTGTCCCAAAATTATCTCTTCACTGAAAGCTTCTCGCTCAAGGTTCCTTCGTCTAACGCGTTTATTTGTTAAGCATGACTAGTACCACCGACATGTATGAGGTTTTTTTGTTAAGTCCTATTCAGCTCTTTCTATACTCTCTAGTGCATGAGATCCAGCCCGTATTACTGTAATTCTTCCCAACTGCGTGGGCAAGTCGCCGCTAAATTTCTTGACTTTATTCTTCAGCGTGGCACCAGGAGGTTTTCACGTCCCCAACGCTTCTGTTTGTCCGTGTCGACCAGCTGCCTTCTTTCTTTTCTTCTTCTTTTTTTTCTGCTAGATTTCTCCCTTGCCTTTAAGTCATTTTCTTGCCTTTGTTAGCATTTCGTTTTGTTGCTGGTTATTTGAACTAGCAAACAAATTTAAGCGTACTCTGCCGTTATCCTGTCGAGCTTTAAAACTTCCTCTTTAGATGGTGACACACCGAGAGTGCTAGAATCAAGGACTAATCTGTTGAGCCGCGAGAGATTTGGAGGATGGAGAAGCACCGACTCAAGCCCACAGCTCGCGCGACCTAATGGTGGCGAACCAAATTTTGTTAATCCTCTAAATAGGCTCAATGAACGAGGAGTCGTAAATGATCGTAAAAATAGGAGCCGTTTGATAAAGAGAAAGATACACGCTAGAAAGTGGAAAGGTATGCAAGATAACCAGTACAGAAAAATCCAATTTGTTACCCAAGGCTGGGGAGAAGGAGGCGGGTGGTAGAAAGATACTGAGAAATAAAGAAAGACCCACATGGCTCTGAGCGAGCAGTTCACCGTCAATAAGTTTAGTTTTGTACCATTAAACAGAGAAAAGAGACGCCTATAAACCTTAATTGTTAGATGTTTAGGAAATCTTCAGCTTAATATATTGCCAGTTCGTACTGCTATCACACTGGATGTCATAGTACAACATATGTAAGGAACTGTCTTAATGTACATGTGTGTGTGTCGTGTTGCCGTTTGTTCGATCGAAAGCCTTTCCACAGTTTGCAGACAGTTTCGTTTTAATATCTCGAAGCTGCACAGTGAAGTATGAGGGAGACGATAGTGGGGACTTCCGGATTAATTTCGAACACCCGGGACTTCCTAAGAGAATAGACTAGTTGGCTAGTTGGTACATGCATAACTTGAGGTTAAGCGCAAGAGAGCACGTAGGATGTCTTCGTTTTCTTCTGTCGTCCTCTTGCGCTTAACCTCCAGGAATTCTTAAAGTGCGTCTAAATCTAAGTGCACTAGCGCTTTTTTTGCACGTGACACTCGAACCTTCTCTCGAAATAATCTACAGCGCACGCGTGTTCATCCCTACTATCAGCTTACTAAACGTGCTCAGGCATCTGCGTACCTTGGTTCATCGCTGCTGTCGGCATGACAATCGTTTCATCCTCAAAGCCATTTCAGGTATCAAGTATTTCTGCAATGCAAAAGAAGTTATTTCACAATGCATTCGCTTTCCCAGGTGATCTCTTAAGCCTCGTTCCTTTCTTCTCGAATAGAGGGCATCAAGCACTTCCGGATGCCTTTGGCTCTCCCGGTGCGAGATTCGATTTAACGCCAGCCATCGCTATCCTCTATACATACGGCCGACAAAGGCGCGTTTCACGCATCTCCGCTCCCGCTGGCGCTCGAGTCCTCGAGCACATCTAATGATCTGCCGCCACCGACTGCGGATAACGGCTTTCCCATCACACAAGCACCATCTCCCAGGCCATCTGTTTCGCTCCACTTCTCGGGCGCTATGCCGAAGACGCGGCGAACGCGCCGGCGCATTGAAGGCGGCGCGCAAGTTTAAAGAATTGCGGCGTTGCTTCGCCATCAATCATGAGAGGGTTAGGATAGTGGATATTCTTCAGTGATGGCGGACGGGCCACGGCAACAAACGCAACAACGTAATCTAAAAAAAATACCGCGCTAATTGCTAAAAAGGTAAAGGTTTACACAGCGTCGAACGCGGTACACTGACATCAGGCGCGAAGGAAAAACAATTTCCTTAATGTGCACGTAACAGCTGCTATATTTGTTCACTCGCTCTTAAAACAAGGCCAAGAAAGAGAAAATTTGATTATATTTTGCATAACTACCGGTCTATCTTTTTAGAGCTTTTTATTTCTTTCCTTTTGTAAATGTTACCCCCGAAAGAGAACTTAATAGTTGTTCTTGATAAGGAGGCGGTGCCCGCTCTTCGAGCCTGTTGCTATCGCAGTAGATGAGTTCAGAGCAAAACAAACGGTTGAAGTCTGTTGATTTTATGTAGGCTTTTTCGGAAGCAGATTGACGATTCATTATTTACTTCATTTTGAGCCTTCCTTGGCTTAAAACTCAATACGACGCATTAGACGATGCTCAAACTGTGCGCTTCAGTTCAAACAGACTGACAGTCGACACGCTCTCGATATTTCGTCATTAGATTTCTTGCAGAATCGTGCTATATTAATTTATTACTGAGTTACAGAGTAGGATACTTCGCACTCCAATCTTTCTTTTTTTATCAGTTTCTCAATTTTCGACAACTGTTGTTAGAAAGTTGTTGGCCTACTTAAAAGATCTGCTTTCTATACAGTCACCAGATTTTAAAGTTTTTTTTTCCCTTTAAATGCGAAAAACTTCGCCAAATACGGTGCAGTTGACAGCGAGCAAAACGTTTTTTTTTTTCTGGTTTTAAGTATTTACGCCGGAGCTATCTGGCTAAAGCTTCTTTTTTAAGATAATAGTAATCTGAAAAGCAGCAATATGTGGCACGCTTCCTCTCTACATATAAACAGTAATAAATGAACATACAGTTGCACGACATATTGACCAAAAAACTGCTCGCCTCGTTGATCGAGGAGGTCATCTGACACTCTTCTAAAGTCAACATGAACTGAACGCGGCCCTACGTATTGCTGAATAGCGAATAGATACGTCCAACGCAAAGTGGCAGAGCGGCCGCTTAGCAATAGCCTCTTGATCCGGGGCCTTGATCCCGAGAGAAATTGTGTGTTGTCCTTCCGCCCCACCCCCCCTTCCCTCCCCCTCCCTTCTTTCTTGTGTACTTGTCCAAAACTAGTGCAAAACTTTACCAGAAAGGTGTTTTGAATGATTCGGCTAGCTTTTTTTTTATTGAAACCCAATTTGCACATTATACAATAGAGCAAAATTTTGGATGTCTTACTTCCATAAAAAATGAAGCAAGAATAAAAGGCACTGTTTAAAAAGATGTTGTCACTCTATGGTTAAACAATCCAATCCACGTTAAAAATTCTGATGATAGGTTTTTTATGCCCACCAAGTATTGGCTGAACTTACGTGTCTCAAAAAAAAAAAAGAAAAGGTACCAGTGCAGGCCACCTCACCGCATGACAGTGCGAAAAAACTTATGAACTGAATGCGACAATGCGCACCTGTTTGCCACTTAAACTAAAAAGTACGAAAGCCACTACGCCCCCCTCCCCCTTCACATTAAAGTAAAGTAATGAAAAAAAGTCACAATGAGCGATTAAGGAAATTTACAAGCGCCTTAGTCAGAACACAAGTTCACACCCGCTTACGTACAAGCGCGATTTGTTACCCAGTGTTCAGCCGCTGACAGTTTGAAGAACAGGACAAGTTCTCACTTAATACATAGGCTGTTGTTTTCTTTTCTCGTATTCCAACTGTGAATGCGTAACATACAAAGACAAAAGGTTGGTTTATCATTCCTCGCTAGTGCAGTATGTTCAGTGTTCACGTAAGTGCAGTGCGGCATAATCGTCCCAGGTGATGTGCACATTTGGGCTAGTTTGTGGCTAGCTAGTGGGCCATTCTATATAACGCGGACAACATTGCTTGTGCAGTTTTCGAATCTCTCGATCCTCATTCTTCTACAAGCTTTAGATTCACCCATTCACACGCAGTACCACGTTCTCGAAACCCAACGAAAAAAATAATACTAATAAAAATAAAACACACAAAACAACTCCTTAGAATTGCTTGTGTTTGTGGCGGGACGCAACTCTTATTACAATCCATGAGCGTACAATAGAAAGAGGGCAAAAAAATGAACAGACAGCAGAGATATGGCGGTGATTGGGGCAAGGGGAAATCTCGAGCTCTCTTCCCCTCTCACACCTTTACAAGTGGATGTTCCTTCTTTCGCTTCTTTTTGAACTAGTGTTGTGACCCGAAAGTCGAGCAGCCGATTAAGGAACGCCAGCGTTGTTACACATAGCTACAAGCATCGTTACCAAAGTGCTTCTGCAGATGCAAGGGCCAGGAGCAACTCCTTTCATCTTTGTCAAGCAAGCATTATGAGGAACGGACGAACATATCAGCTCGTGCGCACGAGAAAGCTACCGCTTCTTACCAGTACAGGCTCGCCTCTGCGGAATTCGCTGGGGTGCCGTTGGCAAAGAACGCAAGGACGCCCTTCACCCTAAATGCGTTGGCCGTGCGATAGAATAGTACCAGAGCAGGCAGTCGAGCACCACTTGTTGGCACGCAGAAGTGACGCGACTCTGGATGGTAATTTCTTGCCTTAGTTTGTATTATTTGTGTTCGCGTTGGTCAGGTGTGCCTGAACATAGCGCAGCTTGTTTGGTCGGTGCATCAGCGTTCTCACTGATTGCGCTGGAAGCTAGGAGGAACCAGGGGGAAAAAAACTGCACCCACGTGCTCTTTACTGCGCCAAGCTGCGTCTAACTGAGTTGTATGAAGCGATGAATTTGATATTCGGTTAGTAGCACGTACATCTAATATATTAACGCCGTCCTTCCCCCTGATACAATGAAACAAAGCTATACCATTATACCCTCTTTCTATGATCCCAACCTAGAACATAGGTTTTCACACAAAACAAGACCTCCCTCCAATCTTCCAGAGTTCAACGTTCCTGTTCCACCTTGATAGCGCACAACCAAATGAATAGAGCACTCTGCTAGATATAATTTAGTCACAGCGTTTGCGGCACGCAATTATTTTTGTAAACACGTCTTTAAAATTTTGGAACGTCGTGGCTGCCACTTCTCTAAGTCATATTTTTTTCTGGCATCTATTGCATGTGTCGCTATTGCCCTGCCCCAATGTGGGGTAGTGAACAGGATGTTTCTCTGTGAGAGATTTCTGCCTTCTCAGTTGGAGAAGAAAAACTGCGTAAGTTTGAAGGCGTTCCTGTCGAAGTGGTGCAGCGCAGTTTCTTTCTCTCTTCTTTAAACGAACTGTTTGGGGTTTTGTTTTCACAGCATCGCTCATACTGAAGGCCATAGCGACGCAAGCCTCCACCTGTTTCCTGAAATGGCTGCATGGTCTTTACTAATTACCGCTTTCGGGTACTCATGCACGTTTTTTTTTTAAATTCCTGCAGATGTATACGTTATCTTAAACATGTTAGAAAGTTAAAACGGAAGACGGCGTCAAATTTCTCATCATTGTTGAATATCACATTCCCTTTATATTACGCTAATTGCGACGCGCTATTCTTGAACAAATCCTCGGATTCATGTTGTCTGATTGAACAAAGAAAACAGTGGCAAGATATTGTTGCCTGTGCACGTATGAGTAGCTGTTGCCCAGGTGATACAAGACAAGTATCTCGCTGATGGAAGAGAAACGTAACAACCTCGAGAAAAAATCTGGCTACATTTCTTGCCAGCGGTAATGAGTCCTACACCATTTCTAGGCGCTTGCACAAATGGGTATAGTGCATAGCATTCACTTCATTTTTTAGCTGTGCTAGTAAGAAAGGAGAAATGCGTTCGTTTGCAATGACTGAGGCCTTGATGGCTTTCCCTGAAGAGATACAGCAGCGTTCCATGCGATATAACGTATTGACTATGTATTAGTTCAATGACGAACCTCGTCAAGGTAAAGCTTTGCAGAATGAGATTGTTGTAGTGATTTTTGGTCCAGGAAGCAGTAACAGATGTAAACATTCCTCTCTTGTGACATTTGTTGTTTTCGGATTTCTTGAGTTATAATATTTCGTTATGTACGTACTACTTTTTTGTGATCTTCTGTCCCTGGCAATATATTTCGATTATTCTCATGTGAGAAGAAGCAGCCGGTACCATCTGCTGGTACCGATTACTTTTTTTTTCATGCCAATAAACAAATAATGTATGTATGTATGTATGTATGTATGTATGTATGTATGTATGTATGTATGTATGTATGTATGTATGTATGTATGTATGTATGTATGTATGTATGTATGTATGTATGTATGTATGTATGTATGTATGTATGTATGTATGTATGTATGTATGTATGTATGTATGTATGTATGTATGTATGTATGTATGTATGTATGTATGTATGTATGTAGTATGTATTATGTATGTATGTATGCACGTATGTATTCACGTATGTATGTATGTATGTGCAAACGAATAAATTGCCAGAGAAATGATAGAACGTGACCCCAATATCATTACTGCATTTCTATGGCGACAGGAAGAGCTTTGTATCCCTAGCCCTATTTATTTTTATCCCATAAAGCTATCACCATTTCACGGCTTGTCGACTATAAGATGCATTTAGCTAGCATCCCTTTAACCTGTCTTAAACCTCGCTCATCCCCCTCTTTTCATCCCCTTTTCCTCTTCCTCCCGTGCAGAGTAGCAGTCTGGAGCACAAGACGACCTTTCTGCTTTTTCTTCGAAAAAAAGAATCTCTCTATTTCAGGCCAGCATGCTTAAACGAGAGAAAGCTTGATTTTGACAGAACTTGTGGTCCCATCGAAACAAATGATTAGTGTATCAACATTTATGTGGAAAAGGAAGCTCTACAGAGGTTATGTCAAGGGGGAGCAAACGCTCCATGAAAGCCGCACGTTTTCATTAATTCAGATCAACGAGATGAAAGGTTCGCCCATGCAATATAACTTAGAACTGTTTCACAAGTGGCTGTGCGTGTCCGTACGACGACGTCATGAAAGGAAAGACAGATGTACCAGAGTGAATTTAGTTTTATTTTCTGAACTGTTGTCAGCCCTAAAAAGAATATAAAGGCAAAAAAAAAAACACAAGTTAGCTCAAAGTAAGATAAGTTCAAATATGGTTTTAAAGAGCAAAGTAACTCACAATGGAATTATGATGACGAAATTGATGCGAAGGAAATAGGCAAGGTTCGGTTGCCCCCAACTTAACAGAAATTTTATATTCGTTACATTCAAATCGTGCTGCTACCAGGTGAATAATTTATTCATGAATAGTTAGGAAGACGGTAAGAAATGGTAGTTTAAGCTGGTGCAATAAGTAAATAACACTTTGCAAGTACACTGCGAGAACTTAAGCAGCAGTTGTTCCGCAATTGTCTCTTTGCTTATCTGCATTCCGTTAAAGATCATATAGGAGACCACAAACCACCCTTGGCCGAGTTACCAGACAACTAAAACTGCACCGATTGATGGGACATGGAAATAACCGCCCTGCTGCTACAACCAACTGACAACCTTTCTTTTGTTGCCAAAGAGTTGTGACTCGTGTCTTGACATAGTTCTGCAGTTTCTGAGACCAATCGTGACATTTGCGAAGCGGCAGAGCTTCCTACGGTTTTTCACGCTCTTGTAGCCCACGGCGTCTACTTTTCTTCCTAGTTCGTGTTTCTTTTTCCTGCAGATGCTCCTACCATTCATTGTGCTCGGTGTGCTAACCATGTGATTAGCTTTCCATTGATACTCTTTTTCTCCGCAGGCACCTTTTCTCTTTTGTGCCTTCATTCCCCGCTTTCATTGATTGTTTCCTTTTTTTTCAGTACCATAGAATGCTGGAAAACGATTTCGTTAACAGGAAAGACAAAAAGATTGGCCTGAGAAGGTGCGCTGTAGCGTAGTGGAGGGCTCCGGATTAATTTTGACCCCGTGGGGTTCTTTAACGTGCACTACAACGCAAGCACACGGGTGTTTTTGCATTTCGCCTCCATCGAAATGGGGCCGCCGCGGCCGGGATTCGATCCCGCGATCTCATGCTCAGCAGCGCAACGCCTTAGCTGACTGAGCCACCGCGGCGGGCGGTAGGAAGCCTGCAGCTATAAATTTCAGCATGGGCAAAAAAAAAAAAAAGAAAGAAAGGAAAGAAAGAAAGGAAAGAAAGAAAGAAGGAAAGAAAGAAAGAAAACGCCGTATTTTGCATAGTGGCGACGCCATTAATCATCAACGTTAGCATTATGCGCTGACGTTTACATTGCTGCGCCAGTAATAACAGGGCAGTTGTAGCAAACATATTCTGCAATGCTGTTTGACAATACACACGAGCGGGTGCCCTGCTTAGCGCTTCGCCAGCGCGTGTAGCACACAACCCCAGATTTACGCTACAGTGACTAAGATGGGCGATCTAAGGCGAAATACGCGTAGGCTTCTGTGAAAAAACGTTGTTGACCAATAAAATTACTATAGCGGCGCGAATATAATGCATGCAGTGGTGTGCCTTGTCGCCCAACTATTGCGGCATTATTTTAAGAATACCACGGTGTTGGTAGAGACGACAATGACTGTGAGCGAGTACGATCACATTACAGCGGAACATGAGAGTGGCGCTAGTTTAGTTACATCGGCTGCGCAACATGACTTAACGGTGCCAAATTGAGGCGGAAGAAAGCGAAACAACCCCCCTCCCCCCCAGACACACACACACTAAGCAGAAACGCAAGACCTTATCGGCGCACCAGTCTATCACCACAGAAGCAGGCGTTAGATGCTGCCAGGTGAAGCCCGATACGCCTCGCGCTTGTTATTTGCAGTCAGATAACTCATTGAAAGGGTACACAAGGTCGTAGACAACAGAAGCCACTCTTCACGGATCAGATTGACCATGTAATGGCGTCACAATGATGAGTTAGCGAAGATTTGGGGTCGATGTCTTGCCAGGCTACCTGACCTTTTATTGCGATAGCAATTATATGGACACTTCAACCAGATTTCTGCCGTCGGCGTCGCCGTCGCCGTGAGGTTCGGTATAGATTCCAAGGGCGATAAAATCGTCGCCGCGCGCCGTATGCGCGAGCGAAAGCGCGCGGGGGACGCGCGCTATCACGGAGGGCGAACGCTCGGCGGAAAGCAAACGCGAGAGGCCGTGGGGGTATGGGAGGGAGGGAGGCGGGGCGGCGCTGTGCTCCGGCACCAAAGGCGTATCTTGCCACTCAATCTCCCACGCGAAAGCAAGAAACTGGAAGAGGGGGGGGGGGAGGGGGGGGGGGGGGCAGCTTCTCCTCTGCCAACAACTTCTCCGCCCGGCGGTCGCCCGCACCGTCTCTTATCTCCACACGGCTCTGACCTTTGTATGCCCTGTGCATTCGCCGCTCAGTTTGCGTTGAAGCGATAGACCGCGCGAACCTGCGCTTGCTGCCAGCGTTTTGACAGGCGTTGGCTGCGGTCATTCAGTGTGATCTATTCATGTTTGCTTGTGCGCGCTGACACCATGATTGTTAATTCAGTTAGTCAGCCAATGTGTCCAAGTTTATGCAGCCGATAAAACTACTATCCCTACTCCGAATAGCTCTCTACTAATTTGCTATCGCAATCGATGCTTCACCTTTCGGGCGAAACTGCGACATTTTTTGTTTATGTCATTCCTTAGGTTGTTGTACTCCGTTATTATAGAGCTACTGTCACTGACCATAGCAAAACAACTAGGCGGCAATAAGTCATCTGAACTCATTAATAGATTTGTATGAGTATTTTACATAAAAAATAACACAATAAGGAACTTTTGAGGAAGTGGTACAGCATTTATCACCGAGACAAAACCAGGGACTAACAAGAAAATGTTTCATTGGTACGTGTTGCTTTCGAACGGAACATTGCATCTGAAAAGGTACTCATTCACAAAGGTTCCAGGCCATCTTTTTTTCATTTAGGAGTTTGTTTTTTTCGAGGTACTCGGAACGTCAGCTGAAAGTATCCACTTTTGTACAAGACGTGCTACTATACTCTTTATATATATAATGAACGAGAAGAAAGGGAACCGAGGGGCCCAATTTCTATTAAACAGATCATAAGAAGCCAACAAACAATGACACCAAGGACAACATAGGGGAAATTACTTGTACTTTGTACGTGGGTGCGTTCCCCACCTGCGGCCAGTTGTTTTTTCATCCATTTTCATTTTCATTTATTTATCATTTCTTTAATTCAATTCGTACAAGTAATTTCCCCTATGTTGTCCTTGGTGTCATTGTTTGTTGGCTTCTTATGCTGTGTTTATATATATATAGAAAAATCAGAAGCACAACTTCGCGGTTATCTTAAGTTTATTTACCCAACAGTTTCGGTCGGTGGACCAACCTTTTTCAAGGGATACAGGAAATTCTCGCAACAGTCTTTTTATATCTTCAGGTATCTTCACTTTTTTTGGTGTCTTCTTTCTCTACCTGAAGATATAAAAAGACTGTTGCGAGAATTTCCCATTGAAAACTCCAGTTACTACTATATATATACATATCATCATCATCAGCCTATATTTTATGTCCACTGCAGGACGAAGGCCTCTCCCTGCGATCTCCAATTACCCCTGTCTTGCGCTAGCGTATTCCAACTTGCGCCTGCAAATTTCCTTACTTCATCATCCCATCTGGTTTTCTGCCGACCTCGACTGCGCTTTCCTTCTCTTGGTATCCATTCTGTAACCCTAATGGTCCACCGGTTATCCATCCTACGCATTACATGGCCTGCCCAGCTCCATTTCTTCCGCTTAATGTCAACTAGAATATCGGCTATCCCCGTTTGTTCTCTGATCCACACCGCTCTCTTCCTGTCTCTTAACGTTAGTCCTAAGATTTTTCGTTCCATCGCTCTTTGTGCGGTCCTTAACTTGTTCTCGAGCTTCTTCGTTAACCTCCAAGTTTCTGCCCCATATGTTAGCACCAGTAGAATGCAATGATTGTACACTTTTCTTTTCAACGACAGTGGTGAGCTCCCAGTCAGGATTTGGTAATGCCTGCCGTATGCACTCCAACCCAATTTTATTCTTCTGTAAATTTCTTTCTCGTGATCAGGGTCCCCTGTGAGTAATTGACCTAGATAAACGTACTCCTTTACAGACTCTAGAGGCTGACTGGCGATCCTGAATTCTTGTTCCCTTGCCAGGCTATTGAACATTATCTTTGTCTTCTGCATATTCATCTTCAACCCGATTCTTACACTTTCTCGATTAAGGTCCTCAATCATTTGTTGTAATTCGTCTCCATTATCGCTGAATAGGACAATGTCATCTGCAAACCGAAGGTTGCTGAGATATTTGCCGTTGATCCTCACTCCTAAGCCTTCCCAGTCTAAGAGCTTGAATACTTCTTCTAAGTATGCATATATATATAGTGGGAGTAAACAGGGCAGTATGTGGTGGACATGGTTGTTCTCAGTCAGTGTGTCGGCAATAATGAAGCTAAGGTACACAACAGAACAAACCAACCTGCCAGCACACGGGATCAAACAGTTTTAAAAAGAAACTCACTCCCCCCGGAAGTGGACGGAAAACTCGCAGGTGCAGAAAACTAAAGGTAAACTTCCTTGTTCGAAGGGCAGCTTGCACGGAACGGGCTCTGAGCATGCAGGCTGAACGCTCTTGCCTTGGCGAACGCTGCTGCATTGTTTTCTCTATGCCAGACTCGGAAAACCCGAAGCCAAGCATGTGTTACGACCCGCTTCTCTCGTGGTTGCAAGGCGCAGCCGCAGGAGAGTGCTGCGTAGATTTCATTTTTCCGGCAGCCGAGTGACGGAAGGGCCTCCGGACGCGGCAACACGCTTTACTCTGGCAGGATAGGAACGGAGCGCACGTCTCATTCTTCAGACTAGATTCAAAGCTCAAAACCTACCTCATGCGCTGTTGCATACTCTTTTGCTGGACAAAGCCACAAATGACGCTTTTCTCAGCAGAGAGAGATGCGTGGACATTGATTCATGAAAGCCGAAACGGGTTAGTGCCCTCGAGAAACGACGTTTCATTCCAAAAGGAAGAATCATTCCTCGGGCCCTGTGCGGTAGTGAGCCACTGCGATGTTCCCATTCTTATGGTATTTCATTATTGGCTCGGTTGCTGCAGCGCCTCGGTGTGACTCAGTAGGATGAAGAAAAAAAGAAAGAACAGAAAAGTAACTGCGTAAATTTTCCATATGGCCGAGATGTATGTTGTCCCCTACTTTATTTATAAATACAGCTCGTTACTTAGCATTTGGATGTTTCTCGCATTTCGACTTGCCTATAGTATATTATTGGTGAAATAGATTATGGATTGCAGGCAGTAATCTTTTTCATTCGCTTGAAATTCATCTAGAGTGACCCAGTGACTCGGTTGGGCATCTTTTACGTGTGGCAACTTAGTGGGTAGAAGTGAGACAAACGCTGAACTAAAGCAACACATTAGAAGCGAACCACGTGGGCCGCCAGCGTAGGGTACTTTATCAATGGCTTCCCGCAGCTATTAACCGCTCTATCTGTCGCGTCCTGAGTCATCAGGCAAAGACCACCCCTGGAGACGACGTGTCATTAAAGCTGCCCACAGCCGGCGAACGATGATGAAATGACTCGGCGTCGGGGTACTAGGCGTCGCCTGACAGCGCCGGCTATAACTGAACGGCGATGGCAAGTTAGTCACGTCTGTATATCGCTGTGCGGGATAGGGGCTGAAGCAAGCTAGTCAGTGTGAATTCCTCTACAAAATCGTATTATAATGTCAGGGGAACCGTGCATTTCGCACGTCGGTGGACGTCTTTTAGCTGATTAGCTGATCTAATCACAAGCTACGCAGAAGAAGCCTGAGGCACGCAATGAATAATAGAACGAAACATGATAGGCGGAGCGTCAAACGACAGGAAGATGGCAGTATGTATTAGAGAGCCAACGGCTGCAGCTGATATTCTGGTGGAGCTTAGGAAAAAACAAAAACAAAAACAACAGAAGTAGCATTGGGTGCGTAGTGCAGTGCCTAGAACAGGCAACCGATGCGTAATGTATTAAAGTAGAAAAATGGCTGCCAAGGGAACGGAAGCGAAGTCGAGGCTGGCAGAGGTTTAGGGCTCATGATGAATAGCCTAGAAATTCGCAGGCATATAGGCTGGAGTCGGTTAAGACAAGACAAGAGTAATTTGGAGACTGCTGAGAGAGGGCTTCGTCCTGCAGTGGACACAAAAGGAGCTTATAATAATACTGAGTTACTGAAGTTGTGACAAGGTCTTGAGATGAGCCGGGATGTAGGGAATACATAGATTTCGACATAGCGATTGTCCGCAAAGAATATTTTTTTCCTTTGCGATCTTATTTAGGACACCTGTAAGCTAAACCTGAGAATTTCCGAGTTCACACTTTCTTCGCCGTTCCAAAGGAAAGAGAGATCAAGAATAAAAAAAGGAAAGGCCGACCAGGCGAGCATCCTCTTGGCTACTCTACACAGCTGGTAACGAGAAAGGAAAGAGAGAAAGAGAGTGATCAATGTGCGTACGAAGGAGGGCGCACAAAAAGACTGGAAACGGTCACTCCATACTGAGGAACAAAATGCTGAAATGCAAATTGCATTTCGCTCCAACACAACGATACCTAATAACTTCGAATTAGTTTGATTATACGAAAGGACTTAAATACCATGATCCTCAATCCCATCCTTAAAACCACATCCTTAAAATCGCTTTCAGGGGCTTTCGTTTGCCCACGTGGCGGACGTGGTGCCTACAAGATTTGCGCTTGGCGCCTTCCAGAACTTCTTCCAGCACTTCGCACACTTTCAGCGCTTCACTCGCTGTGGTATACTCGTACTCGTCTGCAGCTTTCAGAGGGATCATGTTACCGTGTCTTCAAATAAGCGCCGGCTGGTACATATGCTTGTAATTGGCTGAAATTCCCCCCTCCGAGACACGCTCGCTTTCTTGTGTACTCCCTAGCAGTAAAACACTTCTGTTTTCGTTACTGAAGCCTAAGTGCGTTTGCGGAAAGGGCCATCCGATGGGAATTGAACATGAAAATAACGGACAAATAAAGCACATTGGTAAGCCCAAAATGCTTTCATAGAAAAAAAAAAAACACAGCGATACAGACCATAAAAGCTGCATTCTCGTCAGCCATTCGCTCCTCCTGGGACCTTCATGCACTGAAATATTCACGCGTGGTACAGGGTATAAAAACTAGCAGGAAAAAAAAAGAGAACATGAGCTGATAAAACACTTGCCAAAAGTTATCGATCTGGTCACCCACTCCATAAAAGAGGATCCCGAAAAGGTTTTCTGTGGTATTTGGCAATTTGTGGTGGACGTGAAGAGCAAGTTATATCATCATCTATCCTATATATGCGTTCACTTTGTGTTGATTCTTTAAAAATTCCTTTTATCCGACAGAAAAGGAGCGCGCGTGTGGTTCCGATGCAATAGCGTGTTAGGAGTAGAGGAAATATAAAAAAGAAATGAAAGAGATACTTTTGACAGAGAAGCCACCAGAGGCCCACCTGCCTGAAGGAGGGACTTCAAATGGGGGCCGAATATCTGGAGTGTCCAACAAAGAGGCGCTTCCTACTTCATTTTTTGACGCCTTATGCGAAAGGGAAAGAAATACGAATTAACTAAGGGGCTTTTATTGGTATTACAACTCGTCTCGAGAGACCAATAGGGTATGCTAGTTTTCTTTATATACCTTGTGCCTGAGTAGAGAACTCACTGTAAACTACCAAGGTTAAAAGCGAATAACGTATATTTCTGGGTGTGGCACCTTTTGACACTATCACATATCAGAGGGACGCCCTCTTTTCTTAGGAGAAGTGCGTTCATGGAGTGTTTGCTTTTCCTGAGTTCAAACTCTGAAAGTAGCACCGATAAGCCTGATGAAAGACACACATAAAAAAAAAAGTCACAGGCCTGCGCGGCACACGCAGTACAGTCACAGCGTAAGCTGGTGGAGCGGCTCAAGAGTAGCTCCAATTTCGGCACCACGCACACCAGGGTCTACGCGACCAAGTCTGTTCGCCTCGTTTTGACGTAATTCTTAATGAAAGGCTTAGGCTCTTAGTTGTTCAACTGAACAAGGGCCAATGGCTTGGACCCGTATCATATCAAAAGTATCTATAAGCCCTTATCTTCTGCGTCTTGCGTCTTTGTCCTGAGTTTGCGTGAGTATGAGTAACTGTACACAATTTTCTGAGTTGAAAAATTAACTAATTCCTTGTATATGGCATGAAAGATGACAACATTCATGGCAATGACTAATGCTTATTTAATGATTTTCAGACTCATTCAGGACTGAATAAAGCATGTAAACAAACTAACCTTTTAGCCTACAATCAAAGTTATTTTTGTACGTAGTATATCAGGCACAACATTGACTCATACAGCCCAGCGAGTAAAAACCGTGCAAATGTTTAGAGTTAAACTAAACTATCAGACGTCACAACTTGCTTTTCGCTGTTAGATGTGTCAGCACTTGAGAAGTAAGACGGAGATCGTCTGAAACGCTTTTTGTGCGTGCGTGCGTGCGTGCGTGCGTGTGTGTGTGTGCGTGTGCGTGTGTGTGTGTGTGCGTGTGCGTGCGTGTGCGTGCGTGTGCGTGCGTGTGTGTGTGTGTGTGTGTGTGTGTGTGTGTGTGTGTGTGTGTGTGTGTGTGTGTGTGTGTGTGTGTGTGTGTGTGTGTGCGTGCGCGTGTGCGCGTGCGTGCGTGCGTGCGTGCGTGCGCCTACTCTATTTTTGCCTACCCGATTTTTATTAACATATCATAAGAAGCCAACAAACAATGACACCAAGGACAACATAGGAGAAATTACTTGTACTGTGTGCGATCTGCTTACGCGGCTGCTTCTCACGGAGCTATCTTGAAAGCGATCTGCGATGGGCCAAAATGCATTCGCCGAGTGCCGGTAGCTTCGTATATGCGCTGTGCTTTCGACGTTTAGTTCGCGTTGAAGCGATAGCCAGCGCGAAGGTCATTTTGTCGCTGCCGCTGGTGCGCTTTTTCACTCCAGCGTTTTGACGAGCTCCCGTGTTCATCGAGCGAGATGTGTTCATGTTTACCTGTGTGCGCGTGACACCGTGCTTGTTTATTTAGTTAGTAAGCGAATATTTACAACTTTATAAGGCCGATAAAACTACTATCCTTATTTCGTATAGCTGTCTACTAATTTGCTATCGCAATCGATGCTTCGCCTTTCGGGCGAAACTGATTTTTTGAAAGAAACGGGCCTGGACAAGCGGCTGTGACAGTGATGTCACATACCACGCAAGAGTGACAGACTGTGACTGACGATGTGTGTGCCATGCTGTGTGCTCACTCTCTCTCTGCTCCCCATCTTTCATTCCCGCCCCATTCCGCTCCCATGCGTAGGGTAGCAAACCGGTTGTGCTAAACTGGTTAACCTCCCTGCCTTTCCTTCTTCACTCTTTCCTTCCTTCCAAGAAACCGGGTGAGAGAAGCGCCACTTCGGAAGCCTAATGGTAGAGTATCGCACATGCAATGAGGAAGAAGTTGGTTCGGCTTCCAGCGGCGGCAAGTTATCTTTTCATCTATTTTCATATCCCTTTTCATTATAATTTCCACATTTCAATCAACGAGAAAAGTTGTTTCGTATGCTTTTCTTGGGTTCATTGTCTGCTGGATTCACTTGAGAAGTTACACCAAATCTCAATCAATCAATCAATCAATCAATCAATCAATCAATCAATCAATCAATCAATCAATCAATCAATCAAGCAAGCAAGCAAACAAGCAATCAATCAATCAATCAATAATCAATCAATTAATTAATTATTACATGGGGGTTGGCTTTATGCTGAGGTTTAAAAGTTGCTCTGAAGCGAGCAATATTTGCCACGAGAATCCTGCGCCATGTGGAAAGGTGTGGAATGGGGAGAACTGGAGTTCAACAAATATGATTATACAGCAGTCACTCTTAAAATGGGAGAAATACTACCAAAGCGAAGCCATGAAATACTAAAATTTGGCGATATTTACTAAAACTATTTTTGTACTCAAGACATACCCGGTCTCTTTGTAAGATTGTACCGAATTTGTTCTGCGTGGATGGCCGTGAAAGGGCACGCTGTTCTACGGGGTGAGCATTTTCAAGTTTTACGGAATTTTTCAAAAATCACCTGCATGATTCTTGTCCTTGAGCTGTAGTATTCGAAGCAGCGGACATTACTAGTAGGAGAAATCGAAACACATAACCAAGTAATTAACAATTACCTAAATAACTTGTTAATTCATTACGACACATATTGCAATTTACGAATTGTAGGTAGTGAGCTTGCAAGACGTATCCACTTGAAATAAATTTCCAGGATTACACCAGTTTGGAGATATTATTTCCCAAAGTGTGGAACGAAATACGTGGGCCTTACAACTCATCGGCCATGTGGGCCGTAAAGTAAGTAATTAAGTAGTTAAGTAGTGAATGTGGTTAGTTAGTTGAATATGTTTCTATTACTCTTGCAAGTGATGACCGCCTACCTGAACTCTCCAGTTCAAGGACTAGACTTTTGTTATCGGCCGCAGGCAATTTTTAAAAATTCCGTAAAGCTTAAAAATGATCACCCCGTATATTTGCTGCAAAAAATGATTCACGTCACAGAGAAACAAAAATCGTCATAAGGTTTATTCATGAAGTATTTATTTACCGGTGGCCGAATTGCAGGTGCTGTTTTAATGGTGGCTCTGCTGCCGGTAGATCCCAATCATCGATCGTGCTAGCAAAAATACCAGGCACTAAAAACATCAGCCGACAACTGTATTAGCATTCTGTTGAGATAAGGTTTGCCCTAAATTATGATGGAAACAAAAAATTGTGAAATTATTGGCGGCAATACGAATATCGTAAGCAAGCACGCATCTGTCTTGCGTCAGCATTTGGAGCTCCCTTGTTTAGGAAACGAGAACGAAATTCCGGGTCATGCTAATGCAGCATGCTGTGCGAGGAAAATGTTATTGGTGGTATATAAAGACAACAAAACAGAGACGCGAGATGACATGGGCACGGAAAATCAAATGGACATAATGTCGCTCGTGACTGTTTGTTTGGGGTGAGGTCATGAATTACTTACATATAATAACCTCCCCTTCTCCAACCCAAAAATAAAAATGAAAAATGAAAATCAGAGAGGTAATTATAGCGGTAAAAGCTTTGAATACTTCTATAATGAGCTTGTTATAAAAGCAGCTACCTTGCTAAGCGCGTCCTGCAGGACCTAAATAAGATTTTTCCAGTACAGTTGCGTGCGGCGAATAAATAGTTTCCCCTTTTCGGAACTTAAGATGCTATACATATACTTCAATGTGTTCCGTCGTCTTACGACAGTTTGTGTTGAGACGTATTATTTGTGCGACAAAAGAAAATAACCCGTTGCAGGATTTCTCAGAAACCAAGCCTAAACGTCGCTGCCGAAATTATTTTCCATTCACCGTTCGTTCCTTGATACTTACGGCACTAATGTTGGTGGCGTGGAACCTTCAAGACTTGCGCCGCATTTTCGTCCCCATTATTACGCGTACCCGAGATGTGTTTCCTCAACATCTGCCTCAAAGTAACACCTTCACGACTCAAGCGATGAACGAACGCGTCAGCGTAATCGCTTGCAGGCAGAGAACTCTTGCTCAAGGGCGTCCTTGTACGTCTTAATGACGCACCGAGCTCATTTTCATCCTCGGCGTTTCAGCGTGAACAGTTGATGGCTTTGCCGCAAAACCAAAAGTGCCTTGGTGCCGTCATTAGCTCGGAAAAAAATTGCCCCTGAGCCTGTCCAGAGGGATCGTTACCATATTATTGATCGCTATCGATATATATATATATATATATATATATATATATATATATATATATATATATATATACTTCTTCTACGTGACCGGCTTCCCACACTTCACACACATACAGTTTTTTCCACTTTGACACTCCTACTACTCGCGCATTAAAAATAAATTAGCAAAAGGATATTGATTGTTCTCTCCGTCACCGCATCGTTGTCCTTATTGCGATTATATTCATTGTCACTTCTTTATTCGTTTATTTATTTAAGTATTATCATTGATTTCTTTATTCTCTGCTGTAGACACAGAGAAATAGAGTAGGCACGGTAGTCGTTAGCTCAGTCTATCCACAGCAGCCGAAGTTTAATAGAGCACAGAGAAAGGCGGGTGGCCTTTGAAGAGATGTATCTCCTATTGTCAGGCCGAACTCTAAAAGCCTTATTAGAGATGCTACCAGCACAGAGCTTGCATCTATGAGAAATTTCTCTAACTAATCTCACTCGATGCGTAGACAATAAATTTTTGCGAAACGTCATCACCAGGACGCTAAAATTGCTTGGATTCGAAATGCCCCCGGCACTCATTTCTTTCCTAACGTGCATTATTAAAGAAAGGAGCATCATGCGCAGCTAAAACGATGAAGAGTCACTGAGTAGCATCGCCAACTGCAGACGGAATAATATAATAATCCTGGACAGCCACTCAACAAAAGCCTTAATATCACTCAAGATATTAGTAAATGGCTTGACAACGACCGTACGACGACGATTACGACTAAGTACGCCAGCAAGACGGCAAAGAAAAAAAACAGTCATGATGACACAGCCGAAAGAACATGGCGACAACAATGGCCATAACGCCACAAGAACAGCATTACGGCACAAATATTCCGAACAGGGCATCAAATCATGGGTAGGGACAAGTGAAAGCTCAAGTTTCTCTTTTAATGTATTTTCCTGTAAACGCAACGTGGGGATATAACAATCACGATAATAATAACTGCAATAGACGCGACGAATTGTGCATGTAGTATCCTTAACTGTAAATGTAAAAGGAATCAGTGCATGAATCTTCTTATCAGAGTAGATAGGCATTTCTTAAGTCAGCACGCTAATACAAAATAACTATGACGAAATAACCTTCATTCTTCCGTGCGTTCAAGAAAGAAAAGAACGACAACTATTGCCTGTGGATCCAAATGGTCTGAAGACGAGAAAAAGAAAAGCACGCAAAAATCACCGCCGTTCTATCTGTGGAAGGGTCATGGCATTCCCCTTCCAGAGACCTCTCCCATCTCGGCTTGGCATTTTGGCATCGTGACAGTAGGATGAGGCAATGCACGAATGATCGCTGGCTAGCCCCACTTAACACCAACGCAATGGAAGCCTCTTGCGATGAGGAGAACCTGAAGGGTGGAGGAAAGGATAGCGATATTCATCCATCTCTGTCACCGATGACCGATGCAGCATAAGCAGTAGCCCGTGCCAAGACCTGACAGCGGCCACCCTTAGCGGGCCTCGGCTGTGATTGTTTTTGTTTCCGACGTCAAAGTTCTCGTTAGAGCTATCGTGAACGAGGTAGACGTTTCAAAAGACTTCGCACGCAAGATTAGGTCACTGATAGAAATCACGGGAAGACGTCCACACGTACGGTATAGATGCGTTACTCCGTCTTATCGATTGTTCCGCTTGTGATCTCGTGATCTTACATGTACTAAGGTAATCGGCACCGAACGGAAATAGTTGTCAGCCACGCTCTACTCAAGAAGGACAATGCTCGAAAGGATATTGCGGTATTTTTTGCGTTTCTTCTTTCTGCGTCACGTACCTCAAGGCACATTGTAGAAGTGACTAAGTTCTAGCTCCCCAAGGAAGTTATGTCTGAAGCCACGGTAGAATGTAAATGGCGTTCTGTTAATTGAAGACACCGGCTAAAAGTAACTGTTACATGCGAACTGTGACATGCGAAACATTATACGGAAAGGAAAGATGGTCGCCACTTCCCGGCTCCTCCACATCGTCACACAAGCGAGCACCTGAAAAATGCTATTATGAATCGTCAGTAATCTCCTTTTAGAGTCGATGGACAACAAGAAACTAAACTTAAGAGGCTACAACTTCTAGAGAGGTACTTGACTCCTCACGAGACGCCAGCACCTCCTTGCTAAGGCAAATTCCCATGAAGTAAATAGGGAAAGAGTCATAGAAGCCAATTTAAGCTGTGTACCTCGAGTGCTGCGTAAATTTGGAAAAACGAATTAAAACAAAACAAACTTACCCTCAGGAAACGCTTCAAAATATAAGTGAAACAAGATTACCTTTCCCACTTTCTTTTGTCTTTCCTGATCTTATTTCACTGCTTTTGCAAGCAACCTCTCACAGAATGTTTGGAAGTGCTTGAAAAATCACAGAAAAAAGTCGCAAGCGTGGGCGAAATCTAAGTCTTGTTCAAATAACCTCGGCGGCACTCGGTAACTAGGTGTCGCAGTTCTTACGGTTGCCAAAACTATCTCGAAAGTCGTACGAAATCCCACACTAAAGTAGAAAAACGAAAAAAAAAAGTGTAAGACTTCCTAACTATACTCCTGCATCAAATCTAGGTTACACGGCAGCTGGCCATTAAGCTTAGAAAATGACAGGGAAAGTTTTTATTCATACATTTTTTTCAAAGAAGTTGCGAGTCGTTTTATCCATCTTGTCATACAGGATTGCAAAACACTGTGAAAAAAAAAAGCGCTGTCTTGTACAGGTGCGATTGCAGGCATGAAACCTCTTCGCCTTATGTTTTATGAGTTGAGCCAACTGGTTCGCCGAAAAGGGCAAACTCTTTTCTCGAGAAAGCGTATAATGAACGAGTACTGCGTTACTAAAAAAAAGGAGAAGAGCGCATTACTCCATCTTTCTGCTAGCAGCAGCGGGAAGTGCCGTAATATCAGCGAGAGCAAGAACAAATGCGAGCACACTCGCACGCAGAGGTGATGGAAAGAAGAGCAGTTATCTCGGGAGACCTAAATTCTTTCTTTTCTCTCTCTCTGTCTCTCTCTTGTAGGCATGCCCGAAAATCACTCGCGTCTTGGTTATTACGTTCTCTTAGCGCCAGCGCATCCCTGCTGCTGTTTCGCGCCTGGATTGCGAAAAGTGAAGTGACGTCTCAGCTGCTTGCCACTTTTTAAAGGGGCGCTACATAAAAAAAAAGTTACGTTGGAGTGAACAGGTAAATTAAATCAAGGAATGCCACAAAGGTCAGCCTTTGCGTGTACGGAAGTTTTTTTTAAGTTATAAAGCACACAAAAAGAAAAAGAAAAATGGCTGGCGACGCCACATTACCGATCCCAATTAGGGTTACTAGATGTCACGGGATTTTACAGCGCCTGCTTTGGGCTTGTTAATTGTTAATAATATACAAAAAATAGCATTGCGTTCAGCGGAGACAAGGGATCGAATCTAACGAGATCTGATCTCTTTTTTTGACTAAAAATGACCAAACGAATTGCAAATATCTAGAAATCTCGGACGTCGCACTAGCATACCCGTGCTGAAATTAGTGCCCGCCGTTCAAGGAGCAAAGCTGAGTCATTCATTTTTTTCCCCACTAGTAACGAGCGCGTTTTCGCAAATCAAATGATAGATGAATCTGCAAAACACATCTTCACAAGCCGAAATGAATTTTGGTGTGGCTCTTTATTGCTTCTTAATGAAGAAAAGAAGGCATTCGTATACTGTGGCCCTCTCACGATACCTCTTTCATTACGCCGATCATATTGGGCATCGCTGTGCATCGCCGTGTCAACCAAAATGAGCCTGGAGGTAACCTGATCACGCTATCGGCCTTGTCCTCCATAAACTGATACAATAAGTAGGAGGAGGAGGAGGAGGAGGAAAAGAATGAAGGAAAGGCAGGGAGGTCAACCAGACGCACGTCCAGTTTGCTGCCATACACGGGGGAAGGGGTTTAAAGGGATTCAAACATTTAAATATATACACTACCTGTAAATTAAAACGTGAACAGGAACAAACGCCTTTTACGCGTAATTACATAGGAAATGCGGCGTGTAATCGCGCCGTAGCTGGTTTCTAAGCATGATACAGCCCCAAGTGTAAATTTGGCAATCTGAATTAGGCCCCCGTAACAAATCTAAGTGAAACTCGAAAGGAACTAATGCATTGAAGTAGCTTCGGATTCGGTTGCGTTAGAATTTATCAGAAATGTATGTGCAGTGCAAAAACAACAATGTTTCATGCAATTAGTAAAAATATATCAAAACACATTCTAGCTAACTTCATAGTCTGCAAAGCTTGAAGTGGAAGTCACATGTGGATGGGGTTTTAGAATTATTGTTGGCGTGGCGCCGCTCGACTTCGTCGCGTTCATTTTTTGCATCGCGCGACACGCAGTTGTTAACGTGGAAGACTTATTACTACAAGATATCCACCTTACTTGATAGTCTTGTTTGGTCACATTTAGGCTATAGAATAACAACCTGCATAATCTCGTCACGTGAGGTAAACGCGCTAACCTCCGACGACGATGCCCCGGAAGTAATTTAGAAGTACCCTCAAGGTCGTTCCCGCTTAACAATGTCACAGCTAATGTTATGTAGAACAGTCTCTAAACATTTATTATTAGGAACCGCATCACCATCGCCACCATTTCATATTTAAGTGTTCACTGCAGAATAGGTGTCGGCGGCCGACACAACGCCTATAGACTACGCGTGGTGCGTAGATGGGGTTAGAAAAATAGAAAGCAGCAAAAAACTTTCACAGGAACTGAAAGCAGGCCTTAAACTGGTGAATGCTTTAAGCTACAACAATGATAACGCCGAGAACCGCGCCCTATTTGATTTGGAGAACTCTGCTTCGCCGGAATTCAGGCTGTGATTGTGCAAGTTCGCATAAGCCTACCGTTATTATTCACTTGTATACACTCGACGCCAGCAGTGGCAACAGCCAACATAATGAGACACGTTTTCGATGGCTATGACATCTGTGCTATGGGGTGAAGCATGTAATTTTGGATGTTCCAATGTGAGCGAATTTTTCGACGATATCATGTTCAAGACAATTCGGCTCTCTAGACTACTACACAGACCAACGAGTTTGGGCGGGTAGTTTCGTGATATTACTCACACGCGTCTCTGAACTACTTCTTACGGCTAGGCCTGAGTAAGTGGTTGCTCTTCAATTAAGTCCTAGGCTCTTACGTGCCAAAACCATAATCCAATTATGGGACATGTCGTAGCAAAAGGAGTCCGGATTATTTTTACCATCTGGGGTTCTTTAACGTGCTCTTAAATCTAAGTACACGATGGATTTAGCATTTCGCCCACATCGAAATGCCACCGCCAGCGACCGGGATTGGACCCCAGACCTCAAGCTCAGCAGCACAAAGTTGACCATTTGCTCTATGCAGCGTCTTGTGTGTAGGTAGCGTTCACTCTGTCTCATTTTTGCTTTTTCTATTTTTTATGCCCCCCCCCCCTTCTTTTTTGTGTGAAGGTTAACAATCCAGATACCCCGGCCGTCCCCCCCCCCCTTCTTTTTTTTGTGTGAAGGTTAACAATCGAGATACCCCGGCCGTCTGATTCACATCTTCGTTGTTATGGTTTTTTTTTTTGTTTTTTACTTTGTCTGCCACTTGCGCTGACACCAAATGAGAGCTTGCCTGCCGCCACTTCAGGGTCTGCCCAAGTCCCCCCAAAAGACTTAGAACGAAAGCTGATCGTTCGCTCATAGTAAAAGAGAAGAAAAAAGTGGTCCAGTGGAGGTGGCGGAAGGGCTGTGAAACCGTCCTTCAGGCCGGACAGGCGACTAAAGTGGGTGTCAGCGATGGGCGCTTGAATGCGTAGAGAGACGAGCTGCTGTGTTTACCGGCACATTCACTAAGAAAAAAAAAAGGGGGGGGATGGAGGGGGGGGGGGTTGTTTACGGCGCCCACGAGAAGAGCCAGAGCACTTTCACTGATGGCTCTGTACCTCACATCACGATATACGGCACCAGCATTCAGTCTTCTCTCGTGAGCCCTCGGCATTGGTAAAGAGACCCCGAAAGAAGCGAACGTCTTGGCCCTGACTTTCAAAAAGCGCTTTAACATCATTGAGAAGAGAACGTATGCATGAACAAGTTCTCCTGGGAGGCATTGAGCGGTAGCTGTGTAAATGCACTTCTAACGCAGCTCACGCAGCCCCTCCCCTGTACAGGCATGCCGGAACATCAAGCCGTTCATTCTCATGGGGAAGCGTTTGAGCAGTCGCTTTTAGAGTGCTCAACTTTGAACGGTCGTTGCCATGTTCTGCTGAGCAAGTTCCAGTAGCTCGATCTGTCTCAAACTACGCTCATTGGTTTCTCATTTCCAAAAGGTCGAGAGCTTCAACCTGATACGAGTCTCACAAAGCTGTCTTACATTTCTCAACTACACGATTCCCAACTCTCATCTGTATGGTGCTCACATTGAGTGTGGAATATGCTGTGCTGCGCCCTCCTCTCATTGTTCCCTTTGGCTTTCGTCCTTTCAAGCGGACGGACGCGGTGTCCTTATTAAGGGACAATTGTTAGCCTACTTTTCTGTCTCTGAGGTGTTTGTATCTTTTCATGACGCATAATGGTGTACCGTGTCAAGTGGGCATGCCTTCGAGTAATTGGTGTTCCCTGTTTACGATATTGTTCAGTCTACGCTTTCCTCTCTCGCTTGCACTAAGCTAAAATTTGCTAGGGTGGCTGCAAAAAAAAAAAGTTAACGTCCGCCTGGGGCAATTTCAAATTCGCAGTAATGAGCAACATTTTGTCGGTAATGACCTTTGTAGGTAACTCGAACGCTCTCGATTGAAACCAAAAATGCTCAGTGTGGTACCAACAGGAAAATGAAAGGCGCTGCACCAAAACAAAAAGTCGAAGCCCCTTTCTTAAAGAAAGATGGTTGAACGCGAAGCTTTCTCCTATATAAACTGAATCAAAGTCCAAAGCCAACGACCACGCAACGAACCCAAGAAATGCTGAGCGATCCGATGCGATGCTAATGGGTTTTGATTGCCTGTTTAGGATTGTATTTTTTGAACTGTTGAAGTTGAATGAAGACGCATTTCGTTAAGTTCCATAGCCTTCATGATCTAAAAAAAGTTCATCATGAACTACAGGATCTTTTAGATCATGTAGCCTTTGATTACACGCACACGCTCACACTTTCACGGACGACTCTACACTTGCACAGTATTGCCTTGTGATCACTATGGTAGACGGTCAGAGGCTATGCCGTTGCCGATACACGGGATCGGCATTACGGGCACGATCGCGGTCGCGCCTACGTTCGCGTACGGCAGCCCTTCTTCTGCCATGCGCTGCACCCGCGGTCTACTCATGGGGACGGCCGGGAATACATTGCGTGACGCGCGTAATGCAATGTAGAGATATACAGTTCGTCTGGGTAGCGCGGCGTTGCAGTTCCCAATGGTCTTATCGGTACAACTGCGAATGTAAACTGTAGTGTTCTACGATACGTACGTCATGCGCCGTTGTTTTATTGTGTGCGCACTTGCGCAGATTGTTCCATTGTGGAAGTTGGCTTTCCTGCAGTGCGTTTTCGGCACTCACGGACGAATCAGTGAGACTTATAAAGCTTCGTTTGAAAAAGTTAGTCCTCAGCTCTTACCTTCGTTCGTGCTGTTTCACCTGCAGGGCTAGGAATGAGGGTAGCCGACTGAGAAGGCTCCGACCTGTTGGAACACGATTGCGAGTTTTAAGGAAAGGGAACTCTGCGAAAGCAACGAAAAATAACTACTATATTTATTGCTAAAAAGGAGCTATAAAGCACCAGGCTCGCTTTTGAACAGCAGTAATTAAAGCAACAAAAATGCACTGCTTGGAATTTACTATCGCTTTGCTTGGCTAGGGGTGTCCGTGGCCCCCAACAACAAAGGTTTAATAGAAATGACATAGCCAGAATTGCCACGGTGTAATGAAAAGTTTTCGTATGAATAATCGTTACTAAGCGTATTCAACAATGACCCTCTACAGCTAACTAAGCGGTTCTGTACAGTACACAACGTAATAAAACGAGCTAGATACGAATAAATATTATCGGAATAATGAACTGTTAAACAGGACGTTCATAATAGCTACTCATCTGCCTGGTTTCGTTCTTTCTCAGTCAGGACCATAAGCTATTTTGATATTCTATTGGCCAACCACTATCAATCAAAAGCGATGACTTGGTGGCCCCATAAACAAAACCATACAGGATTTATAGGTTTTTGTTGCTTCGAGTTGCCTACTTATCCTAGATCGTTGCTTCTCAACTGGTAAATACTCTTGCAACGGCTACTAACAGCTCAGACAAGAGATTCTGTGCGTGTGTTCGAACCTGCAGGTGCACACACGTGTCTGTTTGTGTGCGTGCGTGTGCATGCGTGTGCGTGCATGCGTGCGGTATGTGTGTGAATACGTGTGAATACGTGCGTGCGTGCGTGCGTATTTGCATCTATGCTCCTGCGTTTCTGTGCTTGCGTCGGTCTGTACGTGTTCTTGTGTGTGTGTGTGTGTGTGTGTGGGGGGGGGGGTTATGGAGGTGAGGGTGTTTTCATTGCACAAATCCCGACGCTGCAGATAAGGCACCCTTATGAACTAGAAAAAAAAAGTACTAATGATTAGCAGCACAAAGATCAGCAAACGGCATTCTCAATGCGCGACCCTCTCCCTCGTTCACTTGCGTCGTTCACAATGGAGGGATGATTAGAAATCGACCGCCGGTCTACCCATTGTGAACCACAGTACGAATATAGACTGCAAATTCAGTGACTAAATAAGGCAAGAAAAAGTATTAAACAGAACACGCCCGCAGCAGTGACGTCCTGACGGCATTGTGCTGACCTCGAGTTGTCTCCATTTTCAGTATAATACCCTCAGTAGCGTCTTTCTTTTTTTTTTTTGAAAGAATGATCTCGGCGCGCGTTGCAGAGAAACCAGAAACTGCAACAGAATGTAGTAATGGCAAGAAAAACAAATGTGCGGTAAAAGAGAGCCTAAGCATATAGTTCCATGTGGAGATGCATTGTTGGTAATTCGTCGGCTGCATTGCCCTCTGTGTCCATACGAAATAGGTGAATGCGTTGGCTCCTGCAGTTAAGTCGTCAGGTTTTTCTCTTCTAATTGCATTGGTTTATATTAAAGGGAAAAAAAAGACAGGAAAGGACAAGAAATGTTCGGCGAGGATCCTCATTTGTGACAAATTTGTTGAGCCGGTTACCGACCCTAGTCACCACTTGGTAGGCTAGTGCTTATACAGCAGAAAATTTGTTAGTGCAAACTCCCGAAAAGAGTAAGAGTAAGGTAAGGGGATTAGCAGAACTGATCCCTATATATATGCGATGGCATAAGCTTCATGATACTCTTAGTCACAAGTTGTCACCACGTGGACCTCCGCACTTTAGAAATTAAAAAAAAATGGAGGCAGACCCTGGGTCACTGTGTCAACTTGTCTCGTGTTAAAGATCTGTTGGGTAACTGATGACAGTGAAAAGCAATTGCCGAAGCAACTTTTTTTTTATGAACAGAATCCCAATATTATTTACAGAGAAAGAGTACGGGAATCGCAAGAGCGACTGAAACTGTATATTGAAAAAAAAAAGTGTGATAATTGTGCCCAACACGGTCAGCGGTCGTCGAATTCAATCGCACTGATCATGTCCACTCGATGACCGCCCGCGCGGTCATTGAGTGAGATGTGTTCATGTTTGCTTGTGCTTACGTAACACCATGCTTGTTAATTTAGTCAGTAAGCGGATGTTTACAAGTTTATATAGCCGATAAAACTACTACCCCTACTTCGTATAGCTGTCTACTAATTTACTATCGCAATCGATGCTTCGCCTTCAGAGCGAAACGACTTTTTTTTGCCTTTTAACGTTTCGTCTGTGGCTAACGACATGATAACAACTGAACCCTTTCGGCCATTTTCAAGCGCCCAATGAAATAAATATACATTTAGATTAATGTTTATTACCCATGTCCCTTGGATAAGTGTTTGCGCACAACCGCTCAGCAGCGTTACCGAGCCGATTGAGCAGAGCGTGACGGCACGTACAGGTGTCTTCGTCGTATTTGCAGCGATACGGACTGAGCTTCGCTCGCATCTGTGGGCACCTTCTAACGCGCTTATCAAACAAGGCACGAGCCGTTACGCCTTCACTTCTGCCCGTTCTCGCTCCCACAACAGATGGCGTAACATCCAATTTGCCATGTCTGGGCTGCCCATGTATACCGTTGATACCCGGTGCATGCGCGGTACATGAACTCACCTCGAGTATCCCTATTAATTTCTACTGCAACAAAAAAAGTCGCAGTTTCGCACAAAAGGCGGAGCATCGATAGCGGTAGCAAATTAGTAGAGAGCTATACGAAGCAAGGATAGTAGTTTAATGGGCCGTATAAAGTTGTAAACATTCGCTTACTAACTAAATATAAATAATAAAGCACAGTGTCACGCGCGCACAGGTGAACATGAATACATCTTACTGGATGACCCAGAAACTCGCTGTGAGAGCGCCGAAGTGAGAAAGCGCGCCAGCAGCGCAGCGGGCATATTGACCTTTGCGCTGTCTCTCGACTCGCTTCAACGCGAACTAAACGTCGAAAGCAAAGCGCACACGAAGCTACCGGCACTCGGCGCATGCACGTTGTCCCCATCGCAAATCGCTTTGAAGACGATGCCCGCGCGGGCGCGCACTTCGCCGACATCGCAGATCGCTTTCAAGATATGGCGCCCGTGCGGCCGCGCTGTGAGCAGCAGCCGACGCAGCAGCAACGCACCCCCCACTTCCCTCTCCCTCTCCGTCACCTCGACCCCGTGCCTCGCGCGCGAAAGAGGACCGCGCGCTTCCGGCCTGCCTTCCTCACTCGCGTACGCTACATTGAGCCGTGATTTCCGGCTCACCCTCGTACGCTTTCACTCGCAAGCACAGCGTACGGCGTGCGGCGACGATTTTATTGCCATCGAACTTTATACAGGAACCTCACGGCGACGGCGACGACAATAGCAATGCCGATGGCAGAAATGCGCTTGGAGTGTCCCATATAATTGCTATCGCAATAAAGGCTTCATCAGTTCAGCCTCTAAATTTGTGCCAATTTCTTGATATATCAGATCCGTACAAAGCCGTGTAATATGTCGCAGCTGGTAATTTGATTTCGCGTCCGCGAGCAATAAAGTTTCCGCCCTCGCTTCAAGAAAAAAAAAGAATGAACGAACGAAACAACAAACACATCAGCAAACAAACACACAAGAATGTGTAAAAATTACGGCTGTCTTTTCGGCATTGCAAAGTTTCATGAGTGGGAAACTTATATCCGTTACTTCACGTCCATGTGCCAAGAAATCACCACAGTGGAACATAATGACGCCGCGAGACACCTGGCAAAACACACACACACACAAAGTAAGAAGGAAGCTTAGTGACTGATTCAGGCAACGAAGAACATGCACTCTGAACGCGACGACCTGCTACAAGTAAACAAGAGTTCCTCGTTTCTATAGCACGGGCGGTGGTTGCATGCTTGAGGAACGAAAAGGGAACAACAACGTTCAGTAATTGCACGTTTGTAAGACTGTTTCTTTTTCTCGTTGTTCATTTCTCTTTCTTTTTCTCGTTGTTCATTTCTCTGTTTCACTCGGGAAGCAGGCTCAACCATTCGTCAAAGTCTGCCTCGGTTGCCAAACAGACGAGTTAAGCGAGGGTCTGTCCGGGCAAGTTCCATGGTGCGCTATAGAGCAAGGAATTGCGGTAAATTGGTGCACACACGATGCCTGTTAAATCGGCGTGGCAGTCTTGGAGATACACCCGGTGTCAGACGCGAAAATTATTGAGGAACCTAGCAAATAGTTATTGGGTAATATCGCTTCGTGGTTAGCGCTACGCAACTTTTGTGTATTTTCATTTCATGAAGTCGCTGGTTCAACTCTGAGCCGCGGCGACCGTATTGTGACCGGTAGTGGAATGCAAACAATTCCGCAAGCTCACGCGATTCTCCCCAATCTGAAGGTGTTTACAGTGACAGCAGCTCTCACAGCGGACACTCTCAAGGCCATTTTATTGTGACCTTGAAATATGCCTCACATCCACAAGGGGTTTGGGGCCTCCCAGGAAGAGGTAACACTTTCGAACTAGAAGGAAAGAAAGAAAGAAAGAAAGAAAGAAAGAAAGAAGAAAGAAGGAAAGCAAGAAAGAATTAGGTGAAGGAGGCACAAGGAGCATAGAACGGGATTTAATATTATAAAAAGAACTCACAATCGATAGGCACCCCTATAGTAGTCTAAACTTCCGGACGGGTTAATGAACTCGCTTAGAACTGATAAAATTGTATTTTGCCTGGAACCCAATTGGAATGCGTCGAAAAACAAAGTATTCGAGGTCGATAAAGTAATGCCTAGTTGTCGTCATGAAAATCTTGTAGGAACCTGTGGAGGGAGGAAAAACGGTGACAGTAAAGCAGAAAGTGATCAATTATTCTCAAAAACAACATATTTGATCTCAAAAACAGCTACTCATGCAAAGCTGCGAGAGGAGAGATAATTTATTAGAAAGGCGGAGAGGTCGGCCTGATTTAGCATGCTCTGGCCTGCTACTCTGCACAAGGAAAAAGGAAAGGGGACAAAAAAAAAACTCTCAGCACTTGCACTGGGGTGGAGATGGAAGACCAGCACAGCAGTACTATGGTGGGAATAATATATTTTCAATTATGACTATTAAGATGGGATCGTGTAATTGGTTATTTGAACTATTAAAGAATGAGAAATATATATGATCCGGTGGTTTTCATTTATTTAGTGACCACAGGGACTATAGCCTTATGGTCGGTACGGTACACCGCCATATATACGGTGTACGGCAAAGGTTGGCACGTTCTTCATAAACACGTCACCAACGTCGCGCAGGTTCGGTGCGAACGCGGGCGAAACGCCGCCGCCGTCGACAACATCTCTGCGCGTTGTTTGTGAGACCGCACACAACCGCTGTCAAAACGCTGGCGTGAGCAAGCGCGCCAGGAGCAGCGAGCGAGCATGCGGTCTATCGCTTCAACGGAAACTGAGCGTCAAAAGCACAGCGCATACAAAGGTAGGAGCCGTGTTGCAGATTGCTTTCAAGATACGGTGTGCGCGACCGCCCTGGCGCCGTGCAAATTACAAGTTGCTAGCAGAGCAGAAGCCGCCACCCCGCCCTCCCGCGCTACCTTCCCTCTGTCCTCCTTTCGCGTGGGAGATTGAGTCGCCAGTTCCCCTTGCGATCGGTTGCAAGATACGCATTTGGTGCCGCAGCTAAACGTAGCCTCCCCTCCCTCTCTCCCGTCCCCCCCCCCTCGGCGTTTCGCGCGACGGAAGAAGTCACGTTTGCTCTCCGCCGTGCGTTCGCTCCCCGTGAAAGCAGCGCGTCCCTCGCGCGCTTTCACTTGCACATACAGCATACGGCCAATGAGTTTTTTTTTCTACTCGCGGACAGGACCATCGAAGACTGAGCGCGTATCAGCTTCGCTGTAAAAGACTGATGAAAGATCATGATGAGGAAAGGAAGAAGGGATCCATATATACACTAACACAGTGGTTTCCTTAAAGTCTTGCGTCTAGTCCGGTGATCTTTAGGTAATCTAGAGCAGCCCTTGCAGATATTGGTGTTACTGTAGGGTCACATATCGCGGACAAAATATTACTTTCGGACCATGTTCGCCTGCCAATGCCTGCTAGCGTCGAAGCCAGCATCTTCCGCTGGGACGCATGGAGAGGGCAGTCACAAAACAGATGTTGTAGAGTCTCAGACACTTCGCAGCATTCACAGTTCGGGCTGTCCGTATACGGCCAATCAGATGTGCGTACCGTCGAATGAAGGCGACGCCCAGGTGAATCCGGTGAAGCATGCTTGCTTGGCATCGTTTAACTTTATCTGGGAGGCGAAAAGTCCGGTCACAGTCTATTTCCCGCAGGCGCCTGTACCGATGGTCAGGCGGAGCCCAGTAATGTGCTGCGCAATCTCGCATGAGCGTAGTCAACAAAGAGTTTACATCGCTTCGCAAGTAAGGAATCTTTACCTTGACGGGTAATCCAAAGCTGCGCGTAGTGCAGTAGTTAGCGAGTCTGGCTCCAGGCTAGACACTGCAACAAGGCTCTAGTAGTTTGGAAGCATAGTAAAGAAACCATGGTAGCCGAAATTATTCCGGAGCCCTTTACAACGGCGTTTCTCATGGCCTCCGTATTTCTTGGAGATGTTAAAACGAACCCACAATGAATGAATGAATGAATGAATGAATGAATGAATGAATGAATGAATGAATGAATGAATGAATCAATCAATCAATCAATCAATCCTACATTACCAGGCTGTGCATAACCGTAAGCAGGGTTACATCTGAGTTCACTCATGTTTATTGCATTGTACAGCCTACGATAACGGAAAAGTGAGAGATTAGTCAATGCAACGCGTCGCTTTGCCGCCTTATCTCTCTTCCAACTTGTTCGTTATCTTAGGCTGTACGCTGAAGTAACCCGTGAGGACAGCCACATTTAGCTGCATGGATCCCAGCACTGTTTGTTTTGGCCGGAAGCTATGGAGCGCCCGCCTTATCTGTGTCTCATGCGGTGGGACTTGCAAATATAATTTTATCTTGTGCTGCTGTGCCATGAAGGTATTACGAGACCATAATAAATAATAATAAATAATATTCAGCTTTCAAATCATCGTCATTATCACCTTCATCATCACTGTCATCTTCATTATTAAAGTCTCTTCACGGTGAAGGCGTATCCTCAAAATCTCCGATTCAATTGCACTGCTTCCGCCAAATCCCTCATATGCCTCCTCCTATGCAAATTTCCTTTCTAGTCACTGCGTGTAATTTTCTTGAGTTTTGAAATTATGGTGCCCGAAGGTTTCTATTAGAGTTATCAATTTTCTCGTTTCATTGCAGATAACAGTGCCCACAGAGACCCTTTTGCAATAAAAAATGAAGTAATACAACAGCGTCTGTGACTTGTGGTATAGACAAAACGTGGGCGATAATGTTGACAAACAACTAACCCTTACATTCGCGAGCACAATATTATACTACGCAAATGACGAATTGCCATTATTTGAAACTTTCCAAAATGCACTCAGCGCGATGCCTGCTGTTTCTGTATTTCTTACATTCTAGTGCGCAGCACCCTTTCTTGGTCAATCGAGTTCGGCCCGAATTGCCGGTATGCAGGCAGTCCTTTATTGAATGCCTATTCAACCTAATACTACGCATTTTGCAAACCGGGGCAACATTGTTTCGAGCAAATCTTGCGCCGTTTACGTGAAGCGCCTTTCAATCACGCGAGCGCGGAGAAGGGACAATGCGCACGTTTCAGAGACGTTGCCACCGCCTAGTGGTAAATTCTCTATTGATAAGTTTCACTTTCGTATTTGTAAACTCCCCATCTTGTTCTTTATTTCCTATTTTCTTCCTTTCTTCCAATCTTCAATCTATACATTTCTATTTCCTCCTTCTTGAAGAGCATGGGCAGGCGTTGTGCCACTTCTCGTGAAAGTTGCCAGCCTGCTTCATCCATTCTTTTCCTTTATGTCTGTCTGTCTGTATGTATATATGTTATGAAAACCATGATAAACAAGCAAACCGCATTGCGTGATCTCAACGCTACAATTTAGTGCAGAATTGAAAGTTCGGAACTGTAGCTTTTATCACGCTTTCTTTGTCTTCAATAAAGCACAGAGATCCGGTTGACATCCCGGTCAAAAGCAGCTTTCCAAAATTATAGGTCCACTTTTTGGTACATCGGCCATCCCAGAGTGAGATACATTAATCTGCTTCGTCCTCTTCTGCAGCATCGTGTTTACATCCGTCGATCAGAACATCCCGTCTCTGGGTTTACATGACGTGCCGTGCTATTTTTAGAGGAGCACAGATGGCCTATATGACTCTTCTAACAGGGCTGCTTGTGGAAAAAGTTGCCAGGTTCGAAGGGCAAACTTGCTTTCTATAATAAACACAGCACTACCACTATATCGGGCCATGTTCGCACAAGCCTCTGCGGAGTCCCATCACCGTCACGTTTGCTGCTTCCGCCAGGAGCGAAGATCTTCAGGCGGGTTTCTCCGGGGAAATTAGCCACCGGCGATGGAGACCCATGTTCCCCTTTTCCTGTGCCTGCAAAGTGATGGACTCGAGCCTCGTCAAAAAATGACTTACCACAAAATTTCCGAGCACCCCCAAAAACACAATGTGCTGACGAACTATATAGACATACATTATAGGCAGGCTTCTCCCACTTTCGAGATATCTAACATATCGAGGAGTGTTGAGCTTATATCGCTATCGGGCCACAGTGTGCACGAAAGAGATGCGAGGTATAGAAACATCACTTTGATAAAGAACAGTACGGTGCGCGAGAGGTTGCCCGTAACGCACGCGCGTGCAGATGTCGAGACGTCACAATATCACTGTCTAAGCATGCTGTCGCACACTTAGAGAGACAGCGGTGCTAAGCTCTGGCCTAGAAAAGAAATTAGCAGTAAGATATAAATTACCGAAATAGAAAATGAAGGCCAAACTTTCATTTTTCTTAGTTTGGCGCCGAGACACCAGCGCTAGTACCGCCGTGTGTCAAGTATTTTTTTTTCTTGTGTTCGGGCCGTTGTGACACAGTTAAAGTTCTCGAAACTTTACAAGCTGAGCCTTTTTGGCTTCTTTAGAACACAATGTAGCCCATTATTGTAGAAAGCTCAGAGCGCAAGAAAGACACTGGACGAAGAAAAGGCACACACACCACACGCGAGTGGTGTGCGAAAAGGAACGCAAACCAGCGCGCGTGGTGTGCGTTGCTTTTCTTCGCCCAGTGTCTTTCTTGCGCTCTAAGTTTTCTAATGATACAATACCAACTAGCCCACCCAACTATCCTACTGCAATGTAGCCCACATTTACTGAAGAATAAAAGTGTAGTAGACTCATGCAGACACCGTCAAAATCATTGACGTCACGGTGACCTGATGAGGAAACTTCAAAGCGGTGTCGGTGCCCTTTCTTTAGCTTTTGCATCTTTTCTGTCCTCATCATGCTTTCTCTCATGTCAAGAGTGGCTTTTTTGGTATTGTATACGGGCGAATTACTATTACAGCTTATAATAGTTTCCACTTTGTTCAAGTCGGCGTAAGTGGGCTATTCGTGTTTGCGGAAGGCGCCTTCTTCCCAGCTCAAAACGTACACGCTAGAGGTCAGAGCGGGGAACGCTTCCAGGAGGCATGATCGATTCTTGAGAGTGAACGCGAGCAGACGCGGTGTTTCTCACGACTATGTTGAGAGCGTCCTCGTGGGACCGGCAGCGCGGTGGAACGAAGTGAGCGAGGCAGGAAACTGGGATCGCGTTTCGAACGACCCGAAATGAGCGCTTTTGACGCCACGCGTGTAAGTTTCACGCGCGAGAATGGAGCTTCGCGTTTGGCCAGCGGACGACACTACTTCTGTTGCACCGTCTTTCTTTTTACGTAAATAAATGGTCTAGACGTGTGGTATATAGCGACCTGCTTAACTGCTGTGGGTCGCCTTTCTTTCTTTTCTGTACTTAACTTTTACCTATACAAAAAATTTAAGGTTGTGGAAAGCCGGATACATTTATTTTGTCGGCATTTTTAATACCAAGATAAATAAATGAACCAATTGAATCGGCTCGAAATTTCAGTGCGATCGATGTTCTGCAGTTTTGATGCTTTTGCATCTGCGCCACCTTAAAGGCTAGTTCCACCACCAATCTAGTTCCGTAGCTTATACCGAAATGCGAATGAGAACACAGCCGTTATTTAAGAAATATAACATGTTAAAGGCTGAACAGGTGTACTACTTTGAGCTATTGCAACGGATCCATAAATACAAGTTACATATTTCCGCAGTGCCCAGCTCAAACTCATACAGTACCCGAAACCCAAAACGAAAAATGCCGGAAGTTAGAAGCAACTACGGAAGGCAAGCATTATCTTTTCAAATAACCAATGCTCTAAACAGAAAAGACATGCAGGTAGACTTTGCTAAAAGTGTACATACATTTAAGAAATACTGTAGGAAGTTTCTTGTGAACAGCGACATTATGTTTTCATTACTGTAAATTACTTCAAAAAGTGCGCTTTGTTCTCCCTCACCATGCTCCCCTCAGCTACTGCAATTTTGATACACGGCTGTGAAATTGTGGTTGGTTCTTGTGTCTTGGTTTTTGCGATGAGTGCCATGGCTATGAGTGATGGTGTTGAACGTGCTGAATTGCTGTGCTCTGTATTTATGTTGCAGACATTATGTTGCGTAGGTAAATATTTTGTAACAATTATTTGCTGCGATAACTTCGTATTCCAGCAGTGACTAGCCCGCTTTTAATATTGCCCACTGTTTGAACCTATGATATCTGTCTGACTGAACTTTGGTATTGTATTTTGTCTGTGTATATTGTGCAAGGGGGCCGGGCCCTTGTCAGGTGCTCCGTCACCTTTAGCCTCGGCTCCCTCTTAGACTGTGTCTTAGGAAACAATAAATAAATAAATAAATAAATAAATAAATAAATAAATAAATAAATAAATAAATAAATAAATAAATAAATAAATAAATAAATAAATAAATAAATAAATAAATAAATTCATGGGAACAAAGAAATGGTTCGGCATCAACTGTTCCAACTTTGATAAAGTTTACTGCATCAAAAGACAAGAAGATAAAGGAAACCGACTGGTACGAGTACATTTCTAATTGTGGTACTTCATTTTCATTTACAAAAAAAAAATGAGAGGCGAAAATGTTCAAAACTATTCAGAGAGAAAGTCAAGCACTGAGTTTACAAATTTCTATTTGCTGAACAGATCAGCAATTGCATTACGCTGAACGAGATTACGATAGCCGAAATGAACGAATTAGGATAGTCGAAATGGAGAGGTTTACATTTTATGCATATGTCTCCAATGTAGCCGTATGCGTGATAAAAATCTTGTAAATATTTTCTAAACATTGCGAAGATTTTTCCGTGAGCTCTAAACTATTGCAACACCATTGCCTACTTTAGCCATTCTAATAGTTACATCGTACGCAATCACACATGTTCACGCTTCGGAGTTACAGAGCTATTAACTCAATTCCTCAACTTTTTTTGCACCTCATGTCTTGGTAATTTGTGGGAACAAAGATTACGGTAGAAATCGAAATTATCTGTCAGACAGGTGACGTTGACCTCCCAGCTAAATGAAAAAAAGAATAAAATATTTCCAGAAGTGTAGCGGTGGACAATAGAAATAATTTCTGCCATTTAAATGCGGAAATTAGACTTGGACCCCAGCTAAAGATAACTCTGACAAAAAATTTCTGCTCGAGACCAAAGAGCTATGAGATAGCTGTACAACAGCCTCGTCCAGCTATACGATATGTAGTTAAACGACATAGCAACATTGTAGTTCTACGGCATAATCATTCACGTAGCTCTACTTCAAAAAATTGGAGGACGCTTAAGCTTCTCCTTTGAGAGTGGAACGCGATAGCATTCAAAGATGCTCAACTGCTTCTCAAGCTTCCCGGCAACTGCAGCTTATGCAACCGTAATGTTTATCGCGAAACGCTGGCGGCGAACGCCATGCACGAAGGCGAGTTTTATGTCTGAAACGCGGCCTCTTGCGTGGGCCGATGCCGGAGTAGGTGCGCAGCCACGCCCAAAAAATTACATCATCTTTAGGTTTCTGTTATTGTTTCGTACTTTTAATGTTTCAGTCTGAGACGATTTTATATAAAAGGCGTCGATATTTTGCTTCATGACATTTGTTTGGGGGCTGTCATTCTCAAAATTCCGAGGAATAATTTTCTCAAGATTGTAAGGCAAGGTATGAGCAACGTTAGTGATAGAATGCTGTGGTAATATAGCCCGCATGTACCACATGTCAAATAGCGAGCCGTTGCACATGCATACCACACACACACCACCACACACCACACACACACACACACACACACACACACACACACACACACACACACACACACACACACACACACACACACACACACACACACACACACACACACACACACACACACACACACACACACACACACACACACACACACACACACACACACACACACACACACACACACACACACACACACACACACACACACACACACACACACACACACACACACACACACACACACACATATATATATATATATATATACACGTAAATGAATGCTCTCGGAAAACTCCACTGACGCCGATTTTCTGCGACACGGGGCCCGTAACGCTGTCGCGTTAATATAAACAGCACAACTAATCTATTGTACCTGGGGTAGCATGCCAAGACTGTCGCTAGGCTAGCCTCTCGGGTTATCATAAAACTGTTTCTTTCTCCCTCGCTTGCTCCTCAATTCCTCTCGCTTGCAAACTCAATTATGCTAGAAATACGCTACAAAGTGTCGCCTATTTCCTTTCTTTAGTTGAATAAACCTCTTGTATTTTCACTTCAATCAAAAAAAGAAGAAAAAAACAAGCAAGACATAAATTTACATTTCATTCTTTGTTAGCAAACGTGTTAGTCGTGAATAGGGAAAGATCTGTCAAAAAAAAAAAAAAAAGAAGGCGTGAGAAGGGAAAAGAGAAGAAGTAAAACGTGTTGCCTCTGCGTAACGAATGCGCTCAAAGCAAATTGCCAATACGCGCAGAGGAATGTAGGTCACGAACAGCAGGTCCACGTCTCGACCGGATGCTTCGGTTGACGCAGTTATGCTCATGGGGCAGACACACATTGTGTGGGGCCGTCCTGCCTTTGCATGACTCCACAGCGCTGTACTTGGTCTATCGTGGCGTTTTGTCTAGGGCAGTTACGAATATAGATCGCTGAGCATTCAGTAATGAGCGGTTTTCTTCTAACAGCGAAGCTCTTTACGGCTAGGGGTCCGTGGAATTTCCAGGTGCGTAAACAAAACCTCAGGTCCCGCGCGAACACGCTCGTGCCACTTCTCGCGCCTTCGTCGTCATCTTCTTCCACAGCTTGTTCGTTGGCGTGAACGCGCTCGTGCCACTGCTCACGCGTTCGTCGTCGTCTTCCACAGCTGGCTCGTCAGCGTCCCCCAGATATGCTTTTTGAGTAGATTAGTTATCATTAGGCACCATTTTCGAGAATAATAGACTCCCATGCAGACAATAAAGGTTTCTCAAAGATTTGCTGCTATGCGATCCGCGTCGGCCATGTCTACGTTCACACCGCCCTCTCTTTGTCGGCGTTCCAAGCGCTTGCTTATCTAGTTTACTTTCCTTCTGCTCTCCCGTGGTGGCGGTATATAAACAAACCAGGAAGGCAAGTTGCCGTTCTCCATATTGAATTTCACTTCTCTTCTTTCGTCGTAACGGGGAGGCCGCGTATAGTTCGGACACCCGAAGAGCAACGCGCCTATGAAGACCGACGGCGAGAACCGATGCGACAGTGCAATCGGCGCCGGCGGGCCGCAAAAAGCAATGTTCCACTGATCAAGACAATAAATGTGTGTGCGTAGTTTTCCTCATGATGACCACCGATGAAGACAATAAATGTATCCGTACCTTTGTTGAAAATTTCGTGTCATGTCTGTGTCGTGTGCTAAACAGATTCGCTGGTCATCCACCTTCGCAGAGTGGAATGGCTCATGATTTTTTTTTCTTGCTCTTTCTTACTCACTTCTCTCTTTCAAAGATTGTCATATGGGTTTGTGCGGTTGAGGCATCCTCGCTGAGAGACAGCTACTTCACTGCACATTACCTCGGTAATCATGTAGGGCCTCTTTCTTAAAAATTAACGCACACATGGCTCCTGTAGGAAAGGAGAGGCGCCGTCAGAGGGGGTTACCTTGCCGAGCCTAGCTGGGCAACGTAATGCTGCTCCTTAGTATTTTTCTATCCTCCACGACTGTTACGACACCGCGGAGCAACACGACAACGGCAATGACGAGGAGACGACGACGCACTCTGCAGCGTAACGGGACGGAGAGGACGAACGGAACAAACCCTGCTTCGAGCTGCCAATTGCCGTAGCCTTAAAAAGCACCGCTATCTACTATGTGCAATATGCAGAGCTTCAGTTTGAAATAGTTCATGTTTTGAAACTTTCTCGGATTTCGGGTTCTTCTTGGAAAAGTTGCACTGTCATGGCGCTACGGAAGCGCTGGGCTGGTGTTCGATGCTTCCGGTTGCGCGAGGAGTCTTCGTACGCTCGGTTTAGATTTTTCCGAGAACGATGTGCGAGGGAGAAATATTCCAGCACAGCGCTTGCGGTTCACAGGCGCAGCTGTCTCCAACAGTTGAGCGGTTTTTCGTGTACGCCGGAGTCAACGCATAATTTGGTGTGCACTTGGAAAAACAACTTGGCGCCGCACCGGGCCCTTACAACGCTGCGTTAACGATGCTGCGTGATCCCTCACGACGAGAGGGCCTGCGTGAGTGGCGGCGCTGAAAGGATTTCGAGTCACTATAGGTTGCACCGAAAATTCTTGTAGCTTTTTTTTTTCTATTTCTTTAATATGCGATGGTCAGAAGATGGTTGCGCCGGCTACACATACTCGCGTAAAAAAAAATCGACTGGAAGGCGACAGGAATGCAAAAATCACATAATGCATACTCAAACGCAACGTTGACTCCTATAAGTCCAACAAACAAAATCTTAAACTCAAGTCACATTGATAAGAGAAACATATTCAATCCTAATGTTAGTTTACATATTTACGCTTTAAATGGCTGTTTTTACTGAGACAGAAGTCAAAAGCTCGAATCGGAGTTTGCCGTGTGCATACGTCCTTTCTGTTGCTAAATCGTCGCCATGTGGCCTTAGTGTATTCGTCATTAGGCCGACTTCTTATTCCAGCTTAAGGCTAACATATCGCGAAGAAATCTTTGGCAAATCAACACGTTAGCCACTGTGTTAAACCACATAACGTTTGCGCTCGGCAATGCACGCGAGGTTTCATGTGCCATGCAGACTTTAAGAGGTGGCGTCTGTGCATGTACGCGTATTTCGGTGGTGACATCGGGAACACTGTAGCAGATAAAGACTGTATATTGCGCGTATCACAAGGAATTTGTTTGAAGACGGCGGTGTCGGCTGAGAGAGCCTGCTGCTGCCATCGTCTACAGAACCGGTGAAATCACTGGACGCCGTTGAACTTCTGTATTAAATTATCACACGTGATTGAACTTCGTAACAAAGAAAAGAAAGCTTAGAACGACATTATGAAAGCTTGAAAAGTGTGTGACACTCTGAGGTCCGGCTTCTTACTGAATATGTGGGCCGACGGTAAGTTAGCTGAGTTTGGGACATTTCGAGAACCCTGTTAATGTTCACTACCTTGTATATCTGGTTGCGTGATAGTTATCGCTTGTTCAGGATAATAGAGATGACGCTGTGTTCTGTTCGCTTGTAGAGAGCAAATTGGCACTTTATCACGCCTTTATGACATCCTCGAGCTGCCGCGGTGGCGTAGTGGCTTTAGAGTTGCGCTGCTATGCCCGAGGGCGCGAGATAAATTCGCGGTCGTGGCGGCCGTACTTTGATGAGGGCGAAATGCAAGAATACCCGTGTGCCGTGCATTGGGTGCACGTTATAAACCCCTGGTGGTCAAAATTATTCCAGGGTCTCCCATTACGGCGTGCCTCATAATGTTGTCGTCGTTTGGGCACGTAAAACCAGACAATTTTTTTATGATGCCCTCAGGCCGTATGCTCAACAATTTGGCGTGGTGGACACTATTGCCTTAGTCTTTTTTTTTATTATTATTATGTCTGAGTACCGCAAAAGGGGGCAATGACCGAGAAAAACTTTCAAGGCAGCCCTAGAAACGCCTGACGCAAGAAGAGAAAATTTAATCCAGCCGCATAGTTTGCTTTTTTTCTTTCGTCTTCAGTGAAGCCGCACGCTCTGTAGCAATGACCTCAGGCTGCTTATAGTCGCATCTTCGCAGTGGTCTCCATTTCTCAATCTCGTTATTAGTAAGCGCGAGAAAGACGGATTTTTCTTCCTCTTCATCTGTCTAGCTGCAGTATAATAATACTTGCATCTTTCACGCAGCTTAATCCACGTACCTCTGGCGACATCCTCAGTGCCGGATTGTGCTCCGGAACGGCTTAGTTCTCGTTACATGCACCGGCAGTTCACGTTACATGCAGCGATCTCTCATAACTTGCGGTCATTTCATAAAAACCAGAGCCTTTATTATAATTTACAAAATCCGCTCTTGTCGCTGATGCAAATCCGCGTTTTTACACATCCCTTTGTAACGTATTGATAGAATATAGCGAAGGCACTGGATTTCCTCGATTGCCGCAAAATTGATCTCTTATACTGACTCCCCAATTATGTCTTTTCCCCCTTTATATCCGCGCTTTTATTACGGCAAACTCAGGATACATTGCAACTAATCTGTATGAAGTACCGGAAGACATCACCGACGTAGTTATGGAGGACTCAAAAATTGGCTTGATCATTTCTGAAAAAGCAGGCCGTGATTTCCAAGCTCGTCCTGTGTAGGTCTTTGCCGGAAAGAGAGAGGGATAAAGAAAGGAGAATCGAGGCAAGAAGTGCAAACCACATGATCGTCTGGCTTGCTACCCTACCAGGGGGTATGGGAAATGAGGAATAGAACTTTTCCAGAAAAAGGTCAAAGCCCATTTTGCCCAACCCGGATCCAGAGGCTCGTTTATGCTTCGATGCGGTTGCCTTAAGGAGCTCTCTATCCTCTCAGCCAAGTTCATTTATATTCGCTGAGGCGGCGGACCTGACACGGGTCTTATAAGGGGCTTTAGGGTCTTAGCAGCTCAGGACTTGGTTTCTTGCGATCAGGCTCTTTAACCTCATCGATGTGAACTGAATGGCGTTTTGTTGCTCAGTACTAGGCCGCGGATTTGATTTCCGAGCACGGCGTCTGCATTCTGAACAGAGGGAAAATTGGGGCGTGGGAGGAAGGGGGGTGAGGTGGAGGGGGAAGCCACGATAACACTCGTTTGCCATGCTTCGGGAGTCGGTTAAAGGTGGCCGTGAGAGAGCAAGTTATTAGGGAAAAGGGGTAGTTGTCAAGTGTAACTGTCCGGTCAGCTGCTCTGCACTGGCGAAAGTGGAAAGGATAGATAAGATGACGAGAAACGAGGTTACAATCAAACGCCTTTATAAAGAAGTCCTCTGACGTGTAAAACGAAAATTTTTTGTTATACACGTCACTTCGTTGTAAAGGTTGTGCCGCTCATAATAGAGCAGGCTAAACCCGTTCAGCAAAAGAAAACGTTGATAAAAATGGGAATACAAGGGAGACATAGGGCAATAAGTCGTACATTTTTTTTGTTTGTGCACGCTTTCTCTGACAGAATGTGCGGCTGCAGCCTCAATCTTACTGCACCGAGGTTCACCGTATGTGCCATGGCGAAACGGAGGAAGTACGCAGAGTAAAGCAGCAGATCGTCCAATATCGCCATGGTTTCCCTTGCCGTAAAAGTTCTTGGTTAGTTTGCATGATCTGCATCATTGTTTCCTTCAATGACATACGCGTCTATTCCGCCCTAGAAGGCTTTGTAGATGTCGCAGGTGGTCAGGTAGAATTTTGGCACCACGTCGCCATCAAATGCGATGTATTCGTCAGCCGCCGCACTCACCGATGCGTTACAACAAGCACCATGCCAGTTGAGCGATTCCAGGAGCAGTGTAGCAGGACTGCTCTTGATATCGGCACGCTGGTCGAGTGCGTATCTATAGCGATGCAGTTAGCGCTAGCGCTATGCGCGGAACGCAGCTTGGTGACGCATGCGGAGGGCAGCGGTGGCACTGCAACGTGGCGTTGGTTGTAAAGCAACGCCACGTTGTTGTTGTAGTCTTTGTTCTAGAGGTGTTCGCAATATACATGAAAGATGCGAATTCAGCCGGGACGTAATCAATCCTTCGTTACACAGGCCATTACGTTGTAGAGGCGTTCGATCACCTGTAAATATCAAAATAATGTGAAAATAATCCGCAGAACCTCTTTACTGCATCTCCCATAGGTCGTGTATTCGTGAGCTATATCCGGTAATATAAATTGGGTTATGCCTCACGCTCCCCCCCCCCCCCCCCCCCTGATCCATCTTAGCGTTAATTACTATTTCGATAAAGCGCGAGTTTTCATGTTAGGTGATGTACAACGACGCAGGAAGACTAACTGCCGCGATGCTTTCACTTCGAGGAAACGTGGCGCAGCAGATACCGCATTTTCCGGTCTATAGGGCATGGTTTCTTTCTAAAATTTTTGATTGGGCGTCTAGTACGACGGGTTGTCTCATATATCAAATGTAACCTAATAATGATAAGAGATTCCGAATGATTGCACTAATAACAAAGGCGAAAGTCAAAACAACGGTCACCCAGACGATCGTCCCGTAACGACAATACAACTTTTTCATTTTGTACATGCGGAAACGGGTGACTTCTTTTTCTTGGGTTGTCTAAATCTCTGGATATCAGCGGTGCGTAGCGTATGACCGCGTCAGAGTCGGGTAAGTACGGCAAATTGAAGAAGATACGTGTGTGCGAGCCAGTGTGTCTACCGTTGCAAAATGGGTGCCTTTGTATAAGGCATGCTCTTCATACAAAGATTCATCGTATATATAAATTTAATCGTAAAAATGGATGTGGTTGGGGAGGGGGATTGCGTCCTATACAAGGTGCGACTTATACACCATAAAATAGTGTTTTTTTTTTCATTTTTTTTTCAGCAATAGCTAAATGAACACTTGGGCTTTTCCCGCAAAGCCTCTGGGAATTAGTTATTGCCTCAAATCTTGATGAGGTAATCGAGCAGCACGAGAGCGGAACAACAGTTATTGCCAGATCCTTTCCCGTTAATACTGGCTGGCTGAAATTCTTCATTGTCTCTGGAACAACCGAGTAATGTCCTTACGCGAGCTCTGAAACGAGGCTTCGCAAGGATAAAGAGTACAAAGGACGAAGCTTGGGAACATTACTCTTATTTATTCAGATTTCCGGGTAAGCGATTTCGCAAGGGTAACATCATCTGCAGATGTCGGGTGCCATTAATTTTTATCTCAAGCAGTGTTCCTCGCCATGAAGCAGTTTCCGCCATGGTTTAGCGAATATAATGTGATCTTACGCCATCGGAAGTTTCACTACCTACTCATTGCGACAATTTAGTTTATATTTTCTGCAATTTCCGCCTTTCGGCGATCCCCTGCCACAATGTAAGGAAACAACAATTTTTATTCTGATTTACTTGCTTGCCTTTCAGCAGGGCAGACATCAGGGCTAGGCAGTAATGAATCATGTGGCTGTTGCTCAATACGTGCTACATAAAAGCTTTTCCGAGCGTGAAAGAAGCCCGCGAATACACGCAAAATTGCGGCGCGACTGGTCGCTCGAGGCACTTTTCGTGTATTCGCGGGCTTCTTTCACGCTCGGAATACCCTTCTATGTGGCATATATTGAGCAACAAGAAGCTGTATCGGGAGTTTATCATGTTGCTCTACAATTTTCTCATTGTCACTTTTCATCTAATTATAATATTTGAGAAGTTGATTAACTAAATAAGACTAATTATGCAATCAGGCGGAACGAAAAAAATAATCCGAGTATCTCCAAGGGACTACAAACAACAGTACCTTGGATCTGTTCAGGAACATGACATTTGCATATTTTTGAATCTTGGTGCAAGATATTTGGGACACCCTGCATATATATATATATATATATATATATATATATATATATATATATATATATATATATATATGCAATCCACAGTTGAACAAGACGAATGTGCGAAATACACCTTTACATATATATATATATATATATATATATATATATATATATATATTCTCTTCACAACTGTTCTGTTGCAATCTATATATATATATATATATATATATATATATTGTACTGAAGATTATCGGTGCCGGCACGGTGAAGGTTTCACCGCTTTGTTGAGCGCGCCCACGCAAACGGTGTTCAGCTCGGAGTCTGCGCACAGCGGGACGGCCGAAGACCGAAGTGAGGGTCTCGGTGAAAGCTGACCAGGTTGTAAACTCGGCTTCGTGGTTTCTAAACCACAGATTTGCCACATCAGTCAGATAAAAGATGTCGTTGGTCAGCTTGTCACGGTCAGCCCACTTGTTATGTGCGCTAATGCGGTCATACTCTGCAAGCCAGTCCTCCACGTCGTGATCGTCGGTGCCGCTGAAGATGGCAGGGTCGCGCTGACGTACCGCACCAGAACACACGACAGCCGGGGGGGAGGGAGGGGGCGGGAGTGGATAGCGGAGGGCCGGCTTCGTCGGTCATTGTGGCCGCAGATGGCAACGTACGGCTGCGGAGCTCCAGGTCGGGGAAGACGTTACCCAGCACCTCCATCATATGTCACGGGATGTTCTTGTAAGTCCACAGGGCGACTGACTGAAGTACAAGAAGACGGAGCAGTCTCAGCTGGACACCGATCGAGCGCACACTACTAGTTCGTCAACTTCCTTTTTCACACTTCACCGTGCCTGCACCGATAATCTCCAGTACAATATATATATATATATATATATATATATATATATATATGACAGCATTGCTAAGGCCGTAAGAGAAAAAAAGCGGGGCACCAGTCGTGCTTCCCAATTTTCCGCCCACCACATCCCGCGCTAGTTTTTCGGTTCGCACAGACCCAACGAAGCATTTCCCACAAAGCTGGTCGCTATAGCAAGCCAGAAATGACGTCACGTCTTTCCTTTGGCATCACCGCTACTACACCAGAGTTCGTGTTCCACGCCTCACTTTTTGCCCCAATCTTGTTTCCTTCTTGCCTCCAAAACAGATAAAGAAAAGGCCACGAGGGAGAACGGGAGAACACTACAAGTACATAACGTTGTCTTGTGCTCGCTTTTGTGATCACTTTCTTGCTTTTTTCCATGTTGTGCTGATTCCGTCAGCAAGAATGAAGCCGCATTGTTTCTGGCTGCAGGAGCGGAGATGATGGAGTTCATCGAAGCGGCAACCCTAGTGCAACACTCCTATTGGTTGATGTAGTTTGTCATGCAGCCTGACGAGTGTCACTTATCTTAGACGTGCGTTTTAACTGTGACGACAGAGGAGAGAAGAGATAAAGGTGTAGAAGAGCTGCGGGTTAATATTGGTCGCCCGCATTAATAGTCTGTCCCAGTCGGAGCGAGCTTTTTTTTGGTAGAATTTTCACTTTTCATATTCATTCCCCAAATTCTTCATTCTATTTCGATGGGCCCGCAAACTGATCAATTTCTTCACGAATGGATTGCACTGCCGTTTTTGATAGAGAAACTTAAATGTACACAATGTAGCAATTCGCTACTATGGAAACCCAACCGGTTCCTCGAAAGAAAACCTCGCCGTTGAAGAAAAATTCGTCCTGGTCCGGGACTCGAACCCGGGATCACCGCCTTTCCGGGGCAGCCGCTCTACCATCTGAGCTAACCAGGCGGCTAGCAGATGGCAGGGCGAAGTCGAATTTGTCGACAACTCGAAGCAAAGGCAAGTATATGATGTAATAGTTCAGCGGAAATCCGCTAGGTGGAGATAAGTAATTAATGAGAAACTGAGACATCCACCCAAATGTAGCAATTCGCTACTATGGAAACCCAACCGGGTTCCTCGAAAGAAAACCTCGCCGTTGAAGAAAAATTCGTCCTGGTCCGGGACTCGAACCCGGGACCACCGCCTTTCCGGGGCAGCCGCTCTACCATCTGAGCTAACCAGGCGGCTAGCAGATGGCAGGGCGAAGTCGAATTTGTCCACAACTCGAAGCAAAGGCAAGTATATGATGTAATAGTTCAGCGGAAATCCGCTAGGTGGAGATAAGTAATTAATGAGAAACTGAGACATCCCACCCAAATGTAGCAATTCGCTACTATGGAAACCCAACCGGGTTCCTCGAAAGAAAACCTCGCCGTTGAAGAAAAATTCGTCCTGGTCCGGACTCGAACCCGGGACCACCGCCTTTCCGGGCAGCCGCTCTACCATCTGAGCTAACCAGGCGGCTAGCAGATGGCAGGGCGAAGTCGAATTTGTCCGACAACTATATAAGCAAGTCTAATTACTTATCTCCACCTAGCGGATTTTCCCGCTGAACTATTACATCATATACTTGCCTTTGCTTCGAGTTGTCGACAAATTCGACTTCGCCCTGCCATCTGCTAGCCGCCTGGTTAGCTCAGATGGTAGAGCGGCTGCCCCGGAAAGGCGGTGGTTCCCGGGTTCGAGTCCCGGACCAGGACGAATTTTTCTTCAACGGCGAGGTTTTCTTTCGAGGAACCCGGTTGGGTTTCCATAGTAGCGAATTGCTACATTTGGGTGGATGTCTCAGTTTCTCATTAATTACTTATCTCCACCTAGCGGATTTCCGCTGAACTATTACATCATATACTTGCCTTTGCTTCGAGTTGTCGACAAATTCGACTTCGCCCTGCCATCTGCTAGCCCGCCTGGTTAGCTCAGATGGTAGAGCGGCTGCCCCGGAAAGGCGGTGGTCCCGGGTTCGAGTCCCGGACCAGGACGAATTTTTCTTCAACGGCGAGGTTTTCTTTCGAGGAACCCGGTTGGGTGTCCATAGTAGCGAATTGCTACATTTGGGTGGATGTCTCAGTTTCTCATAATTACTTATCTCCAACCAGCGGATTTCCGCTGAACTATTACATCATATACTTGCCTTTGCTTCGAGTTGTCGACAAATTCGACTTCGCCCTGCCATCTGCTAGCCGCCTGGTTAGCTCAGATTTTCACTTTCATTCATTCCCCAAATTCTTCATTCTATTTCGATGGGCCCGCAAACTGATCAATTTCTTCACGAATGGATTGCACTGCCGTGTTTTGAGTAGAGAAAAACCTAAAATATACAACAATATAGCACAGGTATCCATCATACGTGAGCAGCTAGAACATTTTCTTTAGTACGTACGCAGTAGAGTAGTGTCACTTTTTGTGGACAACACAAGTCGACGCGACGCGCACACAGAAATGTATTAACGTCAAGTGGTCTGGAAGCAAACGTTCTACGGATCTTTGAGCTTCTGGAATCGTTAATGCTGATCGTTGAGAGCCTGCCGATCCAGCCTATCAGGGTTCTGGCTAGCCCCTGGCTACGTATACAGAGATATCCACGTGCAATGAAATCAACCTTAAGAACGAGCCAAATGAGAACCCCTTGTTTTTGTCAGCCTGGGTTTAGAATATGCTTCTTGAGCATGGCCGTGGACGAAAAGTGCTCTCATGTCGCTCTCGAGTGGCCTTTCGCTCTACACGACAATTGTTCTGGCGTTACGCGTTGTGAGGGTCTTGAAAGTGGCGGCCATTGGCCGTTGATTCTACCTGTGTGCAGGAGACAGCGCAGTTATTATGTGCGTTAGACATGAGGAGAGATGGGACAATCAAATGTACGACTCCGGTGCTAAAAAAAATTGTACTTTATGCAAGAAACCTGACCAGTTGACGAGCGAAATTATGGAAGCTGTGGAGAATGAAAAGCTGAGGTTTTCGCGTCCATAAACGATCTCATACGCGATAGAAATTTGAACTGCTGTAGCTTTCTACAGCTGAAGATTCGGTGAGTTGGTGCGGCATACTTGCTCTGTGTGTATATGCATTCATCTTCATTTGTGTTACATGATTCAATGCGCTTTCGCTAACAAGTACTGCCGTGGTTTATTCTTCTAGATTTTGTTTTCATTGGGCCTTTTTTCATTGTCTCTTGAGCTTTACTCTTGTAAAGCAGCATTTGTTTTGTGCGATCCAGAAGTAAACATTTAGTTGCTAGTGCGCCCTCTGATCCTCTTGCTATATCTTCATGTCCATTGTGTTCCCTAGCGTCATTTGTAAGCCATGAAAAACGCAACTAGCGCAACAATACATCTTGCGTTCCACATATTGCGTCAGTCTGAACATTGCAGTCGTGCGAGCAGTAATTAGCCAGAATTTATTTTTCCCTGTTAAACATCCCTCCTTCTGCGACGTTTGCCACATGCAAAGCACCTCTGTGCAGAACACAGTCTTGGCGCAGTCTCACCGGCAGATTAGTGCACCGGGTTGTCGATAAGGGAGGTCATCCTTCCAAAGTATTTTGAGTACTGCGTTTGACGTTTAACTAGCCCCGAGGCACGCATAGAAAGGCTACCTGCTGTTGGCCTGCCGCTTACATCACGGTTTGTTAACTCAACCATGTGACTTGGCGTTAACCTTTTCAATTGTACATGTTCGACCTCTCCGTGCACTGCGCAATGGTCTTCCTGCAGGCCGATTGAAGTCACCATCAAGTAACGAACTCGAATTGTGAAGCATGCACAAAGAAAAACATGAAAAAAAAAACCAGGGATCCTTGCATGTCGCATTGGACACAGCAGTATGAAGTTTAACGTAAAAATATTGTGTGTTCTCTCAAGATTAACGAAAGATAGCAACGCAAGAAGTGATTGGCTGCAATCAATTGTTGACGTATTTTAGAGGTGTGCGAATTAAAATAACATTGAGTATGAATCGAATACTCTTTGGTGTTCGATCGAACTGAGCTTACTATTCGTTCGTGCAAGTCTTTGCTATTCGAATCATGTTCAATTGTCGATTTCGCTTTTCAAAATTTTGGATATTCGTCTTTGTCAGTATATAAGGGACTGCGACACTTATGGGAGTTCATAGTGAGAAATCCAGACGCAAATGGTGACTGTACCGAATGATTCTGCTTTAGGAAGTGGTGTCCGTAGTTGCTGTGTAGAGGTAGCAGTTCCCGAGCGAATGTATGGATTAACTTACGTGTGCTCCGTACTTTACAGTCATTCAATAAAGATGCCTCGACATTAGGCAGCTTACGAATTTGTTTACTCAATTAAGGCTAATCAATTTGTTATGTGGACAGTCTCAACATGTTTCATTGATATCACGGTCACTGTCCCGGTGCTAAACATATAATCACATTTGTGTTGTTTCTAATTTAAGAGCTCATCAGTTGACTGGAGCTCCAGTTGTGAGTGGCATTATACGCGTCAAATAATGCAAAGAGAGCTTCTGTTTTCTTCAATTGAGAAAACAGTTCGTTGCTAGATTTTCCATTTTCGAAGGTTGTTCTTGAATAACTCTTATTTGATTTGATAAGAAAACTTCGCTTTTGAAGCAGCCGTAATGTGTGTATTATCGGTAGTCGCTTAATATGTGTAATGTATAATGTAGGTCGCAATGTGTGTACTATCCGCAATCGGTTTTTGAGCAACTTAGAGAAAATCAAAGAGCGCGAACATGTACAACAAACTGTTATGTTTCGGTAGCGGCGTTCGTCACACATTTGAGTTCGTCATAAAGCTTCGGAGTCACTTTTGCTCGCTAGGCTGCACAAACATCCATGCACTCGGCTGTTCGCATTTGAATTGCACATAAAACTGAGAGAACATATATATATATATATATATATATATATATATATATATATAACCTTCCCTGCCGCGGTTAGTGGTGAAAGCTTGCTACTACCAACTTTGGCCAAAAGAAATAGAGCTTTATCTACTTGTCAGTTCTTCAAGACGAAATGGCGCGCAAGTTAAGTCAAGTCATGAATTGTTTTCTTTTGCTCGGCAGCGATACAGCTATTGCACAGCTCTCGAGAATAGTCTCCCAAACTTCCCCACATATTTCCCACAATCTGAGTATTGGTTAAGGATTCCTTCGGTTGGATGGACGGTGTTAAAGTAAGCAATAACATGGCAGTGGAGCTGTTAAGCGTTGTCATCGATTCGGTGTTGCTGAGTTTGTTTTTCTTGTTGGTTTCTTTGTTCGGGCTGTCATCTTTAGTAACACTTCCCTGTTTTTTCTTTTTTCTTCGTTTTTAGACCCAATCAAGGCGGTTATTAGACACTGCCAGAGCTTCAGAGTTTCAGACAGTGCAATCGAAGAACTTTAGGCCATACCAAATGCACATCATCTATAGTATATTTTGAAGACAAATGCTTTTTGCGACTTCATGTTGAATGGGGTTTCGTGGGATACGGGTTGCTGGCCACTTTTGTTTCCAAAATTAGACAATTGCAGGCCTTCTGGTGAGCACAGGACAACAGAAAAAGGCGTCGAACTGAAGTTTAGAACAAAAATTACGCACCAATTAGCGTAGGGTTACATACGGTGCAGCAGTATTGCGTAATGAGCGCGAAATGAAAGGAAACAGACCGAGCTGGCTTAGATGCGCCGATCCCTGGGATAGTGCAGTCTAAAAATGTGGACCGATCCCGCAGGTAGCGCAGTATAACCGACAGAGAGAGAGAGAGCAAGGATAAGAAAGGCAGGGAGGTCAACTATACATGAGCGTCCGGTTTGCTGCCCTACACTAGGGGTAAGAGAAAGGGGTAATAAAAAGAGGAAAAGAGGGAGAGAGTGAGTACTGAGTGGGATGATGCACAGGGACACTATAAGCGGTCTGTTAAACCGGTGCATTTCAAATACTGTACTAATGCACGAATCGCTTTTAGTGCCAGTGACGGGTGTGGCCATGGTCCGAGTATCTTTGACTCAGAGAACGGTCTCGAGTCCAGTCAGTTTAAAGTTGTCCTGAGAGGAGGCGTTGTACGTCGTAGCGAGGCCAGGTACACAATAGGTGCTCTATGGCTTCCTCTCACCTACCAGAGTCGCACATCGGGCTCTCGGCCATTCCCGTACGATATGAGTAAGCGTTCGGGAACGCCACTCTCAGCCACAAGCGGCACGGCAAGGTTGTTTCGCCGCTGGAAAGGCTAGATAGCACATGGTATACTAAGGCGCTAAAGCAGACCTTGTCTTTATACGAGGCCTACCAATGTTGATTTCCCCCTTTTTTTTTCTTAGTTGGATACCACGGCATAAAATGATGATACAGGTGTTTTCCTAACGCAAGCCTGAACCTTCGCATGCAGCCTATCCACCAAGCAAAAAAAAAAAAAAAAAAACTGTATTGACCTAACGTAACTGGTTTTTCTTTGAAAAGACTGCGATCAGAGAGATGTGGACGCTTATTCAATAAAATATTGTACGGAAAGAAAACACGCATTGTAAACGTGCGGCCTGAAATGGATAATGAATTTGTAAGAATTAGACGGTCTACGCCGCTGAAGATATTAAACTTTCGCCTATTTCCGCAGTCGATGATGGATGTTGTAATAAAATATTCTCGCGAAGGTAGTCATTCAATCACTGCAGGTTCCATTTTGCGTGACAGTTCAAATGCCACTACGAATCCGCCTACCAGTGTGGACTAGCTCCCGCAGCCGAGCCCGGCGTACTGCCCTCTGGGTCACGACTGTATGCAGAACTCATTCGTCGTTTGGAAGGATCGCTGCTCTACGGCAGGCGTGGGAGTCATTAAGGTCAAAGTGTGGGGAAGAAAAAAGGGAGAGGAGGAGAGCCCTTCTGTCATTGGTCGAGCAAACGAATGGCATCCGATGCACAAAGCGCGAACGACCATGCAACCACCACTCGCTAATGAAAGCCTGTAGAGAAGGCATCCGTTTTCTCAGTACTGCAGTGCAGGACATCGAAATCTGGTCGTAGGAAGTCGTGATGTCAAAATGCGATAGCGGTCATAACCACACAACATCGATCATTTGGCCTTACGTATATATCTTCTAGCAGTATTCCTCCACTTGCGCATATTTCGGATCACTTTTTGCATGATATGAAATGTCTTTTGCTGCCGATTTGGGTGCCGGCGGAAGTGGTGAAATTACTACATTTATTAACTTATTTTGCCTAAGAAATATTCATTCACTGTCGCACATGTTGGCTACACAATCTAGTGTGACACAATCTAGTGTGGTGCTAACCTTTTTCCCGAGCCCGATACAAGTAGCAGAGCGAAGCTTCATTCCTTCGTAGGCGTCTTTGCCCATTTCTGAAAAAGCTTACAACGCCAAGTTAAGTTAACCTGAACAGACGCGTAGCAAAACGACGTTGGGCGCCACCGTTGCGAATTCGGCCTTGCTGCTATCCGCATTCGATTCACGTTCCATGGAAATCAACATTATATGAGCAAAATGTGACTATTTACTAAAACTTGCATAAGGAAACAAATAATGAGCACGAGGCCTTCGCTCACAAACATAACAGCTGACCATCATCTCAGGACATTGTCACCCATCTTCCTCTGCCCTGAGGGGGCATGAGCCGTTTATACATTGGCGTGAGGATTCATGCGCATCGCAGCGCGAAGCAAGTGGCGATTGCATGCAGCATGTCTTAAGACAGGGATGCTGTGGCATTGCTTGAAAACTATAAAGCGTTCCAAGTCTGCGTTGCGCGTCTCAGTCGTATGCACAATAACACTGTCTCTACTTGCTGTCTTTTAAAACTGCGTGCAGACATACTCAAGCAAGCACCGGCCCTTCCGGCTCCTGCTTTGCCTTCGCTGCATGCAATTATTGAGGCGCGGGGCATGCCTGCCGATGTCGCCTTCAGAGGGCAGGTGCCGAAAATTACTCGTGCCTTCATTGGCAGCTGACCAAAACATTGGTCTCCGACTAAGGCGCATTCTTATTTACTTTGCTTGTTTCTCTTCTGTTTTTTTTTCTAATTTTTGTTCTGTCGCTGCACCTTCTTGCGCTCCTCATTGTGTGGCGCAAAGCCGGCAGCTCCTTTCACGAGGGCGCAAGAAATAATGACGTCATTAACGCTACACGGTCTGTTCCTCGGGGCTTGGCACTGAGCACGGCTTTAGCGTCTTGGTGAACAGCCGACGAAGGTGAAAGGCGAGCTCATTCACGTGTCGCTAAGTGTGCCAGCTCTGTGGCACCGTCGTGCTTAGTTGAGTATAGCACATTTTCCCCGCACTTCCTGGGTTCGGTTTAGACGGCGGCGAATAACGCGGTGACCAAGGCCCCACCAGTTCACTTGCGCTGCTTTGATGTCAGTTTCTGCAGAGCTTGTTCAGCCATTCACAGAGGCGAATATCTTGCGTGCGTGGCCTGGCCTAGTATGTGACTTTTCTAAAGTCAACGGACCAACGAACCCGCGTATGGACACCCTATGTCTATTACTACGAACGTGAACTCTCTCTTTCTCCTTTTGAATTCTGCTTCTTTCTTTCAACCTCTCATCTCATTTCTCCCGTTCAAGGTAGCCAACCAGACGTCCGTCTGGTTAACCTAATTTCTATTCCTTGTTTTGTCTTTCCCCCGTATCTCTTTTTATTGCGATAGCAATTATATGGACACTCCAAAGCAGATTTCTGCCGTCGGCGTCGCCGTCGCCGTCGCTGTCGCCGTCGCCGTGAGGTTCCGTATGACGTCAATGGAGATGAAATCGCCGCCGCGCGCCGCCGAACGCTGTATGTGCGAGTGAAAGGGCGCGAGGGACGCGCGCTTTCACGGGGAGTGAACGCACGGCGGAGAACAAACGCGCGTTCTGTGCCGTGCTCCCTTAAGGGCTGCAGAAGTACGCGTCTCGTTCCTCCTTTACAATCACCATATATGTAGAGCAAACGCACCTTCTTCTGACGCACGAAAGGCCGTGGGGGGGAGGGGGAGGGAAGGGAGGCGACGTTTAGCTGTGGCACCAAGTGCCTATTTATATCAGAGGCTCCGACAACACTTACCAACGCCGCAGGCATTTTGTGCGAACGCGGGCAAAACGCCGACGGCGTCGACAACAGTTCTGCGTGCTGCCGGTGCTGCTGCATGTCCAAGTTTATACAGCTGATAAAGCTACTATCATTACTCCGTATAGCTCTTTACAAATTTGCTATCGCAATTGATGCTTCGCCTTTCAGGTGAAACTGCGACCACTTTTTTTCTGAGCACAATACATTCTTTGCCAACAATGGGCACTTATGATGCATGACTTCTTTCTAAGCTTGGTTTCATCGTTCCCGCCATACCATTGAAGTCTAAGCTGATTCGCTCATTGCGTAAATGGGAAGGGCACATGAAAAGAGCTGAGCAAGCTAGACGAGTTATTCAACCCCTTTCAGGCATGCAGCTGAAGTAAACAAACTCTGTCAGTTGCAGTAATATAATGATGACATGACTGTAATGTCTGCGTAAGTGTGATATTTACTAAAACAGTTTTCATTAAAATAACCATTTAATTACTTATTCAAAATAAAAAAAAACACAATGAAATCACAGAGGAGTGCTCTAATAAATAGGCAAAATAAATGCACAACACAGTGAAGCATCTTATTGCGTAAAAAGAAACATAGGTGGGAAGTAGAAAAACACAACGCAGTAGAAGAAACATATTGCGGAATTCGCTAAGGGTTCCAAGAAATTCATCAGGATTAACTATACCAGCTGCTGACACGGATAAGGGGTGCCGGTCACGACAGGTACAGAACCAAACAAGTCGCAGCTTCGCCCGAAAGGCGAAGAATCGATTGCGATAGCAAATTAGTAGACAGATATACGAAGTAAAGGTAGTAGTTTTATCGACCGTATAGACCCTCTCACTTTTTACAAACATAGGCCCTGCACGGCTTTCGGTTTTGCCCTCTGACGTAGCTGCGAAGTGTAACTGGCAAAGAAGCAACCATGCGTTAAAACATAGCAGACTGATAAGGCACGTGACCGGAAGTTTCTTGGGGGCGGCGCGCTCGCTGCTGTTATCGCGAGCATGAAACTGTCTATAAAGTTGTACATATTCGCTTACTAACTTAATAAACAAGCACGGTGTCACGCGCGCACAGGTAAACATGAACGCATATCGCTCGATGACCGCGGAAACTCGTCAAAACGCGAGAGTGAGAAAGCGCGCCAGTGGCACCCTGCAAATTGACCTTCGCGTTGGCTCTCGCTTCAACGCGAACTAAACGTCGAAAGCACAGCGCATACGAAGGTACCGGCACTCGGCCAATGCACTTTGTCCCCATCGCAGACCGCTTTGAAAATGAGGCCTCCGCTGGTGCACACCTCGGCCACATGCATCGCAGATCGCATTCACGATACGGCGGCGCGGCAGCCCCGTAAGCAGCAGCCGCGGAAGCAGAACGCCCCACCCCCACCCCTTATCATCTCCTTCGCCTCCTCCCCGTGCTTCGCGCGTGAAAGAAGACCGCACGATTCCCGCCGCCTTCCCCTCGCGCGTGCGCGAGATTACGCTGCGGATGCCGGCTCACCCTCGCGCGCTTTTACTCGCGCACACAGCGCACGGCGCGCGGTGACAATTTTATCGCCGTTGGACTTTATACGGAACCTCACGGCGACGACGACAGTGACGGCAAAAATGTGCTTGGAGTGTCCACACAATTGTTATCGCAAGAAAACAATAAATGTGTCTGGTAGCCCTATTGCAAAAACCAGCGTCTTCCAGTGACTTCCAGTGAGGATATTTCTCAATAAGCTCTACGATATATCAATTGATTTCTTTTTTTTGCGTTTAAACCAATACTTTATATGGTGGTAAATAATTGATGTTAATTATTGACTTACGCCCAAAATGAAACATACTCTCAGTTGCTTAAGAGGACAGTCAATAATACTGCGTTGGTTGCAGTCACGTTGTGCACGCACATGTTTTTTAAGGCTTGGCACAAGTTAGCTGAAACACTCCGTATAATTGCATAAGACGAAGATGTTCGGGTCTGTTTCTTTTTTTTCTTTTTTTAACACATGCGTGAAGTGTCAGAAATCCAGCAGTAAATCCCAACTAGCAATATTAAGGCTACCATGTACCTTTGTGACGAAGAAATTTCGCAAGAAATACGAGAAGCTGTAGAACACCTTGAACGCTTTCGATTCACTTTGACTGCTTAATTCAACATACTTAAACACTGGTTAACGAGTCACAGAGATGCTGTGACATGGTTCGAGGACAAATTGTCCTGTGAAAGTATACGGAGGAACCAAATCGCGCCTTCGAAAGCATGCAGCTCTCATCTCTGCTTCAGGGAGCGCAGCAAGCGATCGATTGACACGGCAAATTCAACTTGGAGCAGTCGCGAGCAATAGCCAGCTATCAATCAGTTGTTGACCGGGGAAGATGACATGAACCCCATTCTGCGCAATAAGTTGAAGGTAAACCTCATGTACACAACAATAATTCTGGAGTAGAACGCATTTTTATCAACAATTATCGAGGTATCTCGTGATACAGCCCTCAACTTAACAATTTTCTAATGGTGTCCGTAAAAGGTGCTTCGATTGCACCATTGATGAGCATTAGATTATTACCTTTCAATGTAGAGTTTGTTCTTGTGGTTTGCGTTCGCTAACACTGACGACGCAAAGGGCAATGTGTTGAAGTACATTGCATGGCCATGGATGGCAGTGTCCTTAGTTATATGTTGAGACAATTTTAGCTACAGCCCCCACGTGCTTGTCTCGCTGGGTGGAGAAAAGGTGGCCTAGAAGTAAGCGGGACGCCGACGCTGACATCAAAGCTGTTTCGGTCGAGCTAATACGTTATGACAGGTGGTTGGTAAATATCTCAATAAACATTTTTGTGTGTGTGGGTTGGTCGTGGATGTACTAACACTGAATCCATACAACTGCTGGCCAAGCATCTGCTGAAGGCATCGCAGAATAAGCGTATATTTAAAATTAAGTTTGTGTCATCACTACCATTTGTATTGCGCAATGTGTCACTAGACGACAGTCCAGGAAACGCCGCAATTTTCAATTTTTCTAGGATCAGGTAAAGATAATGAAATGTGCACGTACTCTACACTGATGAATTCAAGCTCTCAAAAAGACACACTTCCTCGTAGTGAATGCACATAGGTTCATATATACACTAGAGAATGTCCAGGCAGAGTAAAATAGGGAGGTGAATTATTTATTTTGCAACAAGTCACGTCGTGAACACGCCCCTTTTTTATTGGCTGAAGTACAGATCGAAATTGACAGCGTAGAACCGAGATTGACGGTTGTTCTAACTCCATTCAAGATTTCACCCCTTTAGTAAAATAAACGGAGTGCTTACTGTAACGAGCAATGAAACTAACAAAAATAAAACAAAGGTATACTTTCCCACGTACGACACGGAAACACCAGCATGCATCAATCAGACAACCTCGTCGATAGTCGTAGTACAAGAATGGCACTTTAGAAATGACCGTAGCTGACTGTGATAACAAAGCGGTAAACAAATTAGTAGCGGCAGGGAAAGAGAATAACAAACACGATTTGCTGAAAGTTAACGGTGCAGCTAGTCTGAAAAAAAAAGAAGAAAAACGAACCTTCTCTTCTGTGCCGGAAACAGTTTCTTCCTAAGACTTTCCCTCTGTTTAGTGACTTATGCATTATACGAGTAATGAAAAAAAAAGTTTGAGCGAAGGAAGAATCAGTGCAGTTGCGCTCTTTAGAAGAAGAAGAAAAAAAAAAACAGAAAGGAAAGACCCTGATCGAGTATCCGACATCCCGGAGGAAAGAGCTCAACATTCTCGGGGGATATTTTCCCCGGCTTTTCACGGAGCTTTGCAGATGCAGATAGCTCGTCTCCTCGCGCACCCTGCTGTGCCGGCACACAAAGTCTGGAAGATATGCAGGCCCTTTGATTATATGCTGATATGGGAGGGGGGTCACCGAGAGAAAGTATGTCCTCGAAAAGCATCAGCGGTGAAGTATTCCACGAAAGCGAAACAAAAAAGCAGGAAAATAAAGTAACAGTTAAGCCTAAGCCTCCTCTGGAAGCGTTGATTCAGTGCGCATAAGACACACGGAGCGTCAGCTGAATACCTTTGCAAACGTTGGAATGGGCTGACCTTTTCTTGTGCAGGTGCGGCTTTATTAAGGGCAGAAAGAAATCTGCATCTTTAAACATCTTTGACTTTCTCTCCGGCAGTCAGGGCACTGTTGCGTGGCCTTCTTTTTTTGTGTGTATGCGCGTGTCTGAATATAAGAAGGCACCGAGATACGGCTGCGACTTTCGAGTACAGTGCGTGTGACTCCCATGTTTCAAGAGCTCCGCGGAATCATCTCTTTCCATGCCGCCCAACTTATTGTAGAGAGAGAGAGCAAGGAGAGGAAAGGCAGGGAGGTCAACCAGAAGAGCATCCGGTTTGCTAAACTTATTGTAGTGCGTCAATAAACCAAGGAGTTGTCCATTATGTAAGTGAAGCACAAATATGAGCTTTGAGCTGTGTCCATGTTTCTCTTGTTTTGGGTTGTGTGGCTATTACGGTGTCAGTCGGCAGGTACACTATACCAACTTAGCGTTGTCATTGTTCTTTTTTTTTTCAGCATGTCGCGGAGCCGAGGCAAAAAAAAAAAAAAAGCGCGCTAGAATTTGCGGTCATGTTGCTAAAATGGTCGCGAAAGCTGTCGAGTTGATTTGATATAATTTGGCCGTTCTTAGAACACTATAATAGAAGCTAACATGACGCAAGTCATCGCCCAAAACGTTTCATGTTCGTCTAGTGTGAGTGCAGGTGAGGAATAAACAATAACCTTATTAGCAGAGTGGAGAGGACTTCATTAAAATTTTTTAATGCACTTGGAAAACTAATCATGATATCAGCTGAAATTCCACATTTACCGTGCGATTTTAAGATGAATACTGTAGCACACTTCAAGTGACCACAGCTGGTCACCTGAATTTCCCATCAAAAAGACGCACTTTGTCCGCGTTATTCCTGCAAACTTTCTCGATTTAAGAGCTCGTGCGCGATTTAAGCACTTACTCATGTTAACACGTCCGTATAACTTACGTAAGCTTTATACACGTCAACGACTATACTGCCGCCCCTTGATGCCCCTGAATACTACACGCAGTAATAATTAAGCCAAAAGCCTCGAGAAATGGAGCTAGTAAGCATTGTGCGCCTTCGTTTCTCACGGCGTGCAATGCACTCTACGAAAGGTATATGTATGCACGTCTTTCTACTCTTCATATGTCCTGTTATTCACATGCTGTGTTTTAAACCTCACCATAAATTTAAATTTTTTGCAATAGGTCTTGATATTTTAATTTATTTAAGCCACAATTTTTTAGGCATGGCCACAGAGTCCACACGACGTACAGCCAATTTTGGCTGCCTTTATTTAGCTTTTGAATGCAAGCGCGCGTTCTAGAAAGCCATTTTGAAGCAGCTTTCTTAACTTCGAAGTCGTTAAAATGTCTCCAGTCGTTCTGTCACGTCGCTAAAAAAAAAAAAAAAAAAAAAGGCGCTGGTCGCTAAAGAAAACAAAAACTTGTCGCTAAACAGTTCAGAAATTCGCTAAATATAGTGACAAAATTGATGAAATGGCAAAGCTGATATCAGCTTGCCTAATCTTACGCATTAACAGGTAGACAGAATAGCTTTCACTACGGTCCGACCTAATGTGCGGCAAACTCTGCTTGAAAGGTTCGAGAGGTTTCCAAAACTATAGTGATATATCACTCTCTTGAATAGAGATTTTTGTGCCTTACGTTCCGAGATTGCTGTCATACCAAAATCGACTCGAATCCGACGGCTGTCTTTCGAGTTTTGCGCACCGGCTCGTTATTTTAAAATGTTCTCTTTAAATAAACGTTAGCAAGCACTTTTTTTTGCTGCTTTGCTCAAGGCACACGACATGAAGGTTTCACAGCTTTCCGTCACCCCAACAACTGATTTCCGTCAAACAACCTCAAGAAAGCAAACGTTTCTTGTGGTTTGTTGGACTGCTCGTTACGCGTCCTGAGATCAGGCACAAAAGTGTTTGATGGATTTGACTGGCACATTCGTATTTTATGTCATGCGCTGTACAAATTTGGACCACCCGTAGTTCTCAAACGCAAGTCTTTTATTGTAATTTTGTTACAAAATAATGTCCTCAACCAGCACTCCACTCCAGCAGTGAAGAGACTTTCTGATTAGTGCCAATTCCGAGAATTACCTAAATTGACTTTGATGCAATTATTTCACACACTCCGTGCGCCACACCCATCGGTGCCTCGTCATTGCTGAAAGCTTTGAAGGCTCGGCAGATCAGCACTAAGAATTTCTTTTTTTTTCAGTAATAAACAGCAACGTAAATAAGAGCAACCGAACTTATGGACACAACTGTAAGCACATGTGCACCTTAAAAAAAATAAGACAGAATATAACGCGACACCCATAAAAGGCAAGATAAGCACTGGGGCCTGAAATTGTCAGCCTCGCTGCTGCAAAGAATAAAGTAAAGGAATCAACCGGCTTCACAGTGTAATTAGTTCACGTCCAATTAATGAGCTTCTTTTTGAGCGACCACACATTGGGACGAAAGCAAAGCAGGACTTGAAACAAAGTAAAAAAATGAATGCCAGTCAAGTTCTTGGTCTCTTGAACGAACCTCGTTAGCACCCTACGAAGCACTTATGTAGGAAGTGAGAACAAACGGGAAGTTCTGAGGTTTGAGACAATAATATGTGAAAGTCTGTTCTTTTTTTTTCTCTGACGAATATTTACGCAGAGGTAACGAAAGCCTTGTCTTTCAATTATCTTTCTGGTGCAGTAATTATTATTATAATTGAATTAGCACTTCATTTATTACTTTATCTCTAGTCAGCAAACAGACACAAATTAGTTCCCGGGCCCCTCCGGCCTTACAATAAAGAAAGAAGTTTTCAGACGAAAAAAAAAAGTACTATTCTTTAAGCAGGGAATTCTACAGCCCGCAACGCCTGTGCGACGCCCCGGAGAGAAGTGTTCCGGAACCTCATGTCTTTTTAACCCGGAAGTACGTACGTGAGATCCGACATTCAACAGGCGATTCCCGGCGAATCATCATCATCATCATCAGCAGCAGCAGCCTATATTTATGTCCACTGCAGGACGAATGCCTCTCCCTGCGATATCCAATTACCCCTGTCTTGCGCTAGCTGATTCCAACTTGCGCCTGCAAATTTCCTAACTTCATCACCCCACCTAGTTTTCTGCCGTCCTCGACTGCGCTTCCCTTCTCTTGGTATCCATTCTGTAACTCTAATGGTCCATCGGTTATCCATCCTACACATTACGTGGCCTGCCCAGCTCCATTTTTCCCTCTTAATGAACACTAGAATATCGGCTATCCCCGTTTGTTCTCTGATCCACACAACTCTCTTCCTGTCTCATAACGTTAGGTCTACCATTCTTCGTTCCATCGCTCTTTGTGCGGTTCTTAACTTGTTCTCGAGCTTCTTTGTTAACCTCCAAGTTTCTGCCCCATATGTTAGCACCGGTAGAATGCAATGATTGTACACTTTTCTTTGCAACGACAGTGGTAAGCTCCCAGTCAGGATTTGGCAATGCCTGCCGTATGCACTCCAATCCAATTTTATTCTTCTGTAAATTTCTTTCTCATGATCAGGGTTCCCTGTCAGTAATTGACCTAGATAAACGTACTCCTTCACAAACTCTAGAGGCTGACTGGTGATCCTGAATTCTTGTTCCCTTGCCAGGCTATTGAACATTATTTTTGTCTTCTGCATAATAATCTTCAACACCACTCCTACACTTTCTAGGTTAAGGCCCTCAATAATTTGTTGTAATTCATCCCCATTGTTGCTGAATAGGATAATGTCATCTGCAAAGCGAAGTTTGCTGAGATATTCACCGTTGCTCCTCACTCCTAAGCCTTCCCAGTCTAAGAGCTTGAATACTTCTTCTAAGCATGCAGTGAATAGCATTGGTGAGATCACTCTCTTATCGCACTACAGGTGGCGTCAACTATTTACGGGGCGTTAGTTCCTCGAAAAGGACGTGATATCCAAGCAATTTTTGCATGACACCGACTAAAACCGCACGACACTATGCTCGTCCCACATACCAGCACAAGATAGTAATATGTGTACCAGTACCCAGTGCACCAGAATATTATTTTTTTTTCACCTGCCACATCCCATACGGTTTTGGCGCAGGCAGTACCCGTAAGTTTCGCCTCAGGTTCTTTAATAATCACACGCACCATTATCGTTCGTAGGCAGTTAAACTATTCACACAGTTTCACACTTGCTGGGGTTATCATCGTCCAATAAAAACGCAATCTTTTATGTGTAGTTGAGTAATCATCACGCCTTTTGCCACCAGCAGCGAAGTCCTAGAGGCGGTTGTTGAGCGCAGACCCCAATGTATGGGCAAATCAATGCTTAAGTTCAAGTTGGCAAACAACAGCTATTCTGACCTTCTGATATCACTTTTTCTTACGACTTGGGACACGACTGGTCTGGAGCATATCTCTGGTCAGACGCAGGCTCTAAGGCCGGCCATGTGCCGGCTTAAGAGAGCGGTCTCAATAATTCACTGCCAATAAAACGATAGTTGAAATAGAGCCTCATAAGTGTAGTGCTTACTCCCTGTTGCAAAAGTGCGAAGGCTTGTAACTACTTTGTCCTCTCAATTTAGCAACACCGCTCGTCGGCTCTCGCTTCGCGATACCGGCGGATACTGGGATACAGTAGTTTACATTTAACTCAAGTAAAGTCTCTCAGATAAAAGCATCACGCACCTGTATGGAGACAAGAATCATAGAGTCTAATATTGCACGGATCACTTCCGTAAGGGTAACAAAACGATGACCCGAGGTGTCTGTAAAAGCCTACGGCTGTTACCATAACACAGAAATGACATGGTTCACCGGTGAGCGCGGTGGTAGCACAATGCGAGCCAACAGAATCAAACACTAGAAGATGATGCTAGCAGCTCGAGCTATACAACTTCCGCTTGGTATACGCTGCTTCGAGTGGTCTGCTACACGTGACCATGCTGGAACGCCCTAATTACCCAGTTAAATGAACCTAGCTGCCCCATACGGCTATGCAAAATGAGCGCACAGAAGGAGTTCGTTGTGCAATTAAGGTTGGCTATCTCCCTCCTCACTGCCCTGCACTGTAGATCTCTCCATTGCAGTTACTTAAGCACTCACCGCTTTAGGCCGGAATACGGTGCGTAGTCGTCACGCTAGCGACCACCGCGAACAGCCTGTGCCCGAGGCAAGTATAGCTTGCTCAGGACAGAAACTTCCTCGGAAGCGTCATCATCAAGATTGGCTGTTTAGTTGCGTTTCTCTTAGGGAGACGTCAGTATACACAAGCCGTTCCGAAGTCTCCGAGCAAGCTGTTTCGTCAACGGCATACTGGCAAAAGTTTCCGAAAGTTTTCTCATCATAATCACGTGTCTTCTTTCGCGCCCTAACTTTTCGGGGGAAAAGCCCACGTCTCTGCGAGCGTAGCAAATTACTCTCGCTATTCGAGCGTCCGTTCTTCGCATTGTTGCCCGTCTCGTCCGCGGGCAGCGAAAATCAGCGAGGCACGCGCAGTGGCGCCATCGGCCGCGACGCCGTCTGGGGTCGCAATTAGCGAGTTCGCGTTAAATCAGACCACCGGGCTATAGTAGAGCATGGTTCGTCGCCGTTTCTAGGAAACCACTCATTTCCTTCTTTTTCTCCCCCCTTTTTTGGCTCATACCTTCCATTTGCTGGTTCTTTCTTTCTTCGATGTTTCCCAGTACGGCGTTTTGTGTTCCTCCACGTCTTGCTTCTTTCTTCTGCTTCCTTTCTTTTTGCAGCGAAGCTGTATAGCTCTACCAGCCAAGGAAATTTTCGGGTGGGCGTAAGCAAAAGAAACGCCAGGATAAAAATAGAATACAAACAGCATATCTCCTTTGAAATCAGGCATACAGCATGCAGCTCAGCACTCGTTTTCAAAAGAAAAACCACAAAACATGCATCAAAACCACATGATGGATGATACGGCGCATGTGAACAATGGGAACAACCTCCGACGCGTTCCGGTAAAGATTAGGTTTGCAGCTGCTTCGAAAGGGGTTGACGTCATTCAAAACCCTCGTGAAACCAGTGTCTCTGGTTTCACTCTTTGTAGAGCGACGTGTGTGAGTTCAAGTGATGGCACAACATGGGTAATGGGTAATCGTTGTGGGTGTCGTTTACAGCGTTCCTTCTCCCGCGTGTTTCTCGGTAAAGATTACGGTTGCGTAAGCTACCCCGAGTGGGAAAAGTACCCAACAGCATAGAAATCATGTAGTGACGTCACCACGGTCTATCAACTCATTCAGTTCATTCCAGGCTACCATGGATAGACCACAGAAAGTAAAGACGCCAGAAGAACAGCGTGAATATAATGTCGTTGTAAGTAATAAAGGGTGTGGTTAAGTACATTTCACTTGTCTCTGCTTTCACTCTTTGTAGAGCCACGTGTGTTAATTGAAGTGACGTCACAGTAGGTAATCATTGTGGGTGTCGTTTACAGCTTCGCTGTCCAACCACTTTCACAGCGTGGATTGGAGCCACAGTTTCTTTATTTCTTGTTTTAATAATTTCCCTTTAGATCCCTTTCCTTCCTTTAGATCGGCCGCTTTACTCGTTTTCTTTCATTATGTCAGCCAATCAGAACTCCAGCAGCAGACGAAATGAACATGTTCATTAGGAAGACAATTACAGAATACCCCCCCTCCTTAAATGTCGTCAGAGCATCGGAGATCACGGCCTGGGTGCGATTTCGTTGACGGAATAATGACAACGATACACGAACCTCCGTATTAGAATTGAGGCAGTACAGCACTCTTGCGAAGGTTTTGCACTCCCGTTCAGCTTCATTGTGTCTCCCCACGTCTACTGAAAGGAAACAGAACATTCTGCTCCTTATTGTCATTGTGAGGCAATCGCGCAGTCCTGGAGACTTAGTCTGAAACGCTACAGATGAGTTAGCACGAATAATGCTCTTTCAGAATCTTCTTTCTGTTATCGTATTTGTCCTATCAGACTGAACATTGTCCATATCCCTCCCAGGAAAACGGCAATATCGATAGAAAGCCATGGTTGCTTTAGGCCACTCTCCTACGTACATACGCTGATGACAGCAGCCTCTTCGCTTCCGGATGCGCTTAATATTGTGCAGATACATTTCCTTGTCGCATCATCAAGGGTGAATGAGCGCTCGGAAAACGTACTTGCACTCTAATACGCAACGCGCACAACAATCTCTTTTTTTTTGTTTGCGTAGGCCACTACGCTTTTGTTAAGCCGGACGTCACTAAACCGTTGCGCAATCGTCCTATGCCTTCCTATTCAATTCCGAGAAAAAGAAACCATCGGGAAAAGCTAAACAGAATAATTGCGAAATAGTCTGCCAATTCCGCAACGCACGTACATCTATATTGAAACTCGCACTTGTCCATTCACCGATAGTTGTAGCCATGGTTGTGCTGTGCTTTGGCTCTGTCTGCAACTGGCGCGTTTCTAGCCGATATCGATCACTCACAGTGGAACAGGTTTTCGGCAAGCGTTTCTCAACCAAGGCAGGGGTTTCTATTTGCCGCTTGCGAAATTACAATGGTTGTGGTAGTTGTCGATGTTCAGGCAACAAGCAGAACCAAGCTCCGCTCGAAATGGTCATTTCCTCGCGTCTTCGTTTTTCCGCATTGGTATGCGCTTGTGTCTGCGAACAGGAAGCCTGAACAATTTTCTTTTCGAAGATATTTAGGGAAATACCAAGGTTCATTCGTCAATGGTATTTGGTATCAGACCCTTAGAATATTTTCAAATGCAGTCTGGTACAGGTGTCTTTAATGTAAATCGTATTAGAGCCAGAAAAATCGAATCAGTACGTGAAGAAAAGAGAAATCTCTTTCGTGAAAACGACTTGGACAGAAATTCTTGTCATTAAACAATTTTTCCCATGCGTAGTATTCTCTCTTCTTCACGCCCTATACTTAAAGCAACCTTTAGTGTACTTTAAGTGAGTTTTATTTTGTCAGGAGCCTCGTGTTTTCAAACTGTAGTGAGCAAAGTTAGCGCTGAGCAGACTAAGCCTCCGAGGTCTCGTCTGACAAAGCCTGTTTAGATTCAGTCAATATTTTTTTTTGTCTCTAAGTGAACACGTTCTTTTGATGTATTATTTATTTTACAGTGGGTAACGGACAAAAGTTTGAAATAGTTTCTACTAAATCCTTCAGCCGGATTGCTGCTTCGGTTAGTAAACTTACCCAACAGACGAATCTAACTCGAAGTGAACATTCCGAAGGAACGCTTTCCCTTAGAGAAGCAGTGATTCGTAAGGGCTTTATTCGTTGCGTCTCGTTCAAACATGTTTTGTTTAGTCGACCAGATTTGCGTATTACGCTTTGCTTTGTCACGCAGTCATTGAGTGATCTGCTGGCTCAAATAAAACGTAAAGCGGTTGAGGTCGCCGCAAGTCCTGCACGCCGCACCAGATGAAAATAAGGGAGTGATCACGTTTTAATGCGAAAGCATTGTATGGCTCATGAGGTGGAAAATCCGGCGGTCGGCATTGGCGGGACCACGACGGTCCAAATAGTCAAGTGAGCCCGAGTGAGCTAATCGAGGCAGTTGATGACGTCGATTAAGGCAAAGTAAACAAGGCAGAGTGAATTAAGGTGAAGGTAATTAAGGCAGAGGATTCATTAAGATAGAGTTCATTGCGGCACTCGAACCCATGACAATTGGCTGGAGTCAAACCCCCGACCTTTGGTGGTCGCAATGCTTTCGCATTCATACTCGTAGGGTTAACAAAGTGCCCCTTTTGACGAAGGCATTGACTTTTCCACAAGGACGCACAATATAAGTCGGATTAGAAGAAAAAAAATGATTCCCGGCAAGGTCAACTTGTCAATCTCGAGCGCTGAGAAAAAAAAAAGATGAAGTACGTATATTGTTTATCTGCGAGAAACTTAAAGAACGTTTAACCGCCGTGCCAATTGTTTGCGTCTGTAACATCTTTTGCAGGTTGAGTAAACTTGGGTAGATAAGATTTGAGTTGAGCACTTCACAAAATATGAAGGGTAGACAATGTTGGCAATCTTCCCAGACGATGTATTTCATAATAGGAGTAACGCGCCAACTCATTTTTGAGACAGAAATTACGTAAAACAGGGCTTATTTACACACTTCATGCGCAAAGCTTTACGAGGATTAAACGTGAGATGTGAGCGCTTACGCAAGGAACAACGCTTTGTTCTTGCTCGCTTTTATCTATAATTAAGCGCCTTAGCTGTGTTTATTTGCGTAGAAGATTTATGTTGTGGTGGATTACAACTACAGAAACACGGGGGAGAGGAGGGGCTGGATGGTGAGATTCATGGAGAGAAATAAAATTGCCCGCAAGCGTGCTGCATGATTAATTTCACAAATAAGTCACATGATTGTGTTTAATAACGCTGTGCGCTTTAACTGCGCTACAAAAAAAGAAAAAAGAAACAAGACATCAGGAGTTGATCACGAAACCCAGCACTGCTTTCACCTTTCCAGATGCTATTACTGTCGGTACACCGCATAGCGAATGGTCTTTCGCGAAGAGAGGACCATTCTGCTTTACACGACTCTTTTTGCATTTTGCAGCATTTTGTTATAGACGCCATTTCGATATCATCAAGATATGTGCTCCAGAGAAACCGCGCAGAATTCTGAGCCAAAGCCACGTAAATAAAATCCTCTCCTGCTGCGTTACCTTCTTTCTCTTTAATCGTATTAATATCGCGAATATCCCTCAGGACTGCTGAAACCTGTGGAGGAATGACTGTACTGCAGCAAAAGGTTCACATCACATTACAATAATTCTTAGCAGACACAGGCCTACAAGTGCCTTTGAGATAATTGGCGTTGTATAAGCCCCAACAGAGTGTATCCTTTGATGTTCTGCACTGTGAACTGAGCTCGAACGGAACACTGTGTTTGACCCACTCAACCATGTCAATATATTGACGAAAGGCATAAACACGTCCATTATCCTTCACCAAGTGCTAAAGAATAAAGTACATGTGTGCAGTGGAGTGGGCACTAGTTGAATGTTAGCTGAACACATTTCAGAAAGAGGCAGAGGACAGGGAGAGAAATTGTACTCACGCTTGTTATAGCCCATGTAAATAAAAAAAAATAAGTAAATCCCCAATAAATAAATATCGAGTACATTTATTGGGTTGAGAAGGTAGTGTCGCTTGATAGTACTTAGTTCATAAGTTGTTTCGCGTATTTATTCGATATGACTTATTTTTACCGAATTTCTTTCTCTTGATGCTATTTGTAATGCACTCTTTTCTCAGCATCATGTTCAAGTCTTCCGCAACGATAAAGCTAAAACCCCGGAACCTTTAAAAAAGCATAACTGATTCCATGTCTTATCCGTCAAAGCAGCGTCAAGCTTTCAGCTTAACCTCTTTCTTTTGTATTAGTACTCCCTTACCTCGTAACCTTTAAAATGTTTTGCTTGCGAGCATTACACATGCCAAAAGATTATTTACGTTCGCCGTCTCATATCGGTAATTTTTAGATGTGAGCAAATTAAGAGCTCTTAGCATGAGGCACCTATTTAAATGCAAAATAGGCATTTAAATAAAGATTCCGCAGAGAGACAGTAGCGTCACTGCAGGCACCCAGTTCACTTGCATTGGAGCACACACGATGTGACGTTACAAAACATCAATATTGTCACGGTTGAGTTATTCAAGCACGTGCACGAAGACGCAGTGAAAGGAAGAGGACGAAGGCGCACCTCAGCTCGTGTGTGGATTTCGCCATATCGCCTGTTGTACATCATCATCACCATCATATTTATCATCAGCAGCCTATTTTTATTTCCACTACAAGACGAAGGCCTCTCCTTGCGATTTCCAATTACCCCTGTCTTGCGCTAGCTGATTCCAATTTCCACCAGCAAACTTTTTTACTTTCATTACCTCACCTAGTTTTCTAGAATCCTCGACTGCGCTTCCCTTCTCTTGGCACCCTTTTTGTAACTCTAATGGTCCACCCGTTATCTACCCTACGCATGACATGGTCATTTCTTTCTTTTAATGTCAACTAGAATATCCGCTATGCCCGTTTGAGCACTCTCTGATACACACCGCTCTTTCCCTGTCTCCTAAAGTTACGCCTAACATTCTTCCATCACTCTTTGTGCGGTTCTTAACTTGTTCTCGAGCTTCTTTGTTAACCTCCAAGCTTCTGCCCCCATATGTTAGCACCTGTAGAATGCAGTGATAGTGCACTTTTCTTTTCGACGACAGTGGTAAGCTCCTGTTGTACATAGGCTACTGTGAATACATATTTATCCTCTCGCCTTTCTTGTTACATTATGGTGGAGGTGCTGGGTAACGCCATGGCAACACGGAACTGAGCCGTGGACTCCTCGTGCGACTCAAGTCAATGGTGATGCAGACCCGAGTCATCTGCTGTTGCTTCGCCGACTGCAACACCATCGGTCATCTTAACGCAAGTTCGTGACCCCGGTACGTTTACCGGAATTGGCAGTGTCGACGTAGAGGACTGGTTGAACTGGTACGAACTTGCTAAGCCAAGGTAGTTGGCAATGCTGTCATCTTTCTCAAGCACTTGACCTTCGTTAGCTGTTCTCCACTAAGCGAATATGTTCTGCACTGCACCTCGGGAAAAGTGCGCAGCAGTGTTGACGTGTATATACTGGCCGACAAATTAAGCAACGTTACGACAACATCAAGATCTTACTGCTTGCCTTGGTTTTTGTTTCCAATATCAGTTTGAATTCTGATGCGTGCTGCTTACATTTTTATAAGTATACCGGTATTTTTTGGCTTGATACTGAAGAACCTTGCTTCAATATAATGTTCTTATATTTTCCTTGCGTACATGCATTTCGTATACATAACAATGCCGGAGGGTCATTTTGCCTAGTGCCGCTGGCTGCGTAGAAGATCAGAGACTCTTTTTCTTTTTGCAGCCTAAGGTATTCACGCATGTGATTGGTGATCGAAGGAAGCCGAGTTCACCTGAGTTTGTCTTTGACCGGACGATTAAGATGAATTCGAAGACAAAGCTGCGATCACGAAAAAAACATGTCTCTCTAATTATTATATTCAAGTTAGCCCGCTAATCAGGTATTCGCTATGACGCGCCAGGCGCGTCCTTTACTGCTCAGCTGAAGGTCGGCCGTATTGCTTGCGGTGATTTGCACGTTCGGAGAGACAGAGTTTTACGTATCGACCAGGTGTGCATGTCAGAGTGTACTGAAAGGTGAGTTGCGCAACGGGTTTTTGAAGTATGCACATAGAAGGCGAGACGCTGAAGAGCGCCCTTCATCGCTATTGCGAACGCTTAGGCTATGTGCCTTTTTCTAGCTAGGGTTCAATGCTTTCCCTTTATCCAACGGCAGACGCCGAGCGAGAACGGTAGTCGCCTCGGAAACTGCAGCAAAAATATTTTCGAGTTCACAAAAACGCAGCAATAAGGTGAAAAAGAAGACAGCCAGGTAATATAAAGAGTACCTGAGCTTTTCTTATAATGCCTCATTGAACTGAAAACGAGGGGGATGTGTAATAAAAGAATTAAAGTTAAAGAGGGTTGTAATAATAATTTATGACGGCTTCGTTGTCGGGCTCACTCGTAGTGGCACACTCCAGAATTATAAACACGTGGCCCCTCGACGGAAACTTGCACGCATTTATTTAACAAACTTAAGATACCGCGCAGCAACACTTGCGCAAAAAGAAAATAAAGGGTAAAACATAGGAAAAGAAAAAGCGGCCAAATCAAAAAAGGCGAGCTGTAAGCAACGTTTGCTCATCTGAAACTTGCAAAAGCAAGTTGCGGTAACTAGCGTCAACCGAAAAAGGCAGAAAAGTGAGAGAAAATGAAAACGCAGGGCTGAGCATCCAGTGAGGTTAACGAGAAGGTCAGGTTTGCTACAACATCAACTTGAAGCTAAAACTACATAGAGACTGCGTTTCCGTTAAAACCACTATATTAGATGTTCATGCGGAGCAATTCCCGGCCTCGATTACCATGGCTGAACCATCTTATAACTACAATCCACAGCCATCGCGTCTGCTGCAGGCAATCGGTCCCATCGTATGCCGCTGCTTCCTCTTCGACGAAAAACGCCAGACTCACCAGTGGCCATTGAGCCTTGAGCCTGGCCATTGAGGGCGATCGGCCTTTTTACCAAGTCCTGGGAGCCGGGCTTCACCGCTCATCAAAGCTGAATGAGCACATCTTGGGTTTCAAAGCAACGGTCTTGAGTGCACGTCTGCAAAAACGCTGTGCTTCTTCCCTTGCCAGTGCATAATCCGAACCCCTTTCTTTTTTTTCTCTCTTTCACTTCCCATCCCGACAGATGAAAGACTTGAGTCACACGAGACATCTGCACGTGCCGCATGTGCGTTCAACTTATGGTAACCAGATGATTTGTTACACTCTCCCCACTTTGCTGAATAACCTCAGATCTGCGTCCATTGATGTATTTAGTTGTTCTGGCAGAGAACTGTATAATTTCTACTGCCCCAAGAATTGGGTTTGACTATATATGTAATCTTTTTTTGTTCAAGAGTTGTATGTATCTATGTATCCATATTGTTCGTTTTTCCCAAATTGTTTGATGTGTGAAGCAAAATGCTCTCAATCTCTCTTTCCTTTCTCTCTTCTGTTCTTTCTTTTTCTCCTCTTTTTTTTTTCTCCCATCTGTTTCATCTGTTCGCTTCTTGATGTCTGCTGCCTTCTGGTTATTAGGACTAGTCAAGTTGCTGTTCGTAGCAACTTTTTTCCTAATGCCTTGGAACCTTGTACCACTTGTTTTCATAAATAAAGGTATTATTATTATTATTATTATTATTATTATTATTATTATTATTATTATTATTATTATTATTATTATTATTATTATTATCTCTCTGTGTTCGTCCGCTCGGCGCTTACACAAGCGAGCATTGAAATAAAAAAAATTAATCACTTGAAAATACATTGCTATTGATTCGAATTTAATTGATGTAATAAAACGTCCTATTTTTGGTAATTTTGGTAATGCTTTATTTAGACAATTCATTGTCTGGGATGAAGGGGCTAAAGGCAGATGCAACTGCCATTTAGGGAGATCTTCCAGCAATTTCAGACATGCGGTTTCTGGACAGGTTGTGAGGTAACAATTTCAGTTAAGGTAATGAAACTGCCCCCGAAACTTGAGCTTTATTACCACATTGCTGAAGTTTCGCGAAGTTGTTATCAAATAGGTCGTATTTATAAATGAATCAAATCTCAACTGATGAACACATTTCTTAGAGAGACAATTTTTTTAAAACTCTGACCCCGATTTAGTCACCGAGCATACGACCATTGACAGACGGTGCCCGGCATCTCGCGCACCTCATGTCACGCATTTGTAGCCGTACCTCACGTGTATAGGGTAGCAAACTGGAGAATGTCTATTTAACGTCCCTGAATTTCCTTCATCTCTCACTTTGATTCGGGCAGAACCGTGACTGTCTTTGTTGCTCAGAAAATGCAAAGAAAACTCTTCGTCAGAACGCCTTTTTTTTTAGCTAAACCCTTAGCGGTCGTGTAACCACGAGGATCAAGATGTCTTCGCATTTCTATTTACATTGTTAACGGCGCAGTAATCCGAACCGCGAAATCTTGTCCAGTTTGATACCACAAACTCATCGGTCACTTGCTCACCCGCAAAAAGACGCACGTTTTTTTGGATTTCTCCTAGTGTTACCAATTGCCGACTGCGTAAGCTGGACCCCTCGCTACGGGGTCAAGTGTCACCTAGCGTTTCCCGCTGCGAAGCAGCGTTGGTGTACAGTGTACTACAGTCTATGGCTGGGAGTGGCGTTAACGAACGCTTACTTGTACCGGATCGGAATGGCCAATGGCCCCACGAACGGCCCCTGCAGGTGCGAGTACGCTATTGAGCACCTGCTATTTGTCTGTCCTCGCAACGACATCCAACTCCAGAAAACTTTCAGTCGGCTCCGCTCGAGGCCGTTCTCTGAGTCAAAAGATACTCGGACCGTGGCCACATACGCAGCTGGCATAACATGTTATTCGTGCACTAGCGCGTTTCTTGAAGTGCACCAGCCTGAGCGACCATTGACAGCCCTTCTATGCATCCTCCCGCGGGCATGCAGTGTTCACTGTCTCCCCCTTTCTATTCCCCCTTTTCCTTACTCCAAGTGTAGGGTAGCAAAGTGGACGCTCGTCTGGTTCACCTTCCTGCCTTTTCTGTCCTGGCTTTCTCCCTTTCTCTTTTCTGCAGTCGAAATTGTTATTGGTTCAAATACATTTAGCTGAAAAGTACATATTCACCGGACATTTGCTGCTAAGGTCATCGTGTCTGCTCCTATACGATTGACTCGCAAACGTCGCTTTATGATGCTAGGTTATGTTACAATGGATATTTGGTTTGATGGTTATTATCAGTGCGGATAACAGAGGTTGCATGCACTAAATTTATGATTGAATTCATCAATGATTCTAGAAAAAGTGATTGGAAGGAACCATTTTTTAACCGTTTACTCGCGCCTGCAAAGCACAACAGCGGCAAAAATGGTAGATTGTTCTCGAATTCAATCCTGTCACTCAAGTCTACCCACTATTCGTGGATGCGCCATTGTATATTTCAGAGCAATCAATAGTGTTCGCGTAGGTTCGACGGTGTACTACTGTACTCCTCTCGCGTGAACAATCTGGCTGGACGTCTCGCTCGCTACTGAATTAGCGTCAAGAATCACGAAGTTTTGGATACAGAAAGCACATGCCTGCGTGACAGCGGTGCTATGACAACGATCATTAGTCTGTCAAAACGATCATAACGCAAAACTATTCCGTTCTAATTTTATTCCAATCTCATGACGTCAAATTCAGGCCAACACCAACGCAAGCATCGGCCGGTGAACCGCAGCGTTGTTTGAACTGTCGAATCAAAAGCTCTCCTCCTTTAAAGGAGGTAATTTTTGTTTACTATGAAATCAAATAGCATTGCCTCCTTGAAAGGTTTTTCTTAGCTCATTGACTGAAAGGAACGCGATGAGCACGTAAAATTGGAGAAGGTTTCGATGGTTCAGAGCTGGAGTCCGTGGAAGCAGACAATGAGATGAGTAGGGCGGTGACAGCGCCTGCGATTGGTCCGCTTCCCCTTGCTTAGCTTGCGGTGGCTAGTCAAAAATCTCGGCGGCATGCAACGGAAGATTAAAACAAATCCTCAGTGAAGAAGAGTTGGCGTATACGTACCCGACGGGCTCGACAACGTTATACTTTTACGCAAAAGTTGTTAAATATCCGCCGAGAAATCCATTCTCCCTGCAGCTCCGAGTAGCCAGTGCTAGAGCGATCGGCGGGCAGCTATCTTTTATTCATTTTGGAACGGGGCAGTCTCCGGCTGCTCAAAAAATAGTTTTGTTCGACATATTAATGGATATTTAGAGCGTACATGTCTGTTTGACGTGGTTACTTCCCGTGGTTTTGTGACGTCGCGTGCCAGACAGATGAAGTGGGCGAAGCCCGAAAACTTTTGAACAATAGCGGAAGGCTAATGGCGAAAAAAAGGCGTAAAATCTGAAATATTCATTTGTATCTTGTTCGATCTAATTCTGTAGGATCATTGGGTACACGGCATATCAGATGGAGAGTTTTCGCGGTTTTTATGATGTCGCGTGACAGACAGGCAAGGTGAGGGTGACCCGAAAGAATATCTGACCAATCGTAAAGGGCCACTACCAAATTCCGTGACAGAAAGGAAATATGATCATACTAAAATAGCTTTAATTTATGGAACTCAAGGGCGGTCAGTAATATCGCGCGTTCGGTGATATGGAGATAAAGTAACCATAGCATTAGGAAGGCGACATGAAAAACACAGAAAGCAGGTTGTGGGCGTTGTCTACGACCACCTTAACTGATACCATTTGGCAGTGTGATAGGGCTTACTGAGCGGCATGCTCTGTTTGCGTTCCAGGTGTTTTGATGGGATTTCGACAGCGTGCGTAAGTCTCGACTTCGTTGACTCCCGGTGCTTGCAGAAAGATCAAAACAAATGATCAAGACCCTGAATTTTCACTATCAGCGCGTTCCTCGAGAGTTGACAGACAGTGCTGCAGCTTCAGTTTTTAACTGCGAGTAGCTGGAATACATTGCATACAAGATTTACTGAGCAAGAAGATGTTCGTATACTCAATTTCCTTCCTTACGAAGCGTTCCTCGCCACTTAAAGAACGTCCCCGAAAAAAATAAAAGTTTGCCACGTGGCCAAATTGTTCGAGTGCTGATATCAGTGTCGATATGCTCTCGAATAAGCTGAAGCTTGAGCACATTCTTGTGCTCCGATTTTCTCCCCTCACCAGGTTCGTTCCCCTTGCGTCAAGGGACGTCATGGAACTCTATATGTCAGCTACGTTAATAATTATACTTAATGATCATTTTGTAATAGCTTTAATTAAAGTTGAAAAAAAATACTTTCATCCGAAGCCGTGAGTGAACTGCTCTGCGAAACGTCGCGCATCATGTCTTTGCTTTTGCACTATCGGAGTCATCGACAAAACCATCGATCTGGAAATAATTATTACAAAATACCCCTCCTGTCTAACTGAACTACGCATCACAATTCTACGCGGTGCCGTGATCCATAAATAGGACTGGGATGGTCCTTCATCACGTAAAGGCGTACGCGTTTCTTAGGTATACGTGTCGACCATCTCATCCTTCAAACATCTTAAGTCTGCTTGCTCAAACCATGTTTTCGAGATGGAGAACCACCTTCTGAGCAAAACAGCGTGAACACGGAAAATCGGTGTGCTCATGTCGTTATTTGGTGCGTCCCTCAGCCGGCCATCATTCAAGTCATGCCTGCCTCGTCACGTGGTTGCAAAGTAGTATGCTTCTCGCTGGTTTCTTTTTTTTTGTATTTTATCTCGTATGTTTGTTCAAAGCCGATTTGCAGGAGGAATATTGAGCACCATCGAACCGGAACGTGGACATGACTGATCGCTCTCACTCGGTGCCGACGAGGATGCATTGCCTTTGTGGGTCTGACGTACGGAAGAACAAGCAAAAGCACTCCAGCACACAATCACGCAAGGAGGAAGGGCTGTACAGAAGCCTTCGACACTGCTTTTGGACATGTCATAGGAAGCTAAATAAAGAAATCAGGCTGACTGTACATACCGTATGCTGTCGTGAACATGTCAAATTTAGAAGAAGTTGCAGGTAAAAAAAAAAAAAAGCGCCTCAGTGGCTGATCGTAGTCATCAGCCTTCACACGTATGTTAGTTCAGCTCCCAGCCTACTGGCCTGAGCTCTCCGGAGGAAATCCAGCCAGCACGGCCAACTAAATGAATGGTCGTGATAGAAGGTAATGAGTACAGACACGGACACAAGTGAAGAGAACCAGACAACAAAAACGCCGACTATCTACTGAAGGGCGCAATGTGGCGGAGAAGAAAGCAGACACAAAACCAGCCCGTTAGTCAGTTGATAGCGTTTGTGTTGTCGGGTTCTCTTCTCTTGTGTCCGTATCTGTACGCCTTGCCTTCTTTCTGTTGTTCTAAATGATTGATACTACGTGTACGGAGACAAGGCATCACCTTCTTGTGACTGCCCAGCCGGTTGCAGGACTCTCTTACTGTAGGGCACAGGCTGATAAGCTCGTGCTACACAAGGCTGAGGAGGGAGAGAGGGAATAAAGGAAGAGGAAAGTAGGTTAACCAGATGGCGATTTTGCCGATTTTAGCGATCTTGGGACATTGGCCATTTCGTAATCGTAATCGGCAATGTCCGATTTACGATTACACGCACGGAGCGCCCGCAAAATGGTAGCGCATTCTCAGAACGAACTCAAGCAGTAATAAATAGTCTTGAGCCAAGTTCCCATCTTGTAGAATGCGCTGAGGTACACCTGAGCACTCCTTTCTCGCGCAATGTACAAGCACGATGGAGAGGCTGTGTTCTTAAGGAACATGAGGGCACTTCGTTTCTCGCGACTTTGCAGTCTTTTTGGTTTCGTGTTGCTGTTTCACTTTACCTCAACAACAAAGCGGCTAGAGAAGTTCGAGAATTAGATACAATCTAGAGAAGTTGCAAATTGCGTTCCATGATTGGCAGTTGCATAAAGTTCCTGCGGCAGAAAGAAAAAAAAACATATCTGAAGCATGCTATTGCTGTGCCTTCAAAATAATTGATTTGTCCTGTAGCTGAGATTTCGTGTGCTTTGTGATTTGACTGCTCGTTATTTCGGCCGAACTGCAGTCAGGATTGGAATACGCATTGAGCATTCTCTTTTATTTCACAAGTGACGCGCTCTCCCTCTGTCCTCGCGCGATTGGATTCTACGTTTACGTCTCATAAATATTGTTAAATGCACGGACATATCATCAATAAGTTATGAAGCGTTTGCATGTACATTGACGTCAAAAAGAACAAAAAGGAGATTATTGTGTAATGCTGTGTGCACAGGATGGCTTTCAGTGATGTTAGCAGAGAAAACGGCTGGGTTACTTTCTGACTTTAAAAATCCCGCTAATGTTTTATTGACGTGGTGACGAAGCTTGCGATAAAGAAAGGAAAAATATAAACTCAAATATAGGTACGTGAAATATTTATCGTTGAAAGCATGCTGCATCTTTCATATCGCAAAGTAGTACAATGCATTTTCTGAGAGTCAAGCGATCGACGTTGCACCGCACAAGCAAAGTGACCACATGTGCATGTCGCAACATGTGTCGCACTGCGAAATGTGGTCCAAGCCAGTTGCAGTTCTAGATGTGATGAATGTATATCGAACATAAAAAATAAGCAGTCGCCGAACATGCTATTCATAACAGGACAGTAGAACATATAGAAAACAAGGAGCTTTTCAGACACAATCTCATAGGTTCTCGGAAGGCATTATCCACACAGGACTCCATGCTCATGATCAAACGTGCTATTATTGACGACCCTAGCAGGGACGTAAAGGGCCTCCTGGGTCTGGATCTTATCAACGCATTTGATTCGGTGGCACATAAGCATATCCTATATGAAATGTCAACCTTGAACCTGGGAAGCAATTTTTACAATTATGTGAGATCCTTTCTAGCTAATCAGACAGCTCGGGTCAAACTCGGGACAGTCACAGGCGGTCCATACAATTCAGGCAACAGCGGCACACCAGCAGATTCGGTATTGTCCCCACTCCTCTTTAACATTGCCATGCACAGGCTCTCGAAGGAATTGGCCAAAATCCGGAGCTTGGGGCACGTCATATACGCTGACGATATCAATGTGTGGGTCCCCAGGGGGTCACTTGCTGCACTAGAGCAGACACTACAGGCAGCCGTAGACACCCTAGAATCCTTCCTTAAGGACACCGGACTCAGTCTACCACCTAGTAAATCTGAGCTGCTGCTCCTTAGACAGGGGAGACAAGGTGTTAGGAACCTTGCGCCTTTAGAAACTCTGCCAATTAAAATCACAGACAACACAGGGCGGGTCATACCCAAAATAGACACAATTAAAATTCTGGGTCTTCTCATTGACGCAAGGAGCTGTAATGCTACGGCCCTAAACCGTCTCACAGGGCAGGCCAACAGTACTTTACGGCTCCTCGGCAGGGTTTTAAATCGAAATGAAGGTCTCAAGGAGGACAATCTCATCAGAGCATATCAGGCATTCTTCATCAGTCATGCCACGTAGTACATTGCATCATACTTGAACTAGGGGAAGGAGAGAAGGCTAAGCTAAACACACTTATACGCTCCGGACTCAAAAGGACTCTGGGACTCCCACACGGAACCAGTACGGAACTCCTCAACAAGTTAGGACTTCATAACGCTATAGATGAGCTCATTGAGGCGCATTCGATGTCACAATTGCAAGACTCTCCAACACTAAGTCAGGGCGCAAAATTCTAGATGAAGTCGGAATACTGCCTCGAGGAGGAGACGTCTCTAAGTTCAAACTACCCAAGGAGGTGGAGACACAATTACTTGGGGACCCCATACCAAGAAATATTCATCCTGTCCACAACAAGGGCAGAAGAGACGGCAGGGCCAAATGCATTCTGGGTAAACTGCACCAACAACAAAGCTCCGCTCTTTTTGTCGATGCAACTAGTTATGGATCTGGCAACCGCTACGCTATTGCCGTGGTCTATGAGAACGGTAAATAAATAAGCGCGGCGTCCCTAAGAACGAGCTCAATTCATTCCGCCGAAGAAGCAAGCATATAACTTACAATTACAATGAGAAGAAGCTCCACAATTTTCTCCGATTCCCGTACAGATATTAGGAACTATTCCGCCTGCTTCGTCTCAATGTAAGCACACAAGTTACTTATACACAGTCTTAATACTCGTAATTACGAGCAACTGGTTAGCTCACACCTAGTCTGGTTTTCGGCTCATCAGGACCACTCGGTCAGCCCCAATGGCTGCAATCCTAACGAGCAAGCTCACTTTGCTATGCGAGATTTCACATGCCACGCATCAGATCAGAAACTGCTCCAGGATGACTGCGGCTCCTACAAGGACCCACTTAGTACTTTCCACGAGATCTCCTCACACTATAGGGACGGCAGGAGGTCCCCCCCCCCGGTGGAACTCCTCGAACTCCCCCTCGGAGGCCCACTCATTTCATGAGTGGGCCTCCGAGCTATCACGTCATTACTGTTTATCTCCAACGCGTATGTGATTTATGTTTCGACCAGAGGCAGTTATGCAAGTGACGTCCCGGTGAGATATTTTGTAACCATTCTTTCAGACTTGTACTCTATTTGCCCTGCCTTGACTTTGAAGATAACACGCCCCTGCTATAGCTGGAATTGTCCACTCGTTGCGATGCATAAGAAATGAATAGAATTTGAAGAACCACAACACCAAAAACAACAACAACAGAAAACCTTCCACTATACGGTCACTGTGTTGTGTTGTTCTCTGGTCCGGCATGTTTTGCTTTGTTCCGGCAGAACTTCAGTGGCAAGACGGGCCAAATACAAGAGATAGACAAGAGAAAGCGAAAAGGCAGATAGGTCAACCAGGCCTGCGTCCTGTTTGCTACCCTACAAAGGGTGAAAGAGCGCTAAGGGATGAAACTAGGGAAAGGAAGGAGAGAACAGTATCAGCAACCGCAGCGATGGCCTAGTGGTAGAGCATCCGCCTCGAATGCAGGAGGTATTGGGCTTCAAATCCTGGTGCCGCCGGAAACGCTACTGGCTTTTCTAGTGGGTAGAAATGTCCCCCTGGTCTGGTGTTTGGCTACTTGTGGGGGTTCGTATCTCGAATGGGGGCCTATGGGGATCATGCTGTGCGCAGTCTCTGGGGCCCCTTGCCCAACCACCGACGACCTTGTTTAAGAGGAGGAGGTTTGGGCCTCTCCCATGTTGGTCATTTCCCTTGTGGCGCCCCAGTGCACCTATTAAGTGTGGTCGGCTTCGGGTTTGCAAGCCTTGAGATCCTATAATGGCCGAGCACCTGGCCGGGAGCACGCTATAGTACCTATTTTACCGGTAGGTACCAGGCAGCAGCTCTAGTCTGGCTCCCACAGCCATGGCGGATGTTCTTTCAACAACGCCGTCTGTGGTTGAATAAGGGGAGCACACAGATCTCGCACATAATCTATATAGGCCTCCTTTCGAGATGCAAGCCCCCACAAGTGGAGCAGCACCAGACCTGGGGACAAAAAGGTGGCCTTTGTTGAAGAGCATCCGCCGCGGATGTAGGAGGCAGACAAGTGCTGCCACCGGGTACCTAGCCTTAAAATAAGCACAAGCCTATTTACGGGGAGTAATTCCACAGCATTAATGCAATAATTGCCTATGCGTGGGTAATTAATGCAAGGCCTTGAACTCCACACAGACTCTGTGAGCGGTGGCGTCTGTAAATGCAGTTCGGCGGCCAGAACAAGCAGTACTGTAGAGGACGAGGATGCAGCTCAGCGGAGTGCGCTATATTGACTGACGCTTGCAGTAGCACAAATAGCTCAGCAGACTTCGGCTATTCCTTCGAATATGAATTAATTTACTGCGACGGAAGCATGCTTTCGCAGTAGACAGCGCCACCTTGCTTGCGTGCATCCTGACTCCTCAAGTAATGGCTCCATAGTCTCAAAAACACCGTCTTCTTAGCGATGTGCACAACATCGTTTTCTTTCGCTGCAGTATTATTAACAGCGAAGGAAGCTGGAGGAGAAACGTCCGAAGTCCGCATAAAACTCCACGCCGTTGCCTAGCAACAACCAAGCCACAGCTGCGCACCACCTGGCCCAACCTCGCTTAGCCGCGCATGTGCCGAAGCAGTAGCAACGCAGCAGCCGCCGACAAAGCACGCCCAGCGACGGGCACACTCCGCGCAGCCGCCGCGCCGAGCTACCGCAGCAGCTGGTAAACCGTTTCCCGCCACGCCGAAGCTACCAAAAATAGCTGGTATGCGTCGCCTAGCAACCATCTACGTCATAACTGACGTAAACACCCAGTGTGCACGCGACTGGCCTCGGAGTTTGCCATGGAAGGGGCTGCGCCTAGTCGTGTCAACTTTCGCTAGATATTGAGCGGCTAGCCTCTAACGCGTTCGGCGTCGGCAAGCAAAAGCGTTCTTGGCACTGTGGCAACCTTGGTTAGCCTGCCTGCGTTTGTGGCATGTCGTGGCATGTGAGGAACGCTGTCACTCGTAGGCGCCGATGCCTCCAGCGCTAGTCACGCGAAATGTCGCGAAAGGGAAGGTGCCCTCCAAAAATGTTCGCTCGAGAATGCCTTCGCTACATGCGTAGTTAAGTTTAAAAAAAATCACCAGCCCTTCCCCTGTCGAGAAAATGGAGGCAAGCGAAGCTTGTCGTATGTGTATCTGACCTTCCTGGTGATTTTCTTTCTTTCTTTCTCTCTCTCTTTCTCTCTATCTTTCCTTCTCTCTCTCTTTCTCTCTCTATCTCTCTCTCTCTCTTTCTTGCTTTCTTTCTTTCTCTATCTCTTTCTCTCTTTCGTTTTGTCCCTGGTATGTGCCATTGAGCTTGGACCCTTTCTGCGCAACCACCAGGATCGGCCCACTTTTCAGCGTGACACCACCCCCACCGCCAACACTTGTGAGCCTATAAAGCTTCTTAAAAACGGGCAAGTTTGCGCTCAGGTCGTGCAAAGCTTAGGCACAGCGAAACTGTCGATCCTCAAGTCTTACTGGCTGCTACTGCTATAAGTATTAACTTGGTTGCCGCTATAGGTCTTAACCTCATTGCTGCTAGGTTCTAACTTGGTTACTGCTAGGTTTTGTAACTTGGTTGCTGCTATAGGTTTGTAAGTAGGTTTTGCTTGGCCTAGTATTTTGCTACCACTTCGGATTGCTAGACTTGAGGATCGACAGTTTCGCTGTGCCTAAGCTTGCACGACCAATGCGAACTTGCCCGTTTTTCTATTTTGCTGTGCCTTCTTAATTGCATGAACAGACACTACCGCTCACAGGGTTTGCGTGGCGCCTATAACACAGCACAAATTGCCAACTTCGAAAGCTGCGTGATAGCTCAGTGGTTAGTGCGACCAGTTCCTAATTGCACCTTGCCGCGTGAGCTTGACTTCAATTTCCAGTGACGTTGAGGATGAAGCCCAGGATAACTAAGTACACTTACGAGGACGCAATACTGGCGACAACAACACGACAATGGCATGACCGAAAGGCCGACGCGCCGGCAGAAATAGTAAAAAGCAATTTCTAGCTTATAACGGCAGTGGGAGCAAAAATCGAACCTGTCGGCAAACATACCTTGTGTAAATTCAGCGCGATGAAACATATCATGGAGGAATGAAACAGGGACCGCCTTTGTATCCTGCCGTGTCTCTTAACGCTCTTCTGCCGCCAATACTGACGTCTCGCAAACCAGTGAAATGAAAGTAAGTGTGCGGCCCAATGTTGCCTGTAATGGTTGGGAAATTTCCTTCGCGCAAGCCAGCTGCAGTATTTTTTTTTTCTGTACAAAATCTGGGCCGTTATAATGCCCACGGCCGTCGGACTACCAGTCGTAGCGAAATCGTAAGGAAAGCAAACGATTGGATCAATGTCGAAGCGCGAAAAAGAAAAAAAAAGGGAATTGGAATAGAGTCATTGCGTCATCCCAGTCTCAATCTTTGATTTCCGACTAAACGAAAGCGTGCTGCACGTTGCGACAGTCGACAATCCAGAAGGAAGCCTACTCAGCTTCAAAAGTCGGTCGAGCGCAATTTTCAGCGAAAGGCTTCGCCCTGCGTCTCGCCGCTGGACAGCTGATGTTATTTCGAGAATTCAATCTCAGATTCCTCTGTTTGTGCTCGGCCGGTTTTAATCTTGCGCAAAACGCCCCAAAACGCTGAGCCGTGATGTCGCATACATGAAGACTGTTTAAGCGCTTTCGTTTGCATTCGCAGTTTACCATCGGATACGATTCTCTTCGGTTCCCTTTGTCGGACGAACAATGGCGCATTGAAGTTCAGACAATCGTTTCAAAACCGTTCTCTCTTCTATGAGCACACTATTACCTGAGAAATTCCTGTCTAAATGTAATATAGGAATAGAAAAATTGCTTTGTTTGATATCAGTTGCGCCTAAATTGATAAGATTCGACCCGGTTAAAAATCAAAATCTACCGACTGTAAAGAATATCTCTTTTATTTAGTCCATTAGTCCATCCCTTCTTTTGGAAAAGAATTTTCAAGCTCGGAAAACTGTAATAACTTAGGCAGAAAGTTTACGACTCAAACTCAAAATTGAAAACAATATCGGAATTTTGCAAACTGTACCTATTGAGACATCAAAATCAGATAATTCTGATGTATCGTACTCCGCTCTGAAATATGCCACTAATTTATGAGCATGACATTTGCAAACGTTGGTAAACAATGTAAAGGTTTCATTTAGGCTTTAAACTTTAGCTGCCGTGGTCGTGTAGTGGCTCTGGCGTGGCGCAGCTAAGCCCGAGGTCGTGGAAACAAATTCCGGTCATGGTGGCCACATTTAAATGGGAGCGAAATGCAAGAACACGCGTGTATCGTGCATTGTGCGCGCGTTAAAGAACCCCAGGTGGTCGAAATTAATCCGGAGTCCAACACTACGGCGTGCCTCAGAACCATATCATGGTTTTGGCACGCAAATTCCCGGAATTTATTTTAATTTAAACTTATAATGATTCGTTACAGACGCTCTAACAAATTAATTTTACAGCACGGTGATATATAGTTTTGATACTGAGTTACGGATTTGTAAACGTTGTGCATAATTTTTTCTTCGGAAATTATTCGTTTTTAGACCATTTTCGTAAGCACTACGACCCTTACGTCAAGATTCGGCTTTTGGCGGTTCGTAGAACTGAACTTTTCCTCCTAAATCCAACAAAATACATTGAAATTGGCTCAGCTGTAGTGTAACAAGATAATTTTTGCGGTTCACGTGTGTTTCGGTTAGGAAATTGGCGTACGCCTCGAGCTAAAGCCACCACTCAAGAGCTAATTCACTAAAGGCATCCTTTCTATTGAGAATAAAATATGTAATGAAATATATCTCATACAGTAGACGCAATTGGAAATGGCTTCTGAAGAGATGGAGGCAAATAACCGCGTTGGTATTGCCCACTAAGCCTAAACAAGAAAATAGATGTTTCTTTCAGGTTCATTTGCAGCTGCAAGTTCGCTCTTTTATTCGTTTTCGTTTTTCCACAGTGGCAGTTCCAAAATTATAGCAAATGTTTAACAAAGCTTGTATGACAAATGTAAATATAACAAAGAACAAATATCAGAGAGAACACATACAATAAAACCTCATAAACATGTTCAGATTTATACGTTCGGATGTATTTTGCCTTCCTATTTTTTTTTTTGCCGCAAACTCCGGCACTAAATTCATCTGCTAGTTTATAAAGTGGAAACGAATTTTGTCCACCGAAAGGGTTTATTGTCCCCAAGGCTAAGCTGAGAAAACCAAAGATAAGAAAGGCAACGTGCAATGACCTGGTCAATTCTTTGTCAATATTTGTTATTGCGCATTTTATTATTATTGTTGTCTTGTGCGTTCCTATAACCAAGCTCATACCAATTTCCGTTTACCTTTCCCCGGTGTGCTGCATTGCAACTGGCGTCGAGTATCTAAAGGTGAAGTGACGGACAGTCGGCAGGCTTCAAGCCTGCTTGGGCTTCAAGCTGGCTTGAAACACGCTTCTGGCTTGCCGACGTAAGTCGGCAAGCCAGAAGCGTGTTTAGCCAGAAGCGTGCTTACGTCGGCAAGCTTTAGGCTTGCCGACGTAAGACGGCAAGCCTAAAGCTTGTTTACATGCACTGCATCCTCCTGTATGCTGCGCATTGCACGCAATCGTTCCTGTGCAATCCATATTTTTATATCTCGGTTGCACTATCTACTATGGCAAGTACAGAGATACCGCACGTGAGCATCTAAGTTCCTATATTGCCTTCTTTCTTCCTCCCTCCCTTTCTCTCTCTCTCTCTCTCTATATATATATATATATATATATATATATATTGATAGTACGCGTTTAATGGAGATGCGCTCGGCGTTTACATGAATGCGCAGAAAGATGCAACGGCCAAACGGAGCAAGCGCGAGCACCAACGACAAACGACAAGTATATATATATTGGTAGCGCTTTGGTGGCGCTTTGATTAATTCGAACAGCTCAGCTGTCCGTTTTATTTTTATTTCGGCTTGCATGGTAGTTTAAACAAACGGGCACCTTTGCATTTCAGCTGCATTGAAACGCGAAACCCGCAGCCTGGAACCCGGAGCTTGACGCTTAGAAAATTGTCGGAATCGCAGTGCCACCGAGGATTGCACATGTTGGCACTATAGATCTCCGTCAGGTTCACTATATTAGGGATTTCCGGGTGCTAAAACAATAAGAAAAAAAAAAGAAAGCCGGCAAGTAGCCCTCCACTTTCTTTTATTTGAACTCTTATTCCCTCAAACTGGAAGAGACGTTGTCACTGCCTCGATTTCCTATAGAATTGCTTTCTCTTTTCTATTACATTGGCACATGTAGATAGCAGAGAACGAATGCTTGGCTAAGCTACTGAGAAACGCAATTCCAAAACTGGTAGCGCTCTCCTGGTTTCTCACGATGTCCTAAAATAGGGACAAGTTCTGGAATATTCAGTGAAACTTTAGTAACGCTAAACCTGCCTGAATAACATGCCAGCCCAGGGAGCACCACATGTAATCAACTTGGTCCTCCAAATGAGCAAGATCGCAAAGCCTCCGACAGCATCACATATTGCAGTCATTAACCGCTTTTGTTTTTGTAAAACATATGTTTTACTTAAGACTTTATGATGCTGACAGCTCACGCTGTCATTTTTTGCACGTTGTCCCGCTCACACGCCTTTATTGTGGCATGAGGCAGAAAAGCAGTCCACAGATAATCTGAGCGAGAGTAGCAATGCGAAATGAGTCCCAGTCCTATTTATTTCTTCCAGGGCCTGCGTGATGGTCTCATGTTCTTCTCACCGGACGCAGACACAAGGTGCTCTCGTCTGACTCTACATTTTCAGCCAATACGCCGTTTTCTTTCGTAGCCCTGCCTCATCTTCTTTTTCCGCCACTCTACTCCTTGTGGGCCTTCACGGAGCCGCAGAATCAATTCCGTTGTCCGACATTGTTAGGGTATGGCATCGCAAACTCGAAAAGTTTGTGGGAAGGCCGCGTGTTCCAGGTCGTCACTGAGCCGTCCGCGGAATGAAGAAAATGCTCAGCTACTTTCTCGCAGAACACATCAACCTCAGGTGCGTTAGTCGCGTTAGGTAAGTCTGCCTTTACACACCAGGTCGGTCGACAGCGACGAGACTTCTTGATGTGCCCTAGACTAAAGTTTCAATCCTTGGTTTGGTTACAGGATAACTAAGCAGGCAGTGTTAAATCAATGATCAAGTGGAGGAGATGGACACACTTTCTTCGTACTGCTAAACTTTAGAATCTACGACTACACTACTACTGCGTTGTAGTTTCTACTACGAATAACCAATCAATCAATCAATCAATCAATCAATCAATCAATTTTTATTGTCCATTTAGTAATGAAGGAGGGTGAGGAAAAAGCCGCGAAGAGACGGCTTGAAACACTAATGTCAGATACCACTTTAGAACTGACAACAAAATTCAGCACCTCTACAGATGTAACGTATTGCTAGACCTTGAAAATATGAGCACCAAACGCACTGTGAACGATTCAAATGATCAAAAATAAGCAATCAAAGTATGTTGGACGAGCTACAGAAGAAGAAAAAAGTGGAGATCACTCTAAGTTATGCACGAGTAGAAAGCAAAACAACGTTAACTTCAGTAAGTTCACACGTATGCACGCTTTCAATATTTTGAATCCACGATAAAAGCAACAATAAAGAATAGAAACATCGCATTACAGGCAAGACCCTCCTTTACATGCCTGGATAACGCCACGGTTCAGGCGATGCGAGCGTTCAATGCCTTAAGGGAACCGCTGCGCGGGAGCCTACAATATTGAGAGTGCTACGCTACCATGTAGAAGTTAAGCGTTCAACGAGGTCGGGAAATGAGCTTCAAGGACGGGCACTAATTTCCAGACTGCGTCAGTATCCTGAACCCCGCCCCGCTGAGCTACAGCACCTCACCACCCACCCCTTTGATCATTTGAACGTCTCCCGCAGCTCTCTGCACTTACCAATTTACGGCGGCGAGTATTGGATATTCGGCGAAGAAGTGAGTGGCGATTGCGAAAACGAACTTCCGGCGAAGCGTGGTGTGTCACGGAAACGCGAGAAACCACCGGCTAGTTAGTTCAATGGCGCATTTCCTGGCCAATTTGCAAATTCCGAATAAAGCGCACTGCACACGCAGACCCACCGCAAGTCTTGCGCTAGCATTCTTGAGTGCAAGATTGCGAACGAAGCGAATTAGCCGCAATGCTTCGCAGGATGGCCGCTCGTCCAGTCGATGTGTGTTTGTTTGTTGCTGTTTTTTAGCGAAATAATACTAATGCCAGCATGTCTGACCAGGATGCCCAATCAACTAGTACGCCCGGCAAAAGCAGAGCAAAAGCTCTGTTTGATCGCCCAACACTATCCATTTGCATGTCTTCATTCTGCCTTCTCGCAGAAGCTGCTTTTACGACGACGCGGGCGCGCTGAAAAACTTTGCTAACCTAGCTACGAGGGGCATAAAAATTGGTACGTTTCTTGGATAGAGCAGCGAGTATGGCAATGCGGCAAAATTTATTCAAATAAGTCCTTCGTCCAATGGACACTTTACCGCATGTCATCGTGGTCGTAACCATGGGCGCTGTAACGTAAAATGATTCCAAACTGTTTCGATTCTAATTTCTGCAATCAGCCTCCACGATTGGTCAAAACATTTTCGGGCCACTCCCAACTTCGCCTGTCTGTCACGCGACGTCACGAAAACAGCGATAGCTCCACATCTGTTATAACGTGGTACACACTGATTATGCATGATTAAAATGCACAAAAGAGAAATAATCATTCCTGATTCAACGATTTTTCACCATTAGCTCTCTGATATTGGTCCAATGTTTTCTGGCTACGCCCACTTCGCCTGTCTGTCTCGTGACGTCACAAAACCGCGAAAACTCACCACGTCAAAGTGACGTGTACGCGAAAAAAATGCATTAATATGCCGAACAAAACTGAAAATTTTTCTGAATAGCCACAGACTGCCCCGTTTCGAAAGGAATAGAAGATGGCTGCCCGCCGATGGCTCAGGCCTTGGCTACTCGCACCTGCCGGTGAGCATGTATTTATTTGCGCATGATAAACCGTTTTGCTTGGCAGTAAAACGTGTCGGCATGCATACGACATCGCTCTGCCAACTCTTCCTTGCTGAGGATCCGTTTTAGTGGCATTCTTATCCTTCCGTTGCACGCCACCGCGATTTTCGACCAGCCACCGCAAGCTAAGTAAGGTGAAGCGGACCAATCGGAGAAGTCGGCACCACCTTCTTCATGCGGTTATCTATTTTCACCGTGCTGGCTCGGCCCCATCGACACCCTCTCCACTAGAGCGTGCTCCTCACCTCTTGTCAGCCAATTAGATAAGAAAAACCGCCGAGTGTTGACAATGTTATTGGTTTTGAAAGCGAACAAAGGTGACCTCCTATAAACGAGGAGAGTGTTTGTTTGGGTTGTTTAGACAATGCTGCGGGTCACAGCCCGATGCTTGCGCCGGTGGTTACGTAAATTTGACGTCAGGAGTTTGGAATCATTTCACGTTATAGCGCCCCATGCTCCTAAATAGTGCTTTGTAAGGTTTCTAATCCACTTTTGGTTTGTCCAGAAACGAGGCCGCGGGAGACGTTCTTGTTTTTCCCATGAAAGTGCTAGTGGCCACCTGTTGATTGCATTTTGTTCTTGTGTAAATGTGCTTTATTTTACGAACAGAGGCAGCCCTTCTCCTACCCATAAGCAGACTTGGCCTTTGTCTGCGGACAATAACCTGTAGAACGCATGCAGGCAGTGCGTTCGTCGGTCGGTGCACGAGGGTCTGAGCGCGTTATTTCGTTTTCAAGGCGACGTTTTCTCGACCTTGCCTGCCTGACCTGACATGACAACTTTCTTTGGCCTATAAAAATCAAACACAATTGATATGAGTTTCTTTCGCGCATGGTATGGCTTTCGCGCCACTGTTGTGCCTCAATATCTTGTCTTTTCAGACGTGACACCAGCTCCGATTTGTTGCATCGTGTTAACATAGACCAAAATCTTAATCCACATGCGCAACGTCGGCTACGTACTTGTGCTTTGTAGTCGAAATACTGCAAAATCAAGGAGAGAAAGAGAAGAAAAGGACAGCCTAAGCGTTTATCAAATGTCTATTTACACGACTTTTTTTGTCTTACTTGAGGACGACTGGCCTATGTGAACGCCTTTGAATTCCCCAGGACCTCCGCGAGCGTGCGCGAGCTCACCGTGTCCTTCCTCCCCCCCTCCTCTCTCTACCTCATTTTTCTATTCCCTCTGTCCCGTCCCCCAGGGTAGGGTAGCCAACCAGACGCATTTCTGGTTAACATCCCTGCCTTCTCTTTCTCTCCTCCTCCTCCTCCTTCTAATCCACTTTTGTGATGACCTCCTTCAATACGCATACTCCTTTTAAAACACACCTTAAACGTGCAGGAATGAAGCTTATCGATTGTGAAAGTTCGCAATAAGTTGTCACCGAAAGAATAAAAAAAAAGTTGTCGCAGTTTCACCTGAAAGGCGAAGCATCAATTGCGATAGCAAGCTTGTAGAGAGCTATACGGAGTAATGATATTAGCTTTATCAGCTGTATAAACTTGGAGATGCAGCAGCATCGGCAACACGCAGAACTGTTGTCGACGCCATCGGCGTTTTGCCCGCGTTCGCTCAAAATGCGTGCGGCGTTTGGTGACGCTTAATTCTGCAGCACGGAGCAAGAAACCTCTTCCTCCGTGTTCTGCAGCCCTTCAGGGAGCACAGCGCAGAACGCGCGTTTGCTCTTCGACGTGCGTTCGTTCTCTGTGAAAGCGCGCGTCCCTCGCGCCCTTTTACTCGCGCATACAGCGTCCGGAGCGCGGCGACGATTTCATCGCCGTTGACGTCATACGGAACCTCACGGCAACGGCGACGGCAGAAATCCGCTTTGGAGTGTCCATATAATTGCTATCGCAATAAAATTCACCAGCGATTACGATGCTCCTTAATGCGAAATTTGAGCGCAGCTCTATACGTGTTTCCATCTCGCGATAGATTGGTTGGTACGGACACTCTGTCTCGTGCGGCACGTTGCTAATGGAGCGAAGTGTGGCGCGACTGCCACACTTCGCTAATATGGAGATCGCGAGAGCCAGCGCGTGGGCGACTTGTGGGCGCGATTCACAGGAGCCGCCGCAGACAGACCTCCCAGACGACGCACGCTACTCTGGCGTCAGCTTGTAGTGGTCGTCGCCCATCTTGCGCGGCACTACCCTTTTCTTCTCACGCTTTCGCCGTACCCTCTTCCTCCGCTTTCCTCCTCGCGTATTTCATCCCCCGCTGTGCTCCGCGTTCGCTGCTTCATCTTTCGCTGTGCTCGTTCGCTGTGTTCGTTCGCTCGGTCAGGCCGCGACGCCGACGCTCGCCGAAAGGAACGCGCGCCTAAGAGCTGCGCTCTAAAATATTTTCTTTTCGTCATCAACGTGACATGCAATGTGTGTGAAAAGTCTACGATACAAATCATAGACACAAACCAAATAATGTACCTCTCAACTTACGGGTTCCGCTCATAGGGAACAGCTAATTTCATTGTTTCTCGGCTACCATAGTTCTCTGGATGTCATACTAGTGAAAATTAATGGTCAGTTCACTGGGAAGACAAGAACGCCTGCTAACTATGGGATAGGGCTAGGTCGAATAACGAACCTCAGGCTTTCATCCGTCGACTCGCGTCGCTCGTCCTAGGAAAAAAATTGCTCCAAGTTAACACAAGCGGGAACAATTGACAGTATCTTGGTTGTGCCAGCGGCGAGGAACCAGCTTGTCACCAAACAATGATTGTGAACTCATAGGCACAAAATTCAGCGCTTCAGCATCTTCCTTAAATCCTTGCTTGCGCTAAAGCTCAACTTAAAAAAAAAACTGTTTTCTACATGCTGCTTGCACTTCCCTGTCACAATGTTTGGCTTCGTTCTTCTGCATTGGTTGGTAGCAACAGTGGGATGTAGCAAGTAAAGAGTCCACGGGGAACCAGCCATTTGTGAAGCCACACTGAAAAAAAAAAAGACTAAAGGAACGACAAGCTGTCGTTGGCAATCTTATCGGAATGTGTCTCGCGGAGCCTAGTGAATAGCGATGAGGGGGGCCGCAATAATGCCCGCTACAACAAGCATGAACGCAGCCTGTAATTATAGGCTGGCTATTTATGCCTAGCGGCTTCATGTATCAGTTGTCGAAAGGACACTGACGATGCCATTAAGCGAGGGCGCGAAATGAAGCTGTTGGAAGCTATTCAGAAGTAGCGGTCGTACATCCAAGTCAGTTAACACTCCCGTTTTATCAACAGGGACATCAAAGCACGCAGAAAAATTTCAAGCTGCCAGCACTGCGCCCACAGGGAAATCCCACGATCTTTCTACTATAGTCGTGCTCAGGGATTGACACGTGATACTCAGACCGCGTGGAGGCCGGTGAATTTCGCGCCAGCGCTGAGTTCTGGACAATCGCAGAGCAGCCTATTGCTTGCTACAAAGCATCGCAAATACTCTCGCATTCACGTGATGCAAAAATGCATCAGCTCGGCCGGTGTCTCCAGCGCCCACCGGTGCCGCAAAAAAACGTGCCACATATAGCTATGCGCTCCGAGTATCGCATTTCAAAACGCCGAGCACTGTATACATGAGATTAGGGGCGTAGTAGAGCGTGCATTTGTCTGTTTGCATCACCATCTGTGGGGTGTGTGCTGCGACTCCGTGGCATCTGAAATACCATGCCTATCCGTGTGTCCAAGGTAAAGTAAATAGACATTTGATAAACGCTTAGGCTGTCCTTTTCTTCTCTTTCTCCCCTTGATTTTGCAGTAGTTCGACTACAAAGCACAAGTACGTAGCCGCCGTTGCGCATGTGGATTAAGATTTTGGTCTATGTTAACACGATGCAACAAATCGGAGCTGGTGTCACGTCTGAAAAGACAAGATATTGAGGCACAACAGTGGCGCAAAAGCCATACCATGCGCGAAAGAAACTCATATCAATTGTGTTTGATTTTTATACGCCCAAGAAAGTTGTCATGTCAGGTCAGGCAGGTAAGACCGAGAAAGCGTCGCCTTGAAAACGAAATAACGCGCTCAGACCCTTGTGCACTGACCGACGAACGCACTGCCTGCATGCGTTCTACTAGGTTCTTGTCCGCAAGACAAAGGCCAAGTATGCTTATGGGTAGGAGAAGGGCTGCCTCTGCTTCGTAAAATAAAGGACATTTACACAAGAACAAAATGCAATCAGCAGGTGGCCACTAGCACTTTCATGGGAAAAACAAGAACGTCTCCCGCGGCCTCGTCTCCGGACGAACGAAAGGGTCGCAAATTGCGTGCTACTCCGACGGGTACACTTCGCCGCTTAGGGAAGCTAAGCAGAAATTTTAAGTTTAGGCATAATAATAGATTGAAGGTCACTAGGCACCAATTTGCACTCTACCAGTTGCCAAGACAGGGTTAATTGGAGATCGCTATAGGAAAGATCGTTGTCTCACAATGGACACGAAATGGGCTGATATTGGATGTTGGCAGATAACGCTTAGAAATGCAGTGATAGACGGAAAAGCGGAATGTAGCAGACTGGATTTAGACTGAATCTTTAGTGTCTTTTCAAAATTACGATCTCACAGCAAAGTCTAATCGCGGAGTTAATAATGCAGGTAATTGCAGGTAACAATGACGGATGTGAGCAAGACCTAAGTGAAGTGAGATACCTACCTGCGAGCATGCGAAAAAGCTTAGTGAACACATATTAGCTTTGCCTTAAATAAAGAAAGGCCCGGTTTCCTTTCCAGATGTTGTTTGACAGGTAACAGAGAACAGGAGACGTGATAAGAACCCTGGTGCCATAAGTATCAGAATTGATAGCTGGCGAATACATTTATAAGCAGGGCGTAGAGAAGACGGTCAATTTTTCATTTCCAGTCATGCTATGCCCTGCTATATGCCATTTCTCGAGTGGAGGGAGTGAGTGCACTGATGCCTCATCAACGTTCTCTGCATTTACTTTTCGCTTTCTCGTAGTCACCTATCATTAGTCTGCTGGCCACATCTTCTCGAAATATGAGAGGACGGTGCTGCAAGTCTATAATACCACAGCTCAGGAAATGACAAGATTTGTGAGCTCGGGGTCAGATGACGGAGGCTCTGACACCTCAGCTCGAAGCCATTATGAAGACGCATGTCCGAGTCCGAGACGACGATGGAGCCTGGTGCAATAAGTGCGCTGGCTACGCCCGAGAGGCCATCACGAGGCAAGGTCATCGTTGTCACTGCATGCTTGACATATGGCTGGGTGTCGCGGAGAGGCGTTCAGAGCAAACATGGTTGTCATTATGAGCGCCACAAATGTGGTGCAGTGTGGTGTAAGCTCGCCAGTGAAACAAAGACAGAATGCGCAATTTTTCGCCCCTTGAAAGGCCGCCGTGATTGACCGAGTCGTTAATGCTGGTCTATCGATATATAACAAGCCATACGAGAGTCAGGTAGCCGGCCAAGTCCTCCTTTAGTGTCGCCCATTATTCATTGATACAAGAGAAATTGTTTCTGCAGACACTGCGCTGCCCTACCAAAACATGGCGATTTGAACAGATGAAAACTTTTGTGCCGCGATACGTAGTTGAACTTCTTAGTCCTTCCTAGTCCTTCAGTCAGCCACGCGTCTACATAGCCCACAATACACCCTTTAGTTTTAGGACCGGACTTTGGTCCCTATATTATCTTAATATCTACCTCGTCTCGATTTCTGCCTCCGCATGAAATCCAGCAAAACCACAGCTACTAAAATATTTGTGATGCACGTTCTAAACTCCGACTTTGTTGGCATTTTGATGTGACTGTCACTTTTTTACACCATTTGTCAACCACTACAGTCCAATGTGCCCAGCGCTTTCCAGTCATAAGGTGGTCTGTGAGGAACTTATATGAGAATCATCAATCTCGCTTCTGGCAACTAATCCAGCACGTGTTCAAGGGAACCGGGATCCAACCCAGAAATCGCTTCGTTTTCTGACTGGCTGTTGCTGATGTTGCTGTTGACGTTGTTGTTGCTGTTGTTGCTGCTGTTGCTGGTGATGCTGTTGTTGCTGTTGCTGTTGATGTTGATGATGGCTGTTGTTGCTGTGACTGATCTGTTGCTGACTGGCTGATCGCGTCAGGTAACTATATATTCGCTACAACGAGTGGCCGGATCCCGTTTGCACGGACCAGCCTAGCGTAAGGACTTATATTCGAACACGCTTCTTGCGGAGAACTGGTCTTATAAAGAGAGCCGTATTCACTTTTTTTTTCTTGTGTGTGTGTGCGTGTGTGCGTGTGCGTGTGTGCGTGTGTGCGTGTGTGCGTGTGTGTGTGTGTGTGTGTGTGTGTGTGTGTGTGTGTGTGTTTTCATCTTTCCCATTTTTTGCAGCGAAGCTGTTAAGACTCACTATGGTCGCGCCATGCAATAAAAAAAAATCACCGCATATCCACGAAGTGAATGATGATGAGTGGGCGATGCACCGGGGGATCATTCTGGTAACCGCGAATCCCCCGTATATATATACAGGGTGTTTCAGCGAACACTTTCAAAATTTATTTAAGGTTGCCTGTGGCGGATGGCCCAATTCTAGTTAATCAGCTGAATTACTCGAAGAGGCGGACATTACTTGCAGAAAAAATTGAAATGCATAATCGACTAAGTAACAAAAATGTCCTAATTAAGTTTTCAACGAATTATCTGATGACCCATATTGTAATTTACAAATTGTAGCCGTGGAGTTCGTAAGGTGGATACACTTAAAATTAATTCTCAGGATGACACCACTTTCGAGATATTAATTCCCGAACTTTGTGGAGAAATGCATTGGCGTTCCAGTTAATTTTGTGCTTCAATGCATAAAGCGACATTTTGTTAAGAAACTAACTGGAACGCCAATGCATTTCTCCCGAGAATTCGTTCCAAGTGGATCCGCCTTGCGAACTCCACGGCTACAATTTGTCAATTACAATATGGGCCATAACGTAATTAGTTGAAATCTTAATTAGTGAATTTCTGTTAATTATTCGATTATGCATATCAATTTCTTGCGCAAGTAATGTCCGCCTCTTCGAGTAGACCAGCTCATGAACTAGAATTGTGTTATCTGCCACAGGCAACCTTTAAGAATTTTTGAAAGTGTTCTCTGAAACACCCTGTATATGTACTGTACATGTGTACAGTATATACAGCGCTTATATAGCCCTTGTGCACCGCAGCTTCTCTAGCGGTCTCCATGCAAACCAGAGCTACGGCCAACGGACGACGACGAGGGACAAGGCTCGGCCCTAAGGTGCTTCGCCCCTAAAACTCTCATTGGCCGTATGCTGTTTGTGCGAGTGAAAGTGCGCAAAGGCGAGGGACGCGCGCTTTCATGGGGAGCAAACGCACGGCGGAGAGCAAACGCGACTTTCCAGTGGAAGGGGAGCGGTGGGCGAGGAGGGCATCGAGGCACCCTAGACGGTGCGTGTGTATGCATCTTTTCCCACCCCGAACCTCTACTACTACTCCCATTGCGGCGCATGCGCGCAGCCCTGCCGGCCTCTGCCACCTGTGGCGCCGACTGTCTCTGGGCTCTCGCCCGCCTCTCCCCTAAGAGTGTCGCCAACGGAGTTTAGCCGTTCTGTCACGTAGCCAGCGTTTTGACGGCGTTTGTGTACGGTCACACAAACAACGCGCACAACTGTTGTCGACGGCGGCGGCGTTTTGCCCGCGTTCGCACCGAACGCGCGCGGCGTTGGTGACGTGCTTATGAAGAACGTGCCAACCTTTGCCGCACACCCTATGGCGGTGTGCAGTAGTGACGATAAGGCCATGGTCCCTGTGGTCACTAAATAGATAAAAACCACCGGATCATATACATTTCTCCATTCTTTAATAGTTCGGATAACCAATTACACCATCACATCTTAACAGTCATAAATGCAAATACATAATTCCCACTATAGTACAGCTTCGCTGGTCTTCCATCTCCACCCCAGTAGAAGGGCTGACAGCTCTTTACCGTCTCTTTTCTATTATCTTTTATTCCGCTTACCCCCTTTCCCCAGCACAGGGTAGCCAGCCGGTCTGAGAACTGGCTAACCTCTTTCTGTCTATTCCTCCTTCCTTCCTTTGAGCACTGATACTACCTCGTAGAAACGCGCTTTGTTTGGCAGGCTCTTGCTTTAAGACACACTGCGCTACAGGGTGTCTGCGAGGACTTAGAGTCGGGCTATGTTGTGTTGACTCTTATATAACTGCAGTGCCATAAGAAGACAACAGACACAAACGAAGTGAACACTCAAAGCGCTGACTCTGAACTCAATCTTATTTGAAGTAACGAAAAGGACAAAATAATACCCATGCGTGGAATTGCACGTTTACAATTGCAAATACCGTCCCCGGGCTCAAAGTACACGCTTTGCGCAAACATATTCCTGCAGTCTTCTCCTTCCCTTCTCTTGTCCATTTTGTTCCTTCAAGTAAAGTTGAGAGTCAGCGTTCTGTGTGTTCACTTCGTTTCTGTCGGTTGTCTTCCTGTCGCGATGCAATTAATAATGAAGGGTGACAGCGTTACCAAAAGAGAAGTCAGATAGCCGGCGGAAAGCATGGGAAAAATAAATTGGTACATAAAAATTAGCCTTGCCTTAGCTAGCGAAGACCCGGTTTCCTTTCCACGACAATTTATTGTCAATCGTCATTCACGCACAACACATGTGAACAGGTCGATAGCCTCACCCATCAACGACCACGGTGATAAGAGTGAAACTTGTTGTACATTACGAAAACAACTCCGGGAATTCCGAGAAATAAGTTTCGAAACGATAATTTTGACCCAGGCATCGCAGTAGAGATAAGTAACATTAGGCTTTCATCTGGCTAACAGTATAGTGTATATACATGAAACGCAAACGGTGAACGCGACCTTCCGAGAACAGAAAGTGGCCCTTGGCGAGAGCTACAAAGTAGTAAAATACGGCTGCTAGAAGAAGTACAATAATTCTAGGATTCATTATGGTGGAGAAAACGCGATACCGTATCAAGAAACAACCAGACAGGAAATAGCGTCGTTTCTTCTTTAATATCGTTTTCGGAATGATTGCTTCGTCGTATTGTTTCGCCTTTTCTTTTGCACAATATCCAGTATGAACATTGCAACTAGCCCAGCAAAAACTAGTGATACGTTACAGATTGCAGGAATATCGGCATGACAGCACCTGCCGAAAAAATTTGATATGACAGCGTATTCAAGCGACTGTGTCAGAATGCACCGGAAGTGCTCAAGAACTTGTGTAAAACAGAAGCTATGTTTTAGTGCTTGCACATGCGAGCTCAAGCGGCGATGAGGAAGCCGTACTACCAATAACTAACCGGCTTATTCTCGAAAAGCAAAATTTAAAGCAGCTTTGCATTCCAACAGCGGTGTTGTTTAAGCCAAGCGTTAGTCCGTAACGTGCGAACAGAAAATGTGGGCCGATCCTGGCGGTATTGCAGAAAGGGTCCAAGCGCAATGGCACATACCCCTGTGAACTAGCGAAGCTGAGCCTGGCTAAGTTTAGCTAAGCACGGTTCGGACTACTTAAGCTTAGTCAGCCATCGATAGCTAATCGATAGCCAATCAATAGCTAATCGATAATCGACCAATAATCAATGAATTTCGGAACATGCTGGGCATGCCTTGGTAATGCTTAGCCTAGCCCAAATAGGTGGCCAATACCTTGCGGTAGCCAAGCAATAGCTAATGGATAATCGATCAATAAATAAATTCCGGAAAATGCTGGGGATGATTTGGAAGTGCTTAGCCTAGCCCAAAAGATAGGACTAGTTGGTGCCCATCAGCTCCGCTGTCTCTTTAGCATTACGCCTCAGTGCAAGCTACGGTAATTTTTAGAAGCCATGTCAGAGAAACCTCAAATGGCCTCTTGAATATGCCATACGGTACTCCATTTTTCATTTTGCGGAGCAGAAGACCGGGTAAACGCTATTGCCAATCAGAGTGATAATTGAAAATTCTCTCAGTCCATGGCCTCACGCATGCGCTCGGTAAAGCGAGCTCTATGATTTCAGCCAGGCATGCTTAGTCATCGATGAAAATTGAGTCCGCCCCCTAGCGAAATGAGGTAAGGGGAGTTGAGTAAGAAGTTGAGTAAGTGCGGTTAACAGAAGCGAAAGCACGTCGTTTGCATCATTTTGTCAACGAACCCACTGGTCAGTGAACCAACATTGGCCTGTCTTTTCTTTCCCTTTAACGGAAAGTAATCGCTACCATGAAGTGCCTTCATTACTTCAGAAAATTTGGCAACGTCGGTTAATTACTTGAAGTATTAAAGATGCAATCAAGGGGCAACGATAAACGTTATAAATGGAAGCGAACGAGCAGTTTTCTTTTGTAGCACGGGCACAACGACATTATGGTTCATCCAAATTTGCCATCGGCTCTAAGCTTCCGCCTCGCAGAACTAATGTCCTCTCCGAGACTCACAAATGAGGCTTCACCCTAATGAGCTATGGTAATGAGTATCTTGAAACCGTCACTCGGGTTGGGTCCGCTTGCTCAAGGAGCAGTTTTGGTCGATAGTAACATTACCTATCCACTGAAGTTTTCACACATAGTTTCTTCACATCTGCCTTCTCTATCTTTCTTTGTACCATTTCATTTTCGTGTGAAGCCGTTGAAGTAATACGTCTCGTCATAGTTCCTGATAATATCAGCAGCTACGGATTTCGAAATACAAATTACCAACACACTTCTTCTTGGAATTTTCCAAGTCTAATGTCTTGAGGAAAAGTTCTTAATAAAGCACGAAGACAATAATAATGTGCATATGTCAGACGCTGGTAATGTTATTTAAAGGGATCATAGCTCTTAACAGTTCACCGTCAAAACAAGGTATGGCAATCTGTAATGTTGCATTGCGTCAAATATTTCGCGTTACCTATTGGAAACATTCGTTAAATCTGTCAACCAAATGTCGTCACTTATGCCATGGCGAAACACGGCAATCATATTGCGGCTTGGTTCATTAGGCTCTGAAAAAAAAAAACGAGGGATCCCAATCTAATTAAACCGCAATTGTGTTTTTATTCCGAGCAGAGACGTTCTCTCAAGATTAGGTAAACTTAAGGTGGACCACTTTTTGTTTCTAGTTTGTTAGGATATTTCACCATCTTCTCCGTAATGAGACCGGCGTTACAATATTTTGCTCGTATAGTGACAGAACCACGTATTTCGTGGACTACAACAAACCCGACATTTTGTTAATATAATTCAATACGACGAACATCGAGGGTCCCAGCAGGAGAGTATAAATTGATTGCAGGAACACACATATAAGAACAATAACGCGCAAAGTGATACAATTAATTGATACATTAAAAGGGGGAGAGCTTCGCACAACCAATTCGATGACATCAACAATTTTAGGTAAGAATACACAACAACAAATATAATGCCATGCTGATAGACATAAAACAGCTGTTAAGTCGCTCATCAAACGACAGAACTGAGAAGGGATGAATTTTATGCCAAGGAATTCCGATCAGCTACAGTTCTAGGAAAAAATCAGTGTTTGTACATGTTTATAAGCACAGATACGGACTTAACGCTCAGACTGTAAGATCTTCCGTGCAAATGCCTATTTTTAAGACGTCAAGTGAGTGAAAAATATTGTAAATGTTTAACAATTGTAAATGTAAATGTTGAAGGTTGAACAAAACGGGGTCCCGATGCAGATTCCTCTGGTACACCCGAATAAACATCTAGGAGCACAGCACTGTATAGCCATCGATGTCAACATATTGTTTACGATTTTGCAGGTGTGAGGTCATCCACTTAAAGATAAACGCAGGAACCCCTATTACTATCATTTTTAATAGGAGTTTACTGTGTGGAATATTATCGAACGCCGTGAAATAATCTAAAAATATCCCGTCCACCCGTCCTCCGGTGCCAAGCATTTCCGCAAACTCGACGACACTCGGAACCAGCTGAGTGGTGGTTGAAAATCCGCGCCTAAATCATTCTGATTCCTGCGAAGAATTTTGTTGCTCTCCAGGAATTAATTTCGCTGCTTTGCCACGATATGCTCGAGTAGCTGGAAGGAAATGCGTGTGAGCGATATTGGACGGTAGTTTTTAATTTCTAATTGGCCACTATTCTTGTTGTTATAGCGCTTGATTCAATCGACGTGTTAAATAAGGTAATCAAAAATTTACGCCGAACTTTGACATTCCCTTTAAGGTGTGATACAGGAATGTCATCAAGCGCAGGGGATTTTTTTTTTTTTTTTGCGTCTAGTCGTAAGAAGAGTTCAGTGACTTCCTCCACAAATATCGGACGGGGGGTTTATCGTTGTCTTCTGGGAATACGTTGCTTTGATCTGCATTCTACTATGAAAATACGCATTAAATGCTTGTGCAATGTCCTTTTTGTGACTGAGCACATTTTCATCAACGCAGACAGTGCAGATAATCATTAAGATTACACATAGGTTCTTCAAACTAACTTAGAATCACTGCTGTCACCAGCCTGCTGGAAATACTGAAGTCATCATTAGGAAGAATGCATTTCTGGGTAAGAGATCGACAGCGTACACGCTTTACGTAAGTGATAGACTCTGTTATTTAACTACCTTTGGGTTTCTATAACACAAAACAAATATTCAGCAGATTTTAGCTATTCCTTAAGCTCTGACCTCATTTACGACGACAGCAGCAGGTTCTCACAGCGAAAGCCGTCATCTAGAAATCTAGCAAAGAACAACGTCTTGGCGATGCACACACATCGTCCGCTAAAGCGTTGCCTGCTCCAGTCTCTGAAATCAGTGCACAGACGCCGCCACTCTTGGAGCGTGTGCAGCGCCCAGAATCTCGAAGAAATAACGAAGCGATAAATCTGTGCAATAGCACAGTGTTAAGCGTATCTAGCTCCTAACTTGCCACAGAGATACGAGTCGAAAGACCATCGGCCGTGGTTGTCGGCAAAGCTTTGTTTTTTCTCGCCCTATTACGAAGTTGAAGCTAAATACGTCGAACTCACGTTATCTGCGTAACGGAAAGAACAGGTGGATGGATGGACGAACGGACGTTCAGATGGACGGATGCACGATCGGACACAGCCAACCCACCTTACGGCACATCATTGCCCTCGCAGTAAAAATGATTTGAAATTGAGAAACAGAAAATAAGGATTAGAGACATAACAACCATTGGTCTTTTTGTCTGGCATATGTTGGAGAACACAGTTGCTCCTGTTTCCGGTTATAGAATATTTTCGTCCAATTTCCGCATTGCATTATTTGTTTCCCTGTTCTCTTTCCTTGCTGACCCTGTACTTGAATGCTTTCAATTCTGCTCGCGGTCATGAAAGCTACTAAGAGGCCTTCAAGAATCACCGCGAATGGTCGGCTGAGTCTTCGGGCTACGAGAGGAATAGGTGAACGTAGCACAGTTGGGACGTGAGTAAAAATACAAACACAAACTTGAGCAATCAAGTTCGACGGCGGTGGGCAGTGAAACGATCCCTCCATACTCGAGTGGAGAACCAGTGGGCGGCTTCGTTTACCCCAGCTTGTACGGGAGACGTGCGCGGACGGACTGTTTGTCGAGCGGAGTGTTTACAAACGGCTCGCTCGCTTGCCGCGCTGCCCGGACGTCGCTGGAACGGCGTCTCGATGCGAGAGCTCTCGTTCGTCCTCCCAGTTTCCTTCCCGGCTCCTTGGTCTACGTGCTTCCGCGCGGTGAATGTCTCGTTAAATATACTTGCGCACACTGACCAAGCATCGGAGAATGCTGACGCAGGCAAAGCTGTTTGGAGACCAGAAAGTGCCGTGAGTGCCGAGTGCCCTAAGTTCGACCGAACGCTGTCCTGTCGCGAGCGCTTGTGTAAGGAAGCGTGTGTCAACAATACGAGACACCACTAATTAAATGAAATACGGGACAAACTTAGCCTAAAGTTGGCCACGTCGAACCACTAAACTAACGGTTCTCAAACTCGTCGCCATCACCGACCTTTGACCTTGTCGCATGTCATACTGGAACATCGTCGAGTTCGTTCACTTACTTTTCTCGCGCTATCTCTTTGCTGCAAAATGGTGCACAGAGAACTGCACATCGTATTTCAGACACACCAATTAAAGACACATTGTATCTTTAAGATTTTAGGCGGTCTTTAGGTTATTTCAAGTTGACTTTTGAACTGATGAAGAAAACAGGAAAGCAGGGCGCTGACAGCATCCATTAAAGAAAGTTGTGGGTCTGAATCCAGTTCTACATAGACGCTATATTACTACACTGCATGCTTATGCAATGAGTGAACTCCGATAGCTTAACTGTAATCACGAGTCATTTTCTTAGGCGTTCATTTTGCGACAAATGTAACAGCCGGCTCCAACAACACCTGACAATCAGGTGTGAAAAAAAAAGAAACACTGTCTTGACAGTTGATAGTTAAAATCTTTGTATCTGTAGTTAGCGAAGATCGCGTTCCTTCCTTTTGTTGACACATCCACACGGACGAGCGTGCAGCACAAGTTCACTGCCATCGCGTTATGCCTATATGCAGGCGACTTTCATTCAGGTGATTTTCATTCGAGGAACTTCTGCCTTACGCATTTCCTCAGCGCTCAGCAAGAATCTCTCGACTGATTGATTGATTGGTTGATTCATTCATTGATTTATTGATTGATTCATCGATTGATTGATTGATTGATTGACTGATTGATTGATTGATTGATTCATTGATTCATTCATTCATTCATTCGTTTTGATTGATTGGTTTAACGTCCCACAGGAGCATTGGAGCAATGAAAGACGTCGTATTGGAGAGCTAGGGATTTATTTCGACCACCTGCGGTTCTTTAACGTGCCCACAAAGCACGAAACAAGAATGTTTTTTGCATTTCGCCCCCATCTGAATGCGACTTTCGTGGCCTGGAATCGAACCTTCAACCTCGTATTCAGCAGCAGAGCTCTATAGCCAATGGGCCACTGCGGCGGGTGCAAATACCTATCGTTCACGCTCTTGTTGGAGCAAACGTTTCCAGCAAAAAAATTAAATAAATTGGTGAAAGAAAGCTTTGCTTGATGTCCTGCGGCATCGCACACAGAAAGGAGAGGTTCTTCGCGCTATCAGGTCACCCTGCTGCTGATAGAGGCCCCGAAGGCAAATGATCATTACCACAGTCGATTTAGTTAAAAGTACGACTTCGAACAGTTATGCCGAGCCCTCTTCTTTTCTTTGCACTCCAGATAATTGGATTTGTCTTCGCGTGCAGTGTTTCGCAAGCACACCACAAAGGCAACAACCTTAGGTCGTCTTTGTAGCGGGCGTTATCACTGTTCAGTATTTTCTTCTCGCCGCCCGGATAACGATGACAAGTGTCAGGTTGTGGCGACAGCGTAGGCGTCCGACATTTGGGCAACGGCCAGCAGCAACCCTTGTTTCTGGCGCCTTATTTCGGTCTGTTCTGAAAGGGCATCTTCTTGTCTCTCACATTTTCTTTCGCAACAGTCTGGACAGAACACATCTCATTCATTTTTCACGGCTCGAATAACGCCAGCTTGGTGGAGTATGTGGTTCGCGATACGGAGCTTCTTCGCAACCACTTTCACGCTAAGGATCTATAGAGAATTATTGCCTCTTCTTTCTTCACTCGCATTTGTTTTGCACAACATAATACGATTTTTTTTGTGTAAAGATTACGTGGGAAACGTGCACCTCCTATGTTATGGGCGGCAATTCCAATCTGCCATGTTATTCGTAAGTTCTATACCAGGCTTTAGAAGGTTCCACCAAGATTTATTCACCCAAAGTGTTTGCCTCAGTTGGCCCAAGATTTATCATCATTTTAGCGATAGGTTTGTAATAGAGACAGAGATAAATGTTTCCTTTTTTTCTGTTAAGTGCCCTTCCTAGATGTCATCGTCGATTATATTATTCTGCATAGGCTTCAAGTCATGCGTCGCTCAATTAGCTACAATCGCCCTCTGTATGACATGTTTTCGCGGCACCTGCCTTAGTTCATTCACACTATGCTCTTCATTGTCGATACAGAAGTTATTTCATGCAGACCGAGGAGTCGGCAGAGCTCTATCGGGAACAGCTACCGCAAACAGCGTGAAAATTGCACAAAGATTGAAATCCGCCACAGCTATGTCAGTGCTTGAAGTCGAACAAGCAATACTTCATTCTAGGATGAGTTCCCGCAAAGTTCGAGTGGTGGTGAATAGACTATTGTGCAAACATTGACGTACCGCCGACATTTCTGGCAAACGGAGAACACGATACCCAGTCGATTCACTCAGGATATACGTGGTAAAGACATGTCATGAAAGGTTGTCCGAAAAAAAAAATGAATGGCTAATCATGAGAAGATTGAACCGTGACGAGTCTGGAAACTTAAAAAATATGATTATACTGTGGACAGTGCCTCGCAAATGCTGCTTTCTTGGCATGGTAAAGTGAAGAATATTTAACTGAAATAGAGAAAGTCATAACGAGGCAAGAAACAGAACGGCTAAGAAATCTTGCTTACATACTTATTAATCTACCTGGCTCCAAGTGCAAATGTCTCATATTTACGTTTCCAGCCTGCCATGAAGCTCTAATAATAAAAAAGGCACTCTCTCATCTCAAGGGTAGTGACTTAACTAATAATATCTTAACTTGAACAACTAAGTTTTCGGTTACTATATTAGATTATACGCTGCTGGTTTGCCAGTTGCGCTGACACGGTGGAGAAAATTGGCTCTTTCTTTTCCTTCCTCGACAATGGCAAGTCTTTACAACTTTCTCCTTGAACGGTGCCTCCAGTGCAGTGAAGTCAACTCAGTTGCCCTCCTGGACGACACTCCTTGGGATCTACCGTTAGTCTCTCGGGTCACGCAAGCCCAACGAGCCGTTGCCAACGACGCGGCTCTCGAGCAAGAAGCAAATAATGCTGACTCTTTCGTTCATCAACCTCGCTACAACAACAATGTTTGTGCTACCCTTTTCTCCTGAAACGTGCCCATCACACCTCCTTGAAACAAGGAAAGGTCGACGTGGGGGAACAACAATGGAATGTCATCACGATGTGCTGTCTTGTGATTTCTTGCACCTTTTATCCTGCTTTCCCGCGTGTTGCATCAACAGAAAGAAATGTTACACTCATCACTGCAGCCACGTCCGGGAAATGAAGGTGCTCAACGAAGCGGGAAGCCCTAGAATGCGTGTGTGGCCATTGTTCTGTCTCGTGGAATCCCGCCCGCCTGTGTGATATTACATCGGTTAATTTATTGATAACAAGAAAAAAATAATAAATGGCTGGCAGGGGCGCAAGCACGAAGAATGAAGGAAACTGAAGGGCTAGATTTTTAGTAATACCTTAGGTTAAAAAACAAGAACAAAAAGAAAGCGAACAGATAATGAATGAAGCCAGGGGAAGTATAGTGGAATTTAACTCTCTTTAATTGAACTCTGTGATTATTTGAAGATGAGGGTTCCATTTTACGTTAAGCATCATATTCTTGACAACGAAAAAAAAAATCAGAAAAAAAATTGATGTGGAAGAACAAAGAAAAGATAACTTTATGCCATCTGTAGGAGCCAAGCTCCCATACCAGCTACTGGTTCCTAGAAGCGCGTACTACATCGTGATCCCCCTGATTTATTTGGCCTGGCACATCCCGCTACTTCTACTGCCGTAAAAAAGCGTGGTTTTTACCTTTACAACGTAATCAGTCAGTTTGTAAATATTAAGTATGGCGAAAGAGAAAAGTTACGTGAAGAAAATGCCTCTCCGGCAGCCTCTTTTTTCCACATGTCTCGCAGGTCTGGCAGTGAAAAGGACGACCCTCTCGTAATTAAGGTCGAAGGTCAGATTACTTTAACAAGTAGAACAAGGGTTGCCGTTATAGGTATTCTTTCAAAGCAGGGTCATCTGCCTTCGTCGATAATTTGAGCGCTGCGATCAAAAGATGCAACACTTTGAACTGGTTGCTCTGAATGTAACCGTTTGTCACAATCATTACAACACAGTGGCACACTTGGATTAATTACAGGCGATCTGTGCAAGTAGGTGAGGGCAAAGTCAGCAGTAGGAGAGGAAGTGGTCAAGGACAAATGCATCCAACTGGAGCAATAACAGTGCCAGCATCTTTAATTAATGAGCCTCTCTAAGAATCGCATATATATATATTCGATGCAACAACGAATTGAAAGATCAATCACAAGGAGACTGAATTGTTTTGTAGCGTTAGCTACACTGGCCTAGCCAAGCCCGTTTCGGGCGGCACATCAAGAGCCGTGCTGCGCATGCGCAAGGATCAGTGATGTCACACGGCTTGCGCACCGGAGCCACCGGAGCCGGCACCTCTCGCGCACTCCGCCGCCGCCGCGCGCGACTCACCGCCGCCGGTCTGCGCATTCCAGAGGAGTGACGTCGTAGCCGTGGTAGACGCACTGGCGCCGGCGCGCGCTCGCTGGGCAGTCGCCGTCTGACACTGCGCTGGAGCCGCTGCGCTTCTGACTGGCGTTTGCCAGTGTGGTATAGCCATGGAGAAGGAGAGCGCAAATGCTGCTCAACAGCGCAGAAGAACGGAGAAGCTTGACTCATCGGATCCCGAAGTAGTTGCCTGGCAATTAGCGGTTGAGCGTAGGAGACAACCAGGAAAGCTAAGAATAATCAGCTGAACCTTTGCTAACGCTACGTATATCCTGGCATAGCCGAGCTAAGCCACTGCAACTTTTTTATGTTCCGTTCGTGAGAGCTTATTGAAGCTTCCTTAAAGGATAATTATTTTGTAGATTATGGACAAAGGCGACCCTGGCACCTTTTGCGAAACGGATAACACCGACGTTGAAGATTGGCTTCAGCTCTACGAACTGGTCAGCGCGAGCAATCACTGGGACCAGACCGTCATGCTCGCTAACCTGATCTTTCTTTTGCCTCACGGGAACGGCGCGCGTCTCGTTTGAGACCCACGAAGAGGAGCTCCCTAGCTGGGACTTGTGCGAACAAAAGCTCACTGATTTGTTTGGCAAGCTTGTTGGCCGCCACCGTGCCGCGCAGAAAGGCCTTGCTTGCCGAGTTCAGACTTGCACTGAGTCCTGTGTGACTTATATTCAAGACGTGCTTGTGATTTGTCGCAAGGTTGACGAGAAGATGCCGGAAGCGGAAAAGGTTGGGCACATCCTCAAAGGAATCGCGGACGACGCGTTTAGTCTCCTCGTGTTCATGAACTCTTCGACAACGCCGGACAGCATTGCTGAATGCCGCGGCTTTGAAGAAGCCAAAATCTTTCACCAACTTTTGCCACGCACCTCAAGCGTCTTTCGGCAATTTTTTCTGCTGTCCGCAAAGCTGGGCTTCAGCTTTATTCATCAAAATGCCACTTCGTCTGCCGGCAACTTACTGTGCTCCGACACCTCGTCGATTCTTCCAGCGTCGGCCCCGATTCCGATAAAGTTTGCGCCGTCAAGAATTTCCCCGTGACGACCTGTGCCAACGACGTTCGAAGCTTTGTGAGGCCTCTGCTCATACTTCCGCCGGTTCGTACGCAATTTCGCTAACGCTGCACGTCCTCTTACAGAACTTCTCGAGAAAGACGCGGTTTTTGTCTGGGGCCTGAAACAAGCTACTGCGTTCGCTTAGCTTACCGTGCGGCTCACTTCCCCACCATCACAGACCATCATGCTTTATGCTGTCTTTCATCCCTAAAGGATCCCATTTCGACGTGACCACTCCAACGGAAGTTTGAACCGATGCCAGCGGTCATGGAATCGGCGCTGTTTTTGCTCAGCGCCAGCTGAGCAAAAATCTATCTATCTATCTATCTATCTATCTATCTATCTATCTATCTATCTATCTATCTATCTATCTATCTATCTATCTATCTATCTATCTATCTATCTATCTATCTATCTATCTATCTATCTATCTATCTATCTATCTATCTATCTATCTATCTATCTATCTATCTATCTATCTATCTATCTATCTATCTATCTATCTATCTATCTATCTATCTATCTATCTATCTAATTTCTTTCATTTCATTTCATTTATTCACTTACAGGCCCGTCCAGGCCTAAAAAAAGAGCGAATTAAAAAAAAATACTGACAACAATGACAGCAAGTTGTTTAGTATAGGTGATGACAAATTGCAGACTTGAACATTGTGGCACCTTGGAAGGAGACGATGGAGGAGGAAAGGTGATTGCCGTCGCTGCTAGGATTGGGAATAAACAATTCAGAATAAAGATTAGTTCTTGGTAAAGGAACACCAACTCTGCGTCCGTGGTCAATGCGCGGTGACGCGTTGTTAGGAATTGTTAGCAAAGACTCAGATTTTCATTAATATATTTTGTGAAATACACATATAGACAGAGAAATTCTACGGCGCCAAGACAGGCCAGGAAGGTTTAATGCTTTTTTTTTTCATTTGTGAAACGCTAGCAGTGCGGGAGTTATTGACTGCAATAAACCTACAGTAGGAGCGTGTCTGGGCCGACTCTAACAAAAACATAAGAGAGTTAGTGCACGGGTCCCAGACACATGACGCGTACTGTAGTTTAGGACGCAGGAAAGTCCGATAAAACAGTAGCTTTCGTAGCATGGGAGCAATGCTAAAAGCTACGAAAAAGTTACGTCTTTACGCCGCTCTTCCCAGTGAACCAGGTTGTCTGTTAGCCTGGGCCACTATGCAGGTATGTGTTGGCTGCCGTCTTGCCGAGCAGACAACATGGGAAAATGGGTATGCGTCCGAATAGAAACATTTCTGCTGGCGGTTGTCACATCTAATAGACAACTTCGATTAGAGGGTATGTGCCTTGGGTATGTGCCCGAACGAACAACTTGACCTCTATAGTTACGTAGCGTAAACATAATCAATCAAGCCTCTGCAAATGAAACCAACCAAGACCTTGAAACCAACCGTGTCGACTTAAGTACCCGCAGGAACAAGGAGCTATAGGTCAGAAGAAAACTTCAGAGGAGGAGGAGGAAAAAAAGGGCGAGGGAAAGACAGGGAGGTTAGCCAGTGTAAGTACCGGCTGGCTACCCTGTGCTGGGGAAAGGGGCAAATGAAATAAAATGTGATAGAAGGAATAAAAAATGATGTGAAAAATGCAAAAAAGAACACGATGCGACGTGCTACAACATTCGTAGTCGGTCGCACAATTCACAAGTGCTTAAGAACCTGAACAGAGGATTCTGTCTGAACCAGTATGCTAGAACTTTTTCCTCCGTCAAGGGGTGATCAGTTTTTCGAGCGCGGTCGCGAGCCCTTTTTTGCCACACTGTAACGGGAACAGTCACAGAGGAGATGCTTGATCGTCTCCTCGTAGCCACAGTTGTCGCAAGCAACGCTGTCGGCCATTTCAACACGGAAGTACAATAGGCACTCGTGAATACCACGCCGAGGCACAAGCTTTACAGATGTGTTGCTTCCGTCCTTTGTCTTCCGCCAAGTGTGGTATCCCTGGTGAAAGACGGAGTTGCAGACGGGGATCCAACCTGAGGAGACCGTGCGTTGCTAAATTCACACGTGTTCCGCGGAGACCGTGTAAGCTCGCGTGCGAGGGAGCGAAGCCTTGTGAATGCATCTGTCCTCGACAGCGATGTTGACATACTGTGGACACCGTCGTGTCAGAAAGCGCAAGTATTATTGATAAAAGCCTGGTGAGTGCTTTGTCATTGAACACGTCAACATGAAAAAGGGCAACAAAAGAGCATTTCTTGCGCACTGTAGGCAGAAATTAGTGAGGTCAATATGCTTTTAATACAACTTGTACTTATGCAACATTAAATTTTCAGCAACTAATTTGCTCCTGTAATGAGTGTTTTGCCAGCACTGCTGATGAGTATTTAGGAAGACAACTCCGAACCATAAATTCGTAATAGTAAAGATCGACTTTAAGCCTCGTGACAGGGCATACCGATGTCACTGATAGTAACAATTTTGCTTGCAAAAATTAAAAGCTTCAAATGAATGAGCGAGAGATCGCGCGCGGTACGTGAAACATTTTTAAACAAGACAGAAACGTAAATACTACATTAAGGACAATTTTCTGCACAGATAATTCAAACTAGGGAATGCCTGCAAACAACAAAGAGGCAACTCAATATATTCATTGACCAAAAGTGATAGTATCAAATCATTTTCTTTCCCTGCTGAAAAAAATTAGCGTAGCTTGCACTGGAGCCGCAATGCTATACAGACAGCGGAGCTGATGGGTACCTAGCTAGTCGTTGCTTTTGGGCTAGGCTAAGCACTACCAAGTCATCCACAGCATTTTCCGGAATGCTGTGGATGAATTTATTTATTAGTTGTCGATTATCGTTTAGCTATTGATTGGCTATCGATTGGCTATCGCAAGGTATGGGCCCGTATTTGGGTTAGGCCTAAGCATTACCAAGTTATCCCCAGCATTTTCCGGAATTTATTAGTTATTGATCGATTATCGATTACCTATTGATTGGCTATCGATTGGCTCTTTATGACTGACAAAGCTTAAGTAGTCCCAAACATGCTTATTCGCTTCGCTAGTGGGGTACTGCCATTGCGCTTGGACCCTTTCTGCACTACCGCCAGGATCGGGTCATACTTTTTCCGACGCGCCACGGACTAACGGCCGGCTTAAACAGCTCCGCTGCTAAAACTAGGAAGGACTGACCTTAGAAGCGGGCTTCACAAATGCATCGTTCACCACCCCATCCCCATGAATGTAGTACAAGGCATGCAGTTCCTGCCGAAAGAGGCAAGCAATGCTGTTCGAAGTGGGAAAGGAAACAGTGTGGCTTTCTAAAACTCATGTCGTTAGCAGTGTACTAGCAAGCAAGGCTAAGAGCTCAAAATATTGATGGCCTAGAAATAACCGCATCTCACAGCGAAGATCAAGAAGCCCTGAGCATATGTCTTGCAAGATAAATCGAACAGCAAGAGCATTGTCGGTCGACGGTGTCGGTGAAAAGATAAAGAATTTTTTGTTTAAATGAATTAAGCTTTCTTCTGTAAATTGTCGTCCCGTTAAAATACGCATACATTTCGCGGAAAACAAAGGACAACAAGAAAGATCAGCAAAATGGCAGAGATACGCTGATCTCTTTCGAAAGCGTACTTATAGAGTCTAGGACTTCCCAGAGAACAGAAACTGTCTGCTGGAGAGATTTTATTTGCCTCTTCACACGGGATCACGGATTTAAGGCACTGGTGTTATCGCATTCCCTGCGGCGCCGGTGCATAGGCCTTCGGCGATCTGCTCAGCCTTTGATCTCGCTACATAGGTGGGGGCTTGATCCATCTATAGCGAGATCAAAAGGCTGCAGCACGAAAGCAAGCGTCCCGTGAAATAACGCGAAGAAAAAGAGTGAAGAAAATGCAGTGGATATATTCGGCGCTAATGTAGTCACTGGAAAGAGCCGTGTTCTTAGCGTAGTCAAGAAACGCACAGGGGGGCACGACTTTACCAGTGTAGAAGCCTGAACAGGCTTAATTTTTGCCTCTGCTTGCGAACTGCGCTATAAGAAATGGCAAGAACTTAATGTATTTTTCACGCTCTTGCACATGAACCTTTTCACCTGCTTACGGGGGAGTCGACAGCTTATTCCCACCATATTTCAGGCGCTCGCTTCAATGCGCATAATTTTGGATCGGACGACACTTTTGATTTTGTGCTCCGCTCGTTGTCTGCGTGTGCTTATGTGTCCTCTGCTATAAACAATTCAGGGAAATATACGCTATCTGCGGAGCCCGTTATACATCAAACATGCTTAGTGCTGTTCATTGTTAAAAGCGAAGCAAGTGTGAATTTTCCTCCCTGGCAAGTGCAAAATCAGCCGCCTTTGCCGCCGATGACTTGTTGACGGTGGCGCTGGCACATTTCTACACACCTGGGCAGTGCACTGGCATAGCTTAAGGCAGCACTTGCAACCCGAGCGCCAGTGAAATGAGAGCCGCACATTAGAACGGTCCCTTTGACAGTGGATGGTACGGTACACTATTTAAATGAAACATTACATGTGCTCACATTATTAGCGCTCCCAGGATTTCTGTCTGGACTAGGGCGAGAGATTACGCAAGACGGATTATATATATATATATATATATATATATATATATATACAGTAGGATTGTTTAACGGGCCAGACAATAAATGAGTGAAAATTATTTTCACAACTTCGCGGTAATAAATGCTGTATTGCCCAACAGCTTCGGTCGGTGGACCGACCTTCGTCAGGGGTTACAATCGGTCCACCGAGCGAAAGTGTTGTGCAATAAAGCAAAGATTAGCGCGAAGTTGCGAAAATCATCCTCACTCATATATATATATATATATATATATATATATATATATATATGCATATGGTAGATGGACCTCTGGTAGAGCGGGGACGGAGGTTTGGAACTCTTGATCTCTTGTCGATGCGCCCCCGGCTCATAGGCTCATATTGTACTGGGTGTTAGATAACTTTGAAGCGCTAATTATGCACTGGCGTTGATAGCTTTCGCCGACAAATTGTGCAACCCATAATGTTGGCCTCCAACGCACTCATTATCTTTCGCCCAGTAACGCACGACGTTGTCAAGAGAAGCGGTGCCGCTGGCAATGCGGTCAGACTGAGGCTGATTGAATGTAGCAAGCTCGGGTCAGTGACTCGGAGGGTCAAAGCAAGTCCAAAATGTGCAGGACATTTTTTATGAAGCCATTCATTTAATGATGGGAATTTTTTGTATAGCTATCGCACACCTTTTGGTAAAAGATTTGTGCATAATTGAGATGGTCGTTTGAGATGTCTTTACACAGGAGCCCAAGGTCACGAAAACACAGACTCGCTTTCGCTTTCCTCTAAACGTGGGAACAGTTTCAGGCACAATGAAAGCAAAACTCCTTAAACGATCTCCATCAAACAGCAAGGGCGACGTCGCTCTCCCGTGCAATTTTCTCCCCTGGAGAATCACACCAGGACCAAAATACGCTCTCTGCGCAGGTGTTCTCGCAACCTCCGCTGTTCAGCCATCGTCCTTCTCCGTCATTTACTTGCGGTGTTGCCCCCAAATAAATTCCTTCTAGTCCAACTTGTCCTAAACTACTTATTCTAAATGACTGAAAAGTGGATCTAGCAATGCCTGAGAAATACGATATCAAACTCGACATTATTTCTGGCTCTGCTGCCGGCTTCAGTGAACGTTAAGCCTGGCTGTGGTAATGTCTCAGATGAGCTGTTTTGTTGGCAATTTTTTAACTTGTTTTCTGTCTGTGGGAGTATAAAATGCTGTTGGCGGGATGGTGCTTTAGGCGTCTACATTCCGAGCCTTTCAGTAGCATTGCTTAGTAAGCTGCTCGGAAGCCTTAAGGAGGGACTGTGTTCTGTACCCTAAGCAAGAAAACAGAAGGACTATTAGGTGCTTCCTTGTAATATATTTTCGCTAGCATAACTTGTCCTGCAGCCTGTTGTTTTCATCTGTTGCTTGTTAGAGAAAGTATTTCGTGCGTCATGCCTGACTACCTCAGTAATCTCTCCTGCTAACTCAACCTGTTAGATAACAACGCTCTCGGAAGAAAAGATTCATGGGCCATGACCTATGCATTCTTGAATGCAAAAGGCCATGAAAGCGCTTCTGCAGTTCGTGAAGAGTACTGGATTGTACGAACGCTTGTGACAGCGGAGATTCTTCTGTGACTGTCTCTGCGAACGACTGACCTTTATTTTTCTTTCTTTTCTCTCCTTATCTATTCTTCCGCTTTCCCCTTCCCCAAGTGTAGGGTAGCCAACCGGGCACGTCCTTGGTTAAGCTCCCTAGCTTTCCCTCTTCGTTTCTTTCTTCTTCTCTCTCTCCTGCTTGGTGACGTTAGCTTCCTGTGCAACTTACTAAACAAAACAAGAGGGGACGGGAGGGAGAGAGGGGGGGGGGGGCGAGCTTGGAAAGTGAGGAGGGTTTGTGAGGTGCACTATAGGTAATCTGGAAAATGATTTTTTTTTGGCGCGAACTAAAATTCAAAAATTACGTACATACACGAATCCCCCTGTATATGTATGAAAGAGAAGAATGACGCGCTCGGTTTTTCCTATATTACAACCACATGAAGCCCACAGACAATGAAACGAGGGAAATTATTGGAGAATATATTTCTTACCTTTATTTCAGATATGGAAATAATCGGAAACAAGAAAACGGGCTTATTTCCATTTTTAATACTACCCTTCTACATTTCAATTATTCAAAAACAATTACCTTCACCTGTTGGCTTTCTGAGGTTGTGAGTAAGCATGCGTGTCCTTCTTGTGTTGTCTACTCTCGGGCCAAAATGTAATGTTGAGTAGACAGCTCCATCTTGTTTGAACAAGTCCTTCCATAAGTGGACACCATGTTGCGCAGACTGGCCTTCACGACTGTTAAAACGTTGTTCCGTTCTCAATACACAAAATAAATTATTACAATTCGTCAGCCTTGCTTCTACGAGTTATAGATTTGAATTCGTTACCCGCTGGCGTTCTCGCTATAAAACAGCCGTCATCTTTTCAAGAAGTGCCTAAAGGGGTTCGAAATATACGTTAACTTCAGTAACTTTATTTTGTTTATTTTTGCCATTACGTATTCCTTCTATTCTGCATTTTTCTTGTAATGTACATTACTTTGTAATCACAGAAATTCTCGACAAGCTTACTATGCCAGTTTTCTTTTTTCCGGGTCAGATTGCTGAAGTTCACGCATGCGCTGCTGGTTAGTTGTCGGGACTACCATTTTCAATAAACTTTCAGTTGTAAGTCCAGCACTTGTCCTGTGTAGTTCTTCTTGGTCTTGGTGTTTTCCCGCTGGTTTCTTTCACCCTCTAATATGAACCAACTCACCAAACAAACAACGTTACCGAGTTTGTTTGTTTGTTTGTTTGTTTGTTTGTTTGTGTCCCTTCGTTCTTTCGTTTGTTAGCTTCTATGTTTCTGCGCATTGAGCATGCGTTCAAAATAAAGATATTAAGCCAATAAATACTAGGCTAATCTGGCGGCGGGTCAATGTCCTGCCCTCCCATAAAACGACCCGCGCTGTGGGGCCATAAAATATGCTCCAGTATATAGCATAGCCTTTTAGCTTCAACTTGGAACGGAAGGAAACAGGGGCTGTTTTGAAAGCGACGCTCTCCCTGCCTGCGCTCCCAGGTTTGGCGTGGCCGCTGGCCGCGGTTTGCTGCTGGATTGACCCCCGCAACTCGGCGGATATATTTGCGGATATATATATTCTAAACTCGATCATGCGCTCTATACTTGCAAATGGTCGTTAAACAAACACGGCGTTCTTCGCACACACCAATAACAGCTTCGCTAAAATGAATTCGCCACTTTTTTTTTTTTTTGTTCCGGCGCCAGCTTTGCGTAACTTAGCGATCACCAAACTTGTTGTTGACTCCTTGTTAACGGAGCGCCTTGTCGCATCCAGCAGGTTACTGACCTCCACCCCGCGCAAGCAAGGCTGCGCCCGCTCGATACTCGGTGTCCAAAAACGCGCGATCTTTCGACCCTCATTGCTTCCCAGGATCGCTGACTTGCATCAGTGCCCTGGTAGGCTGATACCAACGGGTTCTTTACCCTTGTCGCCTGACTATCCGATACCTCGAAGCTCTAAATTCAATTCAGCAGAAATAATTTGGAATGTTTATTTTTTTGTCCATTAAAAGTTGTGTGCAGCTTGTTTCGCGCGTATGAGGACGGGCAATGACATCGCATTCCACCGTACGGACTGCGTTGGATATTGTGGCGCGACGCGCTGTTGCAACCATAGAGTTTCTTACAAAAATTATTTGAGGGAACACAGGCGTCAGAGCCTGCGGGAGCTTAAAGTTCAGCCAGCCCGAGAACGGTGGGTATAGCATGCGGATTTGCCTAAACGTCGTCCTTCTAGATTCAAACGATTTTGTTAATTTGCAAATGGATAATTTTCAACGAAATAAGCAGTTAGATATGCACAAACTCGCAATAATTTCGCGTGTGCTTGGAAAATGCTTAGCTTTATGCCTTTGGAAAAGAATGGTATATCTGGGACATTTAGAGAAAAGCGTAATAAATAGCCGAAGAAGAACGCCTGAAGTCAAGCACAAAAATTAGGCGAATCCATGCCCTAACCGTAATTCTTGTGGTAGCGGTGCAATCGCGGGATTTTAGTTCCTTCAGTACTTCTTGTGCGGAACTCCATGGCTGCATCAGCGCCAAAGTTCGAGGGTCATGCGAAACTTGAAGCCACTGTTGTGTTTGCTTCCTTCCGATGCTACAATTTTATAGGTTTCTTTTGCTCTGAGGGCACTCTGAGAGTGACGTCAACTGGGGGAAGTGGGTCCCATGCAGATATACAAATTTTGTCCAGCTGGCGGTGCCTAACACTCTTTCCCACTATATCCGCGCATCGCTGACGTCATAGAGCTGGAGTGTGAAGTTAAGAATAACTTGCAAACCTTTTCTTACCTCACAATTCTATTTGCTCTCGTGCTCTTTTTGCCTACCTTCCCGGGTTGGGCACGGTCGCTGCTGCACTTTGCCGTATATGCTACTGGGTCCGTCGCTATATGTATTTGTGGAGATTTACACGAAGGTGATATTTGCGCCGAATACAAGTATCCGAAAACGGGCTTGTGTAACCGCGGTATGCTGACAGAATGTAGCGCCAGTAAACGCACCTCCGCTATGCGTCATAAAAAAAAATTCCTACGTAAACCCTGAACACATCATGTCACACATAGGTATGTCTACAGCACACCGACCTCCTAATGAAGTAAAGCATCATACTCAACGGTTTACTTAATTTACTTGTTTTTATTTGGTAGAATAGCCATTTGGTATGGCCCACAGAGTGTGAGGCCATTCATGACCAGTCCATGATTTGTGAATGTGCCTGTGATACAAAAGCTACGTGATCCTTAAATGTAGGTAGATTTCTGTTATACTTCTCTGTGCATACACTGCATCCTTTTTTGTGTATAATTTCATCCTTCTGTAGGATGAAATTAAACACAGTTTAACGCATCGCCTTTAGTCGGATAGTATTTAATTACCTGCTTCTCTATAATGCTTCACTCCACGTAGACTCCAACACGAGCAATGGACCTGCATAATCTTTCAGTTTTTGTCCTCTTGTGTCGAATGTTGTAGCCGGAAGCACGCTACTCCGAAACTCCCCAGCTGAAGCCTAGCTGAAGCCTAGCTGAAGCCTACATTAACCCTGTACTTGCAGAAGTGGTTCGTGCCTGGCTCGGTGGCAGTTGTCAGCTCGCTTCCTCCCTATTTCCTCCGTGTCATTGTGTGTATATGTGTACAAACCAAATAGTAATAATGGCCGGCGAGCATGCGCTTTGCATTCATGAGAGGAAATGATACTGAAGCATAATCGCTTCATCATTGCGACCCATTTTCTTTTATAATGAAAGCTCTCATAAGTTCTTGTAAGATGTCTATGACTGGGTAGATGCACGAAAAAAAAAAAACGAAAAGAAAACAACTGTGAAGGCATGTTTTGCCTATGTAAGTGCACGATATACACCAATATATGTCAAGTAAGATATAGCCCTTGCAAGCTGATCGGTACCAAATATAGGTTTACCTGTTTGGTAAATCTGAATGCCGTGCATCAGAATCTCGGACTTAATAAACTTTCTTTACTTGGACCGCCTTCTCTCGTAGCTAAAAATTCTGGATTTTACGTGCCGAAGCCACGATATGATTATGAGTCATGGCGTAGTGGGTAACTTCGGATTAATTTTGACCTCCCGGAGTTCCTTATCATGCGCCTAAATCGAAGCACACGAGCGTTTTTGTATTTCACCCCCATCGAAATGCGGCCGCCCTGGCTGGAAAAGAACCCGTGACCTTGAGCTACGCAGCGCTACGCCACTGCCACTAAGCTGCCCCAGCGGGTTCTGGCCCAGCTGTATAACTGTCTTCACCAACCTTGCTACGTGTTACTGCGTCTTGAATGACCTAGATACCTACCTGGCCAACGATTTCGCACACGTATACAGGGTGTCCCAGCTATCACGCAGCACGATTTTAAAAAAGAGGAACGGCGTTACGCGAAGCCAACGTAGTGCGTATTGTTTCCAGTACAGTGGAGTAGCCGCCAGTAATTTTTTCGTTACTGAGATTTAATTAATTAATTGTAGTTAATTATCTAACTCGAGAAGTACTGTCCTAATTATCAAACTGTCAATGAGAAAGTTGTAGAGCAACATGAAAAACTTCCGATACAGCTTTCTGTTCCTCAATACGTGCACATAAATGTGTTTTTCCGAGTGCGAAAGAAGCCCGCGAATACACGCAGAATTGCCGCACGACTGGCCGCTCGAGGCACTTAGCGTGTATTCGCGGGCTTCTTTCATGCCCGGAAAAACACTTATACTCCGGCGTTGGTTAGAAGCAGACAAGTGCGCCCGTAGCTGTGAGGAAATATTATATTGTCTATCAAGTCGATGTTCCTGCGGTTGATGTTTTCCGAAACTGTTAAAATATTTCTAGAATAATAGCTACGTGTCTTCGTGGATTCCTGTCCAACTGCTTTGCTCGACAAACAATCAAGAGTGTTTTTTTAGCCAAGCCAAGTTAAGTTATCGAATGCGAAACGACGCTTTTACACGTGATACGCAGTTCAGCGTGTTGCCGTAGCCACGCGTGCGCTAATACTGTATCACTGGCACCCATTTACGACACACCTAGTCGTTAGTACTTTGTATCTCACAGGTATACCACACAACTTCGGGTACTTACTCGCCAGCTCGCGCGCTTACAACAGGGCCGCCATGCATTGTAGGACGCGTAGGACGCTTGTTAGTGTGGACTTTCTTCGCTTCGCAATAACACATAGAATAAAGCGCAAGCGTCTAATAATATAGGAACTGCAATTTTAAGCGATAAGTATGCTGCACTTAATAACAGCTGACTCACGTACAGTAATACCGTATACTATATCCGGAGCACCAAGGAGCTCGCCGCCAGGCCGCGCAATTTACTCGTTTTCGAGACCTTCATTGCCAGTTTAAATTTATAATTCCTACCTAAATCTCGAACAGCTTGCTGGATTCAATCAGTAAAGATCATGGTCACTTAATTTCCACCAACGTCTCACAACATAATCTTTCCAGTTCTCAGTCCCTTAAAAAAAGAAATAAAATATAAACAAATAAATAAACAAATAAATAAATAAATAAATAAATAAATAAATAAATAAATAAATAAATAAATAAATAAAAACAATTCAGTAAACTTTCATTGAAACAAAGAACAATAAAAACAACAATGCTATATGCTTAACGTTAAACACAGTTTCCGTGGACCCAACTAGCAATTCATTCACACTTCCTGCATGCTACCAAGCGTCAAACAACTGGTTAAAGCTCTGCGTGATATAAAATAGCCACGGCGTAAGCGCTATAGGCGTCGGAGATACGCATTGAACACACTATAGAGCAGCAAGCAATCTTTCATGCTTCTAAAGCGCTACTCCACATAGCCATGAGAAAGAACATTTGTTCCAAGTGCAAACATACCAGAAGCGAGATATAAACCTTGTTATACATAAAAAAAGTTAAAATACATATTTTGTGGAAATAGCATATGCGTTAGCGCCTTTACGAACGATTAGCACTTTCCACCTGCCTTTCCTTTCCTAATTTTCCGCGCGACAATGATGGATCATTCTTCTGACTCGCGTGCCCAGCGCCATCAGCGGACATGATAAAACTCGCGCCATGCATGCATATTAGCTGGTTTTGGACGCATTTGTATAGCCTTGCGCCATGTTTTGCGCATATTGTGCCTGTTGCGTGCACTGTGCAGCGTGCATATAATTTCATTTCTCATCGTTCCCATCTGGTGTAGCGTGCTAGGCGCGCTGCCAGGCAAACCTCTCCAGTATTCATTAAAGTTCATCTCTCTCTTTCTCCTGTAGCTTGCTAAATATGTAACTCGCAGAAAAATATATGTGTGTGAGACATGCTTATTTTGGCCCTAAGAGAACAATAACACGCAAAGTGCCTCGAGCGGCCAGTTGCGCGGCAACATTTCGTGTATTCGCGGGCTCCTTTCACGCTCGGAAAAACACTCTTATGTAGCACGTATTGAGCAACCGAAAGCTGTATCGGGAGTCTTTCATGTTGCTCTACAATTTTCTCCTTGACACTTTTCATCTAAATATAATATTTGAGAAGTTGATTAATGAATTAGGAATAATTAGACTAATTATGTAATTAGGTGGAATGCAAAAAATAATCTCAGTATCTCCAAGCGACGGCAAACAGCATTACCTTGGATCTGTCCAGCTAGGGGGCATTTGCATATTTCTAATGTTTGGACCAATTTAAGTGAAACACTTTGCATAACGTTCGATTGTCTTGTCTAAGTTGGGGCGCTAAAACGTAAAGCTACTCCAAACTGTTTCAATTCCATCTTGGTGCATGATAGGTTGCACACTCTGTATATATGTCTGCTTTTCGTCTAAAGCACAGACCATGCATCTTACAAAATGTGGTGAGCTGTTAATATACCTCAGCGTATGCGGAAGAGAGCACAAGTAGCATAAAAGCTAGCGATATTGTAAATGGCATAACGACGTTTACGGCAAGCAGTGCCGACAGCGATGTTGAAATAATTCACTGAGAGTACAGAACAAAGACGACTGATCCTGACGTTATCTCGTACTATGAACTCTTTGTGTAGTTCCGAGTAGTCCTCTCCTGAAGCTAAGATCACTACAATAAAACTGTGGTATGAGACTACAATGGGTACTCGCCGGCTACTTCGCACCGATGTATCGACGCGAGGTAATGGTGCCTTTGTCAGCTTCCATAGCGCAAAGTGTCGCTAGCATTTCGTAACCAAGTAACACTGTAGACATTGGAACACGACCTTTGTAAGGCCAAAAGAAGCGTTGAAAGCAGAGCCAATGTAAGCCCAACATAGGAGCTCATCGGCCATAGCTTGGATCCCGTCGGCCCAACACTGTCGCCGGTTCCACTGCCACTCGGAAAGCGTTGCGCAAGCTCGGATGTGCTTTTCTTTTGCAGAATGTTTCGAAGCGGCTGTGCGCCTACACACTTGCTCAATGTCTGCTCCGGAAGCCAAACAGTTATTGATATCGAGACTCCAACCTTTGTCCGTTAGTTTCGTAAGCTTCACTGCATTGGCCCACGTGCGCACCACTCACCGCCTTCCTCTGCCTGCATCCGTTGAATTTCCTTTCCCCAGTTTGTATGGTAGTCAACCAGACACTTTTTTGCATTGTAGTTATAACACCCACGGCTTCTCTCTCTTTCTTTTCTGTCTCTGTCTTTCATAGATGACCTATCTACAATTACACCTCACTGGAGCTTTACGACAACCTTCAGCAACACCGGTCCTCCGGAAAACAAAAGTGCACGCACATCGCTGCAGATTACCGCCTCTACAATATAAAAGTAACTCTCTCTGTATCGTAAGCTAAGACGCCGAGCAAGAGCGTGATGACAAACGAGAGATCCTGGATGTAGGCCGTCGTGACTGGGACATCAAGTTTCTGCACAATACAGCCGTGGGAATACAAAACCAAGATCTTCAACACGACAGACATGTAGTGCTCATAAAGCTTACTTATTCGGCCGTTCAGCAGGAACGCTCAAAGGATTGCAGGGAGATGTTGCGAAGCCGCCGTTTGCTTCCATGGGCAATAAGTGTCAGTCATGCCTTAAGCTCTAGACAACTACCGCCATCCAAGGACGTGGGACAGGCATTGTGAAATATCAGTGCGCCATCCGCCTATGTGCTTTGACGTGGAGAAGTGATCTCAATAACGTATTTGACAGTAAACGCATTGTTGTGACTGGAGAAATAAGTGAAACAGCGCATCTTCTCCGCTTAACTGAACTTTGTCCCATATGTAAACGTCACTATATTTTCACACGCTGCCGCATGGGCGTGTGCACTGCCCTGGAAGCCAGGGCGAAAGAAAATAATGAGGCTGGAGCTTGAGACGAAACAGTGCCGGACTAGGAGACAAAAGAAAAAGAGGAAAGTTGACGTCCGAGGATGTAAGTATTAAAGTGGTATTGATGCAAGTTGTTTACTTTTTACGATGTCCCCATTATTGTACAAGTCGCGATGGCTCTTCCCGGATGTCAAAAAGCTGTGGTCGAGCCGTGCGTATCCTCCCGCGTGTCCCCTCCTTCAGAGAGAATAACAGTTGACAGTCACTTTAGCATACGCAAAAGAGGATGAAGGCAAAAGCCTGCGCGCACGAGACATTCATTAACAAACTTGACATTCTCATTCCAATGTGTTGTTACATCCTATTACCTGTTTTCTCCCACCAAAGGTCGTGGGTTCGAGTGCCTTAATTAACTGTATATTAATTAACTGTGCCTGAATTAAGATCGCAATTATTGACACCAAAGGTCATTGGTTCGACTCCCACCAACGGCGGTGGGTTCGAGTCCCTTAACTATATTTTAATTAACTGCGTCTTAATTAACTTAACACCAAAGGTCGTGGGTTCGACTCCCATGGAGTTTGGTGCCACTAAATTTTGGGGCCTAATCGCCTTAATTAAATCTACGTTAATTAATTGTGGCTTAATTAACTTCGGTTTAATTGACACCAAATTTCGTGTGTTCGACTCCCATAAAGTTTGGTGCCATTGAATTTTGGTGCCCGAGTGCCTTAATTACCTTCACCCTAATTAACACCAGATGTCGTGAGTTAGACTCCCACCAAAGGTCCGAGAGTTTGACTCCCACCAAAGGGCATGGGTTTGAGTGCCTTATTTAACTCTATCTTAATGAACTGTGGCTTAATTAACGTCGCCTTAATTAGCACCAGTGGTCGTGGGTTTTGGCGCCACTTTGGGGTGGAACACGATTTTGGTGCCATTGGTGGCACATAATTTCGGTCACTTTTTATCCCCCTGCCAACTGGAACTACCTCTGGTTAACCTCCTTGCCTTTCTATCCATCCTTTTTCTCTCTCTCTGGTGCCGTAACGCCGGAAAACGTATTTGTAGACCAATGAGCAATCTAAGGCTTTCGACCAAGTCGTAATTACTAGAAGAATCGGCAGTCTGAGTGAAAGTTAGGCAGGGCTTTAAACGGAGTAACACAACAACAATTACACCATCACAAAGACAAAGAACCTTCGTGCGATTAGCACCGCGCCCATATCCATTGAATGAAATTGCCTTAAGGGGCCCTGAACCACCCCTGGGGCTTGGTGAAATAACATAGTCCGCGGGTAGCATAAACTGCTGTGAACATCTCAGCCAAGTTCTGCTGTCGTACGCGGTGCGTGGAGCTCGCAAGCGGAGCGCGAAGCCACCTGTCTTTCAAACGCTCTCATTTCAAAAGACCCCATGATCCTCGTTCTTTTGTGTTTGCTTGATTTCGTAATAAAGCACACTCCAATACACGGCTGCTATTGGTCGTTGCGGTCGGCTACACCACGGCCTCCGCGAGGTGCCGCCACGAGTCCACTGGCTAAGCGCACTGCAGCTCGTTGAGAACAATCGCGTTTGGCTTAACGTTTAGCGCGTTGTAGGCAACAAAACCGGAAGTCGTGGAGTCTACGTTAACATCCAAATGAAGTATGAACTGCGCGCCGCGGTGACATTTCGAACGCGGAGCGTTGTGGCCCCGCCCCACTTCGTCGTAGCCTTCGCAGTGCAAGGCATTGAACAAGGAACGGGAGCTCAGCAGAGACCGCGTTTGATTGCCAATAACTGCGCTTCGGATTACCGCATTGACGTACTTTTTTCGGCAGAGTATTCCTGAAATAGCCCATTTTCACTTCAAGTGCCCTTCTCCAACTTCGATAAAAAGTGGTTCAGGGCCCCTTTATTATATCCATAGTGATAAACCAGCAGAACACAATAACACGCGGGCATCAGCAGTGCGACGAGCCTGAAATGACTGAACACACTTGCAGCATCTGCTTCCATGCCCTTTTGAATATGCATAATATCTTTTCCTTCGAAAAGGCAGGGTGTTTTATGCGAGCCTGACAGTAATCACCTGTTGTGATAGTTCACAGTGCAAACAAGGTGTAAAATGTATCCTTCTATATTTTGGTTAAAACCTAGCATAATTTTGTACAAAATATAAACCTTTCTCGTCTTTCCGTCACTTATCAAACTAGTCGCTCATCCTTTTGCCTTTTTTTTTAACGTCCGCGACATAGATGTTTGCTGAAGAACAACAAAAAGCCGTACAGGCGGAAGTGTTTTGTTCCAGGCATCTGGATCGAGCTCATGATGCCCACTAATACTTTCCCCACACAGTTAAGAAGAAAGTATGGCAAACCAAACAAACATGAGTGACATCACTTCCTGGCAAACCTGGTCAATTGATGCGCAGCTGCTGCCATTGTGACCTTTCACACGCTGTCTACCTTTCAGATCGTGAAGCCAAGGGTTATACTGTGTTAGCGTTCTCAGCGTGTCATTGCAGTAAATAATTAGGGTTTCTTGACATGGAAATCCCCTTTATCGTGTTTAAAAGCCCACTGAAACTGAAACGTAAAATTCCGTAAAATTTAAAAATGAACACCCGGTATAGTCTGTCAATAGCCCACTCGAACGCAAACATTTTAAGAGTGGATACCTCTTATTCTCAACGAACGAATTGTGTATAGTTTTATCCGCGTTGTTGACGCTGCAGCCAGTTTTATCCTCTCGGATTTCGAGCATTAAAAAGCGTTTACATGGGTTTAGATTGTTTTTTTTTTCTTTTTTCTTAAGGTACTTGAAGCTACAACGTGTGTCAGGAATATCCGCACCAGAAATAGTCAATTTGTACTGACAGTGCACGAGAGTTCATTGAACTGTGTCGCAACTTTCCTTGTTGCCTACAGTGCTGTGAGAAAATGGGTGAAACAGAGTGTTTCATCAGGCACACCGTTTCCGCATGTAATAAAGCAATGAAACAGATGTAACTCATGAGAATATGTACATGCATGGTTTGGTTCGATGCGATAGAACCATGGTTTGGTTCTATCGCACTTAACGCGCGAAAAAGCAAGAAAGGAATAGCGATGCGTTCTATACCAAAAACTTCCACATCTATTACTTCTCAGTTTGTCGGCATTCTGACAGATGAAGCAGGAAACGCGAACTTGACAGGCGGAACAGGAACACCAGATGCGTTTGGCTGGAGTTGATCTCCGCGAGGCTTTTATATCTCTCCTTTTACGCCTTTGCTTCAATGTCAGTTTTGTTTAAGCTGAAAATTTCTGCAAGCAGTCCTTTTTTCTTTACTTCCTTGCAGTATCCTGCAGCTCCGCGCCACATTTCGAAAAGTGGGCACGACGGAGATCACCAAGGCATGACGCAGGCACGCCTGCTTGACATCGACGTCAGAAGGAGAAGCGATGACATTGCGAAACGCGCGAAGTCGAGCATGCAAAGTGATGTGCTTCGCTGATTCTGTTAGCCGCTTCAATTTTTTGTTTCTGTGATTATAATTTATTTTCAGGTTTCAGCAAATTCGAGGCAAAAAATAATGTTCAGATTCCCGCGATATCGCGAGAACCTGATCATTATTTTTGTAGCTTTTAGTGCGATTAGCATTCTTAGGCTACTTTATCCACTTTGTGTCTGTCTATCTAGCCTCTTTACGACGCTCTTGAATGTTTAAAAATCCTTCGAAACTTTTCTGGGGCTGCATGGATTCGAAACCGCGTCTCACGGTTTCCTCAAGTGCAGCAGGCCGAGGCTTTAGATCTGCGCTACGAATGCTCACAGGCAGGCAGGGGATTCATTCTCAACGTTAGCACGCACCGGTGCGCCACCGGCGCCATGTGCGACGGTAGACGGCGCAGCGTGTCTTGGAGGATAAGCGCGAAAGAGGCTGCAGTACGCGGCTCATACATGACGGGTTTCGGTGGTGCCAATACGGCGTGTCTCTACGTTGCTTGAGTGCTGATCGCATTAATGTCCACAGTCATCGCGAGAGGTGTTCTGCCGGAGTTTTCGATGTCACAAACAAATTCTGGCAGGACCCACCTCACGATTATCGTCTAAGTTATGCGAGAGCGTTCTGCCGACACACACACATAAACACACACTACATTCAACCTCCATTACGTTACCATTCACTTCATCTGTTGTGAGAGCTATTACCATGTTGCAGGCCCGGATTCTATTCCTTTCAAGGGTCAACATATTGTTAAGGTATTTTTCTACGACGTCATCGTTTCGAGACCAGATAGATACCCAGCCAGCTAGGTCCAATTGAGTAGGAAAATAGGCAATTAATGCCCTCGCGCTAAAAGAATGTTCTGCAGAGCCAGTTCTGCTCTCGCAGAGCCTGGCTATATACCTTACTCTCTTTGCTCTCATCATCTATTGCTTCGATTTCATTAAGGCAGTAAGGTGGACCTTCCGGCTAACTATGCGTTCGGTTCAGTTCGCCTAATGGCACGCCTTTTTTTTTATATAGCCAGCGCTATCACTACCGCTTCCCAGAAACCGTCCTCGCTTGGCACCTGCTCTCGTGCTAATGAGGGTCTCGGGTCAGGCATAACATATAAGGCGTCATGCAGCAGCCTTCGCAAGCATTGTGACAAAACGGTGTACAGCTCAGGCATCGCTGCAGTGCGCGGCATAATTCAAAACCTCCTTGCGCAAGCGTTGTTTATTCGCTCTCTCAGATACGTTCAATCGGCCACAAAAGTTTACGAACCACAGCATCCGAGAAACAGCCGATTATTTCCGCAGCCTGGTTACGCGGACTGGTATTCAGACTTTCATCCTGAGCTATTACCTGTATATGTGTGAACAACATACTGCTCTACGGTTTCACTGGCTCTGGAGTCTCTACTATATTCGCCTTTACGCCGCGGTCCACACGAGCAGCTGGTCTTTGAGATTGCCGAGGCAATACACAATTTAACTGAAATAGTGCATGGAATAACATTTCAGTGGCTTCCAAGTCACTGCGGAATTACCGGCAATGAACGGGCTGATCAAGCTGCCCGCACCGCTCATAAAGAAGATCACCAACGACCCATACCACTTTCTAGGACTGATGCTGCACGGAATCTCCGCGTGCTTGCGCGCCAACGCACAAGGTCACAATGGAATGAGTCGCACTTCAGGCATGCTCGCTTATACTCTCTGGACACAACCCTAAGCCTTCGAGTACCATCAAGGCTTCTCCGAGGAGACGCCACCCTTTTGCGCCGATTATGGTTGGGCGTTGCGTTTACCAACGCCTATGTGTTCCGCATAGGAATGGCCGACAGCGCAGCCTGTGACCACTGCGGCAATGAAGAATCAATTGAACATAGTTTGTGTGACTGCCCGCAGTACAGTGCGCCGAGACAATTTCTTAACAACGCGTTCAACAAATTGGACGACCGGCCTCTGTCGAAAGAAAGAATTCTGCACCACAGACTGGACTTAACGTCACAGATGAAGGCCGCTGCAGGTGCTTCTGCGCTTCTTGCGAGCCACTGGCCTATCTGAACGACTGTGATTAGAACGCTCTTCCGGCGTGTGCAGTTTTTTTTGTGCTTTCTTTTCTTTCTCACTCTTTCTCTGTCCTTTTTCTAACCCCTATTTCCCTACCCCAGTGCAGGGTAGCAAACCGGATTCTAACATCTGGTACTCCCTGCATTCCTCACCATCTCTCTCTGTCTCTCTCAAGTTCAGTATTTTCTGAAATCCCGTATTCCATAAACTACTGACTCCGACTGCATATATGCAGTATTGGCGCTCCAGATTCTCTCGCCAGCTATCTCTGCTCCTTTTGCATGAGAGGTACATCGACGACGTCCACAGTTATACTGACGAGTCGGCCACTCTCAAGAGTTCGACAGGAGCCGTCGTTTTCCCATCGAGAGTCACCACATTTTGTTCCAAGACGTACGGAACTTGCAGTTCTTCCGGCTGCACTACTTTATCCTGGTCTGCCAAAACACCGAAACACCAAGAAAACTCCAAAAACACCAGAACACGAAAGATTATTCAGCTATTCGAAAGCGGCGCTGCAGTCTTTATTATCAGCTCTGCCACATGGACCATAGAAACATATGGTGTTCGAGACCACAGAACTCATTTAGACCTCGACCGAGAAGGGCCACCACATCCCGTTTCAATGGCTTCCACGTTACTGCGGCATTAGGAGTGATGAGGACGCCGATAACGCTGCTCGGACAGGCTCTCTAAGACGGCGCACAAGAATTAATACCATTGTCACGCTCAAATGTGTAGATAGAATACTTCGCATGCTTACACTAGACATCACACTATCCATGTGGCCCACACGAAGCTTTCCAAACACCCGACTACACCGTTTGGACTTTTCGCTCCACCTTTTCATCCCTCTATATAGACTCCGCCGACTCAATCATACCCTACTTTCTCGATTATGGCTAGGAGTGTAGTAGCCTTTACGAAAACTATTGCATTCGGCAATCGGAATGGCTCACAACGCTGCCTGTGATGACTGCGGTCTTGAGGAGACGCTTGAACGCATCTTGTGCGACTGTCCTTGATACGATGCGTAGAGAAACGCTCGCAACTGCGCTAGCTCCTATCGGTGACAAACCATTACCAGAACAAGTCATTTCAGAATACCGGCATCGCAAGCCGTCCCAGCACAGGGCTACGAAAGCATTGTTGAAGTTTGCTGTTTTCTTCAGGTGACCTTGCGAGAAGATTCGTGGTGTTCTGCGTGACGTAACCAATGGCACACGTGGTTCTGCGCATTGGAAGACAACCATTTCAGTTGCACTAGCTCATGATGGCGGTAACGCGGACGGTTTTATCACAACACAGCCATGAGTCTTGCACCGGAATGTTTAACAGCTTGTTGGCAAACATGCCTTTTCATTCTCCGCGCCGCTAATTTATACCATGGTTCTGCTTGTTCGCTGCCTACTTTCTCTCATTATTGCGGGTCTCATCGGGAGAAATCGCGCAACAGTGCCCGCCCCCAGCACTGTTGAATATTGATGAGCAATTAATTCGCCGGCCACCGGCGCATGAATAGAGATCCAAATGGGAAAGCTCTCCCACAGCGTAATAATGAATCCCGCAGCCAACCTATTTTCTTGTCGCGAGAATTACGAAAGGACAGATCATTAGCACTGGTATTAGGCGTTGAGTAGCCACACTGACTTTATTTTATGTCGCTTACTGCTGACTTGTCAGCTCGGAGTGATCGCTGCGTTTTCATCCGGCATAGTTTCGGAGTGATATGTAAATGCAAAGCTCCCGTTGTTTGCATAGAATGAATGCCGGACTGCGTATTTTCCCCGGATTCACTGAAACGTGCCTAGTCTTTACGCTCGTTGGTACTGCATATAACGTAGGCGAAAGCGAAGCGCGCCGCACAGTTCTACCCGTTCCTCGCGTCGCTCAGGCCTCTCTGCAAGTTCACTCGCGCGCGTTCTATCTTCCTATTATTCAAACGATAGCGCCCCGTTATTATAATGCTGCTGAGCTTTTATCTCTCCGGCTGTGTTGACATTGAGTGCTGGCTTTGTGAAAGGAGTCAATGGCATTAAGCTGGATGCACAGTTGAGCTAGACGAGTCGGGGTCATTACCATAAAGAAACGCTAAAACGAGTTATTTTGCGCCCTTCGCGCGCTTTTTATGTAGAGGCTCAAATATACGGTTCCCTCGAATCCATGCGCCGTTTATTCACCAGACACACGCCTTTCTTCTTTTCTTTTACTTTTTTTCTCTTTTTTTTTGCATACATGGTGTTTATACCTAATGTTGTCAAAATGTAAAGCGTAATCTCAGAGCAGTAGCTAAATAATGTCTTGTAGGTGATGTCGGTGAATGGTGGAATTGCCTTCAGTCATCATTTGGAAATGATTGAACGAATAAAAAGCTTCTGAAGCACGAGACATGAGCATAGGTAGAGGTCACGGAAAAGCAAGGACACGTATGTTAACCAAGTTGCGCCTGATTTGCTACACGACGCTGCGTGAAAGGGAAGGAATGAGTACTTGCCAACTAACCCGTTTCCTCGCTCTGTTCGAAGATCATTGTATTTGTGATTGATAATAAAAGAAGGAGTTTATTATGATTTATAAAAGAATACCACCCTCAGGCGCATTCTTATCTCTCTTTATCTCTGTGTTTGTCCTGGGCTCTAATTATTTGCGAGCAGTTCTAAGTAGTTTTTGTTTTCTTGCCGCAAAACGAAGCGCACTATTACGATGCTTACTTTCTATCTTTTTTTTTTTTGAGGGCACTGTTAAAGTTACAACAGACTTAGACAAGCGTCTGTAGCCTGAACTGATGTTTATAGTGCTGCAAGTGCTACTGTGCTGTGCGGTGCTGGTATGCGGTGGCAGTGACCGACTGTGATTTTGTATCTGTGCTCCCTTTCTTTCCTTCTCTCTACTTTTCTATCTCTTTACTTCCCCTACCCCTCTCTCCCGAGCCTAGGGTAGCCATCCGATTTTTCCATCTGGTTAACCTGCCTGCCTTTCCTCTTTCTTCTGTCTCTCTTTCTCTCCTTGTTTTCTCTCTCTCTCTGACTTTTTTGTTTTGCAGTAGTACGCACTCAAAACAGGAGGAAACTGGTTAAGTTGCATTGCTTGCACTTCTTCACTCTGACGTTCGACTTTTAGAAAGGACAACCCAGAGCAACAACGCAACGGACTGATTGCCACAACGAATCAGGAGCGAGCCAGAGAGTGACAAGTCAGCACAAGATGAAATTCTTCCCGAAATCTGCCTTCTTTCGACTTGCGAATAAATAAACGGGCACACGAAGCTCGTACTGACTCGACGCATCAGAGATCAGGTCATACACACGCGACAAAAGGGCTTCGGTTTTGAAGGTACATCTTAGGTAGCAGACTCTAAAATCAGTTGTTTGCGCAGTCAACATGACAAGAGAGCACAGGTACTCGCGTTCTTCGCTGTCTGATTCTTCTACGTCCCTGTCTACGTTCTCTCCTATTTGTTTGTGCACTAGAAAAGGCGCAAAGCACTGCGCGACTATAATTCAGAGTACAGAGCTCATTGGCATCGTATGCCCTTCCGCAGAATCAAATAAGCAACGATGCTGGTTGCGGGCTGGTGTTAAAGACGCACAGCAAAATAAAGTTGAAGGGTGTCCTTTTCGCAGTCAAATTAAGAAAAGAAGTACGAGGCTGCTTGCCTTTGAGAGTGAACGAGATGTAATGGCGGTATGCGTGGATGACCTATGTTTCTTCCCAAAAACGCGTTTACACGAGCATTTCACAACACATTTATTTTATTTACAATGAATTGCCACCATATTAGAATGGTTAAACACTACTTATTCAGTGACATTTCTTCTGAAAGGTCTTTCAGGTTATTGACTGTGCGAGAATTCTCGCCATACAATCAACGAAACGTATATTTTCACTGACACACAGTATACTTCCAATGCTTTCAACGACGACTCTAAGTCCTCTATGAAGGATGCGCAAAATAGCGTATTACTGTTACTTGTTTACAATAAAAAAGAGAGATATAGATAAAAGACGCGCTATTCTCTCTTTTTTTTTCCTAGATCCCGCCTTTTAGGGCATCTTAACTGCTTTTATCCTTCCTTCTTGCACACTTTTTTTCAGTGACTGTGAAGGAGCTAGTTTAGGTTCAACGCTTGCTGACTTCACGGCATGCAATAACCGGGACTGTGCAAAGAGCGATGAAACGAAAAATGTTATGTGTAACGTTGAGAGACAGGAACATAGTGGTGTGGATCAGAGAGAAAACGGAGATAGCCGATATTCTAGTTGACATTGAGAGGGAATGTCTGAACACATGCGCAAAAGGGTGGAGTCTGGCGATGGAGACAGGCGATGAAACATTGTAGCCAGACCCACTGCTTCTAAGCAAAACACAACAGAAAATAAAGGACACGTTACTAAGAAGGTGTCACAGAAAAAATAATGCGTGAAAGAGTTGCGGCAAATGTACGTATATGCTTGCGCGTCATCCTAATTCATATGGTTGCTAACGATTGCGCTACTTCCTTTTTGTCTTCTTTACGCAGCAGCGCATCTAACCAAGATGCGTGAAATTAACTCGATCGAAGGCCTTTTGTGAGGGCAGATGCATTCTAGGGCGAAAAGATTTCTTGGCGTGGGAGCAGGGAGAAGATTAAACTTGCCGGTGGCCTAGCTGGCAACCTGGTAATTTATTGCGGTGTTATATCCACACATATTAATATGCAGAAGACAAAAATCATGTTCAATAGCCTGGCAAGGGAACAAAAATTCAGGACCACCAGTCAGCCTCTAGAGTCGGTAAAGGAGTACGTTTATCTAAGTCAATTGCTCACAGGAGACCCTGATCATGAGAAGAAAATTTACATAATAAAATCGCGTTGGAGTGCATACGGTAGACATTGCCAAATCCTGACTGGGAACTTACCACTGATTAAAAAGAAATGCGTACAACTATTGCAATCTACCGGTGCTAACATATGGGGCAGAAACTTTGAGGTTAACAAAGAAACTCGAGAACAAGTTAAGGACCGCATAAAGAGCGATGGAACGAAAAATTATAGGACTACCATTAAGAGACAGGAAGAGGAGCGGTGTGGATCAGAGAATAAACTGGGATAGCGGATATTCTAGTTGACATTAAGCGGAATAAATGGAGCTGGGCAGGTCATGTAATGCGTAGGATGGATAACCGATGGACCATTAGAGTTACAGAATGAATACCAAGAGAAGGGAAGCGCAGTCGACGACGGCAGAAGACTGGGTGTGGTAGTGAAATCAGGAAATTTGCAGGCGGAAATGGGAATCAGCTAGCGGAAGACAGGGGTAATTGGACATCGCAGGGAGAGGTCTTCGTCCTGCAGTGGACATAAAAATTTTTAACAACATCAACAACAACATTTGCAAGCTTTGCTAGATTTCTTGATCGGCGCTAAAGGCGTCGTTACAAAGTCAGGAACTGTGTCGTTAATTGCCTTCCACGCATGCCTTTTTGCAGTAATATGACTTCCGTCTAAAGAAACAGGCTTGAGTGATTTAAATGCTAGGGACATCCAAATAGGTTCTTCTCATCGTTGTATGAATATGAAAAGTAGGCATTAAGCAAGAAAGCATGTTTTACCGGCTTTACAAGGTAGCCTGAAGCTAAGCTACTGACATTATACCGTCGGGCTCTCACTTATCACTGCGGAACTACAAGGTTTTGATAAAACGGTACTGCGCCTAACTAAAGCGCGCTCTTTAATGGCAGTCCGGAAGATCTCCCAGCCATCGGCAATATTTACTACAGTTTACTCAGCGTGGTAATAGGTATCATCGATGACGTCATCTCCTAACAGTTAATTTTCAGTTCATTGCCTAAAGCGGCCCATGTCACCGTCGGCGAGAGGAATGCGTCGTGAAAATAAGTATCCGCTGCTCTCGTGATTGCGTATCATGGTTAAAGGGGTCCCAGCCAGCTGTGTTAAACTGGCTTTACGAACCGGCCTGTTTATGCTCCCAGGCAAGCGTGGTAAGGAATGCTCCATGCACTACTTTGCGTGGATAATGCGCATCGCGTTGCTTCAGTGCAATAAATAACCCTCGCGGCTGCATGTGAAAATCGGAGACTCAGTCGACCACCTCGAGCTTCGCGATTAACTGCTACCGCCAGTTCCACGAGCCAAAATTACCGCAGGTTGGCCATCCATGGTAGTTGCATTGACAACAAGAAAGCTAAGTGTCGCAACGCGTGGGCTTTGTGCGTATCACTATACACACTGTTCCTAGCTGGCGCAATGCAGAAGAACATGAAGCAGGGCAACGGGGAAAAGGAGAGACGTCTTCTTCGGCTTGATGTTCTTCGATACTTTGCGCCAGGAACAACACGCACAGTAAGCCTAAACACCAACTTGGCCAAGAACAAGTTCCTTTCAAGATTTGTGTTCTTTTTCAGCTTTTGAAGCTAAAGAGCTTTCGCTATTTTAGCCATTTCGGTGCGCCAGCGCGAGACAGAGCCTAATGCGGTACTCAAGCAAAGACCGTGTGCGCTCTTGTTTCATCCTGAATCCATTACCGTTACTTTTATATCTATCTACCTAGCGCTGACAAGTGCAGACATGCAGGCGTACGCCATCTGTTGACAGTTGAGCAATGTCGGCAAGGTAAATTGATGCGACTTCCCTTGATGATCCGAGCAGTTTGGAAAATAGGGCCTTTCAAAGAGGCATATACCCGGTCATTTTTCGCGGTCGCGATCAGGTCTTAATGCAATGACAGCGAAGAATAAGGAGAACAGAGTGGCTCAATTTTTGTGTCAGTTATAACCATATAAGCAAACAGACAATGAGGACTTTGTTGCCGTAGATGGAGGAGGAGGAACAGAAGGACGGAAAGTCAAGGAGGTCAAACAGACGCGCGTCCGGTTTGCTACCCTACGCAGGGGTAAGAGGCTTAAGGGATTAAAATAAAGAAATGAGAGGGAGGGAGGAGGGTACTAGCAATGCGGAGACGTGTAGTTGCGAGTTGATGGCCGCATACTATACCTGCCGCTTGACTTACCGATGGTCCCGAACGACGGGGCATTCCGCGGAGGCCTTCCATAGCAGTGCGGCAATCATTATCGGCGTTTTAATAACGGCTTTACGTAAGGTTTCCAAACTGACCGATGTAGAGGGAGGGGGACAAATAAACGAATTCTGAAGATGTCAGTCTTGATACTGGCAGACTGTATACTTCAGACGAAAAGGATTGAAGTTATTTGCAAAGTTCACGCAAGTCAATACATAATACAAATAAAGAAAAACATACCGGTTCCACATACACAGAGGTAACACAGTGATTACTGAGTACTGGCCGTTGTATGTAAAGCACCAATGCATTTGTAGATTAGATTGCGACCCAGTTTCTGCCTGTAAAGTCGACCGGAAACTTACGAGTCTCTTTCTGTCCACGTGCATCATGTATACCGTACCGTACCTGGTAGTTTTTTTTTCTTTTTTTTTTTTTTTTGCGCAGGCGCCGGTCAAAGACTTAGAGCGTGAAGACAGGATAATAAAAAGCTGTCCCTAAGCACACGCGCTACTTGAGCAAGGCTTTGAAATTCTTTTAAAATCATACCTCTTGCAAAGTAACAAATGCAACTCTATACAATGCAGCATCTATTGTTCTTTGCTTTAGCGCAGTCTGTGTGCTTAAACAAAATTTATCAAAGAACAGTCCCAAAAAAACTGAATGAGAACGCAGTGATTTTTGAATTGCGTGCACAGCTGGATTGTGTGCTGAAATCAAATCCCGTCGCTGCAATTCAGTCTGCCAACCAGCCTCTGGGATAATGCAAAGGTACGCCGTAACCACGCATCCATCTTCTCCAATAAAATATTTTGACTTGGTTAGAAAACGAGAAAGACATGGTTGTCATTTTCCCTGACGTTCAAATATCAGAGGGGGGGGGGGGGGGGTGCATTTGGCATGAATCATTCGACTTTTCGATTTCTATTTTTCTTGTGCTGCATCTTCCTGAGCAGAGCACTTAGCAATGCCGAGTAAACGTTCTTGTTTCAGTTCCAGTTTCAGGTTATTATGCGTTCATACATTTTGTTAGAGTACATAATATACAGACAAGGGTCCCATAGTCAGAGACTGCAACGGGACTCTTGATCTATTTTTAGAATAATAAAAGGAGAATGCAGAGCACAAAACATTAAAATACAATAAACAAATAATAAAAGTCTAGTGAGAACACAAAGCAACGCAAAGAAATAAAAGTTATATACAGAAATCAAGTCAGCAAATTAACATTGAAACAAAGTTAATCAGAGTGCAAGTATTTCTTTGGTTCGTACTTAAATGAACACAAGGTAGAGGATGATTTAATGGCGTACGAGGGCGGACCTCCACGCCCCCCCCCCCCCCCCCACCCACCCTAAAAAAAAAAGATTTTTGTTATAAAAATTTATTCATGAGCCTCTATACAAAATTTCTTGCATCTCCTTCAAAGTAATCTCCATTAGATGCGATGCACTTGTAAAGTCTGTGTTCCCAATGTTTGAGGCATGTCTGGAACTCTTCAACTTTGATATCAGCCAGTGCCCTTTGCGAACCTGTTTTTACCGCCTCCACATCATCGTAATGCATCCGTCTTAGCGTATTTTTTTCATTCGCGGGAATACGAAAAGGTCGCGTGGGGCTAGGTCTGGCAAATGCGGAGGGTGGGGAATGACAGACCATCCCTGGGATGTTAAATAGAGGGTCACTCGTAAGGCCATGTGTGCGGGGGCGTTGTCGTGACGAATGAACCAACAACAACAAGGTTGGTCTTCAACACTCATCTCACCACGCTTTAAACGCCCAAACCAGTCGAAAACTTGTGTGCGGCTCATAGCATCCTCTTGGAAAGCCTCTTGAAGCCGGAAACAAGATTTCACACGCACTCTTTGTTCTTTTAACGTTGCCATAATGACTTCGCAGGCGGAATAAGCCAACAATCAGAGAAACAACACTACGCTCACACGTTCACACGTTCACCTACACACTGACGCCGTCTGCACAGTCGTATCGTGAAGGTCTCTCTCTACTAACCCCATCTAGTGGGTGAACTCTATATTTCTATATTCTGAGACCGGGCAAATGAAAATGAGAAAAAAAGAGGGTAATATTGAATGTTATAATATTAGGTGCGCCTCTTACTGAGCGATATTTTGCACTCGTGAAGGGTGGTTGACAAGGATTGAATAGAACTGGGGTGAAAATATTTCTTACAAAATACCATCCTTGATTTCAGATGTATAGTGAGTATTTTGTTCACTCTTAGTCTTGTACAATTCATGTTTGCTCACTCAAGACCAACGATTCAAGAAAACAGAAGGTATCGTGGTATATCGCATTGTTTCCATTCGAAACTTTCCTCTAAGAGGCACAAGGCTTCATGGCGACTCCAGGAGCCCTTATCTACAGATTGGCGCGGTTTTAAATGAGTGCAAAGGAATTATCTGCAGTGCCGCTGTAAATATGAGTTAACCTCGATCGAGTATCAATAGGTTTTATTTAGTTTAGCAATCTTAGCAAAAAAAAAAAAACAGCGAAAGGAAAATTCAACAAAGACAACGTTATAGCTCAGAAATACAAAATGGTAACAAATTCTGTAAAATGCGTCAATATTGGTATATTATGTGCAAAAGTTTATATATTTCTAGACAACTGTAAATCTATTATACTTTTGGGAGTTGTGTACTGTGGCAATAATTTCTGAGCAAGGCTTCTGAAAAAATCATCAAAATAATGCGAAGTTTTCCTTTGAGCTGTACACAAGTACATCCTATTCGTCACATTGCACCATCGAATATACAGCTAAAAGAATTAAGATATCTGTTTTTTGTGCACAGCCGTAGAATTCCAAACTTCAAATTTAATTTCTTCAAGCTTCTTTTTTAATTTCCGCTACATTAAAAAAATACTTCCGGCACAAAACAAAGATCATTCCTCCAACAGTGGGCGTAACGTAGCTTTCTATTCTAAATGCAAACAATTTCATTTAATCTAACCAGTTGTTGTCTATATAGTGCATTTCAACATTTGCGTATTTTTATATATAGAAACCCGACTACACCTAGATGTCATGCTTCAGCCTGTTTAATCACAAAAGCTTTACATGTCGCTCGATCCAACTTATAGCACTCGCGACACGACGGACGGACGGACGGACGGACGGACGGACGGACGGACGGACGGACGGACGGACGGACGGATGGATGGACGGATGGATGGACGGATGGATGGACGGATGGATGGATGGATGGATGGATGGATGGATGGATGGATGGATGGATGGATGGATGGATGGATGGATGGATGGATGGATGGATGGATGGATGGATGGATGGATGGATGGATGGATGGATGCTATGAGCCAGTCACAGCGCACAACCTGGTGTCCTGGCCTATCCACAATATAAACACATATGCCTTGCTGAGCTACAAAGCCTAGTCGTTATATTAAACGACTGGATCCTTCCAACAAGTCAAAAACAATAGGCCTAATCTGGGCACCTCACCGGAAGCACCACTGGAGTTGCCTTTTATTTAATAAAACACTTTCGCTACCTCTTCCTCCCTCTCTCTCACTTGGACGCATTGTACAGTTTCTTGGTCATCGCTTCTCGCACCCATCAAAGAAAACTCATTATCGTTACGAAAGACAAAAATTCGGCAGCATTTTATGCTCCCGTAACACGTTAAGGCGAAACCCTGCTGCACACGTGGTAATGCATCAAGTTATACGATCGAAGGGGTCAGACTTCTTGCAAGATATAACGAGCCGCAGTGTGAAGTTAACGTGTGGCGCTGTAGGACGACCTCCTCAACGACACATGTGAGCACCTAATGCACTACCTAAACGTTCTTTCTTTCGTTATCTTCTTCTTTTCACCTGTCTTTCTTTCGTCCTTTCATTCCTTCTTTCTTTATTGATTTCGTTCTTTTTTTCTTTCGTTTCTTCATCATATTCAGCCGTTGCATGTTTGCTTGCTTACGGGGGTATGAGCCATTCCTGATGATGAGGTGCAAAAGTTGTATGCATGATTGTTATGAATGTATGCACTCCACGCTTCACTTTGGTGAGGGGTTTGTAGCCTCTGCATTACGAGAGGGATGAGCCTTGCATTTTTGCTTGCTTAGGGGGTATGATCCATTGCTGATGATGATAGTTTTTGTACCACAGGAGGGTATGACGCGGGTATGAGCGATAGTTCTTGCACGATTGGACCGGACGACGCGTTTTTAGGGAACGAGCGAATGCAATGATCCACTTAAGGCTTTCGCCTCTATAAAATAAAGTTTGATGACAAACATACACGACGAAGACGGCAAATTTTTGCTGATACTTGTTAATGCTCGCCGGGGGGGGGCATAGCGACATTGCTGACGTAATATACCAAAACAGCCTTACAAATTGATGGAAGGCGGAGCTCTCGTCATCCTATAGCTCCTCTACATTTTTTCCCTTCTAATTGATAATATTGTTTCAGATTATTCATCATGATGAAGCTTAATCGAAACAGGCAGTTATCATTACTTACAGGGGTATGTGAGATTAGCAAGAGTGACAGGCCGCGACACATCGCTTTTTAGTAGCCACTTTTGAGGTAACAAAGAAATTTATTGCTCTTAAGTGACGCTCTCATTGTCATAATTACAAAAACGGTATTAGAACATCGTTTTATTATTTAAATATTTCTCTAAATACTTTATAATTTTTATTATAAAATATTGTTTCCAACTTTTTGGTAATGCTTCCGCTAAACTTATTTTCTATTTTCTCTTACACGACAGAAAATGTACCACGTTAAGCCTATAGCGGTGTCACATTCAATTAGGAGGTTCAAGCTCTTCGCAAGTGCCTGTCGTTATAAATAACCGCACCGCACCTTTCTAGAGGCGTTACCATGGCAACAACTGTCCCAGCCAAAGTCACATACAAAAGAAGGACAGCATGGCGAAGCATATCAATTTCACCATTTTCTTCTTATCATCGTTGTTATTTGTATTTGCTCTCCTTGCACCAACAGATATTAAATGCCTGTTTTCGTGTTAACGCATTCTTATCGCGTCACGGGTGCTCTGTTGGCGGACAAACTTTTAATTGGCGTCCATATCGAATAAAGCTCAAAACTTTCCGTTTCTGCTGACGGCGGTGGCGACGAGGACACGCTAGACGTTGGAAAGTGATGATACGCGCGGCTGCGTGTGCGCCAAAAGCAATGAGGGCGGCAGAATCAACAACGCATAGAAAATTCACCCCTTTCTCTAAACAGGCAAAACTCCTGCCAAAAGTTGAGTCGCTCATCCCATGTGGTGCGATGCGCGGTAATTAGCAAGGTGTTTAGTAAAAACGTAAAATCGAATTTTTGTTAATGTGTACATTATGTATTTAAATATTTTCTGCAAGTAATGTCCGCCTCTTTGAGTAGACCTGCTAATGCACTAGAATTGTGCTACCTGCAGCCACAGACAACTTAAAAAAAATCTCAGAGTGTTCGCTAAAACACCCGGTATATTTCATACAGTCGATAACGCGTGAGTTGCCGGCTTTAAGCATCATAATTCGCCAAGGCTTATCGCACGACTCCTTCGATGGTTTCTCTCTGCAACCTCTGATCACGTTCATCCAACCCCAATTTTCTATGCCCGTCGTTTTTTCAGGGAAAAAAATTGAAGTAGCGGGGCAACTACTCTCGTTACAATATAACGCTCTTCTCGGATTCCTATGAATAAATATGTATGTAAGAGCCGATCCTAAGGCGCCACCTCCGTGGAACCGCATGGCCCGGCGAGGGAATTAGGGACTAGCGCGGTTGGCATGCGGAGATGCGGGTCGCGCATCGTTGGGTCGTTCTTCGAGCCGGTCCCCGTTTTCGCTAAAACTGCGCAACAAGGTGAAAGCAATAGCGCTCAAATGGAAAAGAGAAAAGAAAGAAGCCTCCATTGTATCGTTTACATGTACTTCGATGTACTTTCATATTCGATGTCCCCTTTTTTTCTGTTTGCTGCATCTCTCTAGCTCGACTGTTCCTCATGACTATGAGCGTATGGAACATACTGCGAATTCCCTATAAATCATGTCTCTTCGTCACCTGGCAGTTTCCGTCTTAATGCTCAACTGTTTTTTTTTTTTTACTGTTCTTTTTTTTTCTTTTTTTTTTATACAGTGCAGCTTGTGCAGCCCCCTAAAAACGAACATGGGCAAACTTCCATTTTCCTCGTCTGCACAGTCCTAAATTATGAAGAAAGCCGTGATAAACGCCCTACCTTCTAGAACGACGAACAATTTTGGTGAGACTGGGTGTGTAATCCGCTGTCTGAGTACATAGCGCCTCTGTTGATAGAATGTGCGCCAAGATGAAAAAAAGAAAGAAAAGTATTGCGGGAACGTGCTCAGCAGCAAGTCGAGTCTTTGTCGAGGTAATCACCTCCGGGGCACTCGAACAATTATGCAAACGATGCGGCGAGTAAAGCCAAAGCCAGGACGAGCACGCCGTTCTTGTGTCTTTCCACGATGCGAAAACTGCGGAGTCCGTATAACTCGGTTCGGAAGATGGAGGTCTGCTGGTGCTTAAGCAACAACGTAACTCAGTGTCCGCTAAGCCGTGTCGTGCATGCAACGCGGGTAATGCTTTTATTTTCTTTCTCTTGCGATTCGCTGCACTGACGACGTTACGACACAACTGCGCTCCATGCGTTGAGGACAACACGCGCTGGCTCAGCGACTTGACTCCGCTCGCCACGCGGCTTTAAGGAATCTCACTGCCCTTTATGTTCGGCAAATGGACGTCGTTGCGACAACGCTATGCGTGGTACAGAGAATAAGCGAGGTGGTTCGGAGGACGCGAAAGAACTCCAGAGGTCGTCCATGACAGCCACTCACACAGCTTACGCATGACAGCCACTCCCGCAGCTTCCAAGGGTCCGTGGACATGTCATCTGAGAGTATTGTGTTTTTGTAGGACGCTTAACTTAAAGTGCCCTTCAATCCTTTTGATGACGAGTCTTATTTGCCGATGGTACGGCATCATGCACACCTGCTGCAGATAAGAGAGAGAGAGCTCTGCAGATAAAACTAATGTCATAAAACCCGATACCCAGGCGAGAGCAACAAGCAGTGCGCATACGACACGTACGAACTTGCCCCATGTTGAATTTTTCCTGAAACTATTGCATTCAAAGACATTATTTCTTTTACCTGGCACAGTGGCGTTGGGGCTATGGAGTTTCGCTACTGATCGCGAGGGCGCGGGGGGAATCCCGGCCGCGGCGGCCACATTTCGATGGGGGTGATCTGCAAGAACGCCCGTCATTACGTATTCGGCGGCAGAATGACCGCCGGTAGTCGAATAACGGACGACCAGCCCTGAGGCCAGGAAGAGAATGCCAATGTATTGTGAAACGCGCTTTCTGTGCCTTTCCCGACCAATCACATTGGCGCAAACATAAAGAAAAAACCGTGTGTCGGCGAGCACGGTAATCTTATCTGAAGGTGGAAGCGTTAACAAACGGGAAGCACTGCAGACATAATAACGTCGGGCTCGGTCGGCGGACAGGTAGCTCAGGCGCCCCGGTGGCCAGCAGGAAGCACTGCACCAGGCCGCTGTCACAGCAGGCCGCTGGTACACAAGAGAGCAGAGCCACGAGCGGGATCCACGACCAGGTCCGCACGGTAGCAGGACGCCCGGTCGCCAGTCCTCGGGCTCGCTCAGCAGGCTGGTAGCTCAGGCGTCCCGGTCCATGCAGGAAACACTGCACCAGGCCGCTATCACAGCAGGCCGCTGGCGCGCAGGAAAGCCCAGCCACGAGCTGGATCTCCGACCAGGTCCGCACGGTAGCTGGACACCCGGTCGCCGGTACCCGAGCCTGGAGCCGCCGTTTTGCGAGCTTGCGTTCGAGGCTGCCGCTCGCTCTCACGCTCTGCGTGCTCTCGTGCTCTCACGCTGCTTGTTCATGGCACGTGGTGGTCTTTTTCCATTGTCATCATCAGCAATCCTCTTCTTGATGCTGCCATACAATCACCATCACTTCAAGCTGACGTGTACCGTTCATTGGGTGCACGTTAAAGAACCCCAGGTGGTCAAAATTAACCCGGAGTCCTCCACTACGGCGTGCCTCATAATCAGGTCGTGGTTTTGGCACGTAAAACTCCAGAATGTTCTTTTACATTATATTTCGAAGTTTGAAGTTTATTCTGGTAAAGTGCATGTACAAAGTTGGGTATGGAGGACTAGATGTTAATTGAAGAGAAGGGAGGAGAGGTCGGCCTGGAGATCGTGTCTCTAGCCTGCTACTCCTCACTGGGGTGAGGGGAAGTGGGAGATACAGGGAGAGGTAGGTGGCAGCTGATTAGATATCGTACAATGAGCTACTATTTACACACGTTGTCCAATACGCGGTTCTGCACTTTTCACACACTACACGCAGGAGTAGTGTTGTCCACACAAAACGTCATCGCGCAAACACATTTCGCACTTTCTTCACTTCTCAAGTCCTGACTTCATAGGTCCTAGAGACGACCGTCTAAGCCCGTCTCACAAATAAAGTTCAAAAGTGATCTTATGGTGCGCTGGGCATGATCAACTCTTCTCCACGCGCCTAAAACCTTTGCTTCTGAAAAGGGGTGGGAGTCCAAACAGTCAACACTACGTTTTAGTGTCCTTCGCTCGGCCGCATGTGGGTATGATATCGTGCAGGAGGTCCCATAGTGAAAACACTGTAGGGGGACCTCCTATCATATGTTACAGGAAATGTAAAACTACTAACCAGCAAAAAGATTAATAATAATAAACTGTTACAATAAAATACGAGCAGCAACACAGCTATTAATACAATAATTAAAATATTTACAAGACATTTCTCAATGGAACGATCTTGTTAGGGCCTTTTCTTTGTCCACTGTTCTTATGGCATTAGGAAGTATATACAGTAGCATTTTAAAGTTTTTGTGATACGCTGTAATTCTTTTCATATCTTGTTCAAAAAAATATATTTAACGTTGTTATGCACTGAACAAGAAAAAAGTCATGAAAATGGCATTGAAAGAGCATTCTAACTTACACCTGACTGGCTGAGAAGCTCAGAAAATAACAGGCGTTTCTATGTGAGGTTCAGTTTTCAAAAGGAAGTCACATAACCATCATTTTTTGTTGATGTTTTCTATTGATCCTATCCCAGCCAGCAAAAGGTCACTCAAGCGCGCGCGACTCCACTCGTCTATCACGCACCTTTGGAAGCGTGTATTTCTCTTCTTAACTGGCATCCACTGAGTTCAATAAAAATTATCAATGGATTAATTCACCGCGGTCAGAAAAAAAATTTTAATCTGCTCTCATTCCCACATTCCTCAGTGCTTTTTTTTTTCTACTGAGCATTCTGCATGATTGCGCACATGTCTCGTCACCCTTTATGAATTCCGCTGATTAGTATAGTTTTTCGTTTGTTCATTTTGTCCTTCGATCTCCTTGTCACCGCACGCGATTCTACCGGCTTTCCGTTTCTTCCAGTGGTGATAATTACCCTATAAAGATCGGCAGGACATGCTCACTGAACGTTAACAAAACGGTTGGCCGCCCTTCCGGAGCACTTTCACGTTGTGCTCTCTTTTCATTCAGAATTCACCCTTGCCGAATACAGTTCTCTCTTTTTTATTTTTTTTTATTTAAGAGAAATGAGGCTTTGGCTATGATCGGGCATGCATCTCAAATATGTTTTATTTTTTTTTCTGAAATGTAACGTAGATATTTCGCTGCAGAGGTTTTCCTTGTATATGCTGCAGGACTTGCTTCAGTATTTACAAGAAATCACGTGCACACCTTACTAGAGCACTGCACGGGCTCGGGCTTACCCGGAAGCCCGGGCCCGGCCCGGCCCATGGGCTGGGCTGGGCCGGGTAGAGCAGTTTTTTCACGGGCTCGGGCCGGGCTCGGGTTTTTTGACGCAGGCCCGGGCCGAGCTCGGGCTTTCTGTGAGTTATTCTCGGGCTTCTCAACTCTGAAAAACATGTATTTTTCGGTCTCGTGCCGGGTTCGGGCCGGTTTCGAGCCGGGCTCGGGCTTAAGGTAAAGGGGTGGCGGGCCGGGCCGGGCGGGTAACGTAGATTATTTCCGGGCCCGGGCCGGGCCCGGGTCTCGCCATAAAAGTTTTGATCGGGCTCGGGCGGGCCGCCCAATGTAAAAACGGGCCCGGGCCGGGCCCGGGCCGCAAAAATTGGCCCGGGCAGTGCTCTACACCTTACCATTAGCATTATTACCTCGTTAATTAAGTTTACATTCTGCGTTATATTATCTTGTGATATTTGTTTTTGTATCCTGTTAGCCCCAGTTATATGTAAACATAGCATCGTATTTGAGTGCCTAACTGTACCACTTTCGTTCAATGTATAACACGTGATAGTGTTTGTTCTGTTTCCAGTGTTGTAAGAAAGTTTTTTGTGGTTTACTGCTTTTTTTAATATGTTCCCCATTTTTACTGTATACCCGATGATCCCGTAGCAGTCTGGGACATTGGGACTGTCGTCTGTGTATTATGTATAATCAACTCACTGTCTGTTTAATGAAAAAAATGTGGAACTGAAACCTGCACCTGCCGCTTTGGTACCTTCGATACCTAGCAGAGTTACGTCGATATACAAGGCTGCACGATAAATGTTTTAAAAAAGGCGAAAGCTTGCACTAGGCCGCGCAAAGCTCAAGACACAGCGAAGCTGGCCGATTGATTACGTCTCTTGGTTGTAGCTAGGTTGAACTTGGCTATGTCGAGGTTTAAACCTAGTTGTAGCTAGGCCTATACTCGTGTAGCTAGGTTGAACTTGGTAGTAGCTATAGGTTCGGCCTTGGCTGCGCCTGAGTTGAGCTTGGTTATGCTAGGAGCCCTGCAAGCGTGGGTGTATAGCGTAGTGGGTATGACGCTCGCCTTCGGACCGTGAGAACCCGGGTTGAAATCCCGCCTCGCCAAGAAAGCCGAGGCGGGATTTCAACCTTCCCCCCACCTCACCCCAAGTTCAGCCGGGCGCAGGCTACCACCCTGCGTCTGCTACAAACAAATACGTACCCTTCACCCGCCCGCCTCCACCTTATGTTCCCTGAAGTTTACAGTACCCCCAACTGCCGGTGCTGTGGAACTCACCCGGCTACGCTTCCGCATATGCTGTGGGAGTGCCCAGCGCAGTACACCCAAATTAACACCACGACCCTGTCGGCGAGGTTGCGTGAGGCTCTTCGGAGCTCCGCCCTCGACGACCAAACCTGGGCGACCCAGCACGCCCGTGCGGCGGCGGCTACGCAAGCCCTCGACGTCCCCTCATGGGAGGCTTAGACCCGGCCATCATAAAGTGCTCGTTCTACAATAGAAGTTTATTCCTCCTCCCTTTCTTTCTCTCTCTCTCTCCCGTTCTTTCTTTCTCTCTCTCGCTCTCATTCTCTTTCCCAAAGGAAGTTGTGTTGCAATCGTCAGTACAATGCAACCATATGGTTCCCATAAATGCACGTTCTGCAAGCGTGGGTGTACAGCGCAGTGGTTATGACGCTCGCCTTCGGACCGTGGGTACCCGGGCTCAAATCCTGCCTTGCCAAGAGTGTTCATTTTCTTTTATTTATTTATTTCTCTCGGGCGGCGAGCGAATACGCGCCCGGACGACGGCATGGCGCATGCGCAGTAGCGCGCAGCTGGTGGGAGCTCGCCGGAGCCGTGTCTGTGTGGCGTCGCCTGGCTGCCATAGCTACGGCGTTGCAGTTTCTTGATACGAACCACAAATTACGGCTCGCTTAAACAGCTTCTCTGTTACAAATTCGTCGGCCTTCCCCTACCGGGATTAGGGGGTCATACGAAGCTTGTCGTGCCCTCAAACTTGGGTGTCGCGTTCCCTGGCTTCGGTGTTCGCTGTCCTTCGCTGACGCTGGGCTTCGGTAAGACGGGCATCTAACGTGGGATCCGCTGTAACCGAGCTTGGGCTGCCTTGAACGCAGGAGCCGCAAGGCAAGCGCGAGCCAGCTCCCGGCGGCGTTGACAGCGTTTCTCGTCGAAAGCAGCCTGTTCCGCGGCCGACCGAACAACGCGTGGTCGTCCCATCCGTTTGCCGAGCGTGCACTGAAAAGGAGACCCAACGCAACGCGCGCGAGGCCCTTTCCTTCCCTTGTCCTTTCCTCGGCGCGCGCCCGCTCCTGATTGGGTGTTCCCGTCACGTGTTACGGGCGCGCGCCTCACGTGTTTCACCAGAGGCCTATTCTTAGCCTTTCCCGCCGTTTTCTTTCACTTGCGCGAGACGGGCTTATTGCGGTAACACCTTCAACGGCACCGACACCTTGTGAGGAAATACAAGCTTCGCTAGAAAAATACTGTGAATATTGGAAAACACACGGTTATTATCGAAGACTCGACCCGAGCGTCAGATGGACATTAGAAGCCTCATTCAATGTGATTCATGGCCATGATCGAGCGATCAAAAAATAATCAGCAGCCCTTCCCCTGTCGAGAAAATGTGGGTAAGCGAAGCTTGTCGTGTGTCGCGACACACCAAACGAACCTGATTGGTCGCGCGCGTGTCACGTGATCCGTGATCACGCGTGTAGAATATCCAATGCGGGTGTGCGCCACACGTGATTTCTTTCTTTTTAAGCGAAGCTTTATAGGCTCACAAGTGTCGGCGGTGGTGTCACGCTGAAAAGTGGGCCGATCCGGGTGACAGTGCAAAAAGGGTGCAAGCTCAATGGCACATACCCCTGTCGTGTGGGCCGACCCTGATGATAGTGCAGAAAAAGGTCCAAGCCCAATGGCACATAGGACGGACAAAAAAAAGAGAAATAACGAGAGAGAGAGAGAAAGAACGAGAGAAAAGGAGACAGAAAGAGAGAAAGAAAGAGAGAGAGGAAGAGAGACGGAGAGAGAGAAAGAATGAAAATCACCAACACTTCCCTGTCAAGAAAATGGGGGCAAGCAAAGGTTGTCGTGTGTGTACTTGACCTACTACTTTCCCTTCCCTTTCCTACTACTTTTCATTCTCTTTCCTTCTACTTTTGTTTCCCTTTCGCTGCAAATTTTCCTTCCGTTGCGTTGTACGTTTCCTTCCCTCGATGCATACATTTAATAAACGTTTATGTTTTATTACCGTGACATGTCCTGAACTTTACGTTACCCTGACGAAGGTCAGAAACACAGGCGACAAGCTTCTCTTACCCCATTTTCTCGACAGGGGAAGGGCTGGTGATTTTTTTCTATATTTCTTTCTTTCTTTCTTTTCCCTGGTATGTGCCACTGAGCTTGAGCCCTTTCTGCAGTATTGCCAGGATCGCCCATTTTCAGTGTGGCACCACCACCACTGCCGAAACTTGTGAGCCTATGAAGCTTCGCTTAAAAAGTGTTTAACGTGTAATATAATCGCCATTCAGCGATAACTAGCCGTACCGAGCGGGCTTATACTAGCTTTTCCGGCTTTCTCTTCATCCGCAAATAATTTTGAGTGTATTTTTTTTTCTTTTTACACAGTAGTGCCGCCACGAGCGGTAAATGACGTTACGGCGTCCCGGATCATACGTTCTTTTACTGTGGTCAACGGCGTTCTGCTGCGCTTTTAAGAAAGTGAGCCTCCTCTGGGAGTCGTGTCTCAAGAAAGGCCAGTGTCTGCAGTTAGGGCGTGCGCCGGAATTTAAACGCATGGACATTCTCGAATACGCCTTTTATTGAAATTCGGATGTCATGGTCGGGATACCATTGCGCGAGGTCTTGCTCAGCTGAAGGCGGCCGAGTAGCCAAAATTAATCCGCAACCCGCTTATATCACAGCAGCCTAGGTTGTACTGTGGCACGTTAAACCCCAGCCAAGGTGGAAAGCTGTACCTCGGATATTCCGCAAGTCGTGTCACCATACGTACTTGACTTTAGTCACGGCCGTGAAATTGAATTTACCTATTAAACAACTGAATTTAACCCGACCAAAGACATAGATGTGACTAAATGACATAGATGTGACTGCTAAATCTTGCTCTTTCTTCCCTTTCTTTTTACTTTTTCTATTCCCGATTCCCATGTCTCTGTCCCCTTGAAATTAAAGTTCCAGAACTTCCGTTATCCAGCATTCTTCTGCTAATGAAGCTAATTGTGTCTTTTCTGCTCCCGGGCCATCGTTGCCGTCTACATCCGGCTGGCTGTAGAGACGCGGCAGTGAACAAAAGCTCCGTCTGCTCTTCCGGTTCCCGCTGGGCCATTAGTCTCCGTTTGCAGCATGAACTTCCGTTATCCAGCATTCTTCTGCTAATGAAGCTAATTGTGTCTTTTCTGCTCCCGGGCCATCGTTGCCGTCTACATCCGGCTGGCTGTAGAGACGCGGCAGTGAACAAAAGCTCCGTCTGCTCTTCCGGTTCCCGCTGGGCCATTAGTCTCCGTTTGCAGCATCGCAATAGCTAAGCCGTTGCGTACATCCAGGGACACTCGGTAGCAACGCAAAAAGGGGAAACTCGCGCTTTTGCTCAGCAATCGATCTTGAATGAGGTCCCGCGATTCCGGCCGAGCAGAGATACTTTCGCGACTGGAAAATGACAAATCCGTAGCGTTATTCTGCCTGACTGAATGGTTTAGAAAGAGAAACGGCTAGAAGAGCAGAGCGGGACGAGGAAATCAGGCAGAAGAGCATCCGGTTTGCTATTCTAGATTAGCGGCACAAGAATACAAAAAAAATTGGAAAGGAGGGATAGAGTGAGCACTGCGCACACGCAAGGGAATGCGCAACTATAGAGACGCTCGCTCTGGGCCAGTGCGATTCGAAAACTGCAATAGCGTGCAATCGGCTTTTATAGAGCCAGCGACTTACGTAGCCACAGCCTCAGATTCAGTTGAGCCGCTTTACAAGGTATTGGTAGATAGGCTCTCTACACGATAACGATGCACATCAGGTGCTCGATGGTGTCTGGTATTCTTAGAGAAGCTACGAAAGAAATGGGAAGGAAATATGAAGTAATGGACGAATGGAAAGACATGAGGAATGCAGTTGGGGAGGAAGAAAGTTGGAAGGAGACCGAAATCTCCCTGCTTCCAGAACATACGGAAGCAAGGATGGAAAAGGGTCGAAGCGGTAACGAGAAGCGAGAAGGGAAAGCAAAGGAAGAAGCTAGGGAAATAAATTGCAACGAAATAAATTAAGTAGAAGAGAATGAAAAAGAAAGAAAGAAAATGAAATGAAAACGAGGAAGAGAGTGATTTTGCCGAAACAAGCATGAACTCTGCTCTCACCGGGCGTTCTGAGTTGACCTGCTTATTGCAACCAGTGAACCCGCTTCGGCCGACGGCGTCACCGCGGCACGATACTGCTTTCGCTCTCACGTGGTACGAGTGAGAGCACGCTAGAATGACGCAAGCGTAATTAGTGATAATCAGTGCGTCGGAACAGTGGAGAGGCGCCTGGCGCCAACATAAATGTGTCGGGGGTGAAAGGACTTTCGGAACGTCCTCCTGCTTCTGCGACAGTAATCGTCGAAGTGAATGCTAACATTGCATGTTAGCGAGTATGAAGGTTCTAAGCTCCCATGACAAACAAACCAAATCTACTACAACGTGCGATAGTGGCGCGCACGGTAATCAGATGGCGAAATCTGTGGCGTGGACGGACCTGCGACACTACGGAAAAACTGGCCTGAAACTGCAAACCTTGTAGTGTGGTGGGAGGCTCTTCCACGTAGTAAACAACAAGTAAAATGTTTTTCATTTGTTATTCTTGTTTCTTCTTTTATCTGGGACGTCACATCAAGGCAGGATTATCTGCTCGTGCGAACATTTTTACTCCCTTGATTAGGATTAGGGTTTGCGGTGCTAAAAAAATTGAAAGGGCAGTATTGTTTTCAGGTATTCTTGTGAATAAAACCGACCTGCTTCTAAGATAAAAATCAGCACGAAACAAACTTCTTTTCGACACAGGGATTACTCGGACAGAAATAATGGATAACTCAATTTATCTTTACCCTCAAGAATATTTGGTTGTATTTTCGTCTGGGAGGTATTCGCGGGATCTAAGTGATCTTTGTAGAGTTGGCTTGTGTAGGCGATCCCTTTAATTTTATGGATTTCTGCCTGAGCCTCTCACCTTTTAGGGAGTGGACTACACTTTATAAATGTTGCTAAAATATTTTTTGATTACATATAACTTGAAGCCGATGATTATTTTTTTTTTCATTTTAATCCTCAAGCCCGGCCGACTAGTTGTCTCAGCTTTTGGGTTCCCTCTTAAGGAGAGCTTGTTATAGTTGCTATTTCTAAGGCTTCCTCCAGGCCTTTGTGCGCGGCCATATTTTCACTTCCTGTTAGGTTTGACGTTGTTTACTTCAGTAACGAAGTAAAGGAAAGTGCTTCTTCCGCTAAAGTGCCGAGCATTTAAACATTTAGAGAGGTGGGAAAGGCCAGCGAAAGTGTCACTAAGTGCGTGAGCTAATAGATTGAAGCACAGCTACGTTAATCCTCTATATAGGCACCAACACGAAAGTGCTTTTCAGCGTCAACAATTGATGTGTCCCTTAAAATTATTTCCTGAGAAGTAGCTGCAGAAAACAGTGTTACCCTTCGGCCTGGGCAAAAAATATGGGGAAAAAATACCCCGATAATCGGTTCACTTTATTTAGGAAGCACGTCGACTAACGCTCTTCCCATAGTTCACTACTCGCCGTTGGTCAAGCTTGCTGCCTCATAAAACGTGTTCTAGCTTGCTGCTTCGGTTTCGGGGTCAGAAAGTGTAAAATTGACTATTGACAATGAGGAAGCGAAAGAAACCTGGCAGAATTTATCTCACGATGGACGTAGAGGTTCATGCGAAAAGCATTGAGGCAATGCATCGACACACCGTATTGCAAGCGCCAAAACGCGTCATGTCTGAGGCGTATATGCCACCGCGGCATGCTTTCTCGCGCTCCCTTTTGGGCGCGTTGCGCCATCTAGTGCCGCCGCAGCAAAGTCCGCGCGTGGCGCGTGTGTGAATGTACAGGGTGTTCATTTTTAAGTTTTACGGAATTTTTAGAAATCGCCTGTGGCAGGTGGCATAATTCTTAGCGTTGAGCTGGGCTATTCGATGAGGCGGACATTAGTATCACGAGACATCGAAACACATATTCAACTAATTAACAAAAATTCACTAATTTACTCCAAGTTGATTACATTACGACACGTATTGCAATTTACGAATTGTAGCCGGCGAGCTTGTCAGGCGTATACACTTGCAATGAATTGCCAGAAGGACACAAGTTTGGAGTTATGCGCCATCAAACTCACCGTAAAAATGCACTTACTTTTTACCAAACTGCTGTTTTATACATTCAAGCAGAAAAGAAACTGGAACGCCCATGTATTTCGTCCCGCACTTTGGGAAATAGTATCTCGAAACTGGTGTCATGCTGGAAATTCTTTTCAAGTGGATGCGTCTTGCGAACTCACCGGCTACAATTCGTAAATTGCAGTATGTGTCGTAAAGTAATGAACTAAAAAGTTAATTAGTGAATTTTTGTTAATTAGTTGAATATGTGTTTCGATTTCTCGTGCTACTGATGCCCGCCTCTTCGAATAACCCAGCTCAAAGATAAGAATTGCGCTACCTGCCACAGGCGATTTCTAGAAATTCCGTAAAACTTCATTTTGAACACCCGGTACATTCAGACAAGATTGTCGAAATGAATATGGCGCTTGTTCGATTCCGCCCAGTACCGAACAAGAGTGGCACATACATTGTGGCACATACCTTGCGATATGTACCAATGGCATACACCCAGTGGCCGAAGTTGGTGTTAACGAGGTTCATTAAAGTGCGGCAAATACCTAGTTTGCCCTACCCAGGGATTCAAGCTCGGTTGAAAGGAGTTCATTGATGAGTGGCACATAAGCAGCGGCACATAGCCAGAAACAGAAGCTGACGTGAAACGGGTTGACTCACGAGCGGCACATACCGAATGTCACGTACCCTTGGCCAAATTTGGCCCGATCGACTGGTTTTGCACACAGTGCCCTCATCACAGCAACCCGATGCTCCAACCGTTAGCACACAGACACCAAGTGGCCCACGTTGGCTGGAAAACGGTTAGAAACACGGACAGATAGACTGACAGACAGGCAGACAGACAGATAACAGGCCACGGAAACTGCGTGAAGTACCCTAATAATGGTAATCGCAGTAAAAGTCCACTGATACGAGTGCACAACCTTGCTACATGGCTAAAATAATGAACCTGTTATGGTGTCCTAAAGAGTGTACAACCGGCTTTATAGAGTAACAGATACACAGATTTTGTGACGTCATGAATCGATAATGAAGTAAGCTATCAGAGCTTTAGCTGTTTATGAGTGCAATGACAGATGCAAAATACATGTTCTAGCGTCTCGGGACCTTTGCAGTGGTGCCCTGGGCTGTTTGCACGACCATTGCGGTGTGGAGAGCGCTGAGATAACAGAACGCTAGAGCAAAGAGGGGCGTGCTGGTCCACGGTGCTTAAAAGTAAGCATGACATCATAAATACCAGCAATTAGGCACAAGGCTTAGTCAGTCGTAATAACAAAAGACAATTAAAAACAGCTTCAATGGTAAAAAAGTAAGCACCGTGACTTGAACATGATACATCCGACTTGTCTTCCAAATTACTAATATTCGGACACATCCGTAGTTCTTTTATATTAACTTTCTTGTCTATTTTCTCTAACTAAACTATCAAAACAGAATACGTTGCACCCTTTTTGCTGTGACGGCGAATAATGGAATTTTCGATCGCCCTAACAAAGATGACAATAATGTCAAAAAGAAAAGCCGGCATTTGCGGTGAGGACAACAACAACAAGAACAACATTCTCGCCACCCTTATCAAGCACAGAATTTACAGCCGCGTTCGCTAATCATGCGTCCAACATCACTATTGGCTGACACTTTCTCGCACGAGCAGTTCTAGCGTCAGAGCTTTTTTAACTCTTGGAGAGAGAGCAAGATTGAGCGAGGAAAGGATACATGAAAGGCTGGGAGGTTAACAAGGCCAATTGGCTACCCTACACTGGGGTGAGGCGAGGAAAAGATTAAGAGAAGGAGAAAAAGTACAAGAGCTTATGTGCAGTCATCGACGTATCGGAATTGTCATAACTGAGTCACAGACGGTCACTCGGTCCGGTTGAATTTAGGAATCTCAGCAACGCTCCTGTGGCCTTCTGCAGCTTGAATGAGCGGGGTCACAAGACCCCGTTCAGTGATAAACGTCTTCCGTCTAGCTAACTTCAGCGGTACTTTTGAAAGTTTATCAATTCAAATTACCATCAGCTAATCGTGGAAAACTGTAACGCTGTTAACAAAACACTTATTTGTATTCTGGAAGGCCAGCATATTCGGTATAGAGGCTGCAGTGCAGGCTTCCTTATCAATAGGCGGGAAATTTCTCCCCGGTTCCCTCGCCATTATCATCTTGCACAACAGAAACTCGCAAATACAAAACAAATGAGTCCGTCTGCACAAGTGGTTTTGCGTAGCACATCTTGCACCCTCATAAAACACGGTTGTAAACAGGATCGTGCTCTGCGCCACTGCACTACTGTCGGCCGCAGGTCGAAGTGTTGTCATTGTATACTAAGACATCCTTTGGGTTACGACTCCGTGAATGTTGATTTTCGTCGCACCAATGTCCAATCGTCACGGTGATTCAATCGTGGCCGCTGCGTAGTAAAGTGAGGGGTATACGAGACTTGTTCGCATGTCTAACAAAATGCAGCGAGCTCGGTATATTACAACATCCCGTTCGGGATCCAGTGCGCGCCGGATCCAGCTGACGAGAACCAGTGCGCGCAGCAAGTACTATATAAAAATGGACGGTACGGCGGCGCTGGTCACGTCCGTGCATCTTTGTGTAGTGTTTATTTGCAGTGGGGTGCTCGTTCGCAGGGCATACAGAGTGGCACAGTGTACCTAATAGCCACGGAGCATAGAGAAACAAGCAAGTCAGTTTGAGGCTGAGCATTCAATTGAGCCGTTCGGTATGTGGAGCATGGCAAATAACAATAAAAGTCAAATTATGGGAGGCCGCTTTTCAACGACTGTGGCGTGTTTTTCACTAAAGCACATTTCTGCAAGAGCCCGAATTGGATAACGAAATAAAATTACGACAGATTCGGTGCGCTTGTTGGAATGAACTTTAAGCTAAGCTTTCGTAAAACATTTCAATGAAATTCCATGCAAAGGGACACATGATGCATGTGGTTGCGTTTTATTTTCAAGTACGCGCAATGATCCGTTTCCGTCATTCCCCCATCGAAGAAATTTTGTGTCATTTGGCTTCGCGTGTTTTTCAGCATACCGTGTTTTTCAGCATATGAGATGCGTGCCTGCCCGACAAGACGGCAAGGCGCGCACTATACGCGACGGATCCATGATGTGTTGTCGTGAAACACCCACTTGATCTATTGAAATTTATTTAAATAAGCCTTCTGGCGCGTTCTCGCATTTTGTACATTAACGTATATTTCAATGGTGTCAAAGAACGAACCGCTACGAACGGCTAGCTCCTGCTGCCTGACGTGACGCCAGTCCCTCCAGTAAGTGAAAATCGCCAGCCGCATGTGCTGTTACCTTAGGCTAGGCCTTCTTCTCTCTGTGTCGAGAAGCAGTCTGAAGAAGACCGCCGAAATAACGCCCGAATTTTGATGCCGAGGTGAGATAAAGGGCAGTGAAATTCTACAACACCATTCACTTCCCGTGAAGGGGGCGAACGGGTTAGAAACGGTTGCCAATTCGGCGTGAAGCGGGAAGTCGGGTGCAGCCATGCCGGGCGATGACCTAGATTTTGTGGAACAGAAGTCTGCGGGAGTCCTGGAAAAAAAACACTTCTGCGGCAAAAAAAAGAAAAAGCACTAAAGTGCGTTCATTATTGCATTAGGCCGATGATCGGCGAGGATGGTGTTCCAGTAACGTCTGTGCGGACAGTGGGTAATTGCCTAGCCACCGCAATGCATTGGACATTGCATATAAAATCGAGGACGGTGACACAATAAGTGGTCTGGGTTCTCCCCACATCCACTGACACTACATTGCAGTACTTTCAACCATACTAATTAGTGCTAGATAAGCCCTCGTGAAGGCAGCTTCTAGCCACCATTGACAGGGAACAGTTGCCTTGTGTCGGTGCTGCCTGGGTAGCGGTCGGAGTTGCAGCGAAGGTTCTAGCATGTGCAGTCTAGTGAGCCTTAAATGGGCGGTGTTCGTGCCAGATGGCGAGACTGCTTGGCAGCCTCTCTCCTAGAAAGTGGAATCCGGGCACTGTGGTTTCCTTTTTTTGTTTCATGTAATGTTCGAACAGCTTTTTTTTGCGTTATAAAGTTGTAAATGTTGTAAATGGTTGGGATGTAAATGGTTGTAAAGCTCTATGATCTTTTCCCCGTCAACTGTTCGTGAGTTCACGAACAGTTGAGTGCTGTCTGCTGTCTTGTTTTAAGTTCGTTGATTCAGAGTGATTCACGTGGAGAGTACCTCGACTACTCCTTTTCTACATATTCGACATAGAGAATAATTAAATTATAATAATAAAATTATTAAACAATACTTCATTGTGTTAGCGTCTGCCAATGAAGAGATCATGCATTTGTCTTTCTTTTACTGTCTGTGCTTTCGTCTGCTTAAACTGTGATCATAATTAACAGTTACCCATAAGGCCGCTTTCAGTTCTGCAGCTGCAAACATGCTGCATGCAGTTCATTCCCGTACACTAAAGAACTCCGTTCTTATATTCTCAGAAAAAGATTACGTGCCCTATCATTTAGTTTGTCACTCGAAGAGGTCATGATTTTAGATAAAGCAGCCGAGCGAGAGTCCCTAATCTCTTGCGCATTTCCCTGTTTGTAGCTGCCAAGAAAAAGCGCACAGTCCTTTCATCGCTGCTATGCATCGTGTACAGATGCGCCCTAATGAGGCAACACGCATCGCGCAGATTAAAGCATATACTTTGCATAGCAAAGTGTAATGTCCTATGTTTAAATAAGTCCCTCGTGCGACTGCAGGTGCAAGAGTTGGAAAAAAAAAGCACCTGGTTCAAAATAAGCGAAGGCTCCACAAATAAAGCAGCCGATGAAATGACAAGAACTCACCTTCTCCTTCTTTTCTTTTTTTTTCAGAAATACTTACTATACTGGCAATACGCAATTTTTGGAGGATCTGGAGCCCCTGAATGCCTCAAATCCTGCGGCAGCATGCACAATGCTTAAGAGATGCGCATACTGGCAACAAGGCTTTACTAAGCTGTGCTTCCTGTTTTCAAAAAGCTTGAAAAAGTAGCCTATTTATATTTGCTGTGTTTCTTGCATCACACAAGGAGCGTGGTTTAGCATTCTCTGAAAAAGACAGACGTTCGTGGTCAACGCACATTTGTAAACTGCGAGTATCAACTTTTTCCACCTTTCCCTGTCGTCATGGTCGAAGTCGCAAGAGAAAACGCCAACGACTGTTGTTAGCGACTAATTAGGCAAGTTTGGCAAATAATTTCACTGTCCAGGTCACAACTTCTATTGCAGACTGCTCTCGTCACTGAACACTGCGAGAACACCAAACAGTAAGGATTGTCCTTCGAGTCTAAAGTGACCTGGCTTATTGTTGTGGTTCGCGCGAGAAGCCCCTGCCAGGAAGAGGGAGCCGGTGACGTTCTAAATGAAACGCTGTTTTCGTAGAATAACTTACAACAAATCGTAAACTATGCAGCAAATGAATCAGTTGCCAAGTTGTCAAGCACAACGCACTTATAATCCATACTGACAGTCTTCATCGAGCGATTAACCTCAGCCCAGGTGGGGCACACGGTTTCACGTACAGGCTCTTGCCAAGCTAGCCTGTTGTATTCCTCCTCTCGCCTGTCGGTTGCTGCCACAGACTTATCAAGCCTTAAGCACACTTGATCCATATCACGCCGAAATTCACGTGATCACTGCCACGCTTGATAAGTATTGCGCCGATCGGATACCACGTGATAACAAATGTTTCAGTCAAGACTTTGCCAGGGCTTGCTCTGTGCCACAGTCGAACATAACGGGACCAATGTTCCAGCACCATAGCAGCCGCCATTGTAGCAACGTCACGTGGCTGTGCGTCAATCCGGTGAACATTCAGCGAGACCTCCGCGATCCAGACAAGCCTTATCATGTCAAAATTTACGAAAAGGTGCCTTTTCGCATTTCTAGCGCTTATAATCAGAAGTAACGTGCTGCGACATTTAGTGGTGTAACCTGTGATCAGAGGTAAAAGTAAGAAATTTTCCCTCGTATTACACTCAATTCGTGAAGCAAACCTAAGGCTTCTGTGCTGAGAATACCTAACTTTACGAAAAGACGTTGGTCACATCATTAGTTTAGAGTGAAAAGCAAGAAGAGGTTGAAATGCGTTCGCCGAAAGAAACTTTAAGTATTTTTACCCGGTAAGAGTTTGACATCGCATGGCCAGAGGCTTTTTCACTGACTTGAGTTGAATAGCACTAAGAGTTTGAGTACGTTCCTAACTAAATTCGCTTTGAGTCCATGCCGTCAAGGAATCGTGACAGCTTTATTAAGTTAGAAATTTCTTAAATAAAACCAGGACAAAGGAAGAAATGCTGGCTTTGGACTTTCTGCTCACTTGACATACACTTAAATGAAAGCAGAAAGCGACAGGCTGTACGTGACCGCTTTCCCGGTGGTTCGCTTTTTATTAGCTGTCGAAAATGCACTTCCCCAGCTTCGCACGTCAAGTGGAAATTCGTTCCACAAATATCTTTCTTCGTGATATGGAGCCAGAGAAATATTGGACATTATTAGCAGTACAGCCAACAAGAAACAATTTCCTTTCTTCCTTTAACTGTCATAGAACCTTCTGTTAAAAAAGGAAAATAAGAAAACAAGCATTCAGTTGAATTTCTGTTTTCCTGTCATTTTTTTTTTTGACCGTTGAAATATTTTTACAGACCACGCAGCTTTTTCTAAGAAGTTGTTGATTAAGCTTAAAGCTATTATTTCTATCACTCAGTCTTATTGCAGCCTTGCTTTATTTCCTCACCCCGAAAAAATGTCGCAGTTTCGCCCGAAAGGCGAAGCATAAATTGCGACAGCGAATTAGTAGAGAGTTAGTCGCAGTAGGGATAGTAGTTTTATCGGCTGCATAAACTTGGACACATTCGCCTACTAACTGGATTAACAAGCGTGGTGTCAGCGCGCACAAGCATGCATGAATAGATCACACTGAATGAACGCAGACAACGACTGTCAAAACGCTGGCAGCAAGCGCAGCCACCGCAGTGGGCGGAGGTTCGTGTGGTCTATCGCTTCAACGGAAACTGAGCGGCGAATGCACACCGCATACAAAGGTCAGAGCCGTGTGGAGATAAGAGACGGTGCGGGCGACTGCCACAGCCGGGCAAAGTACAAACGCAGTTGTCGGCAGAGTAAAAGCTGCCCCCCTCCCTCCCGCGCTGCCTTCCCGCTTTCTTGTTTTCGCGTGGGAGATTGAGTGGCCAGTTCCCCTTGCGTCCGGTTGGAAGATACGCATTTCGTGCCGGAGCACAGCGGCGCCCCACCTCCCTCCCTCCCATATCCCCACGGGCTTTCGCGCGACGGTCGCGTTTGCTTTCCGCCGTGCGTTCACTCTCCGTGATAGCACGCGGGGGAATACGGCGCGCGGCGACAATTTTATTGCCCTTGGACTTTATACGGAACCTCACGACGACGGCGACGATGACGGCGACACCGATGGCAGAAATCCGGTTGACGTGTCCATATAATTGCAATAAAAATTTATTCTGGCGTGTTACCTGCCAAAAGCAAGATCTGATTATGAGGCACGCCGTAGGGGGTGACTCGGGAATAATTCTCACCACAAGGGGTTATTTAACGTGCACCCAATTGATGCATGGTACATGGACGTTTTTGCATTTCGCCCCCATCGAAATGCGGGCGCCGCGGCCGGGCTTAGCAGCGCAACGTCAAAGCCACAGTGCCATTACGGCGGGTATTCCCCACCCTAATGCATATCGAGAGACAGGGCAGGAGCTCTTGTGATCTGGGCTTCTATGTCCTCAACCTTGTTTGATTTCCACCGCATTATGTAGTCATCCAAGAGGTACGAGGCCATTTTCTCGCTCACCCACCATTTCACCAATTTGCGCCTGTCAAATTGTTAGTTTACTGGGCTACGAAGATCATTGGTAGGACGGGCAGCGGTCCTGCTGTGATTTAGTGCAGTGTTGCTCGTATCAATACACAGCTCCTTCCAAAACGACGTGATGGCTCATACACGTATACACTGAAAAATTTCTCTGTGCTTTCCGACACAGAAATAATTTCTATGGGGGCATTCACTGCCCCTACTTATTTAAGTGATTCCGTATGCAGTCTGATAATTTCGGGTGTATATTTCTTAAGGAAGGCTAACGAATCATATAAATACAAAGGAAACGCGTTGAAAGCTGGCTGAGGAAGGGCTACAGTGAAGGAATTTGGAAATTTTTCTGACTCAGGATGGGTTAGGCTGAAGCCATGACAAGGCTGTTAAAGCTCTCAGAGAGAGCCATTCATCCTGCAGTGGTGACGATGATACTGGCGACGCTGCAGACGATGGTAATAATAAATCACGAATTTATTGGGCTTAGCACGGAACCGCTTCAGTACGGGCACCGGCTAGTTTTCTCGCTTCTGTCTATTCGTACCGACGTAGGATGGCTGGCAGTCGAACGTCTTGATGGCCATAGTCCCACTTGGTGGAACATTCGACTCAATGTTGGCCCATCACTATACCGCCGATAAGAGGCTCGTCTTTGATCACCCTCCCTCCATATATACCATCAAAGGCAGGCGCCTCTTGTGATCTGCCGCCAGAGTGTGCTGATAACGGCCTTCCCAATTCCTCGGCACCGGCGGGGTCATCAGTCTCGCCTCATTGCTTCCCGGAGGTACCGGCGACGCGTGTCGGACGCATTCAGGACAACGTGGAAGGCATGGAATATGGGCGGCTGAAATTGCTCGGCGATTACGATAGCGGTAGCACGGCAGCGAATGCCTTCGGAAATGTTCGCCTTCTTGAAAGTGGCGAGCAACATGGCCTAATCTCGAAGACTGATGCTGTATTGGCATGCAATCTTTTGCAGCGCCTCCACACTCATTTTCCCTTCGCCTACCTACCGATCCCGCGCCTCGCGTACAGGCGACATGCGCGTATCCGCTCCTGTGATTGTTCCTTATGCAAATAACTGTTAAAACTGGGAGTGGAAGCGTTCACATTCGCACACGCTGCGCGGTAGTACCGAGTGGCAAGGAATAAGGAAGTGATTTCACGGAAGCTATCGACTTTTATTTTCTCATTTAGCCTCATTAGACCCAGAGGTCACATCCTGTGCGCGGTTGAATGTTAGCTCGAATTTAGGAAGTCACGCCACCGACAACACACGATGAAATTCGTCGGACGGTGATCCCAACAAACGAACACGCTGGTTATGCCGGCCGTTGAGGCATTACGAAGAAAATTTCGCATGCTCTGCAAGAATAAGTAGCCGTTTGACGAACGTAAGAATAAGCGCTCGCCAAAAAAATAAAACCTGAAAGAAATAAAAGGGATTTATGATTTTATGGTTGGTGGTGCACAGGGGCCTTTCGAGCGTTTTTATACGATTGCATACCAAGGAAAGTTTGCACGGGTACTGAAAAGTATGCGAAGCCATTTTGCAGAAAGAAAACAGACTAAGTTTGGTACCAACACACAAAGAAAAGAATAACGACAAGAGACCAGTGCACTTGGTGGCGTACTTGCACAAGTTGTCGCACAATCTAAAGAAAGTTTCAAACAGACAGAATTTTAGTTTACTTTTCAGTGTCCCCTGCAAGCTATCGTCGGTATGCAATCGCATGAAACGCTCGAAAGGCCCCTGTGCACCACCAATCATAAAACAGGTTTCACTGACTGCACACGCAACGTTATCAGGGGCCGCTGAGCTATGGTAAAACTGATATAGGACAAACGGGACAATGTTTCAATGGCAGAGCTCGTCAGCCCTGCAATAACGTAAACAATGGCTAAGTCACTTAGCGGGACATTGGAACAAGTGGGCATGCACTCCCATGTTTGAACAGAGAAAAATTCATAGGGGAAGGAAAACGTATGAGAGGAAGGGAAATAATAGTTGCATATCATATTCGAAAGGATGGAGATAAATGTATAAGCCTCTTGCTTTATCGGAAAAAGAAATACCTTTTCTTGCGTGAAAGATTATGATGTTGCTGACGTATACGTGACTGGCGTTCGCATGGTTATCCTGGGAAAGGTATGAAATGACTGATGAATTTCACATAAGCTTTTAGTTGGCAGCCAGCGTTTGTCTGTGGTATTTGTTTCTTCGTGTCCTTGTTTTATTCGCGCTGTTCAACCACAATTCAGAAATGCAAGTCCTTTGTTCGTTCATCTTCATGCTGAAAACAAGTAAAGGTATATTTCAAATAATGATGGTAGTTCAATTGCACATTGGGCCCCTTTTCAAGAATGGGAGTGTTCTACCTCTCTTTCTAGGTTTTCTGCCTCGACACACTACTTGGCACAAACTTGAAGGTTGATGTGAAGGCGGCCCTTGTGGTCGTAGAACTTCTCGGACAAAACCTTTCTAGTTTTGAGCAATTTCTCAAATCCTCTTTAGAAATATATCCGCAAGTAACACGTTATGAACCAAATATGCGTGATGAATGTACGCTGTGCTTACGCTGTCCCAATTATCTGGTTACATCAGTAATCATAATGCGGCTTCAGTAACGTGGCTCCAAGGTACTTGTATAAGCTACCTATCAGCAGGACGGTCGGCTTCGGCTCGGCATGAAGATGCTACTGTGTCTTCTGCAGCCATTTGGTCTGCTTCAACGTCTTACATCACAGCATGCCGTTGCTTGCGCTTACACGTGTCTATTGAGTCATTACCTCTTCCTGACCTATTTCGGCGCAGCGTCTCCCCTTACCCTTAATTAGCACAGGATGCATTCTTTAACCTCTTAACCCTCTCGCTCTCAGAAACTAGTTACTTGTTTGAAGCTATTGTGTCTTTTCAAACGAAGCAACCAGAAACTTGTGCTAGTTTGTGTGCATTCGTCTTGATAAAAGATATAACGGACAACTGCCAAGTAAAGCATAAGAGAGATTAAGTACTATGCCTGTGAATTAGCCCATAGAGTTGAGATTAGTCATGGGCAGGGCTGTCCACTATGAGACGAAACACGCCTCATTATTATTCAAGATTCAGTCTGATGTGACGCATATATCTTCGGACTTCTCTCTCTCTGGTTTTTTTTTTTTTTTTTTTTTTGCACGAGATCGTGGGTTTGATTTCAAGCTGTGGCAGTCGCATTCTGATCTAAGGATGCGGGACGCAGAAGAAACAGAAGATAATGCTTGTGGAACGTGGTTTTGGTGTATGTTATGGGACCCTGGGTGGTTAAAATTAATGTAGAGCCCTCCACTACATGGCACCTTTTATAGCACCTGTATTGTATTGGGGCGCTAAAACGCACCAATCGATCACTCACTTATTGTACTTTATAGTAAAGAAACTTGCTATGTGTAGTATAACACGTTCGATTAAAGTTTACGCTGCCGTGTGCACCTTAATGCATCCCAAGCTGTTTTTGATAGCTGCACGGGGCCCAGCATATGAGTAGAATATCAGCTCCGTCTTCCCCATGAAGTCTCAAATACTTTGAGTTGTGAGACTAAAAATAAGCTGACTAATCACTCTGATTTTCAATAAAGAGCTTTCTCTTTATCTCTCAGTGTTGTGCGATGTCCAAGACGCTGAAAATCACTAAGGGAGAGGAATAAACGTATTTCCTTAATGGGTACTGGTGAACTGGTTAGCTATAACCATGGCTACATCATTATTCATGGTCTATGCGCTTCGAAGCTCGCGACTCACGCATAAAGCACTTATGTGGGTCATATATCACTAGTAGCTGCTCGGCACACAGTGTCATTCCTGATTTCGCATATGGCCAAGCCCTTGAAGTGCACTGTTTAAACAAAGGCATACAACCATTAGCACGCAGTTAAATACAAAAACTATCCCGATGGAGCTGGGATAAACAATTTCGATGACAAATGATTCCGCCGTGCAGCGAAAATGACACGAAAGAAGACTGCAGCTCAAAATCTGCAGCGAAAATCGGCAAATTGAAGAGCGTTTTACGAACGTATCATTATGAAATGAAAAGCGCAGTGCAAATGATTTAAAGATATCTGTTGTTTTTCACATTACGCCTTGCTGGAACCATACAGGACAGCCTTTTCTTCTTCTTTAGGGCTCCCTGTGAGTGGCCCGCGCAAGGAAAACGTTAGTTTCCGCATAACGTAGAGTGCTGAACTCACGGACTCACGAAGCGGTGTAGATTTGCATTAAACGCGGAAAGATGAAACGCATGAGCGGGCTCTTGAAAAGCAAGAATTCCTCGTTTAGGAAATGGCGCGCACCACAATATTTACGGCGTGCGCTTCAACTCTGTGTGCCGTGTGATAGTAGTGAGAGCTTTGTGTATAAGCGGTACACAATAAAAAAAAAGAGAGGAAGCAGTTCTGCATCTCGCAACATACATTTCTGTCCGAAGGTCCCGAAAATGCACGGACACGTAGCTAAATGTTTCTCACAAGCAAATCAGGCTTCGATATTCCGAAGTGATAAATGAAGGACTGTCCATTCGAATGCCGTTTGAGCAAGCTTGTAACCAGACCTTGGACTACATTTCGTTGCTGTCACATGTCGTTAATCTTTGACGCTTTCAATACTTAGCATCACTGACGCTTTAATCTTCCTTCGTATTAGCATTCGTACCACACCGTCTATCTCCTTTCTGCCATATCCATCCGCCCTCTTTCTGTGTTCGCTTCCCTGAAGAGCGGCCAAGCGTTGTGCCACTACAGGTGGCAGACGGCAGCCCTTTCCCTGCGATGTTTGCTTTCTTTTGTGTTTGTTTTATGTACAGTGCCATCGCTAAAATTACATCCTGACAAGTTAAAAGTACGCAGTTGTGAAACTCACTTCGGAGTCCGCGACAGTATGCCGGAAACACTACTAAGGGGGTGTTCTTGTACTGAAGAAGAGTGAATAAAAGGAAGAAAGAAAGGACTACAAATTGTAAAAACCGTTATTTCTTACTGCGAGGATAGTAAGACACTAATTTCAAGATTACTAGAAAAAGAGCAGTTTTCCTTCTTCGTTTTTTCAGTTCTCTCTCGCTTTCTTTCTTTGAGTCACTCGCGCAACCCTATGAAAATGCGAAATTAGCCAGGTGACGGGTTCTCGAAGCATGCATCGCTAACGCAACAACCGTGATGATAAAACTAATAACTGAATGCTGGTAAGCGCAGTTTCAAGACGGGACAAGAATAGACACCGACACACAGGACAAGCGATAGTGCTTGTCCCGTGGGCGGGTGTCTTTTACAGTCCCGTCTTGAAATTGCGCTTACCAGTATTCATTTATTAGTATGAGCCAACTAGACCAGAAACGAATTTTCTTAACTTATGAGAAAACTATCGTGACTGTTTCGAATAGCGTGTGCTGTGGCAGAACTGTGTAAATTCAATCTATCCCGCAGACCAAAGCGCATCTATCGGTGGTTGCGTGCGGTTTATCAGTTTGAAGGAGGTCTACGCAAACTGAGTGGTAGCCTGGCGTTATTTGCTCTAGCATCACCCGAAGGGCTGCCGCTCGCCTACCGACGCCTTTTAGACAGCCTACTAATGATATCATTTTTGTTACTTACCGTCACATAAATCAAGCCAAGCCAGTTGACAGAACAGGCGCTGACACACTCTTTATATAACAGTGCACTTATAGATAGGTTAACCCCTATATCCCCAACCTCAGTGCAGGGTATCAAACCAGAAACTCGCCTGTGGTTAACCTGCCTGCCTTTTTTTTCTATCGCTATTTCTCTCTCTCTCTCTGTACCCAGGCTAGCTCAGGCTGCGCTCGCAAAATTATTCGCATAAATATATAGCGCATGCATACTATCTTTATCTAATATGGTGAGCTAGCGCGAAGTCAGCAGGTAACCACAAATGGCTCATGCGTTCCTATGATGAGCCTTAATTATTCATACAGCTTGTAGTGAGCAGATGTGAAATCCCAGTTCTAGAATGCTGCACGCGTTTACTGGGGCGCATTGAATAGGCAGCTCGAGTTCTCATTGATGATGCATTTATACCAAGCTGGCTCGTTAGCTTTCAGTACATGAATTGTCGTATTCGACGCTAGCAGAGCGAGTACGCGCGGGGTTCTTTAGAGGTGGCTGGTCTCAGAACGTTGCCGCTTAATAAGAAATATTGTACCTCCATAAGTGCCAAGCACCTTATGCGCTCGCATTGTCGGAGTCTCCTGTCGGCGTCGGTAAGAAAGCGGCACGCGCTCGGCACGAGCGTCCCGCGTGCCGAGCGCTCCCGCGTTTGTCGGCGTCATCGTCTTTTATAGCTGGCTGCGTTGCCGCTCATCCTTTCAGCGTAAACGTTCACTTCTCTTCTGTCGTCGTAATGGGGAGGCCGCGTTTACGGGGTATGAGCCACTGCTTAAGGGTTTTTTTTAACACGAAAGTGTTTTATGCCGGGGTCCACCAAGACTTCACTGACGTATTTCCGTCACGGAAATACGTCAGCTTACAATGTACACGAACATAATACAAAGAAAGAAACCAGAAGAAAAAGTTCCACAAACATGCAAAATTTGGAAATCGAACCCACGACCTCTCGGTCCGCGACGATAGATCGCCGAGCGTTTAACCCATTGCGCCACAAACGCATTTGCAGAGAGCTACACAGACGCGCCTTATATATCTAACACTCCTCCGTGTACCCGCGCTCTTGCTCGGGGCGGTGCCGCCGCCTACGAGCAGAAAAGAGAAGTACTGCATTATGAAACTAACGCGCACCGACAGTGAACGCTTCGGTGGTCTCAGCACTACGACGCCTCGATGCCAGCATTCGAAGGGACGCTGGCATCAAGAAGCACTACCAACGCCACCTAGGTGGCGTTCACCGTACTCAGCACAGCGGAGCGTGGCCTCCGCAATTAGCTCTGAAAATGTTTCTGAAGTTGATCGCGGAGGCTGCAATTACGACGCGCTGTACGCGCTGATTTGACTCGGTGACGATTCAGTTACGTGCTTTGTCTTGCGCGTTGTATTAGTGTGTCAGTTACATGCTTCGTCTTTCGCGTTGTGCTAGCGTGTGCAGCGTAGTGCAGCTTCCATATGCACGACGGTTGCTCATGGTCATCGACGTTGGTAGTCGTGATGGAGGAGACGTGCCACCAATCGTCAGCGTGGGTGCATCAACGCCTAAGGGCGCTTTAGCCACAAAACACCAATAGACATTATATATCAATGTGCAATAAACATTACACTACTTCTGTGAAGACACGTTTCACTTTCGTGTTCTATACCGATTCCTATATAAGAGGGATCAACCACATTTTTTTCAACCTCCTTGGGTATGACCCCATTAGCGGTGCATCACTGCATGCTTCGCAGCTCCCCAGGTTTCACGTTAGTGGAGCTGCATTTCGCTCAATGTGTCATTTCACACTTACGCATAAAATTTATTTCACCGTTCCAACCGAGCCTACGACTCAACTCGTGCTAACTGTAATAACCAATAAAAACTAAAACAGTACGAAAGGCGTCCATTATGACCAATTTTTTCTCCACAAGGCCATTGTGTCTATCTCGGAGAATTCAACGAGGAAGATCAAAAATTCCTCGCGACATCCAAGGCGACACGCTTCCTTGCTCTCTTATATTGCGCCACACCAGTACAACGGCAGCGCCTTTAGTCTGTCATCTTTTGATGAGTGCTAAATCTTGCTTACAGCCGAGACGCATAGGCTTCCCCGTTTTTACAGGGTAACACGCTGTGTGCAGAATGGCAGAAAATAAAAATTTTTTTGAAGCCTATGAGGTAGACAGGTTATCTAAAACGCTAATTTCGACAATCGGATCTAAATAAGATTGACTTTTTTCTTGTAGATAAAAGGCGGAGAAAAAAATCACAACACGCAAGTAGCTCGTTCATGGATACAGGAGTGTCTGAAAAACTGGCTTTCATCCTTGAATTTCTTAGACAAAGAAAACGCGCTTTGTAAAAGCAAGCAGGGTGAATAATTGTTTACCAGCGTTAAAAATTCTGTAGTGAAGTAAACAAACAAGCTTTAAAAATTCTGTAGTGAAGTAAGCAAACAAACAAACAAACAAACAAACAAAAGGCAGAACCCGTTGGGCACACGAAGCCCGCAACAACTACTGTTGCGAGCTTCGTGTGCCCAACGGGTTCTGTCAAAATACTGCCGACCTGCGTGAAAATAAATAGAACCTTCGTGCCTTGGCAAGTTTCGACAGAGCACCAAACCTAAGCAGCCCCGAACTTGAAGCACAGCTATGGGCTGTCCATCGGGCCCGCGACGCAGGAGAGGGGCTCGGCCTTTCTGTACCGACGTGGGAGCGGCCCGCTATACGTGCTGACGCGCGTTCCGAGGGACCGTAATAAAGTTTTACCATACCATACCATACCATACCATACCAAACCTTGAACTTGCATGGCCAACAACGGGGAGCCATCCCCGCTTGCGCAAACGCCACTTTGCTCCACAACACTAGAACCTTCTTTTCTGCAAATAGCGCCGGAAATTTTCACCACGCCAGTGTATCAGAAAGCGTGTGAAAATGCCCTATACAGTCTTTGTACTTTGTACTATACAGTCTTTGTACTATACTTTAAGGTGTTTTTTTAGATATTTCAGATTATGTATGACTATGCCATGGTGCGCGCATTTAGGAGAAGTAAAGATTGTTCGCAGTCTTGAAGAAACGAAAGTAAATCTGGCACACGCTGACCTGCGTGCCACCGCTTCAAACTTTTTGCCGTTGTCTCACTCGGTAGCAAATAACACTTCCATGAAGCATTTCACCTGTGACCACAAACTGATGATATTTATCATAATATTATTTCTAATAATCTTAGGGTACCATCGAAGATTACACACGAGGGGAACATGTGCGCCACCATGAAAATTGTTACCAACCAAAAAAGAAAACTGGGACGAGTGCCAAAAAATATTCATCGATGATTACGACACTCCCTAATGCCAAATTTGAGCGCCGCTCTATACGTGTTTTCATTTCGAGATATATTCGCTGGCTCGGACAACCTGTCTCGTGCGGCACATTGCAAACGGAGCGAAATGTGGCGCGACTGCATCGCTAATTTGGAGATCTCGAAAGACAGCGCGTGGGTAACGCGTGGGCGCGATTCAAAGAAGCCGCCGCAGCCAGAGTGCCGAAACGACGCGCGCTACTCTCGCGCCATCTCGTAGCCATCGTCGCTGGACTACGCTTTTCTTCTCACGATTTCGCCATACCCTCCTCCTCCGCTTTCCGCCTCATGGTCCCGCTGCGCACTCCTCCTCCACTTTCCTCCTCGTGTCTTTCATCCCCCGCTGCGCTCCACGTTCGCGCTTTAATCTTTCGCTGGTTACACCGACGCCGACGCTCGCCGCAGTAACGGGCGCCTAAGAGCTGCGCCCTAAAGTTGTGTCTTGAATCCACAAAGCGCTTTGTTCACAATAACTATTTGTCATTGTCCAGTTGCATTTAAGAACAGTACATTCGGTATTAGGATTTGCCGGCGCCTATTCTCCGCTTATTACGAGCATGCAGCGCAAAACACGGGACTCAGAAGAAGGAGAGAAACTATGCTGCGCTGTGGTGTCCTTGGGTACCATATCCCATGTTGCGCGCTTAAGCGCGAATAATAATGGTTTAGTACAAAGCATAAATAACATTAAAAGGCATACTTTTATCTTCACTAGGTTGGAAAACATTGCCCTGTAGGTGATTCCAAATGCTCAGTAATACATTAATAATCGGATGGACTTAAGCTAATTAACAGGGATAAGAGTAGGCATGTAGAGGTCAAGACACTTCTCTAGAACACGCAAATCACGTTCTCAGGACTGCGCTGGCGAATCTGAAGATGACATGTGGCAAAAAAAAAAAAATCGGCTGTATGTAAAGTTGCGTGCATGACTACATTTACAGTTTCCAGTGATTTCTCGTCACCTTGAGATCGGCTTAAGCTTTGGTGGCTGTTTTGGCCCTCAGGAGTGTGTTCTAGACAAGTGTTGACCTCTGTACTGTGAAAAAATACGTGTAGAAATCCAGGTTTATGCGCGTTTACGCTTGGTATCAAAATTTTCGGTCACGTTTCTGTCAGACAAAGCAGCAAATGGCTCAAACCGATCCATAACTTTTTGTAACTTAATATGTACTTCTTTCTGCTTTCATTTTTACCACCTTCACCACGCACATGTGTAAGTATGGCGAGGCAGACAACACATGAATGTAAAAACAGCATGATAAACCGTGATAGAAGACAAATCTCTCTCTCTCGTGTGCGTGTGTCTGTGTCTGTGTCTGTGTCTGTGTGTGTGCGTGTGTCTGTGTCTGGTGTGTGCGTGTTGCTCTTGTCTGTGTGTGTGCGTGTGCGTGTGCGTGTGCGTGTGCGTGTGTGTGTGTGTGTGTGTGTGTGTGTGCGCGCGCGCGCTGTCTTGCGATGATAAGCCTGCTCGTTCTTTACCTATTCTCGAGGTCACTGCACTGACATGAAAGAATAGCGTTGATGGGATATTTCCGCGCCCGTCAAAACAAGGTGACATCTGGGGGTCACACAACGACGATTGAACAAAAACCAACAAAAACCGAACCGGTCAGGGCGCTTGCACATCTGAAGCAGGCATCACTCGAATGTGACGAGATAGCGCAACGGTGGCACAAGTGTTCCCGCCAAGAGACATGTCTTCCGTCTCTCTAGGCATCTTAACGGGGTCGCCATACCCTACACAGGAAGATCGCCTTCTGGTCCCACTTATCTGAGCACCTCCACGATGTGACAATTCACGACGAAGGAATGGGGAGGATAGATAATAGATGGAAGCGCATTCTATCCTTGTCAACGATACAGAAGCAAGCATGAACAGCAGCATTTCGGGTCAAGAAGGGACGGGCAACTGCTGGTAGCGAGCTTTTACCGTAGCTCTACTTGCGCTATTTGTCATATGCGCAGATGGAGCTGTCATCAATGAGCCACGCGTCAAAACAGTTCGCACGCAAGTATTTGGAGATTGCGGGTGGTGTGCACAACGTTTCCTTGCACAGTACGCAACCGTCACTGACCTTGACTGAACGTCGTTCCCGTGCTCTTTGTCAACGCAAGCTGCGCCGGACAGACTGAGCTCCATCAATGAGCTGGCGTCTCACTCTTTTAGTCTTTCTTGCAATGCGGGCGTTCCTATAGTGACTGTGTGGGCTAACTTAATGCAAGCATTGTGTTTTTGGTTCAACATCAGCCAGTTTTTTTTTTCCAGTTTTTGGAAATTTCATGCCCCCCCCCCCCCCTCCTTTCCACCAAGAAGCACATCGGCGTGTGCGAGCAGCACAAATTTGGTATGTCCTAAATGAAAAACAAAGGAGTATTGAAAATCTTTGGCGGTGTTCTTGTCTAATTAGGTATGTAAGGCAATGTCACAGGCGTACAGAATATCGCTCCTGAAGATCGCAGTAGGGCAAAAGTCAATGAGGCTATTGGTGCAGAGCTAACTGATATTTTTCAACTAGTCATATATTATTAAGGGAAGCAGAGAAAAATAAGTAATACTGTCTCTAAATACGCCAAAGTATGCAATTTATTTCCCACTGATTATAAGGTTATTTTTTGAAAACTACACCAGGCATATGGCCTTCATTTACGTCAATGCATTGTTGCAAACGTTTCCTGAAGTTGTCGTACACGTACGCGCCTCCGTAGGTCCTCATAAATGGCGGCAACTTCGTCACCAATGGCTTGCTTGAGTTCTTGAATACACATGATGTGCCTCTGGAACACACGGTATTTCAGGAACCCCTTCAGAAAAAAGTCTGGTACACTCAAGTCGGGCGACTGAGCTGGCCAAGCGATTTCGCAGAAGCGAGAGATAACAGTTCCGAACATTTTACGAACTATAGCCGGTGTGGGCTGTTCCTCCATCCTGCTGGAAATATAGGTTTTTAGCGTCAATGCCAAGCTGTCATAACTTTTGGTGAACGAAGCGTCCCAACATAGTCACATAACGTTCTGAATCAACGGGTGCACTGTTTGTTCATTGTCATTTCAAAGATATACGGTTCAACAGTTCTGAAAGTACCGACTCCACACCAAGCCGTCATAAAATGGCGTCTTCCTTCTACCATTCCCACTCCCGCCAACCACTACAAGCTATCGCGGCAGCGAACTATTCACATTTGAAACGTGTGAGTTGACTCCGTGCCACCCTGCATATCAGCAAGATATTAGACGCCGTTCTTTCCTCAAAAAAAAAAAGAAAAAGAAAAAAAAAAGAAATGAAAAACATTTATATTCATTTTCTGTTACGGCTTATAATCTCTGGGTACGAATTCCTTTTACATTTGTCCATGCACTCCTCTGCTCTACTGCTACAACGCGTTTCACCAACGAAACGACGGTTTCTCTATACCGCAGTACGAATACATATATGTCGCAATGAGTAGTTATGTCTTACAGTATACTTAGAGCTCTGGAATGCCCCCCCCCCTCCCCCCAATGGAATAAAAGTCATTTGAAACTCATAAAACGAAAGGACACCCTCATTAACACTTCAACCTGAAAGACAGGACTGACGACATCATACGCAAAGTTCCCATAAATTGACACCATGCGTATGTCATGTGCCACACGCGTTACATGCCTAATATATATGCGAGCGTTTCACTCGATTAAGATGAAATTTTCTGCCGAGACAACCCGTACAGCAAACGAGGGTGAAATACTCAAGTTAACGTGAAAGGGAGGCGCGAAAGGCAGTTTCTGAATGCGCCGTCGTCGAGATAACGAACAAAAAGCGAATCACCGAACTTTGTTTTTACGATTTGAGTATTGTTAAATTTAATGTAGACTGCGGTAATATCTAGTTAATTCTAAACAAAACAGTACCACCACGTTGTACTCCCGCATACCGATATCTTTTTCGCGCCGAACAGCTTTGCTTTGGCGTCACTTTACCCAAACATCCGCGTGCAATAGGACTGCAGCGTCAGATTTGAAAGGATGAACATCATTCTTTTAAACTAAGTCTTCGGAGCCAGCAGTGAGCGCAGCAATTTTCCGGCGTGCGCGAGGAAACATCCTAGTGCAAATTGCGAAAGCCTGGCCTGCGCTACCAAAGCTACAGCCGCCGCCACAGCAGAAGCCGCAACCGAAGCCAGAACCAAAGCCACAGCTGATACACCAGCTGATACACCAGCTGAAGCCACAGCCGAGGCCACAGCCGAGGCCACAGCCGGAGCCACAACCGATGCCACAACCGATGCCACAGCCGATGCCACAGCCGATGCCACAGCCGATGCCACAGCCGATGCCACAGCCGATGCCACAGCCGATGCCACAGCCGATGCCACAGCAGGAACCACAGCAGGAACCACAGTCACATCAAACTATAGAGTGCACCGCGGTAGAGTCCACAATGCTGACTCCCGATAAATTGCCCGAAGACCGGCAAGTGGTTGTGAGGCTTCGGTCCCTCATAAATACCCTTCGTATACTCTTAAGCAAGCTGCATACTCCGTCATGGCGAAGTGCAGTGCAAGTACTGGATGGTCTTAAATCCAGTGCTTGCAAGTCTCGAGTAAGCCCCGTGGCTCATCTGCAGCCTCCTATTCACGCAACGACCACTGGCCCTTGGTTCATGTCAGATGTCTTCAACGCACATCACCAGCTATGGGACTTGAGTTTGGTGTCATGGTGCTTCGCTGCACACACAGTGCTCACTCTCTTCCTTTTTTTATTCCCCCTTTCCGTTACCTTCATTGTAGGGTAGTAAACCGGACTTTCGCCTGGTTGAGGTACCTCCCTGGCTTTCCCCTCTTCGCTTTCTCTTCTCTCTCTATGCTCAAGCATGCCGCGGGCCGTACACTTTGGAGCAATGGTGTACACAACAGAGCGATCATTTGCGGAGAAAAACGAACAGTAATGCAGGCTTAGTAGAAATATTGCGCACAAGCAGCACGAAAAAGTTGTTACGCAACCATAATGCTGTTGTTTGTAATAAAACGTCTTTCGTGCGCGACTGAGTGCCTTTTCACTCGTTTTTTTTTCTCTTATTTTTTATTTTTTTCAGACGAGCTAACAGCACTGACGAGAAAACTTGGCCTTGACGTGCAAACTGTCATCACTGGTGAAATATGAGGTGAGGATGGAATCTGTATACAATGGAGAAGCGGCGTCTGCAAATGACAGGCAAAGTAACCTTGATGCTTTGGACGATGCGTGTCGCAGGTCCTGTCACTGGTTATAAATTCGTTCTCTCACAAACAAAAGTTGAAGGGATCAAGGTGACAGTTCGCTTTCACCGTCATGTTTTGCTTCGGCAGTAAGATACGAAGAAAAGAACAAGAAAGCTTCGAATGTTAAATGAGCAAGAAAGAAAACACAAAAACACACACACTAATTTTACCTACTTGAGGTGCTGTTATCAGGACACATGTTATTTTACCTTTATTTTTCTGTTTAATATGCTTGTTCTTACAGTCACTGCCCTTTCATTCTCCTTCTGTCTTCTTTAATGTATTTTTTCCGCTTCTTCATCATGCAGAGCTGTACTGATGGTAACATTGTCTCTGAAACGCTTCTGGATACATAAGGACGCTTTCTTCAAATATATTAGTTTGCCGTGGTTACGATTATGTGCAGTAGAAAGACGATATAAAGCTTATCACCTCCGAATCAATTCACATTCTACATAGCTTTGCCAATCTCATAGCACTGAATAGGAAGAATATGGACGAAACAGGCAGTCACCCATAGAAAAGTAGCTACACGCGCTTTATATCTTAGTGTGAATCGCGAGAAAGGACAAGCTGATTCGCATGGACCGTAACAGTATAGGCACAAAGGAAACATTGTAAGAATGTCTGAAATGGCGTGAAACATGTACTTTTCCTTTCTCAACGATTGCGCGTATCATTTCTTGACGCACAACTCTCCTCCGACATTCCCACACAAATCGGAAATGTCAGAGGCAACATGCGTCGTTCGTTTTGTGAAAGCGTCGGTGGACGTAGCGAACTTGTTTGAAGAAAATCGCTGACACCTCGAGACAAGGCATTGCGGTCTCTGCATCTCCAGGAATAACAAATTATGTGAGGCCTATTGGAGTCGCCATTGCAACAATCGACCAAAACGAACGTTTTCAGAGATTGACGAATTTGTTGCTGCAGGTCTTGACATATCTTGACGAATGTGTTGAGGTAGTAGAGAGGTGGTCATGATGCAGTTCGCCTCTTTCTGTCTTTCTTTTATTTATTTCTCTTTTGCATTCTTTTTCTGTTTCTTTCTCTCTCTCTCTCTAATTCTCTCTAGCAGCACGGAGGGATAAACAACTCAGCGTCATTTCACGTCGCCAATCGACGTTGTTTACAAAAGTGTACAAGAAAGAATTTTTGCATGGTACTTTTTTTTTGGGGGGGGGGGGGGGCGGGGTTGCCGGATTGTTCCAGATAAGTTTTAAGAAGCGGCGAGCTACATTTCAGAGAAAAATCTCATGGACGACCAGTACGCCAAGAAACGAATAAAACATTGTCTGTTGCCCAATTTTTCGCTTCGTCTCCCCGTAAAGTACCCGTCATAACAGCCCGAAGAACAAGAAAAACAAGAATAAACGTATGAAATACCAAAGGTGTGCAGCTATCCGTTCAGGCCTGACAATTAATTCCCTCTTCTTTTGCGCTCCTCTGAAGACGTGCCTGAAAGTCATTCGAGTGCGTCTCTCTCGCTTGGGTTATTACATTACCTTAGAGCCCGCCGTCTTTTATTTCACTAATTTCCTCTCTCGTACCGTGAAAACCCAGCAGGCGCTGGATTGCGTGACGTTCCTTATTCATAAAAGAAGGAAAGCTCCAGCTATTTCACCTTCGCTGCTCCTCGTTCACCAAGCTGGCTTTGCTGCGTATCTCAAGTACGATGCAGTATTGGTATACATAGGCAGAGCCGGCATCATGGCGTTGGTGTCACGTTCGGTAAGTTTGGGGCACGTTAGAAAACTTTCCCTTTTGCCTGTACCTCGGTTGTCTTAAATGGGCAGTGCGCAGACGCCAGTCATTTACAAAGCACCATTAACAATACGAGGAACATTTCAAGGAAAATGGGCCCACGATCAGCTGGCTCTGCTTCACACTGCAAGACGTCGGACGTCTGTCGTCCGTATAGAGAAATGCTTGAAAAACCCGAAAGACCTCTCCCCACTATAACCCCTTGCGCACCTTTCATTGGAGCGTTCGCTCAAGATAGCTTTCAAGGAACATCGCACGAAGCGCGACAGGTCTCGGCGTACAGCTTGTTTTCATATAGGACGCGGCCACGGCGTCAAATGACAAGCAATATATACTGGCAACAAAACCCGACTCAAATCTATTGTCCGCTCCTGTGTCACGTATATACGTACTAAAGTCATGCCCAGGCTTAACATCACTTCTGTGCCACGCATAAAGCCTTCTCGGATGCTGCATATAACAGTCTCACAGCTGTGTCTAGAACCATTGTTTCAAGCTGCAAACCGCAGCCGATGGTGACAATCCTGCTACAACTCTCATGCGCTTCATACCGACGTGTGGCGCTTCTGCGCATGCGGACAACATATAACTAATGCTATCAAAAAGCGAGCAACAGCATTTCTTGGTCTATTTTCTCAAGCTGTGTCAGCAAGAACTACTCGCGGCACATCGCATAGTGGAAAGCAGAACGCCCTTTTGCTTATTGTTTTTTCGCCAAGTGATTCGATGGCACGAAGCAGTTTTATATGGATGGTAAGTGCAAAAGTCCCATGTCAATGACTTGACCCACCGTAATAACCAACGCCGTAATAGTGAAAATGTGTCAGCAGGTGACACACTGTTGTTGGCCTGGCGCCGTCGTCGTCGTCGTCGAAGAGTCCCTTACTGGCTGAGTCGGGGTTACAGCTTCAACGGCAATGCGTGAGTTTTTTAGAAAATAAAGCACAACAGACACGCAGAAGAATTGCCATGTTGGAACCTTTTGGGGCAACCGACCGAAATACGGGGCTTCGCTTAGCACTTTCGGCGTTTTCCGAAACACGAACACGTTCGCGCCGACGCTCACGTCGAGCTCCGCCGTCGAAAGTGACAGTCGGTCACTGAGTATTGTGCTCGCTTCGCTGAACATCTGAGCGACGTGACGTCGATTGAAGCAAATTGCAGCCCATTCCGCTGTCATGGCTGCAAATCAAAAGTTAGTGCCATCTCTGCGTCGGAAAGAGGAAAGGAAAGGAGGGGGGGGGAATCTTCGGCAGTGAAATGACGCCATTTTACGGAATCAGATTGCGTCGTCTTATTGAGGGCGTAGGAATGTATTCGTTTCTTTAGGATTGTTGTTGTTTTCTTTAGAATTGTGTCCATATTTCACGCGAGTTCCAATGCAAGTTTCGAAGAGTCCGAGATATAGTTGCGAGACTTTCCACCGCCTTCTATAGCGTTCTGCCGACTTTTTATGCAAAACATACTCAGCATCACTGAAAATTTCTGTATGAGAGCTGTTTTGTAAAGATGTCTGGGGCTGAAATTCGTCACTCAGCCGTAAAGCTTTCAGCATAGGCTTCTAAAGCTGAAAGAACTTACGTGGTGCGTTGGAATAGTCCCCATTAAGTGAGAAATACCGGTAACGTTCAGTTTTCACTGACAGGCCGCTTTTATTGTCCAATGCAACCGTATAGTTAAGGGCGGAAATATTCACCTCTCGCATTACGTGCATTTCATTTCATTTCCTTGCTAACTGAATGGGGTCACAGTCGCTATGGGGTCACAACCTCTGACGTAGCGTGCAGCAGTATACCGCTCTATTCACTGAAACATCGCTGCGGTTGGCCATAACATTTATGTTCATTTTTTGTTTCAATGAAGATGGGAGAGAGAGAGGGGATATAAGGAAGTCAGGGATGTTAACCAGTCAAGAGTCTGGTTGGATACCCTACGCTTGGGGAAGGGCGCTAGCACGAAGATGGGAGGTCTACAAGAAACAAATACACGCACGCTATCACAAGAAATACACACGCGCGTTGGAGACTGCGAAACATTCAGAGCTGCTTCGATATTTCACGCAGGGATATTTTTAACCGTTAGTAAAATCTTGAGGCTGTGAATGGCAATGCCCTTTCTGACTCGAGTGAAAAACTTGTCTTAACAAATTTTCGGGATAAGACTCAGTCCTCAAGTTCACGAGACTGCGTCCTTAATTTCTAGAATTTTCTTGTGTGAAATGAGCCTATATAATACATGCTGAGGTCACGCGGCTATTATCCTGAGGTCAAGATCCCTCGTACAGTACTGAAGGCATCATCGCGAAAGTCATTCAAACTTAATAGCCTTAACACAAGGCGAGTCGCTGTTGGCCCAATGTTGGCACCTATGTCTATAGAATACACCTATGTCTATAGACATAGGTGTTGCACTGAGCTTGCCCTAAGTGTGCAGTCTTTTACTAACAGATTTGCGACGTCTAGGGGATTCGTAAAATGAAGGTAACTTCTGTATTTCCGTGTCAGAATAGAACAGGGACAACTTGTATGAATGAAAGCAATTAATCCGTCTAGCATTTCTAAAATATCACTCGCGATCATTTGGAATTATGCATCAATCTAGGGAAAGAAATCGCTAGAAAAATGTACTACAAGGCACATTAAACACACGGGAATCTCCACGCCAAAAAGTGAATGCACATTATGTCATCTCATAGCTGCATGATGGTGCACAAGTAATAATGCAGACACGCATTTTAGCTTGCCTGTTGTTCCAGCCAAGCTTGAGCCGTATGTACTTTGCTCTCATGTAATAAAGGCACGTCAAAGCAGCTCCTGTCTTCCCGCCGCTTGGATGTCACGCACCGCTAGTGGCCAGCCCCCCCCCCCGCCCCCCTCCCCCCATTTCAATAACATGTACGCAGGAATGTGTCGGCCGCGCCAGCCTGTAAACAAAGCTGCGTGACTGACATGTCATGCGTCGGACACACAATGTAAACAACAATTTTCTGTCAAATGCCCTGTCTTGTTGCTCCGTGTGATGCTATCGGCTTTCACTTTGTTATTGGCAGTTACATAACTGTAACCTCATAACAGCATCAATCATGCCTTGTACAGAGTATTCGTTATTTGTCGGTGGTTGTCGTGCATGCTTAGTTTTCAGCAGAACTATTTTCGTGTTATGTAAGTGCGTCCTCAGTGACCCTAGCTCGGCGCACGACGTACTTCAAGTGATGGGACACAAGATGCCTCACTGTTGAGTTGTGCTTGCATTACGGGACATATGTTTGCAGACAGTATTATTTGGTCCTGACTTGGAAAGGTCGATTGGAGACGTTTGCATGTTTTGTCGTTGCCAGAATTTATATAAGGTCACTAGCGTGACGCCGGAATTTCACTTTTGTTTTCGTGTCTCATAGCAAGCATATGCCTTGGACCATTTTTCGTTACATTCCGTTTTTGCGTTACATGCATCGGCATGTAATGAAAAAAAAATGAGCACAATCATGAAATAAAACAAAGGTTTTTCAACACGAACATGCAGGCACGTGCACACACACACAAAAAAATGCATTCTAATGTGCCACTTACAGAAGCAGTCCTTCTGTATTCTCACTTTATTCTGTGCTCCCAAGCGAAAAGCTTTTCCTCACTGTTCATTTAGTGATCAGGTGTCGTACTGACAAAGCAGCTCCAAGGCTAAGAAACTGTTCGCAAGAATAGGCACCGTTCAATAGCGAAAAACCGTTTTCACGAAGAAACCGCGCGTTAACGCGTCCTGACTTGTGTATATGTGTCATACTGCCATGTATTCCGCTTGCTTCAACGTTCTGTGAACTACGCATTTATTTTATTTACACTTTATTTCGATCATTATATTCGGCTTCGATTGCTTGGTAAAGCGAAAGGGAGTCACCGGTATGACCCATAATGTCAGCGTATGCTAGATATCTATTAAAGTTTTTCTATTACTTTGTGAATTCAGCCCCGTTTCACGAGACCAAAGCCTCATTGACGATGAATTTAGTATCTGAAGCCAACAGATCTCAATAGAATGGATACACGGAAAATAAACAACTGAACAAATTGCTGCTTCTATTTAATACAAATTCGCCAGTCCTCCATAAACGTAAATAAATACAGCGGTAGCTGCCTGCTTAATGGCTTCTTTTGTCACCTCAACTTATACATAAGCGCGTTTTGTAGCTTTATATAAAGCAAACGATTGGTGATTCAGGCATGCCGGAAGCACGTGGCCTGAAGACAAGAGCGGCTGCCTCTTCTGCAAGTAACGTGCTGCGCGAGAAGGAAGGAAAATGCGCTAACAACATCTTATTATTCTCGGCTTACGTGTTCGGCATTCGGCGCACAACTCATAACCAATTTTCGCACCCCAACCAGCTGTGGAATGGCTCCCCGTTTACGTTGGCAACAAGATCAGGCATTAGACGAGACGAATGACAGCAAAGCAGTGGAATATAATAATAATATTATAAAAGCCCGACACTTTCTCGCTTTGTAAAGGAAGCTTCCATACAGTACGATATTCAGCGCTGGTATAACCTCGCCTAAGGCAAGGTTTCCAGCAAACACTGGCGGAATAAGTGATGAAAACATAGAATAAGGCTCGCAAGATGTTTGAAATAAAGCTCTCAAAACGTCCTTTTCGGGAAAAGTGTCTCTGGGCTTTCAGTATGTCGCGACAACTGGCAAATATTAATTCAGACTAATCCTGCAGATACAGGCAACAAAATCGCGTCCGCGTGAAAAGTGCTAACGCGCCGCGCTGTGCACTAGAGCGACTTGTCGCAGTTCCCGTCTCACCAAGTTCCCCATGGCGGTGAAGCGATGCAAAAGACGACAGGCGCACAGAACGCGCATCGTTGAAGATTCAACGAAGGGCGTATAGAACGTGTCTACCACCGCCGGTCCTCGTTGTGTGTCTGAGCATCCTGAATACTCGAAATGTTGATCCTGGACTAAGTTTACAGCGAGCTCCTCGGAAAGAATAAAGGAATTGAGCTCAAGTCGATACGCTACATGCCGTATAGCTAGGACTGAATTCCGAGCAAGTTGACGAGCACTCATAATCGAACTATGAGCAGCGTGGCACGGCGCATGTTCTGTCTGTCTCTTGACCGTCTTCCTGTGTCCTGTGTCCCCACTGCTCCCAATTATTTATGCGTAGATATCCTCTCCGCGTTGAAGAGGTTCCTTCTTAGTTATTCAGTAGCGTAATACAGCGCATCGGTGTTGCCCAAGACAAGCAAGGAAGAACTTCGAGCATGCAGTCTTTTTTTTTTTCTTGCTGGTTGCGTCAACAATGAAGGCGCATGCTGATATTGATACAATGGGTGATACCAGGCCGCGGCGGCCGCATTCTAATAAGGGCGGAGTGCGAAAACGCTTTGGGCACACGTTAAAGAACCTCGGTTAGTCAAATTATTCCGAAGACCTCCACTGTGACACAGTGTCTCTCACAGTCTACAGCGCAGATTATGGATGTTAAACCGCCCAATTTAATGCAACGGGCAGTTGATTATGTCATTTGACCACGTTCTTCCCAGGCAAAGAAATGCTCAAGATAAATGTATATAGGAAAGGAAAGGCGCTTGAAGAGTAAACTCGGCATCACCAAAAAGACGCAGAGTTGCGTAAGTTAAAGCTTGAGTCGCCCATATTAAAAATCCATGTTTATGAAAGTGTCTGCTAGTAAGGATGTTACGTGACTGGTTGGCGCTTGACGAGAATCAATTGTAGACGTATATGCGCAGACACAATTGAAGCGTAGATGACTCATGCTTATTTTAGTTTGCAAGCTCTACCTTATGCGTGTAATTGAAAGGATATCTCTAATTACAGTGTCTTTGCCCACCAGCCGGTCTTCCAACGCTCGAACATTCCTGAAGTTCCTGAGTTTAGTGCCCTACTATTTGAAAATAAAGAGACTTTGAAAATAAAGACTGTTGTTGCTAACAGCGCTGCGTGTGCCTATTCTTATACACTTCTCGTGACCTTGTTCCCTGTCCGCGTTACAGCTCGCTTGTTTGAAGACCAACAACCAACGAACCCACATCGCCACTCTCATTGACTACTATTAGACACGCAACACATTCTTTAGTGCACCTTGCCAATCTTACTGTCTGCCTCTTCTATGTCTCTCTCTCTCTCATCTCACTCCTTCTCTCTTTCGCTCCCCCTCTCCATGTGTATAGGGTAGCCAAATGGACACAGTGTACAGTTAACTTCCCTACCTATCCTTGTATCGCTTTGTTTCTTTCCGTGATATGTGAGAGGCCCTGGGATAAACAAGGCCTCCGGAACGTAATTACCTGACCGCCGCTGCAATGCCTGCCCTTTCATCGAGGACAGGCTCCGAGGAAGAGACAGGGGCATTTTTTGCGCACTTATGGGCCTCGTTTGTGTGCTGGCCCCAAGAGTATGAGGATTCTATTTCGGTGCGCCAGTCTGCTGTCGACGGTGTAGTGGTCGAGCACAAGAAAAGAGGAGAAACATTGACCGACCCTGCCCGCTACTCGCATCGGAAGTAGCTTTCCCCCTCGCACCTTTTTCGCCCTCTCTCTCTATTTCAGTAGGCACTTTCCTACTGTTTCGTGTTTGTATCGAATGACTGTTCACAAAGGGTTGCTGATGATTTGTCCGCTTGCGGCAAAACATTTTGCACGGAATGCATTCCGTCAATATCGTATTCACGATGATCGTGTTTCGTTGTATAGCTGGGTCTTTTGTTTATTTGCTTGTGTTGCCCTTTGGTAGGGCCTTCTATCTCCTGTATATTAAGAAAGAAGCAAGAAAGATGGAGAATGAAAAAAAAAAACTATATATAACATTATAGTGGCCTATAGCTAGCAAGTCCAGTGAAAAATAATATACATCAACGTAGCTGTGCGGCTTTTTGTGCCCTGAACTTACTTACAGCCTCAAAAGCTATTCACCCGAGTACACATAATACCCTCAAATCAGTACAATATCTCCAGAAATTTAGTAAAAAGTTACCCAAATGTTTGCAACACGACAGTTGCACGTGTTGCAAGTGCGCAATTAGAACCAGTTAACAATCAATACATCGGGCACTTAGTAAACATTCTGAGACTGACAAGTGTTCAGGGATACTTGTCCCCAAAATCTGGCCATAAAATACATTGATATTCCACATAGTTTTGTTCAGCAGTACCTAGGATAGTGGACTAACGTATTTCACTGCTGATATTTTCATCGATGCCTGTATCTGATAAGTTAAATAGAGAATTTGAGCCAAACTAATAATTTTTTATGATTGTCGGACATCAAAGGTACTGCACAAATCACAAACGAACGTGATGAATAACGACTTTTTACGAGTTTGCTTTCTTAGTAATTATATTAGGCGGCTTGCTGTAATGGCTGACGTGGTCAGCGAGTAGGCAAAGCCTAACTGTTTGCTAGAAACTCTGCACCTAGCACCATTTTAAAGGAAAGGGGACAAAAGCTTGTGCCAAAATCCCATTTCTTTTACAGTAAACCATATTTACCTGAAACTTGTGATTATCGCACAAATGCTAATGTTCAATATTGTTGCGAATATGTTTGTCTCGAATATTCTATTTTTATTAATAACAGACAGCGACCACTGAAACGCCCGACAAACCGAAACTTTTGATCAAGGGCTATTGTGCCACATGGAGTCCTTAGCGAAACAAGAACAAGAAAGAATAACAACAATAACAACATCATCAACATCAGCAATACTGCAAAGTGCACGATTGGTGAGTCGTCAAGTATAGAATCTATTTCCTCGAACAGGAAATATTTCTTACCTGTGTGATAAGATATTCGCGAAAGACGGTATTCCCATACATCACCTACACATGTTTCTAACTCCCAGCTAGCACAGACACCAATTGTTTATTTTCCTAATTCCTACCATAGATAGCTGTTAACATGAATAAACAAAGACAGCTCATAACCAATTCCTGAGAGGATCGAGATACCATTAAGAACCCAATCAAGAATGTGTCCTTCCGAGTCTATTCTATAAGAGTGTGAAAGTTTCAAACATTGAACTATACCGCCACTCAGTTTTTCGAGAACTCAACTATACGTCGGGTTCTCCACCGCGGTTGCATTCCTTCGATTAAGCGCTATCTCGGAACCTTTCACGTCCCGCACGAATTCCAGGCACGTCGATCCAGACGTTGAAAGCGACCAGTCAGCCGCACGCTGCATTGTGAACACATCGACGACAGCGTTGCGAGAAAGTCCGTCGCTGTTTATGCAAGTGGTTTTTCAATCAACCGAGTGCCTTCACAGGAGTTGGTGAACGCTTTACAAGCACTGTTGGGGACACGCAGGAACTCAATGCAGATCTATATCGACGCATCGCCGCAATTGCGCAATTGCGGACCGGCGATACCCTGTTTTCCGGCACAGTGTTTTGTCGTCAATGCTGAGACCTGTCATATTCAAACTCTAGTTTAAAAACAACATAATAAAGATTTACTGACGATTACGATACTCCCTAATGCGAAATTTGAGCGCTGCTTTGAACATGTTTTCATTTTGCAATTTATATTGGCTGGCGCGGACAATCTGTCTCGTGCAGCACGGTGGAAACGGAGCAAAGTGTGGCGCGACTGCCTCGCTAATCGGGAGACCGCGAGAGCCAGCACGTGGGTGACGCCTGGGCCCGATTCACAGCAGCCGCCGCCGACAGACCTCCCAGACGACACGAGCTACTCTGGCGCCATCTCGTAGCCATCTTCGCCGCCACTACGCTTTTCTTCTCACACTTTCGCCATACCCTCCTCCGCTTTCCGCCTCATGGTTCTGCTGCACCCTCCTCTCCGCTTTCCTCTTCGCGTCTTTCATCCCCCGCTGCGCTGGGCGTTCGCTTTTTCATCTTTCGCTGGTTACGCCGACGCCGACGCTCGCCGCAGAAACAGGCGCCTAAGAGGTGCGCTAAACGAGACAGCACGCATTTACATCCGGCCCGGCGGGTTCCGAATTCTAAAAGGCACATTCTTAAGGTGATGTCTACATGCTACGTAAATGTTTCATGTTTCCTGCTGTTATAAGATGTACAGACTCCAAAATGTAGGCTCCAAGATGTAGGCTGACTAAGCATGACTCTCCCACTCGGAGCGTTACGTAGAATACACGTATGTTGGCTAGACGGAGAGAAGACATTTTCAGTGCTCACAAATTTTATCGCAGCAGGAACGGAGGAGTCAGAACTGCGATCAGGGAGGTGAGAAAAGCGAGAGTTCATGCTCGTATCCAGATGAAACGTAGCTGCCTAATTGAAAATATCAGTTATTTACTATTCTGGGAAAGTGGCAGTTACGAGCAAACGTTAGGGAAGGCTGAAGGGCGTATTCGAAGACTAATCCACTGGATGTATTCAGTATAGCTTAATTGTACGCTTCTTTATAAGTCAAGGGTTCAGCCAAAGCGTTGGCGACACAATAATCGCATCCTTATCGTCCTACCGGAGACACTTGCGCCACTAGTTCGTGTACCATTAAAAGCGACATGTGAAGTTTAATAACATGTCATTAAACGAGTCTTATTTTGATCTATCGCTCCAGAGTTACACTTTGACATTCTCGCATGCGCTATCACAGCTGTTCTCCATATCCGCCGATATGTATTCTTTTTCTTTTATTCTTCTCCGTAGTTCGAACGTAGCTATGGGTCGACACAACTGTTTCCTGAAATACTTGCATTAGTCCTGGAAAGAGCAGGATCATTAGGACGACGGCTATACTACGTTTATTGACACACAGCTCGCAAAAAACTAAACGCTCTTGTACGCGTCTTTCACCGCTAAACTTTTACATTTAAAATATCCGTTATAGAAGGCGCTGCCCCGTCGATGGTATTTGCGAACTGTCACCGTGCTTCCGTAAACATCGCCGCTCTCATCCTGATCAGCGCTCGTACTTCTTTCTTTCTTTCTTCTTTCTTTCTTTCTTTCTTTCTTTCTTTCTTTCTTTCTTTCTTTCTTTCTTTCTTTAAGCTACTATTTCAACTGTTCCTCTACGCCCTTTGCGTTGTGGAAGAGTTCCGTCCTTGAATGTGGTAGATGCGCGCTGTCTTAATGATATCCCCTTCTGCCGAGTTCTTGCTGCTCTTTCAACTCGTGAGTGACCGCGAACCAAACATGTAAAAGTCTCAACTTCTGTCGCTGCCCACAGAAAGCAGATGACCATGTTTCTGTGCTTTAACTTGCTTTGGTTGATTGTATGGCAGAGACGTGGGGCAGATGGTAGCATAGATGACAATAGAACTGGAACAGCCGAGGAATGCCCCCTTTTGGTCTCCACTGGAGCGTGGTGTGTTGGACGAGTAGCAGCACGACAGCAAAAAGCAAGAGCATCGGCTGTTCTGTAGACAGCAGTGATTTCGTTTTTTTACTGTTGCTATATGGTTGAGACCATTGTCCGGATTCGTTGCAACTTAGTGGTATAATTCCACTACTACAGAAATGGCGGAGGACTGCTCGGCTTTTCCATCCCCAAAGTAGTCAGCGTACTAGAGAAATTGGTAGAGCATAAGGCTGTGTTTGAGAACGCTTCTCCCTCACAGAAATTCGAACAAAAACGCGCACCTGGTGCTACCTCTTCATTATCAACATTAGCCTATATTTATGTCCACTGCAGGACGAAGGCCTCTCCCTGTGATCTCCAATTACCCCTGTCTTGCGCTAGCTGATTCCAACTTGGGCCTGCAAATTTCCTAACTTCATCACCCCACCTAGTTTTCTGCCATCCTCGACTACGCTTCCCTTCTCTTGGTATGCATTCTGTAACTCTAATGGTCCACCGGTTATCCATCCTACGCATTACATGGCCTGCCCAGCTCCATTTTTCCCGCTTAATGCCAACTAGAATATCGGCTGTCCCCGTTTGTTCTCTGATCCACACCGCTCTCTTCCTGTCTCTTAACCTTAGACCTAACGTTTGTCGTTCCGTCGCTCTTTGCGCGGTTCTTAACTTGTTCTCGAGCTTCTTTATTAACCTCCAAGTTTCTGCCCGATCTGCTTAGCACCGGTAGAATGCAATGAATGTACAGTTTTCTTTTCAATGACAGTGGCTAAGCTCCCAGTCAGGATTTGGCAATGCCTGCAGTATGCACTCCAACCCAATTTTATTCTTCTGTAAATTTCTTTCTCGTGATCAGGGTCCCCTGTGAGTAATTGACCTAGATAAACGTACTCCTTTACAGACTCTAGAGGCTGACTGGCAATCCTGAATTCTTGTTCCCTTGCCAGGCTATTGAACATTATCTTTGTCTTCTGCATAATAATCTTCAACCCCACTCTTACCCTTTCTCGCGTGCAGCTACCTCTTAGCTGCGCGCTTTGCAACAGTAATGGAGCACTGTATTTGCAGAACTTACTGCAATATTATTATTACATAATTGGATGATTGGACATTTTCTTGGGTATAAAAATGAATTTCGAAACAAAATGACCACTCATTTTTGTTGTAAAAGACAAGCACAAGCTCGCGCTCACACTCGAAAGTTATCGTCGCACCTATTTCTGAAGCTTCTCCATGGAATCATAGAGTGTTAAGTATAAATTATTTCATAAAATCATCATGAATGAAATGAGCACTGGTGGTGACCTTATTACCACGACAGATGCGACTTCTCCGTAAGATTCTGGTACGTGAAAGCTGCATGTTTGATATTACCTCCCTGCGTCCTAAATAGGTTATGACATAACGCACGCTATTGCTGTGCTATTTTAACTTCTCAGGCTTGTGAACGCTGTCGAAGTCATATAAGTCTCCGTCTGTCTTAGAAATACTAGGCCAACACGCATGGTGACTTTAAGTTGAAGATATCCTGCTAAAATAATGATTTCCAAGCGCTAACGGGCGTGCAGGCGTTGCTATTCTAGATTAGAGCCTTGCGAGTTGCGATCCGACGCATGTCAGTCATGCGTCAATGGTGAGTGCTAACGCGTAGCGTGACTGAGGCTAGGACTGGGAAAAGAATGGCAAACTCATCAACAGAGTCTCGAGCAGGATCGTCCAACAGTGGGACAGCATGGCACTATTAGCTCCTCCGTCGGCCGTTGCTTGTCGAGCTTATAGTGGCATTGCTTCGACTTCTCATCTTCGAGTGCAACAACTGAAACAGGGCCGTACGGCAATTAGTCACTACGTTCTTTCCTGGTGGAAATCAGGCTTTCGTTTGGTGCCTTCTTGAGAATGAATGCTTTCGTTTGGTGCCTTCTTGAGAACATGGGCGTATGTAGAGCGTCTGGAATATGAGGCGAGTTGGAGAGGCAAGGTTGAAAGGTTCGATCTCCTCGCATAAACACCTCTGGCACTCCGTCAGCCGGCTGTGCGGACGGCTGTTTCCTGCAGAAATCCTACAATTTTCCCGCCAAACGGCGAAGGCTGCACCAGCATGAGGAGAATGGTATTAGCCGTGAGGAGGATGGTGCGGTAGATTGACTATATATTGCTCCACCCGTGCATCTCCTTTTAAAGTGCGGTGATAAACTCCTTGCGGTGTTCGCACAGAGAGACATGCAGTGCGAACAGGTCCACGTCAGCTTAACAGGATAGATCAATGCGATTATTGGGAGTATTGATGAAAACATACCATGCCACATAGTTCATCCCGTACTCAGTGAGAATGCTTACCACCACAACCGATTGGTAGCATTTAGCAACACTTGCAAAATGCCCCCACTCGCTCGATATATCAATATCTTTAAGAAATTTCAGAAGAAGGCAAAGCAACTCTCCCTTAAGTTCCAGTGTACCCTCGGGAAGGTTAGGTCCACCACGCTGGCGCACAGAGCCAGTCTATGTTTCAGTTCGTCGATGAGATACTTGCACTTCTACACTAATTCTGGCAATCCGAACAAGTAATCATTCCTATCACATTGAGCGAGGCAGAATGAACACGTTGATGAGGGCGATAATAAATGTTACACAAGAGTGAGTAAAGCTCAATAAAAACAGGATGTTTATGCTTTTGTAAAGATGTGAGCGCTTTTACAAGACTTAACGAGTCTGTGAATATTATTGCTTTTTGTAGTTTTAATTTCTTTATATGCTTCACCGCAGACAGTACTGCGTAGGCTTTTGCTGTGAAGATACTTGTTAGGGGGTTCAATGCCTCCGATTTAGAAAAAGAGGGGCCAACAGCCGCGTAAGATACGCCAGCTTGGGACTTGGATGCGTCGGTGTAAAATTACGAGCACGAGTACTTCGATTGAAGTTCACGGAAATGCATTGCAATTTCTAGCTCGGGAGCGTGCTTTGTGACCTCTACAAAGGATAAATCACATTCTATCACCTGCCACACCCAGGGCGGTGACAGCTTAGCTGGAAGCATTAGGCGATGTTCTAGAAGTGGGACATCCATCTCTTCGGTAAGTTCTCTTACATGCAGTGAGAAATGTCGCCTCATAGAGGGTCGCATATTTGTGTTGTTGACACAGCCAAAACGAGAGTCACGAATGTTCCTGGACAAATTTCAGCAAAGGAAACTGCAAGTCGATACGAAAAAAATAAAGAACAACTGAATACTGCGCTATAACATACAAACAAGTAAACAATGACAGAAACTACAGAGCTATTTGATTTCACAATAAAGATGCGCGAACGCTGAAACTATACAGTACGCGCTTGTTGAGCATTTGGACACTTCGATGTGATTCGAGGTGTGCAATGCTCTCCGGCGTGCAAACGGGAAGCCCGGGATGAATCTTATTGTGGACACTGGCAAGTTCCGCCATAGTGTCAAATTCTACAATCGCGGCGCTTTGAGGGAATCAGAGAGGGTATAGCAGGCCTTGAGAGCCAATCAGAGCTGACAAGATGGTGAAATCTACAATATGGCGGAATTTGAGAGTTTGTAGAATGCTACCCTCGAGTTTTTTTTTTTAATAGTATTTCGTGGAGTCTCTTTTAACACGAGAAAAAAGACAGCCCGGAACTGATAGCGCGCGGTAAATATTTGAAATTGTTATTTTTGATTCTGTTCGTAAACATAGTGATGACAAACCCACCGTAATGTAATCATCATCCTCATCATCATCATCAGTGTAATAAAGTCAGTTAACTATTCATTGCAAACCATAAGCAATTACGGTGTAATACGCACAAGAAAATATGAGTTCGACGGAGACAATACATACCTTATCAGAGGAGATATTTTTCTTCCCCAGGTAATTAGGGCCAACGCAAAAAAAAAATGTTTCACGCTTTTTCATGTTGTTGGTATAAGATATTGTTGGTTTTATCTGAATTAAAGACTGATTTTTTTTTACTTGCTGTATTATTGCTGGGACATCTTTATTCTTATTTTATAGTGTTAGTCAACTCTGATGCTTTAAAGTTCTTAAGTTCAGATAATCTGCAAAGCTTTTTTTTTCGTCTTCGTTGTTGCAACTTCATATATTTGCAGGTCCCTGCATAACAAGGGCAAGGTGAAATTTGCCTGGCCATTCTTAATTTTAAGCTTGCTCTTCCTTTCATTCATATTCAGGTATTTATTATGCACTGAACAAACGACTTCATTTCGCACTTCCATTAGCTTTCGCTAACACCTTTTCAACCTCCGCATTCTGCGGAGTGCCCCGATATATCTAATAACTTAATCCAACAACGAAACAAAGACATCTTCTTCTAAATCCTCTGAAACGGAGCCTTTGGCTTGCCACTTGTCGCCGCCAAAAAATAGTCCAACTCTGCACGAACCCAATTTGGCTAAATCTATAAAATGTCATTATAAAGCGCTGTTTTCACTGCTGGCAAAGTGTTGGGTGTATCAGTAATCTCTTTTCCTGAGAACCCACTCTTTTTGTACTATTCAGCTATTCAGCCTAAGCCAGCGCGCTCGACTAGAGCGACCTCACTTATTAATATCCTTGCAAATGTTCGAATTTGAAGAAGAAGAAGAAGAAGAAGAAGAAGAAGAAGAAGAAGACGAAGAAGAAGAAGAAGAAGAAGAAGAAGAAGAAGAAGAAGAAGAAGAAGAAGAAGAAGAAGATGATGATGATTTTCTGCAAAGCCGGCACGAATCCACTGTGGAAAATAGGCCACGAATCAGGTGGTAAATTACTATAACAAAAAGATCAAATTTTACGAAGGAAGCTAAGCATGAATTAAATAAGGTAATGCGTAATACAGTAATCAGCATAGCAAAAAAGGAAAAGAAATAGAAACATTGGAATTCTCTTTTTACAGAGAAGCTGCCTATGGATGGGATCCCGGGATTTGCTCGTGGCGTAACGTGGACAGAAAACTATCATCATCAATGATTCATAGCCCCAAATGCAATGGCTCATACCCCCGTGAGCCAGAGGCTACAAGCACTAAGCAAAAGTGAAGCGAAGAATGCATTACTTTAGAATCACGCATAAACATATAAAAGACAGCGCACCCATTTCAATAACGAACAAGCAGCTCAAAACAAGAATCCGAACCACATAAATGTTAGTAAGGCGCTCCTGCGCCTACACGCAATGCGAATCACGTAGCGCTCCCCGCATACGCTTCACCGTAAAGAGCGCTGTTGCGCAAGCTGCCGCGGCGATTGCAGTTTGACTATAGCGTACGGTGCAGGGAGTGACGTAACTACACTTTCATACTGAAAAGAAGAACCCGCCTAGCAACTGATTTGTGTTGTGACAGTGCTATGGGAAAGCCTCGTGTAGTGAGGACTCATGAAGAGCAGCGTGCTTACGAGGCGCGGGGAATTTCTCTTCTCTCTGGTCCACTCTTTCTAAGCGCACTGTGTATGCTAATAATTGCATGTGAATGCAATAAGTGCATGTGAATGTCGCCACGTGAATAACCTACATCCCAAAGGGTACTCGTTCTAGTTCTAGTCTGCAACTTCGCTGTCCAACCACCTTCACAGCGTAAATTGAGTTCCGTCTTCCTTTTGTCCCATGTTTACTGTCACAATTGGCCAAAGCCTGGAACATTTTTCAAGACCACTAAAAGCAAGTTTCTTATACCAGACGATAACAGAGCGCATTTATCGAAGAAACGCGGCCACTTGAGTTGCGAGCATTAACAGACGTCTACGCTTGTGTCTCCCCTGCGAACCACGCCTGAAGTCTGCGACGTGAGTGGGCAAAAGTTTCCTGCAATAATGACTCCTTCTGGCAAATTTCAAGATGGTACTTACGCTCGAAAGACGAAGCATTGACAACAATAGCAAGGTTTGGTGTTGGGCTTTGACTGTATTTTTGGGGGCTTTTACTTTGGGATTCAGCCATAGGGATGTTTGCTGCACACTCCTGGAATTTCCTGTGGCGTCCAACCGACTGCCCTATTAAATTTGTGCCTTTTCCTGTTTTGTGTGCTTTTTTAAATAATGATCAATCAATGAATCAATCTTTATTTCCGCTCCAGTCATCAGAAGGCAGCAGGAGAAAAAGCTGTAGTCTGACGAGCTCAGTTCGACAGTGTTGTAAACCAAGACAAGAAGGACACGAAGCTGACCATAATAAAGTTGCGATTCCTCCTACTGTTATAGCTTTGTTTTAGCATGCACGTTCACCTCTTAACACCAACCTTAAGCAGTACTGAAAGTTTATTTATGGTTATAAATATCATTAATCTACCAATTTCTCGGCCAATCGCCCATAGCGGGTATGAGACTCGAGTTGGACAACAACAATGCACTCATTGAATAGTGTTCAAACCATACGCTTCGGCGCGCAGCGGCACTCAAGGCGACTTCTGTTGGGTAGACGGACAAGCGCCCTGGCTGTTACGAAACATGTCTTGCACGCGGGGAACCATATATATATACACGGCACATCACGGCGGTGGTGACACCGTTGGCGAGAATTCGCCTGAAGTGTCCATATAATTGCTATCGCAATAAAGGCTTGTGCTATGTCAATAGATATTCCTAATATCCGTCTACTGCATTCTTTAACAGAATCTTCGCCGGGCCACATTGCGCGCCTTCAATAAAACTTGCAAGCAGCGAGAAATTATGGGCTATCATTCACTGTTTTCTCTTCTACAGATTGTATTTAGTTCTGTAGCGAAATATGAGAACCCTTTGCCGAGGAGGCTGGCGAATTTCTTACGCTCATATTAATATTGCAGGGAAATCGACGGCGTGAGTTCTTACAGATATCCTCGGTAAACAGGCCAGACTCGACATTGATGTATTGACCTGGGCTTCGGCATTTATACATGCACGAAATGTACTCTCAAGGTTATTAATTATTGGCGACTGGATCGTCTGTAGATTTCTGTTATTGACTCTTACATAGCTGATACTCTCAATCCCCGGTGTGTCATACTTTCAATGTCCACTTCTATTAAGAGTTGCATACTTGCCTGTAAAAGTGTACATTTTCAGACTATCCGTCTCCGTGGAAACATTACGTTTTACGGCGCACAACATATTTATGTCGTCCTGTGAAAGTTCTGATGCCGCTAGTTGAATTGCATGCGCACAATATGACACCTGCCATGTTCCTACATGTGATATAGTAGCAATGGGTGTGTTGCTTTCTTTAAATCCCGATATTATGACAGCCTGTGCTAACAGTACCAATTTACTAGTTCACTTACCTTAGAAACACTGTGGCCGTGATGCGTGCTGCCTGTGATTATTTTATGCGCAATTTATGTTCTACTTGTGCGTTTTCCGTTCCTTTACATTTAGATCCCTTTCTCCTTGCCCCCGTGTAATGGATAGGAAGCCCAAACAATTTCTAATTAACTGCGCTATCTTTTCTCTTTTTCTTCTTTCTCTGCTTTTCCCGCTTGAATAGTGGATGCCACCATGATTCCGCTTAATAATACTCAACACAATCGTGACGGTGAATCTCGCACTGGTCTTGCGCTCTGTTCCAACGGCTGTGCAGCGTCAATGGAAATGACTGCGCCTAACAGGCCACCCGACGTACCGACGACGTCGACTGATGAGTTACCTTTTCAAACTGCGCCCTCCCTAAAATATCTGTCAGCCCTTCCACTGGGATGGAGATGATCGTTTCGTGAACTTGGTATACACCAAAATTGGCATAGTGAGAAAAAATCTGTATGACGAACATAAATGATGACCTAGGTCATGACATGTGTGTCATGTAGGTCATGAAACAGCCGCCTACGTCTTGATGATCTCGTGGTCGTTTCGTTAATTTGGTAGGCTCCCCGCACGCTGCTTCGCATAACATCGACTCCCACAGGGCGTGGGATCTGCCGGCTTTTTGACTGGGATAATGTAACTATTCGGTTTCACTGCTATTCCCATTTCATGCTTCGGCAGTGGTCCAAGTGGTGCTTCGCCAGCGTTACCACCGAGATTGGCCAATCTTGAACAGTGGATGAAAAAAAAATAATAAAAGAACTGTGAGCCCTTCCACTGGGGTGGAGAGGAAGACCAGCGAAGCTGTACAATCGGTGGGAATTATGTATTTCCAATTATAACTATTAAGATTTGATGGTGTAATTGGTTATTTGAACTATTAAAGAATGAGAAATATATACGATCCGGTGGTTTTCATTTATTTAGCGACCACAGGGACCATGGCCTTATGGTCGCTACGGTAGACCGCCATAGGGTGTACGGTAAATGTTGGCACGTTCTTCATAAACACGCCACCAATGCCGGGCGCGTTCGGTGCGAACGCGGGCAAAACGCCACCGACGTCGACAACAGTTCTGCGCGTTGCTGGTGCTGCTCCCCTCCCTCCCTCCCTCCCGTCCTCCCGTCCTCAGACGGCCTTTCGCGCGACGGAAGAAGTCGCGTTTGCTCTCCGCCGTGCGTTCGCTCACCGCGGAAACGCGTGTCCCTCGCGCGCTTTCACTCGCACATACAGCATACGGTCAATGAGAGTTTTTTTTTTTCTGCACGCGGACACGACCATCGGAGACTGAGCCCTGAACAGCTTCGCTGTAATTATAGCGGAGATTTTAATGAGGCAAAGCAAGTTAATTTTGCATGTTCGGCCGTTCCCGTATAATCCAATGTGGCTGGGCACCCACTGAAATGCAACATCATGTCCACGAGATGGCGCGCTGTGCGCATATTCCGTAATACATCAAGTCCTGGCATGAATGTTGCTCACAAGTTCTGGCACTGAGTTCGAGTCCGAGCAAACAACCCAGCTCTCACGTGCGTCAATTTCAGCAATGACCTTCGTTGCTTCAAGTAAGACCCATAACTCTGCTGTAGTGGATGATAATAAGCGAGAGATCTTAAGAAGACGCTGTTCGCCCGAAAGGACAATAACAAACGCTTAGCTATTCTGAAAAGAGGACACCCATCTGTCTACATCTGTTTTCTTAATGCGTGTATATCGTGTAGCACAGAAATCCTTCCTTTCCTCTCGGGTTGTGCTTTGAGATGCGATTATCCTTGTCAGGTTAGATAGTAAAGTTAGTGCAGTGTAATATCAGGATATCAACGAACAATATGTGCCACGGCATTTCGATCCCGCGTTTCGATAGCACGCAGATTCCTTTGCTGGGTTCACTGCACACGCGAGGCCAGCATGTGCATCATGCCATAGGCTTCGTGCGAGAACTTATTGCATCTGGGAAAAACAAAATGGTCAACACAGATTCCATAAGGTGCTCTACTGAAACGTTTCCCTTGTTACTCGTACTTTGGGGACTAAGCGTCCGTAGAGAACGATTTGTTCCACTTAACGATGAAGTCTTGTAGGATACAGCGATACTACAGCGGGATCAAAAACCGAATCCTACCAGCTGCCTATCCGAAATTGTCTTCATGGTGGCCGTTCCGTGTTTAATCCCTGAATCCATTATCCTGAATGTCGACCTCCTCAGCCATTATCCACTGTCGTTTATATTACTCTGCTTTCTCGAAGTATACCGTAAACGGAAAGAAGGCCTAAGGGTTGTCCGAGAAACGTGGGCTTATGTAAGCTGTCCGGTGGCTTTGGGAAAACAGACGGCAAATATATGTTTGGAAGTTTCTCTCAGTTTCCAGTTGCAACGCTGGCTTGTTGATATTCCTTGTTTGTTCGCTGGAAAAAGAACGATGACACCGCTCTTGTCTGCTTTCTCTTCCAAGTCCCACTGGGCTTGTTGTTATGTAAGCTGTCCGGTGGCTTTGGGAAAACCGATGGTAAATATATATCTGGAAGTTTCTCTCCTGTTCCAGTTGCAACGATGGCTTGTTGATATTCCTTGTTGTTTGTTGTTATTCCTGTTGTTGTTTGTTAGTTGATATTCCTTGATATTCCTTGTTAGACCGATTAGACAGCAGACCTTTTTCAGAGACAAAGATTCTTGGACCGTGGCTCCACGCGTCGCAGGCTTACAAACCGACGCGGGCATTGTTACAGTTCATGAAGTCGACTGGCCTCAGTGACCGATTGTGAAGTGTGGGACAACCGCATGTGTTTATACTGCGAGTGCTTTCTTCCCTCTCTCTCTCCTTTCTTTTCATCCCTTTAAACCCCTTCCCCCGTGTAGGGTAGCAAACCGGACGTGCTTCTGGTTAACCTCCCTGCCTTTCCTTCTTTTTTCCTCCTCCTCCTCCTCCTCCTCCTCCTCCTTGTTAGTTCGCTGGTTTTTGTTGCCAAAAAAAAAAAGAAAAAGAACGACGACCCCACTCTCTCCTGCTTTCTTTTCCAGCTCCCACAGTGTTTGTTGTTCTTGCAGACCATGAAGCATGCGCGACGTCGCAGACTATGCACTCCAGTTTTTCGCTACAGTCAGCTTCCCTTATATACCATGCCGAGAATGAAATTAACTCGTGTTTTTAACGTGCTGCTGATAAACATATTTAACAGTGTATTCAATGAACAATATGCTTGTAAAGAAAGAGTCCCAAACTCGCGATCATGTGCGGTTCAAATGAGGCCCACCTTCATTTATCTATTTGCTTTTGGAAATTGCGCAAAGCCTTCGGCAGCCCGACTTCCCACTTACAAACACGCCGCAATTCAGGTAACCGGGAGCTACGTAGTCTGTTCGTGGCCTGATGCCTGATGCAAGTTTGAGGGCCTTTTCATAAGGTTTAGGTACCGGCGTAGACCCTTGTGATGTGAGCGTTCTACACTCAAATCTGAAAGACTTCTGTCTACATCTCGCAAGAAGTTCCGGCGAGATTTCGGACACTTCATTGAGAATCTTGTTACAACATTGTAATGACTAAAACGCAAAGGTACAATGTGCCTTAGTCATCAGCGTGCAAATGCACAGTGCGATGTGGTGTCCCAGTCAGTCGCTTTGTCGTTTGTGCGATTTAGTCATAACAAGATAATGGTGCTTCATTTTGATAATGATACTTGTATGGGGCTTTATGGAGCAAATACGGTGCTTAATTTTTCAAGCTCTCCTAGAGTTCCCGACAAGCAATACCGGTATTACATAGTGAGTTCACTTTTTCGTGTCCGCTCGACCGCATTAAAAGCCTAAACGCAGAGCATGGTTATTCGATTTAAAGTGAGATGTTGCAAACCGCTTTGTGGCGGGGTGCAGCTTTGAGCGTTTCAAATATGACACGATCCGCGGAGGCAAGGCAAAAGTGTTCAAGCGCGGCTTCTTATCCGATCGATGCGACCCTGGCGGAAGATAATCATTTCTCTATAGATTCATTGCAGCAACTTCAATTTCACGGTTGAGTCGCGCAGCGCCTACCCGTGGATTGGGCTTCAGAATGACGCAACAACTGAGGAAGCGTGCACTCATTTTTTTTTCAAATGCGCATATTCCGGTTTGCAGGGATTTGGATCGCTCAGTAAATACCGCGCGCGTGCGTGCGTGCGTGCGTGCGTGCGTGCGTGCGTGCGTGTGCGTGTGCGTGTGCGTGTGCGTGTGCGTGCGTGTGTGTGTGTGTGTGTGTGTGTGTGTGTGTGTGTGTGTGTGTGTGTGTGTGTGTGTGTGTGTGTGTGTGTGTGTGTGTGTGTGTGTGTGTGTGTGTGCGCGCGCGCGCGCGCGCGCTAAAGTTTGATCTAAATTACTCAATGAGGCGGCCATTAGTTCTACGAGAAATCAAAATGCGTCATTAAATCATTAGCCTAATTTGGCTTGTAATTGTTTTAATTAATTACATTACGGCACATATTTAAATATACGAATTATAGCCGGAGAGTTCCCAAGGCGTATCCACTTGAAACGAATTCTCAGGACTGCACCAGTTTCGAGATATTAAGTTTCAAAGTGTCCGACGAAATACATTGGCGTTCCAGTAACTTCTTTTAAGAAAACGCTGTTTTATGCTTTGACGCACAAATGTAACTGGAACACCAACGCATTTCGACGGACACTTTGAAATTAAGACGTCGCCAGAGGGGCATGCATAAAAAGTGTCCGGTGCTTAAAAGCGCAAGCGAAGCGCGAGACAAGAAATTACCAAGCAGCGAAAAGTATGTCATGCAGTCCACAGTGAAAGAACCGTGAGGAAGCAGAACGAGAAGCATGCGACGATTCGATTACGATTGTTTTGGTTTAATATAATAGTTTGTTATTTTATTGAATGTTCACACTCTATTAGAATAAAAGAGAAGCAGTACCACCATGTTTATTATTTCTGCGCGTCTTTCAGCCATAATAATATATGACGTCCGTATGCAGCATGACCTTGAAGATAAGATTATACGAAAGAGGAAGGGTCCTTTATTGCTAAAATCCGACCTTGTCCAATAATTAATAAGTCACGACATCAGTACAAACAGCGAGCCCATTTTATCGCTCATTCGGACGGTAGAAATTGAGAAAGCTAAAAGAAACAGGGTTGCGTATTTTTGAATAGTTGTTTAGAAAGGTGTTGTCGACAAAAGAAGGCAATAATTCTTCGTCGTCCAGCGCGTCAAAACATTCAAATATAAAGCGTCGGTGCGCTCTTTTTGCCCTTTAAAAGTAAACAAAGAACACAAAGAAGCAAGCGATGGAGTAACATAGACGACCCTCTGTGAAGTGTCTATTGTGTTGGTGCTGTACGCGCACACTTGTTGACCTCTTATTGTTCAGTCCCCCAATAAACAAGGTCCGCCTCTCGACAGTCGTAAAGAGGGCTACCTTTAACTCCGTGGTCTCACCCGCAGCTTCGACTAAGGACTGCATATCCATGGCTGTTCCCTTTCCGCGCTTTGTTTTGCGAACATGGGCATTTTTTTTTTTTGCCTGTCGGATAACACTGCTTTCACGTATGCAAGAGGCTACTACTGAACTATTACGTGAGACTACTGCAGGTGCAGCAGACTAGCATTTCCCCACCGTGCTACGAGCAAAGCAAACGTGTCGTTCCTGAGTGCCTTTGGAGGCAAGTGCCAGGTGGCAAGGCAAGAACTATAGCCACTTGCAGCCGCTACGCGCGGTACGAGATCACGAGGCAAGGAAAGGATGCAAAGGTAGTCGACAGGTGTGCCAATGCCCGGCAGATTGCAGGCGTCGTAGCAGTTCACTTCATTTTACGGCTCTGTCATTACACTGGCACGGACCAGCACTCCTACTTCTGGCATGGCTCGTAAAGCGAAGGGTCGCCCTCTGGCGGGCACCTGTAAAAGCAGTATTCGCTGGTCCCGGGCCTCCAACTCGCTGCTATATCGTAGGTTCGAAAGGGTTAGGGTGCCTTGTTACCTATCGTGTCCCTCGGCCAGAGGGCTTGTTTCTTTCTTATGCTTCCGTAGCTTCCGTAGGCAGCGCATAAAACAACGATGCAAATCAGGCAATGTTTATAGGTCGTACAACAGCGAAACAGTTCCAGAAAAAGAAAAAAAAAAAGAAAAAGAACACACTAGCATATGCGTTTCTTTTTTTACTGCTGTTACAACTACGAGAATTGCCAGCAAAGGAGAATTGTGCGACACGAGAAATACTTTAGTTCAAGATGCACGCGGGGAGACCTACAGTTCTTGCCACAAGGGGGATGGGCAACGTGTGATCTCATGTAATGTGAGTTTTTTTTTTTTTCGAGCACAGTTCGAACGTTAAGAGATGGAAGAAAGCGGCGTGGATCAGAGAGCAAACGGGGATAGCCGATATTCTAGCTGACATTAAGAGAAAGAAATGGAGCTGGGCTGGCCATGTAATATTCTAGCTGGCATTAAGAGTAAGAAATGGAGCTGGGCAGGGCATGTAATGCGTAGGGTAGATAACCGGTGGACCATTAAACTTACAGAATGGCTGCCAAGAGTAAGGAAGCGCAGTGGAGGACGGCAGAAATCTAGGTGGCGTGATGAAGTTAGGAAATTTGCAGGCCCAAGTTGGAATCAGCTAGCGCAGGACAGGGGTAATTGGAGATCTCAGGGAGAGGCTTTCGTCCTGCAGTGGACATAACTATAGGCTGATGATTATGATGACCCAGCGTGATACTGGCCGACTGATCAACCGACCGACCGGTGGACGTGAAACCATGGTGGGTTAAACAAAGATAGCTTCGCTTTAATATTTCTAGGCAGAAGCTGAAAGAATTCCTTAAGCATCCCGCAAAGACAAGAGAAACGACGACGCGCGACATCAACTCGACAACGACACGATGACGATGAGACGGCAATGACACATCGATAATCACTACGCGATGACGGCATGACAGAATATAAGTTAACCCAGGTTCGAAAACAGGGTGAGGGGCTGGAAATGGTGCTCTTTCCTAGCGACCTTCTTCAACCAAGCAACCTTCATGATAGAGTTGATAGGTTCGACAGATGCCGCACAATATAGATGAAGTGTCTTAACGCATATTGCTGTACAAGGACGCTCCGGAAGTTGACATTCGTTATCCGCGGATTGTGCACTAAGGTTGTCTATCATCAAAGAACGCTCAAGAAGACTAACAAGCCGTTATAGAGAATCTAATTAAGCAACGTGTCCCTTCTTATTCGAATGCTGAGATGGTAAAGCATAATTATTTCACCGCTCGAGTAGCCGAACTTGTCGTGCCATGTTGTCTTTTAGGTGTTTCTGAAAGCTTCAGTTCTCACCTTAAGTTCTAAAGTTCTCAGCTTGCTTTCGCTGGGGCTGAAGCACCGAGGAACCGTTACCCGATTCTACCTAGAACGTCACACCGACGATTGCTTCAGTGTCGTGTGTTTGTGTGTGCGTGCGTGCGCGTGTGTGTGTCTGTGTGTGTGCGTGTGCGCGCGCACGTCTCTTTGTCCACGTATTTTTATCAATAACATAAATAGGGCTCATACAATGATGTAACGTAATATGAACCGGTATATCGCTATGTGCCGGCATATCACACGAGAACAAGCAACATGATCTAAGTTTGTGTGCTCAGTGACACCCCTTTCAAAGTAGTATAAATTGTTCTTATCGGGAAGGGCGCAAGTCGCAGGAGCCTAATAAAAAGCATAGTATCGATCGATATCTTGGTATATGGTAATTTACTGTTCCTATAATCAGGCCCAGTGAGCGCTGTACTGTGTATACTGGCACGTTGCGTCACCTCTGTTTAACGAGAGCTCCTTGCTGCTTGAACTCTCACCTGTGTGCTCCGACCATGTAGAGCACCGATTACCAGAGTGTAGGTATCTTCCTTTTCTTAATGCATGATCAGTTTGAAGGCGGACAGGGGAGTCACAGTGACTGCTTGCATTACTTTTTCTTTTCGTTCGCTTGCTTGGTTGTTTAAAACAACATGAGAGCGCTATACACAACAGCAGAGAAGCCTTGTATAGCTACAACATAAGTGACGACGCGAGCATACCGAACTCGTAAGTCAGAAGCCAACGTTGCCGCTTTCTGAGCAAATGAAGATACTACCAGTAAAGAAGGATTGCGATGAAGGAAATGAAGGATGAACTAGAGGAGACAGGGAGAAAAGTAAGGAGAGAACGACGAATGTGACAAGGCAGGAAACAAGCAAACGAAATAAAAAGGCAAAACTCCCTTCACATAAGTAGTTGTAACTGTACGGTGAACTAAAATAAAGTCTGGTTGAAGTCTCGGGAGGCGTTATGTCGACTCGAATGTCAGGTATGTTCACACAAAAATCGCGCCGGTGACGATATACATGCAGGGTCAAGCTTGCCACAGGACTTTGGGTCACGGCGTTGTCAGAGAGTAAAAAAAAAGAAAAAAAAAAACTACGATGTCGACGATTAAATTATGTCTATAGTTCTACCTGTGTAGTATAGTTTTACCTAAAGTCTACCACTGTCGTTGAACAGAAAAGTGTGCAATCATTGCATTCTACCGGTGCTAACATATGCGGCAGAAACTTGAAGGTTAACAAAGAAGGCTCGAGAACAAGTTAAGGACCGCACAAACAGTGATGGAACGAAAAATGTTAGGCCTAACGTTATTATACTGGAAGAGAGCGGTGTGGATCAGGGAGCAAACGGGGATTACCAGATATTCTAATAGACATTGCGGGGGGAAATGGAGCTGGGAAGGCAATTTATAGAGTAGGATGGATAACCGGTGGACAATTAGAATTATACAGAAAGGGTACCAAGAGTAGGGAAGCGCAGTCGAGGACAGCAGAAAACTATGTGGGGTGATGAAATTAGGAAATTTGCAGGGGGAAATCGGAATCAGCTAGAGCAAGACAGGCAAATGGAGATCGCAGGGAGAGGCCTTCGTCTTGCAGTGGACATAAATATAGGCTGATGATGATGACGATGATAGTTCTACAGCCGACAAGAAGACCTAATATGCACTACATAATAATGTAGACTATTAGACTGCTGCTACTGTCACAGCAAGGTAGTATGACACATGATACATGAACGCACAGTTACGGTCATAATGCAAGCGATTTCAACGTCAGTGGAATCGCTTGCCTTAAGAATCAAACATACAGTTAAAAAAATATGTACCCAAGGACAAGCACTCGTGCTTGTCCTTACTGCGCCGTAACTTATTTGAAAGTTATTAAACCTGAAGCGCGAAGGGAAAACGAAGTAACGGCAGGACGGACACGGACAAACGCAAAGTTTCCAACTACCGACTATCCCGCTCTCAAGCCTTGCTTATATTGAAGTACGCACCAACAAGTTTAATAGGATAGTCCCCGCGTCACGTGCACTCACGTGACGTGGCTCGAGAACAAGTATGACATATCGCTCTCACCGCATCTGGCGCAAGGAAAAGGCGATGCGTTATTTGAGGGAGATAAAACAAAGGGAAAGAGAGAGAGATAAGGAGAAAGAAAGGAGCTTCGAGTAGTTGTGCCGAAGAAAAAAAGAAAGGATAGAGAACGATGCAGTGTGCGTAAGCGGCAAACACGACCGCGGGCAACGGAGCCCCCGGCGTTGCATCGACAAAGTGAACAAGCCCTGTCAGAGGCCGCCAACCGAGGGAGCCACAAGAAGACAAGCGTCGTCCTACATCCGGGAAAGGCTGATGCAATGCCGCGGTTACTCGGTGCCGACGGCTGCTGTCTTTGTAGGAGATGACGCGCGCAGAGAACAGCGCTTCATATGGTTGTTAGAACGGGAGAAAGAAGAGAGCTCGGCGTACACGCTCAACGAGGAAAACCGTGGAAAGGCAAAGGTCCCGCCGGAGCGGAACAGCCTTTGCGGAACAGCATCTCTCCGCCGAGAGACAGCGTCGCTTGCTTAGGCAAGCGTAAATATTGGCCTCGTGCCAGACCCTGACCTCTTTCTGGGTGCGACTTTTTTGTTTACTTACCGTACATTTGGCTCGGAAGTGGCGTTTGCGAACGCTCATTTTTTCCCTATCGGGATGGCCGATAGACCAACGTGTAACTCTTGCGGATGTGAGGCAACCGACGAGCACCTGTTGTATATCTATCCTTTTTGTGACGATCCAGCTCCCCTTTCTCTCTTCAGACCCCGTTAAACCTGCTGACTCGAGAGCATTTTCTTGAGGTGCACTGGCCTGAGTGACTGTTCGTACTACTAATATGCGTGCGCTCGTATGTGTAGATTCTTATTTACCTCTTTCTACTCAGTTTTCTCTTACCCTTAGTGCAGAATAGCAAACAGGACGCTCGACTGGTTGACCCAACTATTTCTCTTCTTCCTCTCATGCAGAGTCCAGGAGAGCTCTCTACAGCTTAGTTTTAAAAAAAGAAGAAAAACGCCTGACAGCAATTTGCCATATTCTTAGGTTTGTAGCAGGAAAGACAGAGTCATTTTTATTGGACCCTTGCGGTACAGCCCGCTTTTCATCTAAAACATTTGCAGAACTAACCTGTACGCAATCCAAGGTATCGAAAACTGAGCCTTCAGCACATGCCTTGCCTTACCGAGGACCAATTCAACGACCGAAACCATTTGAGTTGCTGAAGATTACTCAATCAATACGCACATTACTGTTGAGACAATGCGTGTACACGTCGGGCACTTCGCGGGGCCCTTACCCACCACCTCGTCAGCGTCCCTGCAGAAAGGCCCCGTAGGACATTCAGTGCAACTGTATGTGCACATCTTACCTCGCTTATAGAGGGCGATTCAGAAAGTAATGCCTCCAAGCCCACTACTTTGTCAACAGTAGTGCAAATATTTTGAGCTCTTTATAAATAATGCACTGATGTTTAAGCTATAGAACGTCACTTGCGTAACCTTTCTATCTTTTCTTGTTCCGGAGTAATCAAGAAATCCATGGCATCCAGCGGTGACTTCCGGTTGAAATAGCGGGCTGTAATTGAATTCCTGACTGCGGAAGATTCTGCGCCCATCAACGTTCATCGCCGTCTGACTGCAGTTTACGTGGATGCCTCGGTTCACGTCAGCACCGTGCGGAGGTGAGCAAGGACTTGTGAAAGACCAAAATTGAGCCGCATCAAATATCTACACAAGCCACAACCTTCCGCAGTCAGAAATTCAATTACAGCCCGCTGTTTCAACCAGACGTTACCACTGGATGCCATGGATTGCTCGATTACTCTGAAACGAGAAGAGATAAGAAGGTGGGGCAAATGACACTGTAAAGCTTAAACATTAGTGCATTAATGATACAAAGTTCAAAATGTTTGCAGTGCTATTAGCAAAGTAGTGGGCTTGGAGGGTTTAATTTCTGAATTGCCCTTATCAGGCTAAGCAAGGCAAGATTCCTGCGGCCAGGCCGCTGTTTCCTCCATGGTGCATGAGCCGTCCTCAAGTAAACCTCCCAATTCCAGTGTTTCAGTGAAAAGCCTTCCCGCTATCCGCACACAAACAGCTCAGTTTACTGATCTTGTGTGAGAAATACAACGACCGCACACACCTATATACAGATTATTCTACTACAACTACCAATTCCGGTGGCGCTGTAGTAACGCTGATAAGATGAATAACCACATAGTTCAAGGCCTCGCATGTCACAAAGTCTACAGCAACTAAACTCACGCCTCTCCGCTGCTCACTTCAGATTGTCGATACAGCTAGAGTTCTAGAATATGGGCAGTCTTCTTCGGCTCAAAGCCGGCATTACTATGTACGCAGTATTCCTCCGAGATTAAACTCACGACCCATTGACGTGAACATTGTGGAACTTAACCACCTCGCGCGAAATTTAATTTAAGAATTTTAATGGCACGAAATTTATTTTCAGTAGTTACCCGGTCACTGCGGGATCACAGGAAATGATGACGCAGACAAGGCTGCTCGAACATCGCATGAAGAATACCACTTCGTCCGGATTCACCTTTCTAGAAAGAAAAAGCTGCGAGGAAGCTTTGCCCATCTGGCATGCACATTCTCATTATCCTAGTGGAATACCGCGCATATATAAGGCGCACCAGACTGCGCAAGCTAATCCTCTTTTGCAAGTCGCACGTCAGCCCGTGCTGTCCCAACGCGAGGCCTGTCTTCTGTGTCAATTGGGGTCAAGAGCTTCCATCACGAGAGCTTATTAGCACTAACTGAAATGGATGGCAGTGTTGCAAGTTATGTCTGCAGCCTGCCAGGCATGCCGATTTCGGTGGAGTTTGGCCGGTCCAGGTTGGTAATGATAAGATCAAAGGTTTCGGAAAAGGTGGCTCAAACAAATCCTTGCAAGTTGGCATCGGCGGGCAATAAGTGGTGTCCGAAAAATGACAGCCACGACATCGCCAATCCTTTCGGCGCCCACAGTACAGCGCGAGCGCGGCTTTCGAAATCGGTTTCAAATACTCTGAGGCAGATGTTGCTAGAGTGATACGGTGTGTGCACCCACTAATCGGGCTCCGAATGGAGGAGAAGCGCTAAAGTATTTAAGCAGAATTATTATGTATAGCTCTTCGAATGAGCCAAACCTACTTGAATTATTGCGCCTCGGATGTCACCTCTCAAGGAAGTTTCTGGGATGTCTTTACGGTTCCACTTGGCAACTACATTGTCATACCTCCCCTAAGGCATGACAAACGCCTCGCGTGCATCAGTGCGTGCATGAATTCGCTCTCTGGCTATAATACCTTTGATCTGTTTAAGTTTTTTTTATTTTAAAGGCTCGGCAATCGGGGGGAATCCTGCTACCATATCCATATTGACCACATTCTAGGACACCTACCGCTTTGCTTTGATGTGGCAGCCAGCCTCTCCAGAGCGACGGGCAGCCTTCCAATACACTCGAAAACTATGTTACGTGAAAACAGCCCTAAAGATGTGCCATTCCTTTTGCCACACCAGATCCCGCTGCTTTCGCTAACCAGCGCGCACTATTGAGTACGCGGTAGATGTTCTTTCTTTATTACTTATTTACATGATCAGAAGGAGATGTTCGTATAATTATTGCTGCACCGGCAACTCCTTGTGTTATGAGGAATTAGTGTTTTACACATATTCTCCTTTTTACACTGTTTACATGCAGCATAATGTAGCTATATAACATACGTATACGGATTCCCCCCCCCCAGCTAACATTAGTGCAGATCTCTTAAAAACCCACGTGCGACTAGTGCACCAGTGATGGGACGCTCGCACACGATATCTGTGTCTGCCCGTGCTATAGTGCCGAGAGACAAGTGATGTGCAGAGTGCTGAACCAATTAGACAATCGTCCACTGTCTGAACTAAAAGCTTTAGGTCAGTGCTCTGAAATAACATCCGCGCTGAAGGCCTTACTCGCGTTGCTGAGGTTCCTGCGGTCTACGGACTTTCACGATAGACTTTAAGAACGCCGCCCCCTGCCGCTCTATAGTGTACGCTGTTTGCTTGTGCTCGTCTCTCTTCCTCTCTCTCCCCTTCCATTCTCTTTCTCTTTTTCTCCCCCCACTCGTTCCCCCCGTGCAGGGTAGCCAACCGCAACTCCCTCTGGTTAACCTACCTGCCTTTCTGTGCATCCTTACTCTCTCTCTCTCTCTCTTAAAAGAAAGACTGGTACAATGTAAGATTATGAGAACCTCGGTGTTCGGTTATCAGTCTTTACGTGCCACCAGGATATGTTTGGTGTGCTAATTACAGGACTAATTACAGATTTTTTTAAACAATATTTTTTGCTTTTAATTTAGGGCATGGCTGCGGATGGGGAAACTCTCATTGGGTTCTAAAACAAGCCATTTAGTGCGCTGTGTCCCGCGTAATGTTTTTGCCCGCGCTTTACTGATAACGCACGAAATACTACTAGTGCTGCATGACAGCGCGCCCGCTCGCCGCGACACCAGCTATACCAAACGTGATTTGAAAGAGCTAACTCCGCTCGCCGCCCGACTAGCAAGCTGTCGCAAGTAGCAAGCTGTCGGTGTTGGCGTCCACTGATCCTGAGCTCTGTCTTCCAAGTGACCATCGCAACGACCATGTCGTTTCTAAGAAATGTGTGTGCTGTCAAAACAGCTAAGAGGGTTACTAAGTATCTTGGTGGATACAGTGCTCACGTGTTCACAAAGGAATGGGCTACGTACTCTATTCCCAAACCCAAACTTCGCATTTCCATGGAGAATGATTTCAAAACATCCGTGTACTGGATATGCATTCGCTTTGAAGAAAGTAGGGTTTTCCAGATTTGTAGTGACTTTCGTTACACTTACGAGGAGCTATGTATATCTATCTCTCAAAAAATATCGTAACTGAAGACCTCATGGTTTTCTTGCTGTCTCGATACTTCTAACCTTAATTCCCGAAACGACCCGAGTATATATTGCACGTTCGTCTGAAGGATATCTGCTGGGAAATCAAGGCCGCAAATGAAAGGTGCTTCATCTTTCCCAAAGATGCCAGACGGCTGCTCCATACCGCTCTCGCACTAACGATTATGACCACTGGGCTTGGATAGCCTCGGCTCACTTATAGCCCTGCGTCAGCGTACGCCTGACTTCCATATGAGCCTCATTAAAGAGCCATGGAAATTCATAGCACGAGTCTCGGAGAAAATACGTTTCCCGGTAAATGGCATCCTGACTGAGTTTCAATTTCACCCGAAGTGGAATTGGCGGCGGAAGTACTGTCTGCAGGTGCAGGAAACGAGCCATCGCGACAGAGGCGGTACTGTTAACGAACATAATCCTCTAAAGAAGCCTAATTGGAGCATGAAGAAATGATGAGAAAGACACCGTGAACCTTTATTGTTATAGAATTTTATATTTTAAGTATCGGCGGGCTTGTGAGACAATGTGACGAGTATTGATGGCTGGGCGGAAGTTGCCGCGATGTCATCGAGGAAGAGATTGACGAGAAAAACAAAATGTTCAGTTGCACAGGAATGTTCACATTGTTTGAGCATGCGCTATATTGCTCGGTAATGTGAATTTCTGGCTATAGAGCAAACAAGAGCAAATTAAAAAAAAGAACAAATTCGCCGACGATTACGATACTCCCTAACGCAAAATTTGAGCGCAGCTCTATACGTGCTTTCATTTCGCGATATATTGGCTGGCGCGGACAATCTGTCTCATGCGGCACGTTGGAAGTGGAGCAAAGTGTGGCGCGACTGCCTCGCTTATCTGGAGATCGCGAGAAGCAGCGCGTGGGCGCGGTTCACAGCAGCCACCGCAGACAGACCTCCAATACCACGCGCGCTACTCTCGCGCCACCTCATAGCCATCGTCGCCGCACAACGCATTTCTTCTCACGCTTTCGCCATACCCTCCTCCTCCGCTTTCTGTCTCATGATTCCGCTGCGCCTTCCTCCTCCGCTTACCTCCTCACTTCTTTCATCCCCCCGCTGCTCTCTGCGTTCGCTCTTTCATCCTTCGCTGTGCTCGTTCACTCAGTTACGCCGACGCTCACCGCAGGAACGGGCGTTTAAGAGCTGCGCTCTAAAAGGACAGGCCTATGCTTAGCGGTGTGTGCATCTAGAGTTTTATCTCCGTTTGTTCCTGTTTATCTTTTCCTCGTAAGCCATCGGTACGAACACTATTTGCCACACTCTTACGATGTACGACAAGCAAAGTGCGGTCGTAGGACTCATTAAGGGCCAATACTTGAATGTTGGATTCTAGAAGTGTTGGGTGTACGTGAAGTAAGCATCGAAAATCCTTGCAGTGTTCTATTCTCTTCGAATGCCGAGTTGCAGCACATTCCATTCGTAGAAGTGAGCAAGAGGTAAGGAGAAGTGAATGTCAAAGATGGTAACTTTGTTCATACGGCCGCGCTGTCTCGTGCGGAAGAATGATCTCGTGGCTCGTACGTGTGCCCGGCAAGTGAGCGAAGTCATTCGGCGCTGTTTGGCGTGCGAGCTGACGCTATGCCCCTAACTATACCGGGCTACACGCTAAGGCTGACTTGAGGTCGTGTCTTCTTGTTCGCTTTTATGGTTTGGAACCTAATCCTGACTGCCCGCGATGTAATTCATGCCCGCTTCTCATGTTGCAGTTACCATTGCAAGTAGGGGCACGTCTGTCTCGTCATCACTAAGGGGCCGGCTCCATGGTTGGCGTCTCAAATATCGAGAACGCTTTCGCAAGAAGAATCCCGTGCATTCCTTTCCTTATAAGCATCTGATGGCAAAGTAATCATGAACAGTGTGCAATGAGGGGAATAGAACGTAATTTCGGTAATAATATCTGTTTGAGTTGAACAAAAAACAATTACTTTACCATGCCAGACCCACAAAGAAACTTGTCGACGACGGAAACGAACGACACTGCTGCCAAGACGACGATCTCCAATTGTTGTTTTGAAAGGGAAGAAAATGCGACCGTGTAACTAATTTTTATCCGACAACAATGCAATCAAATTCAACACCGCTAAAGCACCAACCGACGACCCTTATGTATTTCCGTCTTCCAGGAGCATTCTTGAACGATTTATGAACTCTACATTCATGGAAAGCGACTGAATTCATAATAGGTGCTAACAAGCAAAATGTATTCCTGACCGGCCATCTGTGTCGTGTCATTCACGTGTGTTCTCCTGCGTACATATTAGTTGTCATGCCACCTTTTCTACTGCAACCTCTCTGCCAAAATGGCTAGACCTTCCTTGCATCACACCTGGAAAGAGGAGACGTGTTACCATTGCGTCCCCCCAATTCTCTTAAATGCACAGCCTACTGCTTCAGGTCTGAATGCATAAGGTAAACAAGAACTGCGATCACCTCTTCCCACAGCTGAATTGGTGTTCCCCAAGAAACTTGAGTACGAATTGAAGTGCACCTTACTAAACCACCCCTTGCGACAATAACCTCATTATAAGCATGACACTAAAGAAATTTGTTCTTTGCGGATGCAGTCTATGCGCGTCATAAACTTGGACAGGCAGAAAAATTTCGTTGTTCATATAAACTTTCAAGCATACTGGTCATTTACTTTATCTTTTTCTGCGGAGGTTGACGAACCGCGGCAGCAGCATACGAGCATTTTGAGATTAAGAACATCGTCGAGCATTTCTTGAGAACATCCACCTTGGACAGCCATCTTCAAGCACTAAAACGTGGTGCGACTTTCTGCCAGCACAAAGCACAGCATACTGGTATGGGTTGCACTTTCGAAAACAAGGACACAGTAAGGCACACTGGCAAACAAAGAGGAGCGCCATTTCTTCTTAGAAAGCGCAACCCATACAAGTATGCAATTTCAACTCGCCCAAGAAACAGCCGGCTTAAAACACAGCGGTTCCCGGGCACATGATGCGAAAGCTTAATTCGAGAGACGGTTATGGTTATGTGCACTGTTAACCATCTAGCGAGCAACGGTGACATAAAACCATAACCGCACGCGGAGCATCCTTGCTCTGACCAGACCACGCCTCGGTAACCGTTAGCAAGCAGACGCTCAAAAATTCAATTCAGGAGCGGATCTGGCATACTCATCGCATGATCAAGCTTTTTATGTGCCACCGTCTCCGTAGAAAGTGCAACATGCTCTGTGACACGACTGTTCTCTGGCAGTGGCATCGTTTGCATAATTGCTTGGCTGGCGCGCGCAGTTTGACGAAGTTTATCTCCTTATTGCTCTCGTGTAAACGCCAACGCAGCAATAGGGAGATAAGAGATTATGAATAGAGGAAGAAGGAACTTGTAAGTTGAGGCACAAAGGCCTGGCCTCATGTGACTCTTCTGGCCATCCGCTCTGCGCGGAATGCGTGAAAACGCGAAAACATTGCCATGGATGTTACGAAACTGCGGCTTGAATGATAGGCCTCGGAAGCACGACGAAATGCGCGCACCAAGTGGTATACCAATCATGTCGACACGAGACTGCCACACCCGCCGCCTCCGCGCTTGAACAAATGGCGGAAAAGGCGAGACATGCGAAGGCCGAGCACTCGGGTGGCGGTGGCGTCGTGTTGGAATGGGGTCATTATGAGCATCCCCGCAGAGATTGCGAAAAGAAAACAGAATAACCGTGACACCTGGAACGGCGTTGAGATAATAAGCCGAAGCAAGCCGCTCCGTTTGGAGTGGAGCTAAATTTAGCCAGGATTCCTCGACCGCCTGGACAAACAAAGCGTCCCGTAGGCGGCGACACAGGTGCTCACGCGCTAATAGCACGGAGGATCGCATCGCGCGCGCGTGCTCCGACATGGCTGTCTCTGCGCGTGATGATTCATGTCACGGGGCACTGTGGGCGAGGAATTGAGCGTCCGCGTGGCTGTGTTCCGAGTCGTTGCTTGCTACAGGAGCGTTCATGTCAGTCTGCCCATCTTGATCCTCGGCCATATCGTCAACTAGCAGAGTACGCGATACCGCGCACGAGGTCTGCGCGAAGACATTCCACGCCGCTTGCGTAAGTCTGAGAGCTTCTGTGGCGCTTAATAAAGTTGCAACTGCGTCAAATTCATGCGCCCCAGTCGCTTCCCAAAGAAGCTAATTTGATCGTATACACTCAACCTCGACGGATTAATACCGTGCAGTAGCGGAAATCACTGACCACCAAGATCATGCAGTACATACGAGGAAATTCTTTGAGTACTTGCCGGTAACACTACTGATTGTGATTCGAATGGAGGCAAAGCGAAACCTGTAGAGAAAGAATGTGTCTGCTCTCAAGGCTATGTTCCGTACAGCGGTGTCTCCCGCTTTCCCATGTTTCCCCTGGATACACGGTGTCTGTGGTTTAATAGTGGTTTAATATCTGTATAAATAATAAGGAAAGGTGCTTGGTTGTTGCTCTTCGAGAATGAATCTTTCGCTGTCTTCCTAAGGATTTTTAACAGATCCACAGTTGCATATACCCCCTAATATGCTTGAAGAGATAAGTTAACGAACGCCATATTTTGCCTATAACTAAAGGAGGAGTCTCTAACTCAAAAGAAAACTTGAAGGGCTAAAGTGCTCCTAACAAAGGGTGGGCGTAACCAAAAGAAATAAAAGTAAATACAGCATAGCGATGGAATTTGAGTTTATGACATCCTACTTCCGATTAGAAGGAATAAGAGTATCTGGGCATGCCATGGAACTATAGCAATGGAACTAGATACCGGGTGGTATATTCGAAGAAGTTCCAAGGGAAAGGAATAATTGTGAGATTAAGATGTTTGGAGGAGTAGCGTGACTTGGGTTAACACATGATGTAGGTAACAAGACATCCATTAACTTAAATACCTTATAATAAATCATGAAATTGTGATATTCCTTAACATAACTCATCAATATGTTCGATAATGGAGACAGCCACTTTCGAAGTTCAGTAGGGAGAGCGCGGTTCATGAAGCGCGGTATTTAGGAGAGAGAGAGAGAAGAAACTTTCATTCAATGATAAAAATATATATTATTCTCATGGAGGAGCCCTAGTCGAGAGCCCCACTGGCCTTAGCCACCCGTCCAACCTGGTCGACCAGTGATTGCTGTTCGGCCAGGTCAGAGCTGGACAGTCGCGCCTCCCACTGCTCTAACGTGTGGTGTGCTGCCAAATCTGGGTCTTTCAGGCATGGGGGATGTTTTAAGCAGCCCCAAGTAAAGTTAAAAAGTGTAGGACTTCCTCCACACTTAGGATCTTTTGTCCCCAGTGGCAGCGTATACTGTCGTAGTTATAGGCTCTCTCTCAGTCTTCTGTTTCTGACTCTCAACCACCATCTCCTCTTTTTCAAAAAAAAAAAAAAAAATGTAGATATACACCAACCAAAATAAAAAGTCTCTATACTTACCGGAGCTCACTAATAATCATGCACGGAAATGTTTCCAGCATCTCGATATTGTCAAGTTGTTTCTTCTTGCTTTAGTAAACGCAACGACATTATATTATCGCCCAACTAAAATATTTATAGCTTCAAACTCACACTTCGCTGCTCCAAAAATGAATATGAAAATAAAACCAACAAACTGGCCACCTGCGATTTCTGGGTGGCACATTTTGATAGCATTCTTGGTCTTAGGCTCAGAAGTGGATGATTTTTTTTTTTTTTTTTTTTTGAGAGCAGCTTCGGTCTCTTGTCCAAGGTGAATAGTCTCGGCGTTCGGCTTAACGGCAACGTTAACGGCGACCCAGAAACACCGCCAGGCACTAGAGCAGAAAACTATAGGTGCCACATGCACAGACACCGTAACTTTCCTTTGCAGCTCACGGAGAACAAACGATCCTTCCTCGTCCGCCGAGTTACGCCAGCGAAAGCGAAGCCGTGCTCTAGAAAACAAAATAAAAAAGGGAAAAAAAAGCAAGAAAGAGAAAGTGCTGAATAGCGGGCCGTGCCAGCCTTATCCGGGGAGACGCAGTCCCGCCTGCGTCGACATGGTCATCGAAGCATAGCGGCTTAGCGGTCTTTGCGCACCCAACTCTCCAGGCTGCATAGTTGCTCTTCCCGGGCAAAAGCGCCCGTCTTCATGAAAGCCATATTTAGTGGCATTTGCGCAAGGCGGTGAATAGACGGGTGTGCCTGTCGAGACATTTTCGCATGCCGGCTCAATATAATGATTCTTTTTTTGCATTAGTCGGAAAAATGGTGCCGACCTCGCACCAATTATGGGTCGTGCCGGTACAAAGGAAGCCCAAAGCATATGAAATCATTGGATGACGCACAGAACCGTTTCCGTATACCTGCTTGTGGTGTGCTGCAGGAGTTATTCCTCATTGGCCGGAGTCGATCCATACCATAGCCCTCCTGGTAGCCGGCGATAAGATAGACAAGCCATCGTTCAACAAGTCGAACTTGCGCGTGAATTGAATGTACATTCAGCTACCGAAGGGCGGACTCCAGAGGACGCTGCCCTGTTTTGGCCAGCAAGAGTCGACGAGCAAATGTGTTGTTTTGGCTTCGAGTTCTGGCGTTCCGGGTCCTGAATAAACAGTCGTTGGTTCGGTTAGGAGCTCGCTTCGCCCATAAGGTCTTTGCATTGCCCCTCCCACCGGTACCATAGAACAAGCACACCTAGATTTCCCTAGCACGGCCACTATCCCAAGCTTTTTATACGCTGTACCTCTTATAGCAGTTAAGGAATTTAATTATTCCGCCGTATTTTAATGCCTAAATATACATTACGCAATTGTAAGAAATACGGAGTACTTGTAGCATTGTATTTTTTTTTTATTTGTAGTAGCCTCGTCTTTTGTCCCGTTTTTTGTTTTTTTTTTATATACCAGCTCGTAAAAACGCTCTAGAACGCACATTTCTTCGTACCGAGAACGAAGCGCGAGCAAGGCCGCGATACGAGTATAAGAAAAGTAAGTTCACTGTCGCATTGTAAAAGATGTCAAAGCCAATCAATCAATAAATTAGTGGAACAAATGATTTGTTAAATGCTGAATGTACATTCAATTCACGCGCAAGTTCGACTTGTTGAACGATGGCTTGTCTATCTTATCGCCGGCTACCAGGAGGGCTATGGTATGGATCGACTCCGGCCAATGAGGAATAACTCCTGCAGCACACCACAAGCAGGTATACGGAAATGTGTAAGCATTTCAGCAGAGCTTCTTCCTCAGTTATGCAAAAAGAACTTCCACACATTCGTGGTCACGTGACAGTAGAGCGACATACTTGCTGACAATACTTGGTCCATAGTTCCCCTCATCGGTGATTATTTTGTGCTAGAGCATACACGTGGAGACTTAAACAAGTCTGATTAAGTCCACCATCTGATTATGATGCACGTCATAGTGGGGACTCCGGATTAATTTGGACCACCTGGGGTTCTTTAACGTGCACCGAAATCTAAGTACACGGGTGCTTTATGCATTTTCGCCGCCATCTATGATAAGGCTATATGAAAGATGCGAGTTAATGAACTGTAGCGATGCCTACCTAAGGGTAAACTTTTGATGCGTCATGCTTCAGCTCTTGTACGTGTTTTAAGCATGAAATGCTTTTGGCTCTCGTTGTCGGCGACCTTCAAGTGACCTTGAGCCAAAAGCCCGAGCCATTATCCGGGCACTCAACGAACTCAAACGAGAACATCAGGGCATCGTTGAGAGAACAAAACGAGATCATCCAGGGCAACCAGTCAAAGCTTAAGAAAATGCAGTCTCTGGTCCCGAACCATCTGTACATGACCGTATTACACACGCCAGTTGCTGTTCAAACAAGTTAAAATAATATTGCTTCCGATTTCTTCCTAATGCTTGTTCACAATATCAATCAAGCTGTAACTTCTAGTACGCTAAGTTTTATTTGTCATTTACAATCGCGACGTTCAAAAGGCAGATACAGGGCACTATACACTTGATTATGACCTTTCGGCGCTGAGACAGGGTTTCCTGGGCTGTTTTCAACGCCAGTGATCAGTGAGTTGGCCACACATTCGCAACCGACCACTTGGACACGACAAGAAGAAAAGTAGCGACAGACGCTCAGTGCGGCACTGTAGCGTTGGAAGAAGAAAAGCAGTTGAAGGCGCCGCCACCACATGCAGCAAAAGACGCCATATGGTAGCCTTTTCATGCTTACATCTACTCTCGATTTCGGGAGAGCCAGCATTTTTTTTTCCCTTTTGCGGCTTAAAAGGAGCATCATGGATGCTATCCTCGCCTATGAGTAAGGGCGCCATAAAGCAAATGTTGGCCTTTTTCTGACACCCTGCACTTGACTGATAACCACCGTCAGGCAGCATTAGTCTTAGACAGTCCTTGTCTAAGTGAATGCCTTGAAACGGCCAGCATTTGTGGTCTCTCTGTATTGCCGTTAGAATAGCCCGCAGGAAAATTTTCTAAGCTTATTTGCTCCTAATAGCTGTTTACCGGCAGCGTTTCGCCAGTAGTTTGTCCAACACCACAACAGGCTGACATCTGCTATTACTACACAGTTCTAACGTAAGAACGTTTTTTGAATGCGTACTTCTCTACGAATACCACCATTAGAATGATTATTCTTGTGCGATGTATTAGGTCGAATTTTCTAATACAATCGTTAACAGCTCATTCTTTTAGCATGCTGACGCGAGCAGGTGTACCAGCTTGTAAAAACTCGCGAATGGAAGCGTATTACAACAGCTTTCTCTCTTTTTGTCTGTTATCCTCCATAGTAGCGACACAGGGTTGAAGTACTCATTGGCCAGTCATCAGCTGATGAAATCATATTCGGAAAAGTAGGCAGTTCTTCTGCGTGAATCGCTGCGTAAAATTCGTAAACACTTTACTTTCTGAAGACAGCTGAAGTTTCCGCAATAGTGTTCCCATCTAGCGAGCAGGAGTGTATGCCGTTGGGGTTGTTGAACGCTATAGGATCTAGATGGATAATACACGTGCTGCGTGCGTGCATGCACATTCTCGCAGAGAAGGTCACCAACCGGTTCCCTCGTCCACGAAGAGCCGTTATAGCGAGGGATAAAAAAGAAGGCTCTTCGCGTGGCTCGCAGTTTAGGCAAAGCTCGCGCACACAGAACAACAGCCCAGTTTCCGCTCCTGGCTTGAGGTGACCTGGTGCAGCGAGGCTATAGTCCACCACTTTTTTACAGCTACTCTGGGGCGGCGTTTTTATGACCGAGCGGGCAGCTGCTGCCTTCCGCTCGTTCCCTTAGACTGCGTTACCTTTTGTTTATTCTGGTTCCTCCATTTTTCTTTATCTTTATGCGGGGCCATATTTACAGATCTCGAAAACTCTCGACAAGTTACCAAAACAATTCGTACCTTTGAAGTCGATTGGGCCCCGACTTGGTGCCCAAACAGGTCCCCCCATCGACCTGTTGCTGATAGAGTTAGTTGGAGAGTACAACGCATTTCGGTCAAAAATCCCAGGTTTTCCGTTCTTAAAGAACTGTCAAAGGTTCTGAACGGCGAGTATTCTGCAATTACAAAGGGCATTGGATCATCGAATACACCTAAGTACAACTATATGTGCCGCTATATTCTGTGGCTACTAAGTGTTAATTTTCTGCATAAAAAACTAACTCAGTAAGAAAGGCAAAAAGCATTGCACCCGAGAATCTTGAGATGGGGGCTTCTTTCTCACTGATTTCATGACTTTTATCGTGTTGTCTAGTCACACTATAGATATCCAATAGATCTTGTAACCTACACTCCTACGCAAGTCACCTGAATGTAATTTATAGAAAAAATAAGATGGATTTCACAAAACAGGGGTTTGTTGGACTGTGTTCCTCAGAAAATTATAATTTTTTTTCTCAGATGCACAGCGGAAGTTCTAATTAATTGAGTCATATATGGGTCTCATGGATAGTATATGTCCCCTATATGTGCCTTAAATGAAACCTTTAATTCCTGTTATAGACGCCTAAAACAGCATTTCCTAGTGCTTATATATCTGGTCTCTAGTGATAACAAATCAACAATACAAAAGCAGAGTTCATTCGGATCTTTATCACAGCGTAATAGCTGTGATGCCAGCCCCGGCGTCACGCTTAGTCCAGACCCGTCTTTTTCTCCACCCTGTAAGGGGGTATTACAAGGGGGTATTATAACGTCCATAAGGGGTATAGATAAACTTGTTTCAACTGATAAAACATAACTAAGGACGTTGGCCAAGGGCATTACCCTTTGTCTGCTCAGTGTTCGCGATCGTAAACAACATGCACATGCTTTGCAACTAAACGTAACCTTCCCCTAGTGCTTCACTGTAGTGCAAAAAAACACGCTTTACAGGCGCGGAGAGAACGGCAATATGCTAGATTCTATCACCTGTAATCGGTGAATTGATCCTGCTCATTCATAATGAGGTCATCTAGATAATCAATACCGGGTTAACTTTCTTTGTTCAAAACACTAATACACACTGTTATTCGCTTGTGTTCAGTACCTGAATTCATGTGAACCGCCTGCCTGTGTCATTATCTGGCATTTATGCCAGATAGGGATAAGTTTTAACTAATCGTGATAAATTGCTGAAACGCTTAGCATATTCTGTTAGCTGTTTAGCATTTTTTCTACTTTCTCTTATTCCTCTAGTTTCGCTTATGTTTATAGAAGTACACCATGATGCTTATGTACTCAGTCTTGGCCTTGTTCGGGCTTCTCTTCTTTGTGCATTTAACCATTACATGCTTGTTGATAACCTTTGTGTACTTTTCTCAAGGATTTGACTGACCTGCACTTCTAGACTTCTGAGAATTCTCGATTTCCCTCAGCCTTGTACATTGTTGTCCTTGGTTAAATAAATAAATAAATAAATAAATAAATAAATAAAATAAATATTTCCACAAATATATCAGTTACGCAGAAACAATGCCCATGCCACCATAATTATCATCATAGGCATCCGTGCATATTGTTACCGACTGCTACCTTTCTGAAAGAAATTGAAGGGTTCGTGAAGCTGCTTGCACAGCTTTCTCCCTGCGTGATATTTTTATTTACACAATGGGCAAATAGGCGTATATTCGAATAGTTCTCTCGTGAGCGCTGAGTGACGAAAAATATATTTGAGCGTCTCTGTAGTTACGCGCCTTAGGTGTTCATTGTTGGTTAAGCTTGTATTGTGTTAAACTACGTACAGTGCAGGTGCGCTTGTGGGGCCTCGATCACCGAGTTTTTCGTTGTCATCTGACCGCAACCAAGGAAGACCAAGAAAAATAGGCTATCGTCAATTAATGGCGTTTTTCACTGGTCGATGGGGAGCAGGATTTTTTGCTCTGCGGCGGCAAATTTTCGCTGATAGTTTCACTGCCTATCTGGAAAGGGTTCGCGCTTTCCACTGGTTATTTCGGATCAACTCGCTCCGAACCGGGTCGCTCTCACTTCCTACACTGCCGCGGCACGGATTCAGGTGGAACTATAGACGAGGAGCACACGTCACTTCCGCTCGCTGTGGGACGGCGACTTTGGTTGCCATGGAAACGCACAGAGCGGAAGTCGGTTTCTGTCACGTGTGCGCACAGACGTACAGTATGATCCACCGCGGAGCATTTTTGATCTCTTGTGGTAGATTCGGACTGGTGAAATCCGAGCACTCGCTCCAGGATTTCGGCAGCCGCTCCAGATCGACGAGTGAAAAGCACCCCAAGCTTGACGGTGGCGCAGGGTTGCTACATTTAGGAACACATGAATGTCCTCTCGTTTAACCTTCTGTGGTACTACCACAGATGCAGCACGATATATTTTTGAAGCAGATTAAAACATCAAATTTCAGCGCTGACGCTGGCGCCCAAAATCCACAATGAAAGAAATATACACTTGTGCATTAAGTGACCTTATATATGTATGCGTAATGTATTCTCTGCAATACATTGCAATAATACGTATAGCAGTTATGTAAGGCTTAATAATCGATCTTGTGCGTTAATCATGCGCTTAGCTTCTTGACCTCACAACTTCCTAAGGTCAGATTTTGGTGCCCTGTACCTTAGTACCGAGAAAATGCGTGCGTTCTTTAGAGGCATTCATTAGCGAGTGGTGCTGGCAGGGTCGTTCACGCTTTGTTTGTTAGGCGCCAGTCGCTTGAGGGAACAACGATCAATGTGCTCTGTCCCTCCTCTCCCCACACTGTGGCCTTAATGACCTCCAAGCCTACGCGCTCTGCAGTGATGATTCGAAGCGACGAATGAGTTCCGGGAAGGCACTGATAGGCGGATTCGTAGTGAACTTCCACAGAAAAAAATGTGGTTGATCCCTCTTATATAGGAATCGGTATAGAACACGAAAGTGAAACGTGTCTTCACAGAAGTAGTGTAATGTTTATTGCACATTGATATATAATGTCTATTGGTGTTTTGTGGCTAAAGCGCCCTTAGGCGTTGATGCACCCACGCTGACGCCTGGTGGCACGTCTCCTCCATCACGACTACCAACGTCGATGACCATGAGCAACCGTCGTGCATATGGAAGCTGCACTACGCTGCACACGCTAGCACAACGCGAAAGACGAAGCACGTAACTGACACACTAATACAACGCGCAAGACAAAGCACGTAACTGAATCGTCACCGAGTCAAATCAGCGCGTACAGCGCGTCGTAATTGCAGCCTCCGCGATCAACTTCAGAAACATTTTCAGAGCTAATTGCGGAGGCCACGCTCCGCTGTGCTGAGTACGGTGAACGCCACCTAGGTGGCGTTGGTAGTGCTTCTTGATGCCAGCGTCCCTTCGAATGCTGGCATCGAGGCGTCGTAGTGCTGAGACCACCGAAGCGTTCACTGTCGGTGCGCGTTAGTGTCATAATGCAGTACTTCTCTTTTCTGCTCGTAGGCGGCGGCACCGCCCCGAGCAAGAGCGCGGGTACACGGAGGAGTGTTAGATATATAAGGCGCGTCTGTGTAGCTCTCTGCAAATGCGTTTGTGGCGCAATGGGTTAAACGCTCGGCGATCTATCGTCGTGGGTTCGATTTCGAAATTTCGCATGTTTGTGGAACTTTTTCTTCTGGTTTCTTTCTTTGTATTATGTTCTATGACGTATTTCCGTGACGGAAATACGTCAGTGAAGTCTTGGTGGACCCCGGCATAAAACACTTTCGTGTTAAAAAAAAAAGAAAGCGGTCAATTTCTTTTTGTCTGAGAAGTTGGCTAGAAAAGGAGTGGCGGAGCTTTATTTTTTCTCAATAAATATAACATACCACCAATTAGTAGATTCTAAATGCCTGAACTAGGTGATACAGTTTAAGTGGACTAATGGGAAATGCCCAAGAAAGTGCTTAACTTCAACCTATCACAGCATTTGAAGATCGATATTCTCATAATATATGCGCGCGAAAGTTGCTGTTCCACCACTTCAGGCTTTTTTTTTTTTTAACACGAAAGTGTTTTATGCCGGGGTCCACCAAGACTTCACTGACGTATTTCCGTCACGGAAATACGTCATAGAACATAATACAAAGAAAGAAACCAGAAGAAAAAGTTCCACAAACATGCGAAATTTCGAAATCGAACCCACGACGATAGATCGCCGAGCGTTTAACCCATTGCGCCACAAACGCATTTGCAGAGAGCTACACAGACGCGCCTTATATATCTAACACTCCTCCGTGTACCCGCGCTCTTGCTCGGGGCGGTGCCGCCGCCTACGAGCAGAAAAGAGAAGTACTGCATTATGACACTAACGCGCACCGACAGTGAACGCTTCGGTGGTCTCAGCACTACGACGCCTCGATGCCAGCATTCGAAGGGACGCTGGCATCAAGAAGCACTACCAACGCCACCTAGGTGGCGTTCACCGTACTCAGCACAGCGGAGCGTGGCCTACGCAATTAGCTCTGAAAATGTTTCTGAAGTTGATCGCGGAGGCTGCAATTACGACGCGCTGTACGCGCTGATTTGACTCGGTGACGATTCAGTTACGTGCTTTGTCTTGCGCGTTGTATTAGTGTGTCAGTTACGTGCTTCGTCTTTCGCGTTGTGCTAGCGTGTGCAGCGTAGTGCAGCTTCCATATGCACGACGGTTGCTCATGGTCATCAACGTTGGTAGTCGTGATGGAGGAGACGTGCCACCAGGCGTCAGCGTGGGTGCATCAACGCCTAAGGGCGCTTTAGCCACAAAACACCAATAGACATTATATATCAATGTGCAATAAACATTACACTACTTCTGTGAAGACACGTTTCACTTTCGTGTTCTATACCGATTCCTATATAAGAGGGATCAACCACATTTTTTTTACATGAGGTGAAATTAGAGTATTCATACGCAGCGTGCGATGCTTCCAATTTACATTTGCAGAACACCTATGCGTGTTCTTTCTATGTACAGGGTAACCAGAAGAAAGAAAGAAAGAAAAAGACAATTACCGGCTTTGCGTACTTCACATGGCAAGAAGTTCTTCGCTTGTGCTGTACGACTTTCGACAGCATGACAGTGTTTTAGGTATGTGTCAAAATTGGAATTCGAAGCGAAAAAAAAAGAAGTGTCTTTTTATGCATGATTGCTATGCATGATTTTCGTGTATCGAGCCTGTTGCTGTATTCCCACTTGGGCTCTGTAAGGTATTTAAAAAAAAGGATTAATAAATAACGTGATAGGTGAAACACTAAAGTTTATTATATTGTAAGAAGCTTTGTGAAGTATTCTTGTGCGATAAAGAAAAACTGACACCCAAGAAAAAAAGAGAGAAAAAAAAACACTCATTTTAACTGAACTTGCGCGCCCGGATAAGCTCGTCCTAGAAAACATGCACAGCTATCCGTGATGAAGGACGCATTTTTTTTTTTATGGTTTCACTCATATGTGCTGCATCAGCAGCTGGTTCGTTACAATCTGATCTTCTATTGCTACTTCTTTTCAAAGAACAAATGAGATGTAATACCTCCATTTCAGACTTCACTGGGCTATGTTCAACGTTTTTTGTAGAGGGGTCACTTTATTTCCATGCTTTTCTTTGTGTATGCTTGACAAGACAGGCAGGTTAACTAGAAGAGAATTAAGCCTTACCTAGTTATGACCGTTACACAAGATTGCTAATTCTCTGAACGCGGGGAGACCGAACATGTAGAGTTTAAAAAGCCAACGGCGAAGGAAGGGGCAGGCTAACAGCAGGTAGCTTGACTAGGCGCGCCCCAGAGCTGGTTAAACGACAAATGCAGTACCGTTACACAAAATACTCTAGAAGGCCGACCTCCCTTATCGACCACCCATTACATTGACTCCCGGTGAATCTGTGCAAGGAATGTGTGCTCCGCGTGAGGAATGAGTTGAATCAATGCATGTTTATTCAGAAAAAAAATGATGTACCGGCCACGTTACCATAGCACGACTTCAGTTTCCAGATTGACGCAAGTTGGTGCAACGTAAACGGATTACTGGGCGAATTGACTTTTCCTCGCTGCGAACGGCGCCAGGAAACGCGAAGAACAAAAGGAGACAGCGATGCGATCACAAAGCGCACTAATAACTGAACGATCATGTCTTAATAGCACCGCACAAATGCTGGCTCACAAGCGATAAATTTAAGAAACACCAGCATCAGCAAAAGTGCAGAATGAAATAAAAAGCAATACTGTGGAACAACAAGTTTTTCTCTAATTAACGTAATAGAGTGCATACGGATACAAGATTCCCCCTTGCCTTTCAGTCCCGGCAGCTTCTATAATACCCCTTGGATCAGCAGATCTGCACAAAACGCTGGCTTTGTTTTGTTTTGTTTTGATTTTTTTTCTATTTCAGCAGCAATGTCGCGTTTTCTTACTTTCCCATTTGTCCCCATGTTCAGGGCGTGGTTTCCTCAATTTTCGAGGCGTACGGACCAATTAATTGTTGCGCAGAGTCAGAGGCCACTCATGCGTGTCATCAACGCGCCTTTCTTTCACTGGCATGCTGAAGGAATAAGCGTATCCTAAACACAAACGCACAAGAACAAGGATTTTACTTGTCCTTTGGGATTTTTTGTTCACATACGAACACCTCTTAAAATTTAGCGGCAGGCAGTAGCTAAAATCCTGACGTGCTAGAGCCAGCTATCAGCGATCGCCGGTAACAATTACAAAAGAACAAAACTCCCCCAAACGTTTGCATTCCAGAAAACAGCTTGGGAACCAAAACCTTCCTGTACGCGCTTCATCGACTTGGGCTGCCCGAATAGAAAGTGACCCCATGTTATTGTCATGCATATTTTTATTTTTAAGAACTTGGCTCGCAACAACTGCTCCAGAATGATGTGTACCTATGCAGTATCGTTTAGGATTTTACCCTTTTCAATTCGCTGCACAAAAAACGCCAGTGCACATTGTTCGAGAAGAAAATCGAACGCTTTGTGTGCTTTCCCACATGATAGTGCCAAATGTTGGAAAGATATGCAAAAATGAAGAAAGCTAAGCTAAAATTTTATTAGAAAGCATTCATAGATGTAAAGAACCTAGAACAACTGAAAGTCGAACAAGTCGGTAGAGATTCATGCTACTGAAAGGCAGCCGCGCAAACTCGGACACAATACAAAACGGAAAGTACAACACAAACGCCAAACGTCTCAAAGGGCGTTTGTTTCGTCCTTTTCGTTTCTTTTTGTGTTCCGTGTTTGCGCGCCTGCCTTTCCGTAAAATGTCAAACCCCGTTGTGACACGAACTTATTTGCTACGCAAGTGGGTCAATAGTCGCTACCAACACTTTGACACACCGCCTTACCGAACTTCTTCCTACCAGGAATGACTTTTGCCATTGTGGTGATCAGTATTAATCTGCACCTCTTCTACAGGTTTCTCGCTTCGTTCATCTTTCACCACTAAGTAGCCCATCTTACATTAGCGACACTCTTCTGGCTGCCCGGGACAGGCCACATAAGCCGATACGCATCGTTCGTTGGGGGTTGTCGCTTTGATGAGCACAGTCATCTTCCTGCAGCGAGAAGCAGTACGGCTTCGCTCCTTCTGGCGCAAAGAGCAGAACATGAAAAAAAAAAGAAGGTGAGAAAAGCGAGATCGGATAAACCAGCACATGACAGCGCTATGTCCTTCCACTGTTGTTCTCCCGTTTTCCCTGGCGGACTTCTCTTTTTCTGTTTCCGAGAGAACAGGGAAACAAGATTGGGGGAAAGTGGTGCGCGGAGCATGAACTCTGGTGTAGTAGCGTTGATGCCGAAGGAAAGAGGCGACGTCATTTCCGGCTTGCTAGTCGAGCAGCTTCGTTGGCAACGCTTCGTTGGATCTGCGCGAACCGAAAAACTAGCGGGAGGGGGGGGGGGGGGGAGTGATGGGCGGGAAATTTGGCAAGAGGCTCTGGTGCTGCTTTTCTATTTCCTATCGGCCGGAGTAGTTCCGTCCCGGAGAATAACCCACTTCACAACGCCGTCGTACTCGGTACGGAGTGAAACGAGAAACTCGTTCCAGGTTGTTGTGGCGAAAAAACAAATAAGCATATGGAACGAGCATTTTGGAATCTATGCGGAGCGAAGCTTTCCTGAATCGGCTCTCTTCCGGTCACGTGCTTTCGCGCACACGTCATCTCGCGCATGCGTGCTACGCTAGGTGACGCCCGCGCCAATAATTTCGAAGAGGTACTTGGCGTTTGGCACGAGAGAAGTATGCGCATGGTCGTGGTCGAATCGTTAAACACCGGGCTGTCGTGCTGGGTGACCAATAATTTTATTGCGATAGCAGTTATATGGACACTTCAACGGGATTTCTGCCGTCGTCGTCGCCGTCACCGTCGCCGTCGCCGTGAGGTTCCGTATAGATTCCAAGGGCGATAAAATCGTCGCCGCGCGCCGTATGCGCGAGTAAAAGCGCACGGGGGACGCGCGCGGGGGACGCGCGCTATCACGGAGAGCCAACGCACGGCGGAAAGCAAAAACGATTGTCGCCCAAATAGCCATGGGGGTATGGGGGGGAGGGAGGCGGGGCGACGCTGTGCTACGGCACCAAATACTTATCTTGCAACCCAGCGCAAGGAGAACTGGCAACGCAATCTCCCACGCGAAAGCAAAAAAAAAAAAATGTCACAGTTTCGTCCTAAGGGCGAAGCGATGAATGCGATAGCAACACAGCAATGTCATACGAAGTAAGGTGAGCGGCTTTGGTAGCAATATGAATTGTAGTAAACATGAGCTGATTAAGTAAGCAGGTGTGCTGCGGCGCAAGTAGACCGACATGAAGAGAGACTCGATGACCACGAGAAGGCGCGTGTGAAACGGTGGTGTTGATGAGAAGCGCTTCCCGTGGGCAGCGCGTGCGAAGGGACACACCTGTAGCGCTGCACTGCCGACCCGGGCAGCATTGCATGTGTAGCGTGCGTTGGAAAATGTGGCCCGACTATTACTAACTGATTGAACAAGCGTGGTGTGAGCGCGCACAAACAAACATGAATAGATCACACTGGATGACTGCAGACAACGAATGTCAAAATGCTGGCAGCAAGCACATATATACGCCGCAGTAGCGGGCGAAGGTACGTGCAGTCTATCGCTTCAACGGAAACTGAGCGGCGAATGCACGGCATATAAAGGTCAGAGCCGTGTGGAGATAAGAGACGGTGCGGCCGAACGAACGACGAGCGCGGTTGTTGGCAGCGTAGAAGTGCGCCCGCCCCCCCTCCCCACTGCTCCTTCCGGCGCTGGCTTCCCACTTCCTTGCTTGCGCGTGGGAGATTGAGTGCGTTCGCTCTCCGTGATAGCGCGCGTCCCCGCACGCTGCCTCTGGGGCATACGGTGCGCGGCGAAGATTTTATCTATACGGAACCTCACGGCGACGGCGACGGCGACGGCAGAAATCCGGTTGAAGTGTCTATATAATTGCTATCGCAATAAAAAAACAAAAAGCGGGAGGCAGCGCGGGAGGGACGGGGGGAGCATCTTCTACTCTGCCAACAAATACGCTTGCCCTGGCTGTGGTGGCCGTCGCCCGCACCGTCCCTTTATCTCCACCACGGCAGGGCGCGACTGGCGCGCGCACTCGCTTCTTAAGAAGCGAGCGAGCGCGCGCGCCAGTCGAGCCCGGCCGTGTCTCCACACGGCTCTGACCTTTATGCGCTGTCCATTCGCCGCTCAGTTTCCGTTGAAGCGATAGACCGCACGATTCTTCGCCCGCTGCAGCGGCCGCGCCAGCGTTTTGACAGTCGTTGTCTGCGGTCATTCAGTGTGATCTATTCATGTTTGCTTGTGCGCGATGACACAACGCTTGTCAATTCAGTTAGAAAGCGAATGTGTCCAAGTTTATGCGACCGATAAAACTACTCTACTATCCCTACTCCGAATAGCTCTCTACCAATTTGCTATCGCAATTGATGCTTCGCCTTTTGGGCGAAACTGCGACATTTTTTTTTATTTGTTGTGTGTGAGCGTTTCGGCTACAGAACAGCGCCCAGCAATAAGGTCGGCAAAGTCTGGAGCGCTCGATAAGAAATATTCGCTTTAAAACTCATGCTGTCATAGCTTTTCTGTGCAGCACTTCTTGTGGACTTCCCGCTAGTCCTAAAGTGCTATACTTTAGTGCGAGTAAGAGTGCGAGTAAGAGTGCGAGTAAGAGTGCGAGTAATTGCTGTACATCCTGTAAAGTATTGCTATACCTAACTGACGTAGCCTGCTCCGGTATGCAAGTTCTCATGTTTTATGTCTATGCTATGCCCGCGGGGGTGACAATTTAGCGTACTTTTGTTCCATTTGTACGTTTATTTGGGCGCAGTTGAAGTTCTGAAATATTCGAAAAGCATTCAAATATTATTCGAAATTACAAATAGTAACTATTCGATTCAAAGCCGGAATTCAATAGGACACTATTCAATTTGTTATTACAACTTCGATTATTCGCACACCCCTATTAGGATGAATGTAACTTAACTGAATGCATCCCTCGCACCTAATTTCATTAATAATAGAGCATCCTTCCGTTTTTTCTATGACGTTCTGTAAAAACTTTGCAGTTGACGCGAAGAGGTACTACCCCCTAATATTTGTACGCCTGAGATGTCCCTTGCTGGCATTAGCTTCTTTCCACTCGCAAAGTGATGGCCTGCGTTACAATACGCGTGGGACGTCTTAATTGCACTGACAAAGAAATTGAACACAAGAACAATAAAAAGGGGGGTAAGCGAAGCTTGTCGTGTGTGTATGTGACCTTCGTGGTGATTTCTTTTCTCTCTCTTTTTCTCTCTTCTCTCTCTCTCTCTATTTATCTTTCTTTCTCTATCTCTTTCTTTCTTTGTTTTCTCTCTCTTTCGCTTTTTATCTCTCTTTCTCTCTCTTTTTCCCTCTATTTCGTTCTCTGGGTCTCCTTCTCTCTCTCTCGTTCTTTCTATTTCTCTCTTTCTTTTTTGTCCCTGGTATGTGCCTTTGAGCTCGGACCCTATCTGCACTATCGCCAGCATCGGCACACTTTTCAGCGTGACACCGCCACCACCACAACCACCGCCGACACTTGTGAGCCTAAAAGCTTTGCTTAAAAATAAACACAAAAGGAACGTAATGACTATTTACGCAAATTCGAATGCCCATTTTCGGTGAAATTCTCTTTCACTCAATCAGTGCAATGAGCGCCAGTGTCAACGACCTTCACTTTTGCCGTCTTGGAACGGTGGCAGAGTGCGAACCCTGCCATAGGACTAATGCAGCAGACCTGATCAAGACGCATTTCTTCGTCTGCACATTCTAAGTGAATAGCTTCAGACGAATTTGTTCCCCTTTTACTACCAACCATCCACTGCTTGTTCGGCTTCTCCGTGTTGATATTATAGCGAGCTGTCAGCGTTTGGACGACGACGACGAAGTTGCGCCTCCGCAGCTCCGCGCGCTCGCGCCAGAGCACGAGAGAAGAACATCCAAACAAGATCGAAGGGTCCCGGGTTGTTTGCATTCGAGCGACGATAAAAAATATGGTTGATCCCTCTTTCATAGGAATCGGTACAACACGAAAGTTAAACGTGTCTTCACGGAAGCTGTTGCATGTTTGCTTCGTGAACTCGTGATCCGCTGCAGTGAAAGGAGTACGATTTCCATGCCGGCGACCATGTTGCAAATTTGCTTTGCGCGCGGCGTCCTGCTGGCGAGTGGCTTCGGTGGAGGTGCGAGCATTCTGGTCCGGCTCCGTAGTGGCTGCGGCAGCCAGCCAGTCGAGCTGCGACGCGCGCAGCTGCAGGAATGCCAGTGGCAGAGTTCGCACCGTGCTTCTTCACGCTGGTGTGTCTCTCACCGGAGCAAAGCTAGATTCGCCCGGCGACGTGTCGTTGCCTTTCTGCGGCTTTTAGCGCAGCAGTTGTCTTAGGTGGTTCCATCGCAAGCGCAGCAGTAGGCGATGCACTGCTGATGCCCGTTTAAGCCGCTATCCGTAAGCGACGAGGCGCCACAGGCTAATCCGACTCTAACTGCCTACACGAGGTCACAGAAGTACATTGATTTGTCTGATCTTCGTGCTTGTGGATTTAGACGTTCTTGTGGCTTTTGTTTATTGCGCTTTATATGCCCTTATTGCTGTAAAATTTAGAGCAATTTATACTATTCGAAATGCAGAAGACACTGCGAACGCGCACAATCGCTACTATATACAACGATTCGAGCTTGTCGAGGTGGCCAAATCGAAACGCGCCAAGCATATCAATGCACTGGCTTGTCCACGATAAATTCATAAAGGCATTTTATGGCGCGTGTCAATGCTTGCGCGCGTGGCGTAATGGTTTAAACATCGGGCTTCTCTGCTAGAGGTGCTCTATTCGAATCCGACCATCGACCATTTTAATAGTGTATTTTATTGTATGCTTATTTATTGTATAATTATTGTACAAAACTCTATTCTACACTTCGTTCTTTATTCTATGGCTACACCGCATTGGATTCTCCGCTGCGCTCTGACTACCGAAGCGCTCCCTGTCGGCGCTCGTTAGTGTCACGATGCAGTACTTCGCCTTACCGCTGCTAGATGGCAGTGCCGGAGCCGACGTTACATTCGTTGCTGGAAATCAGTCGTGAAACCCGGTATAAACACCTTCGTGTTAAAATATGTGGGACAAGAAACGCCTCACGTCTCCCCGGAATGTCTTCACCAACCGTGTGTTTACCACCACTTCTTAGATAGAAAATTAAAATGCACTACTTTCCGCATGACGTGGTTGATATAAGGTACGGAATGAATTGCGCGCAGCATCACCGCGTGATCCAATTCAGGGTCTTAGCCTAAGTGGCATTCCGTGTTACAGGCGGGGTACAGTATCCTTACGCTCAAATACATGATCGTGTGGTCCAAATTTGCTTCAGTACTTTCTTTAGATGTTCCTTAAAGTACAGACACGTGTACGTGCCTAAAACATACGCAACAAAAAGTTGGCACGGCTCGTGACAACTGTAACGATTAACTATGGTATGACAAAAAAGGGCGTCGGAAAATAATCGGCCGGACTACGAGACACGTGTGCCTCAGCGATAACGTCGGCAAAGCCCGCCGGCCACGAACGACTGCTCCCAGGTCGACGTTAACTTCAGACAAGCTACGCAAGGTCTGCCTTAATGCGTATCCCTTGTTTCTAGTTATCCGCAGGCTAAACGACACACGTGAACATCTACGGGAAAATAAGGGCATGTCGAAGTCACGGTTGTGACCTTCTTCCGAAATCCCCATGGTAAAGAGAAATTATGGCTAACTTTCGACCACCTTTGAGTACCATTCAATACGTTTTCAGTATCCCCATTCTCTCTACAAACCGCGAAATAATTTGATCGATTTATTACGTCGATGGTTTAACGGTGCTAGAACAACTCCTGGAAAACACGACAAAACCAAAATACCTCCCTTCTGCCAAACGGACGTCTACCAGTCTTTTTTTGTTGTTGTTGTTTCCGAGATCCATCTCAGATTGGAATAAACCGCCACATGACGTATCCTCTTTTCTGTCAGTTGAGTCTTTCGTGGCAGCTGGGTCATCAATCAAATGCATCTCAGTCGATGTGTTCCTCTTTGTTTAGCGCTTACCCTTGTGCATCTTTGCACTACTTTCCTCCTTTACACTTGCGCATCACTTATCCTTTTTTTACGTCTTTATTTATTTAGTAATGCGTTTTATTTAGTTGGGTATAAGGAACAAGATTATGTACCCGTACTTTATTTTTCTTTTATTCACGCGCATTGTCAGCTGCTTCGTTCTTATTTCAATTGTTTTGTTTCAATACCTTGTGACCCCTTCCTGCTTTGGCTACCAAAAGACGGCTGGCAGTATTGTGTAAATAAAGATCAAGAAGTGTCCTGAATTTGCGTAGTGGCATGAAAATCAGTAAAGTACGGGTGTTGATGTTAAGTCCTTGACTGAAATCTGCATTGTGGTAGCCTTATCTCTCTCTCTCTTTCTTTTTTTTTACGTCTTTTCTATTTTACCGCTATTTTCTTGAAGCATTGTTGTCTTTTTCTTCTTTGCTTTTGTTTGCTTTTTAACAGTGAGAAATGAAGCAACCGAGGCATTCTCTACTTCATCTTTTCATAGCAAGTCATTTATAACAAATCACAAAAAAACTGCCGTCGAGACTACAACAACAATGATGATAAGTAGAAGAAGAAAAAGAAGAAGGAGAAAAATTGGCACCTTGAAAAATAGGCCGGTCAAAAGAAGGAGATCAAGACGGGATAATATGTAAATTATGAAAAATTTATAAACAATCAAAGAAATCAAAAACAAAAATAAAGCGAGCAATATTCGTTGACTGAAACTGAGTGGCACCTTCATGTACGCGTAGAAAGGCATCAAAGCTACAGAGCGTTGCTCAGCGACGCCTATTTACTGACGCCTGTTTATCTGCCGCCATTGTATTCTTCTGGAAAACTTGCTGTCAGGCTAGTTGGAACATGCTGCTAAGAACAAAAACGGCGTAAGATGCGGGACGAGAAATTCACATACACGAGGAAGAGTCTCCCTCTTTCTTGTCCAGTTTCTTGCGCCACCTTTGTTCTTAGCTACTTCTTCTGTCGACAGAATTCGCTTCTTCAAACAGAGATGCATTCGGTCGATATTTAATAATGCGCATATTGCGAGAAAGTCGCCCGTGTTCGAGCCGAGGTTCGCGACGAATCGGTGGACGAAGGGCTGCCTCCCTCCAATTTGTTCGAAGTGCGTCGACTAGACTCATTTCTCGGCCAAGGTTGCCATTTTGGCGATTAAGGGCAACTTCTTGGCATTGCCCCACCATAGCGTGGAATTACAGGTCTCCGCGTGAAACGTAACTTGTGTTTGTTTTTGGATCGCTTAAAGCGTCTGATTTTTTCATCACTCTTCGGGCGCTGAAACAATGCCTCAAGTATTACTAATAAAAACAATGACGTGTAAGAAGTATTGCATGTATTTCAAGTTTCAAGACGTTTGTGACTGGACTCAGACTGCATAATTTATGAATTATACTCGAGGTAGATCAGATAGTCGGAGGAAAAGCACTTGTTCGAATTGTTAATATAGCGGCGTTTACAGGAACGCGACAAATGACGCATCACATCGCATATTTGAGCGCGGCGCCTCCATGAAAACGGTGATAGAAAATAATAATAATAATAATAATAATAATAATAATAATAATAATAATAATAATAATAATAATAATAATAATAATAATAATTGTAGTAACCGCGAGAAGCAAGTTTTCCGTGCATGCAAGGCAAGAGCCCACGCAAGGGTGACAACCGCTGTGTCATTTCGCCACCACGGCAACTGGTGGCGCCACCGTCGCTCTGCCGACTTTGGAGGCTTTTATCCGCGTACTTTCCAACGCTGATGTACTCACTGCAGTCTACCGCTGTCAACTTCTTTAATATTTCAGCGAACTACATCGTACACGGACCATAACTCAGATTGTATTGAAAAGGCGCATTTGGATGATGACTATCTACGCAAAAATCTCCCATAATACGAAATATGCGTCTGTGTTCTGGCGAGCTACCTATTAGCCCTCACTGACTGAGCTATCTTCATTTTGGTTACACATGTAATCACACATACACTTACGCATGCAAATAAATCTGCACAGTCTTGAGATAAAATATAGATTCACTTCCAGAAAAGTACAAAGTGATGCAAAGCATATGGCTATGTGCTCTCGCAGTTGTCTAAAACCAATTTCTTCATCTGCTCAAGAGCTCATGAACACTTGCCGGTGTGTTGGTCTATTATGCATAGTTCGACGCTATTTACGTGTGGTTTCTTAACGCCTAGCCCGCCTACGCACTGCCCGCCAACGCATTGTGCTGTTTCTTAATGCTTCCTGCGAAACAATGACTGTTAGCCTACTTTTACATAGCAAATAGATTGAGCATACAAAAGAATGGAGCATAGCAGGCTGTCGACAAAGGTGACGCAGGTGAGATTCAGTGAAACAGAAGACAAAGGTAAAAGCTATAGTCACATGGCCGCTTGCATTTATTTCTAATCGTCCACGCGCTCGCTATAGTGCGTAACATGTGCTTCAGTAGTTCTTGGGAATTTGAAACTGAATCGGGCGTGTGCTCAGCCTTGCGTTCAAAATTTACTTCTACGTGCGGTACGTGCTAGATTGTGCGCCGACTGTAGCGACTGGAGGATTTCTAAACGCCCCGTTCATATTCATTCGCCACATTTTCTAATAGCACTAATTGAAATCTCGAAACGGTATAGAACTTCCGACGTGTTCGAACAGCTAACAAGCTCACAAAGCTGAGCTAATCAATGCCTTTCGGAGCGTAAACTTTCGGGTCACTGCGTTCGGGGCTAGTTTTGTCCTTCACTTTTTATAACTTATACGTTTTATTAACCCTGATAAAAGCAGTGTTTCATTTCCCTTTTCGCGTCGCGACAATTCATTGGCAATCTTTGCGCACTATGATTCTCTTATCATAAACTTCTTTTTTTCCCTCTCTCTCTATCTTTTGATGTTCCGCACAGACGAATTGAAAATGCAGGAGGTATATAGAGCGAGTGCGGAAAGCGAGTACGGAAGTGTAGACGCGCTGGCCAAAAATAAATTGAAATCGCGCACCTGCGACTGCTTGAAGTATAATTAAAGTCATGCTCGAAGTTTTATTGCGGCTAGAGTCCGCAACCATTTTTTTGTTCAACTAACGCAGGCTGTCGAGTGCAACTTCGGTGGCGAACACTTTTAATAAACCAAAAGTAAAACTTAACAGTAAAGCGAAATAATGGGCTCCATTTTAGTCATGTAACTACAAATGATGCCCACAGTCAATAAAAGGGGGCACTTGACAATAAACCCGGTGACAGATATAAAAGTCACTCGTTCATTTCATTAACTAAATCTCGTATATAGCGAAAAACAGCTTTGAGCGCCCAACTCGTCATTATGTGTATACATTCAATAGTACTTCATCTCGTACGCAAATGAGCGAAGAAACAAACAAAATAGGCTTCAATCGCTAGCTCATAACTGCTGCTTGCTTTATAATAACCAAAGCAGCCAAATCCGTGCACATATTAACGCGATAGCGTTTAGGGCCCCGTGTCGCAGAAAATCCGGCGTCGGCAACCGGCGTGTGATCGCGGGTGGCGAAGAAAATCATCCAACCACATCGAGCGCGCAGGCCCTCCGCGTGGTGCAAGGTTTTGGTGAACAAAATTGAATTTCACACAGTGAAATCCGTCAGAAAAATGGTAAAGCACGACTGTACCATTTGGCGTCGGATCCGCCGTCGGATTGTAATTTGAATGTACGGGAAAACCTAATTCTGCTACGAGGAAACTCACACAAACCCCCTTCCAGCATTTCTACCGGACCTGCGCGCGTCGGGGCAATAGCAAAGAATGATTAAAATAATAAAAAAAAAGGTGCTAGGACCTTCACATTTTAATATAAGATCACTTTTATTGCCCCTGAAGAAACGTCTTTCCAGCAATGCATTTCAGTTTAAAAGGGAAACCGACTTTGAGGGGATCAGTGTAAGCTTGGTCTTTGTAATCTGGCTTTCCCACGTTCAGTGTTGCAGTGAATGGAGCCTACTTGCCCTATGCGAACGACGCGATGCGAACGGGTCCCGATAACGCTATCGCGTTCTACTCTTAAAGGTGAAGCTTAAGCGTCCTCCAATCTTGGCACTACTTAAAGCGAAGAGTGCCGTTAACGTATAAAATATAAACAAAAATACATTTGATATAGTAATGCTGATAGAGTAAGAACGTGGTGGCGGGTGCCACAGTTGTGCAGGGGCGGGTAAATGGTGAGCTTAAGGATGTCGAAATACTAGAATACTGCTTCGACAACCTTAACTTTATACCACAGCTGGCCCAAGATTTTCTTTTCTTTCTTTCTTATTACTTTTTGTTTGGGTGGTTCATTTAGGAATCATGGCTGATACTGGCTGCTCATTCTCGTTTAGTCAAACAGTACAAATCAAACAGCTACCGTGTAAGTGACCTGCTGGAATTCGCCGAGACACACTAATTGATTAGTCACATATACTCACTTTACCGTCAGGCATCATATTCAGGTTTAAACGATGGCTCGTGACAAAATGGAGGTTTGATGTCCGCGTTATACGTACCTGCAACAAAAGAATAGAGAGCGTTCAAGCTATCACACGTCACAATACCCTCAACAGCAGAACAGTATTCTGTGCCGTAATCTCCAGGACTTGGCGAGGCACACAATGAAGACAACGGACAAAACAGCAAGGTTCGGTAGTTTCAACGATATGTTACGGTGGCAGAATCCGAATTACTTGATCCCCATATAGTTTCTTACAATACTGCCTGAAAGTAAATTTGGCGCCACTGTCTATGCGAGTTTTCTAACGGGCGTTGTGTCATCATGGGAATGTCGGGATATGGGTGTGCGAGGCTTTGCTTAAGACATTGTCATTTTCTCAAAGTAAGGCTTTTGCATAATAAACATTTATGTCTTTGTTTCCTCGTAATACATCTTTAGTAGTTGTTTAACCATATTTATTGCAAGTGAAGGTAACAAAAACAGGCAGTTGGAACTGACGAACAATGCACGGAGTTGTGGTAGTTTCTCTTCAGACTGTAGCAGCCGCCGGTACTTTTCACGTTTGATATGATTTTGCAATCGAGCACGAGTTCTCGCAGTTGAATAAAAGCGGTTTTATGTAATGTTAAATAAAAATTTGTATTTTTCGCATTGCTTTAGTAAACCATGAACCATTGCCTCTGACGCGATGTTGCTATCAAGACGCAACTTCGCGGTGATTGGGTATTCCAAGAAAGATGCCAATCCGAAGCTACACCATCCCGGCATTCCCATGCATACAAAAGCATGGCAGTGCTAGTTTTCACTTTATAGGTAATTGTAAGACATTTTACGCTGAACCCCTCACTCTCATCGGTTTCTTTTGGGGCGTCGTCATATACATTCTTTGATTTTTGGTTAGTCACTGCTCATGTCAGCTCAAACGCCTCATCTCAAGTAGCAAGCTCTGCATTATGGGAGCGCTGACACCTTCTGTTTCCACTATAAGCTCTTTCTCTCTCTGGTCAAGCAACAAAAATACAATTTAATGCACCATTCACAATTAAAGTTCGGGCATCAGTGGCCAGTCCACAGGGATAAGGAGAGCGCGAGAGAATACAGCCGCACCGACATCAACTAGTGGCGTGTGCGTGCCTCATCAATCATCTGTCAACAAGGCGTTCGGTAAACAGGCTACCTGCGCTCGACTGTGACAAGCTTGAGTAAATGAAGTAGCCTCTGGTCTTTCAATCAACTTTGCATTGCTTTTTCACGGGCATCCACCATATCACTTGTGCTTACGTGCTTCATCGCAAATCCCCCCTGTCTGTCTTTCTTTCTTTTTCAGACGTGCGCTGACCCTTTTTCACTGTTCACCAATGCATCTCTAATGGACTGCAAACTCTCGTTCCCTGAGTCCCTGACAATAGAATCAATAAATGAATAACAAAAAGAAAGCAGGAAATCAAGAACTAACGAACTTTACTTACTGGCTTACTTACTTTACTGCTTAAATTATTTCACTCACTCACTCACTAATGTCATAAATAAATAAGTAAACAGTTTACGTATTTTGTCGTGACGAAATTGGAAACTTATGTCGCCGTGTTTTGGTCAGCGTAAGTTCAATACGTTAAGAAACTGCAAGGTTTCACGTTGCTCTTTCTTTTTTTGTCGCTGCTTTAAATGAATTCTATAGACGGGTCATATTTAATCAGGATGAGTGTAGTATTTACACATATATAAATTTATATATGTGTAAATATATATATTTATATATATTTTTTTATATTTGTTCCGATGAAACTTGTTACCTTTTTCTTAAGGTTCATCGAGTCACATTTAAAGAAGGCAAATACGAAAGAAAGGAGAAATAAACTTTAACCGCGAAAGTAACGTTTTTCTCGACTGCTTCTGTCCCTTAATTGTCTTCAGTGCGCATGCTAAAGTGAATCGTTAGGCGCTTGCCTAAATGACTGAGAGATTAACCAGAACAAAACAAATTTGGTTTTCTGTAACTTGCACTGCGGGGGGGGGGGGGGGGGGGGATATGTGGAAGGTAAGTATAGGAGTATAAATAGAGGAAGAGAGATATTCGTTTGAGTTAGGGGCCGCAATGTGGAGTTGCTGAAACTTCCAACAGCGTAGGATCGCCTTACATTCGCTGCTTCATAGCAGAAACAACGACTGTACAAAAATGATGGCAGGACATAAAAAATTTGATGGCAGCCGACGTCGGCAGCTAATGTTACCCACTGCAAGATCGCTCACGGGGAGAAGTGCATAAATGAGAGCGATGTTATCAAAGGTTCCCTTTCAATTACCTACGCATGCGAAGTCCTCATTTAAGAGCACCCATATGGACGCGAGCACTCTTACACGGTAGTTAAAAAGGTAACGACAAATTTAAACAGCCTAATGTTCTCGTGCCCGAACTGGCAATAAGTACTACTTCGGTTGCTCGTGCCGCTTGATTGCCTCATCAAGACTTCAAGCAATCACTAACTCCCAGAGATTTTGCGGGAAAAGCCTGACTGTTCTAGCTAATGCCGGAAGAGAAGTATCGGTTACAACGGGTTCCCGTTTCAAACGAAATCTTCGCGGTATACACTGTTGCTGAGCACTCGTGCAATACTCTTTTTGAGCACCTTATGCAATTTAATGCCCAAAGCACGACTTAGGGCAGTAGCCCTAGTGAGGCACTCCGGATTATTTTCAGAGTATTTTGATGTTTATGTTCTTTTCGCCTAATCTTTCTATCATTCGCGCTTCCCCCAGTGCAGAGCAGCTAACCGGATAGTTACTCTGGTTAACCTCTACCTAGACCATCTTTAACGTGTGTGGTGCTTGCGTTCCCCCTCCCCCTTATCCCTCCTCAAATCGAACTCGCCACGCCCAGAAATCGAATCCGCGACCTCGTACGCAGCAGCACAACGCTACAGCGTGCGCATCAATAAGCTTAAGCAGCCTGATCGCGAGAAACCCATCCTGAGCTGCTAAGAACCTTGTCCGAGTTGCCACCTCAGCGAATATAAATGAAGTTCGCTGAGAGGATAGAGAGCTCCGCAAAGCAGCCGCGACCGACGCATAAGTGAGGCTATGGATCTGGGTTGGGGAAATGAGCTTTTAGCTTTCTCTGGCAACGCTTTACTACTCCTTTCCCTTAACTCCTGTGTAGCGTAGCAAACCGGAGGCTCGTCTGGTCGACCTTTCTGCCTTTCCTCTCCTCACTTTCTGTCTCTCTCTCTCTCTTTCTCTCTCTATCTCTAGAAAAGGACTCTGCTTCAGGGAAATCACGGCCTCGCGCCTGTTCCTTCTGCAATGATCGAGTTAATTTTTGTGCACTGCGTAATGGACCTGCACCCGATATTGAACAGTAGCGGATGACTTATGACGAGAACGTTGTAGAATACGCGTATAATTTCTTCTCGTTCAGCCAAATCACGCATAATCAGTGGGTACACATACTGAGCCACGGCCACTCGATAGTTTTTTCCGGTGGCCATGACTGAGCTAAGTTCCCTTCGCCCCTTGCATACGCTCAAAAGCGGAACCCCGAATCATCGAAAGTTTGTAAACCTTTAGTGAGGTCGTTGTAAGCATCCTTTTTTTCAAATATTCTCTGTTTTACTTTATTCCCCCAGAAGTCACCAGATTTCAGTCGTTCTTACGGCTCTGAACTCACTACGAAAGCAGCAGGTCATCTTCGCATTGCCCCTGCAGGACTCCAGCATTCTATCTACGTTCTTTGTCGCCTGGTCTAAGGATATGGCTATCACCTTGAATTCCACTACGCGAACACGCCACGTTGTGCCGTTTGTAGGTCAGTGCCATGTTTACCAGCTCCTATTTCTCTCACACTGGAATGACCGACCATCCTTCTCCCCTACCGGATAGTCAATCAGAACAGCTTCTGGTTATATTTCAAGCCTCTTTATGCATCCGGTATCTTTCTTTCTTCTCGGACAAATTAGCGCACCCAGCTCCGATCTACATGTTGTAGCAGGGGCAGGAGTTCGATACCCAGCGGCAACAGTATTGGGTCAAGTTTTGTTTTTATTCAGCTATAACGTGCTGTGAGAGAGAGAGAGAAGAGAAAAAAAAGGTAAAGGAAAGACAGGGAGGTTAACCAGAGGTTATCTCCGGTTGGCTACCCTGTACCGGGGGAGGGGTAAAGGGATGCGAAAGGAGAGGGAGAGAAAAATAAGTAAAAATAAAGAATAAAAAAAAGGAAGGAAAGAAAAGAAAATCCCACACGCACACACAACAGAACTGTTTCTGCGGGCACTGTCACGTAGTCTGCGAAGGCGTTCTCGTGTTGCTTAGTGTGAACGTTCCATCCTACGTAACACAGTGCAGAGTCACAATTTGTCACTGAGTCCGGTGTCTCTCAAGTAACGCAGCAGTGCCTTCAGGGCGGCTCGCGCCGTTGTTTGTGTAGGCCAGTTTCCAAGGATGTTCTTTTCTGTTATTGGGCGTTTGTCCAGTTGATCTATTGTCGCTGAGAGAACTGCTCTCTGTGGGTTGAAATGAGGGCACTCACAAAGAAGGTGTGCGATTGTTTCATTACACCCGCAGAATTCACAAAGTGGGCTATTGGCCATTCCGATAAGAAAGGAGTACGCATTTGAAAATGCTACTCCAAGCCATAGACGGACTAGAAGTGTGCAGTCCCGTCGTGGAAGGTTGAGCGGAATACGGAGCTGTAAATTAGGGTCCAGTGCATGAAGGCGTGCACTTGTGAAATCGGATGAATTCCATTGTATCAATGTTAGCTCACGCGCAAGCGCGGAAAGTTTTTTCGCTGCGTCGGCTCTCGAAAGAGGAATGGCAACGCAGTTGACACCGTCATGGGCAGATCGGGCCGCTGCGTCCGCTCGATCATTGCCATGTATGCCACAGTGACTAGGCAACCACTGATATATTATATCGTGCCCTTCATCAACTATGCGATGGTGTACTTGTCTTATCTCTGCGACGAGCTGCTCATGTGATCCATGGCGCAGTACTGAGAGTAAACTCTGGAGGGCTGCCTTGGAGTCACAGAAGATTGACCATGGATGGGGTGGTTCCTCCAGAATGAAATGAAGAGCCGCACGGAGGGCTACCAGTTCAGCAGCTGTTGTTGATGAGACATGTGACGTCTTTAGCTGTATCTTGACGGATCTTGCTGGAATCACCACTGCGGCAGCTGAACTTGTAGGTGCGACTGAGCCATCGACATAAACATGTACGCGGCCACTGTGAACCTCATGTAAAAGTCCTAACGTGGCCTGTTTTAGGGCAAATGACGGCATGTTAGCTTTCTTCGTGATTCCTGGGATGGTGAGGCGTATGTCAGGTTTGTGCAGGCACCATAACGGTGAGGATGGTCTTGCTGCAGGCATGTAGTTCAATGGCAACGAGGTACGATTGGCAGCAATTATACGACTGAAAGTTGTGTGTGGCCTTTCTGTCGGTAAAGATGCAAGATGGTGGGAAGGTAGTCGGGCAACGTGCCGAATATGCGCCCGGAGAACGTCGGTGGCTAAGTACGTTGATATTGAGTGATCTCGCGCTATGACAATCGCTGCCGCCGTAGACGCACACTTCGGAAGACCGAGACACGTCCTTAGGGCTTGAGCTTGTAGTCCCTGGAGTACACGCAGGTTTGTTTTGCAAGTGTTGCCTAGCACCGGGAGGCTGTATCTTGCGAAACCGAGGAACAAGGCATTATAAAGCTGCAGCATTGACCGCTCCGATGTGCCCCATGATTTTCCACCGAGGAATTTGAGGAGGTGTGTTATGGTCGTTAACCTCTTCTTTAGGTATGAAACGTGCGGGCTCCATGATAGGTCGCGGTCGATAATTACCCCTAAAAAGCGGTGTTTAGAGCTGTCTTCAGAGAAATGCTGCCTTGTTGCATTCACTCGGAAAGCAATGAGGCCTTACTCTGTAAGTGTCAATGGGCAAACAATTGCAAACGCACGGAAACGTGCTGTGAATGCGAGGATAAGGAATTGGAGCTTACGACAACGACCCGACGGTGTAATGATGATGTCGTTGTAACGAGATATACAACGAACGGAAATGGCAAACCAAGTTTCAAACTTTTAATTTGTTTCGCAATGAAGTAAAATAAGAACTAGAGAAAGTTTTTGGCGCGGACTGGGATTAGAAATTCCTTTCAGCACCGCCTCTCAAGCAGACCCGCTCGTCGTGAGTGATCACGTGTCATCATTAACGACGCACTACAAGAGCCTGGTGCGGCGCTAAGTGGTTTTTGGCTGAGTGGACAACGAATTCTGTGGTGGGAACGGCGTACACGAAAACCCGCTCAACTGCTGGAGGCAGCCGCGCTGGTGAACCGTTAGCGTCACACAGGAAGATTTCTCACTCATGCATCTCTTCTCAGAAAAAGTCAACACCGAGCGAATAAGTAGCCCTCGTACAATCAGAAGCTTTGAACTCGAGCCCTTTTGCAGAATCCTGACACTGCAAGTATTTCATGTTCCAGCTTAACATATACTACATCGATAGCAGCACTATTTAAGATATAAGTAATTGAGAACTTGAAACAGGGGAGGCCATGTAATGCGTAGTATGGATAACCGGTGGACCATTAGAGTTACAAAATGGATACCAACCAAGAGAAGGGAAGCGCAGTCGAGGATGGCACAAAACTAGGTGGGATGATGAAGTTAGGAAATTTGCAGGCGCAAGTTGGAATCTGCTAGCGCAAGACAGGGATAATTGAAGGTCGCAGGGAGAGGCCTTCCTCCTGCAGTGGACATAAACATAGGCTGATGATTATATATATATCTTCTTTCTCTACCTAAAAATATAAAAAGGCTGTTGCGCGAATTTTCTGTATCACTTGAAAAAGGTTGGTCCACCGACCGAAACTTTTGGGTAAATAAACCTAAGATAACCGCGCAGTTGTGCTTCTCATTTTTCTATATATATGCAGTGCACCTGATGGTGCTCTGCTCTTGAACACCGTCATTTGCACTTCGCTCCTCGAACTGGCAGGACGTGTCTCGAGTGAGCCCCTGAACAACACCTTGCAAAGTGCTGCACGCGGAGTTTAAATCATGGATCCGGGGCCTCAAGGAGGTGCGACGGACGACGTAATGACCACGCATTTATCTCGTATGGACCGCTAAAGCGCCACTTAATTTTTTTCATCCCTTCTCTCCTTCTATCACCGTTTAATACCCTTTACTCCCTTTCTCCAGCACAGTGAAGCCAGACGGTATTCATGCTGGCTAAACTCCACGTCTTTCTCTCTCTTTTTCCTCCTCCTCCTTCGGAGGTAGAGCTTCCTTTAACGCTGCGCAAAGAAGCCAAGGCATACAAGCAGAGAGAGAAAAGGAAAGGCTGCGAGGTTAATGATGTTGCACCTGATCTACTACCCTACACGGGAGGTGAGGGATGAGGGCAGAAAAGAAAAAAAGAAAAGGAGAAAGGAAAGAAACAACAAGCGAGGCGCGGGCGCTCGTGATAGTTTTCAACGCATAAAAAAAACGAGAGAGAGAAAGCAATGGAGAAAATGCCTTGACCATGACTGGAAACTTTAGAGCCAAATTATTTTATTTATTTACCAGTGGTATTAGATAGGCTGGTAAGGGAAATGTCCATGTAATTTTCATAACATTAGATTTTTGTCTGAACGAAAATTTTAACAGTGAGGTGAAACGAATTACTGCAGTTAAGCAGATCGCTGAACCACAGGCGACGCAATCATTTGCATAAAATTTTAAAAAAGTCGGCAAGAAAGAAAAAGTCTTGTCGGCTGGCCTAACACGAAACTCCATACTCGCGCGTATCGGGAAATTTAAAACGACCAAAGGGCGTCAAAAGCGCTCTTTTAGGGTCGTTCGAAGCGCGATTCCCGGCCTCGCTCACTTCGTCCCACTGCGCCGCCGGTCCCACGAGGACGCTCCCAACATAGTCTCAGCCGTGAGAAACGACGCGTCTGCTTGCGACCGCTCTCGAGAATCGATCATGCGCCGGGAATCTTTCTCCGCTCTGACCGCCAGCGTGTACGTTTTACGCGGAGAAGAAGACACCCTCCGCCGCCACGTATGCTGCATTTACGCCGACTTAAGAACCTTCAGAGAGAGCGAGGATGTATAAAAACCCAGGGAAGTTAACCAGAGGTACATCTAGTAGGCTAACCCTCCACTGGGGGCAATGAAGGGGTAACTGGGTAAGGGGTAGGGGGTGACGTAATAGAAAAAGAAATGAGCACCAGAAAGTAAACAGCAATAAGATGGAAGGTTGACCTAGTTGGTGAAAGTGCATATTGTAACAGCGCGAAAGGACAACACACAAAGACGAAGGCGACCACGGGACAAGCGCCGTCCCGTGGCATCCTTCATCTTTGTGTGTTGTCTCTTTGCGCTGTTACAATACGAAGTAAACGCCGTGAACGATCTGGAGGTAGCAGTAGCAGGCAATGTTCTCATAGTTCATTACGTAGCCCCCAAGACCTTAGGAACCTCAGCCACGCAGATATAGTCTTTTACATGAAGTTCATTTGAAAGCGCTGACCTCGCACTTGTTCTTTTTTCTTTTTTTCGGTAGTTAATGATTGTTTAGTCTGCCAAGGACTGCTTAGAATACTTTTCTCCCCGCTGTAATGTGTCGTCGGGCACACTGAAGGTGTGTGAAGGTCTCGTGACAGATGCATGTTTCGCAAGTGAGGCTATTGACCATTCCAGCGAAGAGGGCCTGAAGCTGATGAATGTGACTCGGACCTATGAACCTTTAATGTCTCCAAATACTGTATAGTAACGAAGTGGGAGCCCATTGTGGCGCTACTGAACAATTTCTGGCACTCTTTGCTAGGTTCATGGCATTGGGCCGTAGTCGAATGACCATGGCCACGCGTGCCCTGGCGCCGACGTCAACCAACGAGGACGTTGCTACAATACCTGAAGTCGACAGGTCTCTATACGACTGTTTAGTAGACTTGATGAGCCCCTTGAACAATGCGTGCAACTAGTGCTCCTTCGCTCCGTTTTATTTTTTTTTTTCGTCCCTATATTCCTTTCCTCCAGTGCCGGGTAGGAAATCGGAAGTACGTCTCATTAACCTCCCTGCCTTTCCTTATTTATCTCTTTCTCGCTCTGTCTGGTAATATTTAGCCTTAGTCGCCTTTGTACCACCAAACCCCATCAATTGTCACCAGGAACAAACAGCGCGAAAGACCGGACATCTATTCCAAACACATACACAGCGCCCGCGGGTATGTTTTTTTTTCCTTTTTTTTTTGTCTTTCTCATGTCTCCTGCGCTGTTCGATCCTGATTTTATATGCAGTTTGAGCGATGCATTGGGCGAAAACATTGAGCGTGCTCGAATCTTGCGCTGTAGACGTAAAGGTAAGAATAAATGTAGTAGTTGTGGCGAGAGAGAAGAATAGACGAAAAACGGGGAGGCTTGCCAGGCAGAATCTTGTTGTCTATCTTACGTCGGGCAAGGGAAAGTTGAAAAATGAAAGATTATGTTAGAAAGAGCATCACTAAAAAGAGAGAAATTAGAAGACGTGACAATACGCTTTTATGAAGCAAAAAGTTATGGACTGGTTGAGCAACAAGAATCGAAAGGATTTGCATTTGATAAAAATAGCCTAATAGGATTCATTGCAGCGTCATCTGCTTTTCTTTACCTACTCGCTCGCTCGGTTACATTTTGTTTCCCAGAGCTTTTTTTTTTTCGCTGTGCTCACGTGTTTAGGGATACCCTAAGCGCTTCGCGTGGTCGTTACGTGCAGATTGATGGAAATAAAAACTTACGGACTTTCCACCTGAAGGTTAAATGGAGCTTTCAAGGGCCACTTTCGACACGTAGAGCTGTAGGCGCCACGAGAGTGAATACTCGCAACTATCCCGGCCTCCCCTAGGATGGCTGTAGCGTTGAAGGATAGGAAGCCGGAAGTCACTAAAGGCAGGAACATATAAAAACTGGAGAGAGACTGCCTTGTTCTATACAAGCCCAATGTATGACAAGATCAGTTAGTCGACTGAAAACAGAAATTCACGGAACAGAAAGCCGAACTGATTTATTAAAAATTGCTAGCGAAGGAGGCTCAAGAGTCAGAGCCATCTAGCAGTAGTGTGGGCTTTTGTCAGTGCTTGGAGATTTTTATTTTAAAGTCAGATTTGGTGATGAGCTCGTCCGTCACCCTGCCAGCACGGAAAAGTATAGAACACGGGCCTCTATCGCCAGCGGTTAATTTCCCAAGAGAAACTCGCCCGAAAATTTTCTCTTCTGGCAGAATCCGTAAACGTGGCGGTGACGGGACTCGGAAGAGGCTTACGTGAACGTGACCCGAGATAGCGGTAGTGATAGATCGTATGTATCGGAAACGTGCTTTCACTTCAAGCCTCGAAATTTATTCCGCGAGTTACCCTGATTGAAAGATCATGAGCATTTGTAGTCGTAACACCGTACATTATGGGAATCTAAATGTGGGACGTTGGGGTCGAGAGATGAAAACACACTAGTATAAAAAGGCATGGACGAGAGTCGCTGCAATTCGCGGCAGTTTGGCGACGTGCCAAAAGCTGAGCCTGTATTTTTCAAAGGCTGCAATTGACTGTATATGCCCTTGCGTTTGACTCAACTGGAAAAGTATATGATAGTTGTGTTAGCCTTGTACTTGCTAACACTCCGCTACTACCACCTGATCTGAGGGACGTAACTACAATGGTTAAGAGGCATGTTAGCATTGAGTCAATGCAGTGGAGCAACGCTACCAAATTATAGCATGAAGACCACGAAATTTGGTCTACAACTCTATATTTATTATAGTTAGGTTGGCTTGAAAATTTATGTACAGATTGACAGACAAGGAGCAGGTGTGCAACTGCCACCGGAAGTGCCACAAAGCCTACCTAATTTTCGGGAAGAAGGGGATCAACCGAAGCATAAGAATATGGAAAACAGAGGAAATGTGGAGAAAGAGGGAAGGAAGAACAAGTTGATAGATGACGAAGACCAAAGTAAAACAGTTTCACAGAGAATTTACCACCTGGATCCCGCAGCTTCCTCCAAACGTGCGCCTTGTCCCTCCTAAGCTCTCACTTGATTGAAAAGCGCTTCGCGTGAGGAGCGGCAGACTCGCTCAGAAAACTCTAGCGATGGTTCGTACAATGCTACATTGTGGCTGAAAAGGCACTCGATAAAGACTGCATGCATACCGTCAATTTTTACGAAACTCCATTGACCACAATAGGGCGCGTATTAGAATAGAGGCACGTGCAGGGTAGAGAGGGCATTGCACGGCGAGCATTTTGCAAGGACTTCCAACAGCGGCAACTTATCGCACTGCTAGAAGTTTCAAATCACAAGGCGATTCACAACTAGCGATCACAACTAGCCAAATCACAACTTGCGTGCTACTAGTTGATGTTTGTCAATTTTGTTAACCATACTTCGTTTGTACATTAACGACAAGCCCCGTTGTCGAAATGTTGATTATTTCAAGGTGTTCGTCTTGTGAACCTGTGTCTTGTATTCTAAAAATGTGTTGACATGTTTTATGTTATTGATTTTTATTGCGAAAGGATATCTGATGGTTCTGTTAGCAACAGTGGCAAAGCTAATAACTTAGCACACAGCTACTTGAAAGCCAAAGTTAATTAGATGGAGCGATGAGACAGGGAAATTTGTGGGCATAAACGGGTTCGGCATACGAAGTACAGAGCAACGGGAGATCTGGAACGACATTTAAGATGATGATGAAGATGATCATGATGATGATGATCCTTACTTAAAACTTAGTGAGGTTTCGCCATGCACCAGATGCAAACATACGGCAGCCCAAAAACCTTCGGTGAATATTATGCTAGTGCCACATGTATCGTTGAACCAAAAACACGAATAGATGGGCTGTATTTCACTTCAGCGATTGATGCTTCTTTACTGCCGGAAATAAAATAAGTTACGTGATACAAAATGACAAAATCAAATAATACTCCCAAGCCCCAAGGCGAAACATTGTCACGGGCGGTGATCCTGTGGCCGGTGCTTGGATGATGACGGCGACTACGTTGCTGCTATCTGGTGTACACGTGCTAGCCCAACCATTGCTTCAGCGTTGTGCGCCATGCCTTTTAAATAGTATATTCTATAGTTTCTCCCCGTGACAATATTGCAGTGACGGGCATAAGATAGCAGCCTGCGAAAAGATAGAGCTGTGATCCGTGCAGCTAACTTTGGCTATACCTTCACGGGTTACATCAGCGCTCAACATATGTTAACGGGCGAGACGCGAAGGATACAATGCGGATACAAGACGATTCACGAATAATCTGGTGACGTCGCCATTTAAAGGATGCATTAATTGAACGAGCTTGATGTCGTAATAGAAACAAAGTACCTATATGAAAGACACCGTAGCGTATGGCTCCGGAATTATTTTGACAACCATTGGTTCTTTAGAGAGCACCTGAACAACTGTACACGATCCGTGAGGCAATGTGTATTTGTGAGCCGGACGCACTAATCACAAAATACCATCACGCACCTGTGGAACTTGGAAATTTGGGCGGGGTTTCGTGCGCGCCATGCAGACTGTGAGTAATGGCGCCTGGGACTGTATTTCGGGATCCACAGGAAGCGATACTGTAGAGAACAAAGGTGGTGGTCTGTTCATCGCAAATCAGTTGCCTTTGAAAACAATTTATAACTTTCTGCTTTCCTGGCACCGCTTATCTTCCCTCCGCAGAATGTTCCTTGAATTTCCGTCTAGACAACTTGACGTAACATGATCACCTCGAATTTTCTTGTCGTTTGATGTATTGCAGATGGGTTCCAGACAAAAGATAGTATTTTCAGTTCTCTAAAAGTTTATTCGTCCATCGGAAATGTTGCTTTTCTAGGGTTGCCAAGCATAGTCGCTGAATTATACTGTCGTAGTAATGGAGTTCGGTGCAAGAGGAATAATATTCTGCTGAATTTGTCGCATTCAGCTCCGCTCTGAATACAGTTGCCGCGGCCGTGAATGGAACCAGAGACGTCTTGCAAAGAGAAATAAAGAAGAAGCAGGAAGAGGTTGATAGGGGAAAGGCAGGGAGGTTAAGTAGACGCGCGTTCGGTTTGCTACCCTACGCTGCGGAAAGGGGGTTAAGTAATGAATAGAAAAAGGAGGGAAGGAGAGAGAAGGGAGCATTATAAGTGCGAACACGTGGGGTTGCCCATCGCAGAAACAATCGATGAATGAGATCAGCCGATTTCATAAGGTTAAGCCATGCCCGCATTGCTTTGCAAGCATGGGGCCATGGTCCAAGAAATGCTGTCGCCGAAAACAATTGTGATCTAGCTCCTTTAACACAGTGCGAAGGATGCCACGTTCGATGTTATATCGATGACAAAAGCACAGTACGTGTCACTCGTAAGGCGCTGAAGAAACAGTCGAGAAAGAAAGAAATATCAAGTAAAGCTAACCATGTAGAGGCGTCACACACTACAGAACACATTCGTGAAGCTAGCGGATAAATTTTGTTCCTCGTTGGCTTTAAATTAAATGAACAGTTAAGACACGTTTTATGATTTATGGTTCTGAACTAATGAAGCTCTTTATTGGAAAGACATTGATGTCATTCGCAGGCTGGGATTGCTATTGATACGTTCGCTATTAGGATTGACCAGCGCTTTTTCCTACGAACTTGTGAGAATTTAGCCTGCGCAGTAAAACAATTCTGTTACAATTATTTTCATTTTTACTTTTACACAGCGATCCGATTGCCACGCTGCCTATTTTATCACTTCCACTCGTGAGCGGAAGATTATAAACAAGGTCGCAGTTTCGCCCGATAGGCGAAGCATCGATTGCGATAGCAAATTAGTAGGCATATATAGGCGAAGTAAGGATAGTAGTTTTATCGGCCGTGTAAATTCGTAAACATTCGCTCACCAACTAAATTAACAAGCATGATGTCACGCGTGCACAGGCGAACATATACACATCTCACTCGATAAACGCGGACACACGCGGTCAGAACTCTGGCGTGAGGGAGTGCGGAAACAGCAGCGAGCGAACTGACCTTCGGGCTGCCCTTCGCTCAACGCGATCTAAGCGGCGATAACGCAGCGCACACGAAGCTATCAGCCCTCGGCGCACCTAGACTCTGTACTCATCGCAGATCACTTTCAAAACAGAGCCCCCGCCATACGCAGACGCTGCCGGAATAGAACGAACCTCCCCCCTCTCTGCCCACCGGTGCCTTGCGCGCACTGGAAGACGGTGCGCTTCCTCACGGCTTTTTCCGCCCTTGGGCGTGAGATCAAGCCACCCTCTTCGGCTCACCCTCGCACGCTTTCACTCGCACCTACAGCATGCGGCGCGGGGCCACGGCGTTATCGTACACGGACTTTATACGGAACATCACGGTGAAAGTGATGGTGGCGACGACGGAGGAAAGGTGCCTTCAGTCTCCGTATAATTGATCGCAATAAAGAAGAAGCTATAGAATAGCATGAAATAAATACTTACCATATAAAGGCCCTGCTTTTAAAATACGGACTATGTCTTCCTTGGCATAATTTGGTTATGTTTCTTGCTTAAAGTGACGTAGCTCGTTTACGGCACAGTAAGTTCGGCTCATGCTGAGTAAGATTTGAGACATAAACTTAATTAAGAAACGCCGTGAACGTAGAGGGAGGGAAGTAATAGATAAAATTTATCCTGAGAAACGGCACAAGGGTTGACCTTAGCTTAACTGCTCTATCTTGCTAACTCTGTGCGAGGAGACAGGGAAGAGGAGAGAAAAACAGTTATAAGTGGTGACGAAAAGAACAGTTGAAAATAGTTACTGTTTCTTGTCAGTTGAAGCTATCCTGCCCTGCATTGTGCAGTAATGTAAGTAATGAAAACATGGCTCTGCAGTTTGATATAGAGTAGCGATGTCCTCCATCAGTTTTATCAAGCGCTGTGTCACGGAGGATTTGAGTTCAAGTGCAAGCAAGACTCCTTATTTTATCTTATTGCTTATTGCCAGTCCCCTAGAAATATTATCTTTTGGTGCCGTTGCCTGAGTGAAATTCAAACTATATTCTATTACTGGTAATAGCAAATTAGTTTCTCCACACAAAGATTCCAATTACGATGCAGTTAGCTTTAAAGACATTGCGGGTACTGTCACAGCGTGAGAATACCCGCGGGTATTGCCACGCCTGCCGTCTTTTACTGTTCTCCGGCCATCGCTCTGACAAACTTATCACTGTTATGATGTTATTACTGAAACGCAAAACATGCTCATAAGAAACATTCTGCACGATTGTCGCCGAAACGATAGATAAACGAGGCAGCCAAATCAGATTGTACGCATTGAGCAAAAGCTGTACTACATTCACGAACTGACGCGATCACCACCCACAGCTCCGTGCGTCATAGCGGACGGGCACTTTGCAGTGTGACTCAATTCGACGACCACTGACCATGATCACCACCATTATTACACATAAGTGGTCCTCTCTTTTTAGGGCGCGCATTCGCCCTCTGAAGAGGGCGAATGTGCGCATTTACTCCCGGCAATGTTTTGGTTTCTCCACCGTCAGTAACTGCCATGTGGTATATGAACATGATTCGATTGAATTTTCTGCACTTCCTTACGACCATCAAAGGCGTCGCTTAGCACTGTGCTCGGTCGGTTGCACAAGAGACCTTTCACGGAAAGCAAGATATTCGCACTCTTACTTCGTGCATCTGCGGCTCAGAAAACTGCAGGTGTACTCAGGTGTTTCTTTTTCTTTTTTTGAAGCAAACAGGTCCGTGTGACCCCTTGTGAGTGGGGGAAAATCTTTACAGCGCTTACTTGAACCAATTGGAATCAGCTCTGCTAAATCCATCCAATTACCTGTTTTCGTTCCCTTTCATTGTTTCAGAGTGTCTCCTCTACAAGTGCAAGCCCACCAAGATGGTGAACGGAGCGGGCTAAACACTGGAAATTTGTGCGCGACAGATTTCTCACCAATGAAGAGCCTCTCGAGGCAATCTGGTGCTTCCTTTACTTCCCCTTTCAGTGAAATCAATACAGTAACAAGAGAAAGACCCGCACCGACTTCGCTTCTGGAGCGAGCGCACTGACCCATATCATGCGGACACAATGGGCGATGCAGATAGTGAAATAACTACGCATCGCCATGTGGAATTACACTAGGAGTCTATTTTTTCTAGAAATTTGCCTGTATTTTCATTGCTTCATCTTATTTACTTACCTTCCTGGTTTCTTTGCACAGTGCACCGAGAACAACGTTCTTTCAAAGGGGAGCGAGGCACTACTGAAGGCAGTATTTTAAAAATGGAGAAAGCTAAAGCAGCACAATGCCGTCAGGCATCACCGCTGCGGACGTGTTCTTATTATTTCTTCTTGACTTCTTCACTCTCTGCATCTGCAGTCAACATTTGCACTGCAGCGTTCGGAATTCGTAGACCGGCGGTCGATTTTTAATCATCCCCGCATTGTGACGAAAGAAAGCGAACTCGAGAGTGGGTCGCGCATTGAGAATGCCGTTTGCTGCCCCTTCGTGCTTCTAAACCATTATTACTTTTTTTTACTTCACTGCGGGTGCCTTATTTGCAGCGTAAGGATTTACACAATGGAACTCGCCCTCCCACACGCGCACGCGCAAATGTATAGACGTAAACTCGTACTATAGTGCACTCTCGGACAAGAAAATAGTGCACACACAAATACGCACGGGCACATAAAACACGTGTAAGCGCTCACTTTACAACCAATGTGCCGACGGACATGAAGGCTTGCACGGACGAACAAATACACATAGACAAATACACAAACACATACGCGGCCAAACGCACGCACGCACGCACGCGCACACACACACACACACACACACAAGCATAGAACGCACGCTCACACACAAGCTCACACACATGCCTATTCGCTGGGCTATTCCAGAGGTACGTACAAAATTCTCACCGTCCCTGGTTTACTAATAAATATAAGAAACAAAGTAGGCTATTCGAACCAACAACAATCTGTAACACTGGTATACCGCTTCTCAGCATCACCTCGGTAAGTTGGTATAATTTTAGGCCCACTGAAGATGAGGATGAATATTATATGTGTGGACATTGCTGGCTATTTCTTCAAGCGCCACGCCTGAAAACTCGCTGTCTTCTTAATTGGACGCTCGAACAGCTTTGTCTGTGTAATCATTTCCGCTGATCTCAAAATGCCCTGGTAATCATCGGAAATAAAGTTCGGGGTCTTTTTGTTTGACGTCGTGGTGAAGTTTGACGATCTTGTACGTCTGCTGTTAGTGATATCCACGTCGGAGGACTGACTGGTATACACTGTAAAGGCGGTTCTTAGTCGGAAAACATGGCCCATTTACCAGGTCTCTCCGTGTCAAAAATTGAAGTGAACTGCGCAGAGCCGTGAGTTCAGCCGCCGTGTAGACGTCGTGAGATGCGCCATCCTGAATCGTAGTGTTACCCCTCTTTCTTGTATGACCATATGGCTATATAGAGTACTAAAGTAGCATACGATCCAGAGTGAGAAACAACGAAAATGTGCCGATGATTTACAGTGATAAATGTCACCCTTTATCGCTTTGTTATTCCGGTAATATCCATTCTCATCTAACTTTTCTTGCGCTAAGGCGCCGTACGGAATGACATCCTTAGATAGGTAAAAGTCACGAATAAATAAGCTTGCCAACAATTATTCATATGAACGAATTATTCATCGCGCAGTGATAACTCTGGCAAAGCTTTCATTGTGAAACGTTTTATCGTTGGGACTAAGTCCACCTAAATAAAGCAGACTCAAAGCAAATTCCACGAGCTATTATTTTAATACTTCAAAAAGTAAACAGGTCTGGTCTTCTATACCTTCTTTCGCGGTAAGCAACTTAGTTATTTACGTTAATTCATTTTTTGCAGTGTTGGATTTATTTGGAACTTGCTCTCGCGTTCCCATCACGGCAGTCCGGAGCCTTATCAATCAGCGTCCCTCATTTCGCGTTCTGCAGGTGAAACAGAATAAACTGAGTATCAAATTTCTTATTTCATGCAGCACATTTTATTACTCTATTTTCTGCTGCAGCAACAGTTCTTCAATCTAGTGCATTGAATATCAAGTTACATGTAATGGCCAGTACCAACTATGTGTTTCCTAAATATATTGGTAAAAAGAAAAATACGAAATAAGACACGCCATTTCTGTGAAGAAAGGGTGAGTGAGTGAAGCAACTTTATTCGGTCCACAATAGACGCGAGTAAACTCAACGTCACCTGGGCGCGGAGTCGTGCTCCCTAAAGGCTGCAGAAAATAGCGCCTCTTCCTCTTCACAACCACAATCTCTCTCTCCTCAACGTCACCTGGCTAGGCCCACTCGGGGACCATCAGGTCAAACCTGACGGCCCTCTCGCGGGTCCTCTGGACTGCCAGGGTTTGAGAGGTCTGGTCCTGGGCCCTAATAAGCTTCATCATTTCCTCTTGGGAGAAAGGGGAATAAAATAAGTGCGAGGCAAGACTAGGGAATCGAATACACGCGAACTCGGAGCTGGAGCTGCATGAGAAATTGCTTGACACTACCGCTGAATGATTCTCAGGACGCAAATGACGTTCACTTCTCAAGGATGTTCCGGCGCTCTTTGAAAGTCAGGGCACAGCCTTTCGTTTCCTTGGAGTTGTCTTTACCAGTGCCGATGGCTTACAAGAGAAGACTCGATGCTGGCGCCTAAGTGAGGGTATACCGTGACGTGAGGTATAGGGCCATCAGCGAAAGTGCTCTGGCCCTGGCCGTGGGCGTCGTAAACCAACCCTCTCCCGCCTCGTTTCTTTTTTGTCAGTGGACGTGCCGGTAAACACAGCAGCTCTTCGCTCTTCTCATTCAAGCGGCCATCGTTGACACCCTTATAAGTCGCCTGTCCGGTGTGAAGGACGGTTTCACAGCCCTTCAATCTCCTCCTCTTGTCCGAATTTTGCTTTTTTTTACTATGAGAGAATGATAAGCTTTCGTTCTATCGTCCTTCAAGGAGCCTTGGACATACATCAAGTAGGAAACAAGGAATATCTCTTTTGGTGACAGCGTGGCAGACAAAGCAAACAGAGCAACAGTAAAGAAGTTGACTTGAAGAGTGTCAAGTTTGATACTTTCTACAAAGAAAAAAAAATCACCGATGATTACGATACTTCCTAATGCGAAATTTGAGCACGGCAAAATATGTGTTTTCATTTCGCTATATATTGGCTGGCGCGGGCTATCTGTCTCGTGCGGGCACGTTGCAAACGGAGCAAAGTGTGGCGCGACTGCCTCGCTAATCCGGAGATCGCGAGAGGGAGCGCGTGGGTGACGCGTGGACGCTATTCACAGCAGCCGCCGCAGACAGACCTCCACTCATGCAGCGCTTTGTTTCCACATATGGTATCGGTGGACTCTGGCGCCATCGCGTAGCCATAGTCGCCGCGCAGCCCGTCTTGCGCGGCACTGCGCGTTCGCCGTACCCTCCTCCTCCGCTTTCCGCCTCATGGTTCCACTGCACCCTCTTCCTAAGCTTTCCTCCCCGTGATCTCTTTGCTATCACCGTCTTTCATCCCCGCTGCGCTCCGCGTTCGATCTTTCATCCTTCGCTGTGCTCGTTCGCTCGGCTACGAGAGACGCCGACGCTCGCCGAAGGACCACGCGCCTAAATGCTGCACTCTAAAAGGGGTAAAGAAAATACAAAAAGCGAAAAGGGCAAAGAGTGAACACAACCTGCCCAGAAGATCGAGCAAACGGTCACTTAGGGCAACCGCGAAACTACATGCATTCTATTGTGTGGTGGTATAAGGAGACGAGTAGCCCTGCACTATATATTCGCAGAAAAATAGCTAACTTCGAGAGATCCAAAAGCGCCTGCTTCACCACAAACACTAATGTTCTCATCGCATACATGTGCCGTCACGTTGGCTCACGCTGCTGATGGCAAATACAAGAACCAAAGAAATAATAGACTTTGCGGGAACTTGCATAAACGCAAACTGAGTTCCAGCGAAGTAGAGTCCTTCGAATCAAAAAGGACGCAGGCGCCTGGCGCTCTCATTGTTGTAGCCTCAAAGCGTTCCCTCGTCTAAGGCGCATTTCTGGTTTCCGTGGAACTTTTTCGCTGCCTTGTACTTTTCTCGCTGCCCCTGTGCGCCGCACTGAGCTCAGGTGTTGCGCCTGCCGCCGATACCTGTTCCGCAGTGGACTTAACTAAAATAGTGGGGATGACAATACCGCTGACCACGATAAATGTTCGAAACTGTCCATAAAATACTTCCAACTTCCGGACAGCTTCGCCGGGGGTCAGCGAGTGGCTTCTACGCCGCATGATTGCCGAATTGTAATTGTAGCCTGAATGTGGTCACGTGACTATCATGTAAGGCGGATGCCTTGCATAGTATGCAGCTTTTGCCCCTTTAACGGCGCAGGTGTCTGGCCACGAGTTCCATAGGTCTTATAAGATTGCGTTGCTAACTGTTCTTAATCCACCACCGACACCAGCATCCGGCTGCGGTATCTCACCAATGCCCTTGACCAAATATCTTGGGCACGATAACGATGAGGTTGTTGCAAGACGCATTTCCATTTTAGAGCTAGTAGACTGTGTAGATGTCTAAAAATTGTTTCAGATATATTTGTATTTTGACCCGAAGTCTTGTACCTCTAATATGCAGGTTGTGCATTTCTCGCACGAATGTTTTACCTACTTTGTGTGCCACTTATAAAAGAGCAGACCAATAGCGTAATAGCAGCTCGTGATTACCATGCCAATGCTGCCTCCCAGTCATGAAACCCATCGTCGTCATCATCATCGTCTTCATGCTAACGTTATTAAGGCGAAAGCCTCATATGTCTCATGGTGAGGTCTCCGTTTCAAGAACGTTTCAAAACTGCGTCGTAGACACGAAATGGTCCTCTTAGGATAAGAGGCAATAATGCGCACAAAACCGCGATTAAGGGTGGAAGAATGATTAAGCAAGTGAAGTGAAGTGAAGTGATAATGGGCATACAGAGAGGAGAATGAGGTGAATTAGGAGTGAATTAATGGTGAATTAAAGGGGTTTAGTTGGGTGATAGGAGTCAAACGAAAGGTAATGATGAGATAGAGTGAGCTAAGATAATGAAGAGTAAATCAGAGGGAATTAAGAGTGAATTAACGTGAATCAAGTTGAGAAAGGGTGAATCAACAGTGATGAAAATTGAAAATTTGGCGTAACAGAGCAAACCAAGTGTGATGGAAGTAAAACCGAGATGACTGAGTGAATGAAGGTGAACCAATCAGTGATAGGGTGAATCAATTGTGAATTAAGAGTAAATCAAGGGTTATGGAGCTGGGGAGTGACTTGCAAAAATATATGCGAGATTTGAGGGTACAAGTGAGAGTGATTCAGTAAAAAAAGTGCCGAGTCACGGTCCGAGTTTGGTGAAATAAGTATGACTTGCAAAAATGACTGCAAAATGTGTAAAAAATGTGAATAAACAAAATAAATAAAATGTCAAAAAGAAATTTCTCAAAGCGTAAAAAGTGGTCGTCGTGTCATTGAGCTAGTGGCGCTCAGGCCTAGTAATTTTTTGAGTCCGCTCTAGGGCAAACGCTGTCCCATCCATGTTCAGTTACCCATGTCTTTCGTCATCACAATCTATCCTGAAACTGGAAATTTCCTCATTCATTCACAGCACCTAATTATCTGTCAAGACGGAAAGGGGAGACAGTTGATCATTACTGCTTGCATTCATACTGGTAGCGCAAGGTTGGAAGAAGACAAGAAATCAAAAAAAGAAACGAAATAGGTGGGGTGAGAGCTCGACCCGTCAAATTTTTTTTCTTCACTTGTATTCAATATTCCTGCTATTATACACTGCCAAAATGAACTAACCCAATTCCATGCTGCATTCGTCAGCGTTCCCTTCCTATAACAAACTCTTATTCCATACTGTTACTCCAATCAATTATTGGCCATCTCGCACCAGTTCTTTTGTGAGCTTTCTTCGGTGTCGTAAGATGACAAAAATCTTACGGTACCGAAGTGCGGGCTTATTTCTTTTCTGTGTGGCGTACGTAAATTTTATGTAAACAGCGCCACGTGTAAAGACGACCCTATTGCCCGCCACATCCTTGCGGAAGCTTGGTGACGATATAATCGGCTTACTGAAACACAAAGAGGAATTGTAAAATGACTACGTAATTTCTTTTGTGATTTAAAGAAAACAAAACCAGGGAAAAGTGTCATCTATGGCGGAAAATATCACGAGGCTCCCAAATGAAACCAATACGGATTTGTCAGACACAAAGCTTCGGCGCCGACAAAAATTCTTACACCTTTCGGAGATCGAACCCGGGACCAACACCTTTCCGGTGCAACCATTCTACAAGCTCAGCTGACTAAGAATTAAGTAGAGTGCAGGGTGAGGGCCAATTATTCGACAAACTGAAACGCAGAGACACGCAGAAAATTGTGTGGTGAAAGTTTCATGAAAATGAGAGGCAACAGCAAATCGCCTTAGATTGGTGAAATTGTTTTTATAGACCCTCTTCTCTCTTACTGCGTGAGAAAGCGTTCTGTACTAGCAAATAAAAGGAGTGACGAAGTCTTCCTCTCAGACTTTCGCACACAAAGTACATATAGCATACCTGCCAACGTGCGAACACTGAAATTCAAAAACACTCCCTCGGACACAACACCAGTAAGGTGTGAAGATAAGAGGGGGGGGGGGGGGAGGCAGCGTAATATTAGTGATGCTCTTCTGAGAAGGAACGCAGTGTTCGGCAAGTCTTTTACGGCAGTGTTTGGCAACGTCATAAACTGACGTCATTCGTGTGGGACTGAAATGCCTCAAGTTAAAAAAAAATAAGTCCAGGTGGTCCCGCGCCAAGGTAGGTACAGCTGGCATGGAATGACACGTGAATAAGCTTGCTTAAAACAGGTACCCCTCTGGTGCACTTTCCTAATCAGACGGAATTCTTATGGTTTTGTCCAAGAGTGCCGAGCGAAACTATTTTAACGAGATCTTACCTTTGCAAATTCAATGCAAACTCAATGGACATTCGTGAAATTGTAGAACGAGCTCGAATGCTAAAATTTACATAAATCTTAAAAGATTGTCAGTAATAACCAGGTGCAATGTATTTGCATCTGTTTGGAGTCGTTTGTTGTTCCGAAAACGTTCCCAAACCGCGTTGCCCCCAGTCCTTGGTCTTCTTCAAATGCAATGGGATTTTCGCATATTGAAAAACAATTGACAAGTCCAAAGCAGGTGCAGTCAAAATCTATGACGACACGTGCGGTTAATTTGGGAACTGTAAGGTGGCGTCATCAGCAAGATTGCGTTTTTTTTTATTTGCGTCCTTTCTAGCTTACCAAGAGGCCACTCAGGAAAAAACTGACCTTGCTGACATTTCTGTAATGTGATTTACCTGTCGATTTCAACGTATTCATCTGTAGCACCTCTTCAAGAAGAGGCAAGCTGCTGGAACGTTCCTGACTTCTCACAACCCTGGTGTAAAAAAGCAAGAGTGATGCGTTGGCTCTAAGACAGCGTAATAAACAAGACACGCATGACTTTCTGGCATGCCTCCAGAGGAGAGGGGGAAAGAAGAGAGAATGTATTTCCAGGCCTCCAGAGATAATTGCCCCTCTTTCTATAACACCTGCGCGTGCGAGTGTATTCCCATTTGTTCTTGTTCTCACGGATATGACGGCACTTCATGCTGCCGCTATCAGAAAATTGGAATAATGCGCATTTCTCCTTTTTTTTCCTTACCACGGTACTCGTTTGTTATAAGCGTTCTTGAGAAACGAGTTCGTCAGTTTCCTTAAACTAGCTGGTTCCACTCGTAAAACGTAAGGTTAGGAAGTTTTGTACACGCAAACACTCTTGTACAAGACAGATCGACTTTTTCTTTCTTACAGAATACTATTGCAATCGCGCATGACGGGTTGGATAAAACGACTCGGTACTACATTTTTAAAAAATCTCTCTTCTCTCTCTAACCATAATGACCTTCTGTCGTGCAGCCACGTTTTGATTTGTACGGTTAGAGTTCTTTTTTTTTTGCCTAGCAGGACGGTGATTCCACTTGGATTCTGCATTACAATCGAGATATTTTTGGAAACCGGAAGAACCGCAACATCTAGTTACCAGGCACCACCGAAATTCTTCGAAAAAGTTTCAGAAACCGTCCAGCTTGTTACCAACGGATAACTGTTTCCTGTGATTTTTCCACGGGCTTCCAAACATTCTGTCACAAAATGTTATGGGCAAAACCTATAAAAATAAGGAAAAAGAGAAAAGAGAGTCGCGCATTGTAAAAAGAGATGACTTCGATCAGGAGGTTTTATTTATATTTTACAGCGCTCCCCATAAATGACCTCGTTCTCAGTTATGTTGTGTTTCGCGGTTTACGAAGCGTCAGAGATATAGAGCTTAAGTCCGTTGTTCTGATTGATGTGCGCTTTGATACATGTTCTGGTGCTTTAGCAAGAGGGTGTGGATGTTGCGCGAGGAGTTAAGCATTCTCTGCTTGGCCTTGCAGTTTCAGCTTTTGTTGTTCCTTGAGTTAACTCCAGCGATTTCTTACATCACTTCTCACGTGTTAAGCGCATGCAACTGTGACGAAGTAAATGAGCGTGCCTTCAGTTCAGTACTGTGCCCACGTGGCTTCGCATGTCAGTCACAGTTAGATGACGTCTTTGGTGAACAGTTCCAAGAAAAAAAATATGTTCATCAAACGATGCGTCTTTACAGTTGCATGGCAAAAAAAAAAGAACGTACGCAAAGATACCGCAATGTCCTTTTAGGCATTTTCTCTCGCGCGCAAAGTGTGGCTGACAATGGATGCCCGCGGCGTTATCTGTCCTCTGCAGCTTACGTTCGCTAAGATCACAAACGGAAGAATCGATAAAATGGGAGTGCCGCTTTCACGCTACATCGACAGACGTCGCTCCTGTGACTTCCAGCAGTGGCCACCAAAACTTGCGTGCGAAGTGTTTCGAAGCGTGGCTCATTCACGACAGCTCCGCCTGCACCTTTTACGCAGGAAGCAGAAGCAACCGCAGCCAAGGCTTGCCATTGGTGGCTCGCTTCCCCTTCTTGACATGGGTTTCTGTTTGTGCTGCATCGGTCATCGGTGACAATGATGGAGCGATCTTTGTTCTCTCCTCGACTTTTCCGGTTCCCTTCATCGCAAGAGGCCTCCGTTGCGCTGGTGCTAAGTGGGGCTAGCGAGTGATCCTTGCTTCGTTGCCCCAGCCTACAGCCAATATGCCAAAATGTCGAGCTGAGACGCAAAATATCTTTCGGAGAGAAAGGCCACGACCCTTCCATAGATTTACCCACGGTGATTCTAGCTTGCATTTCTCTCGCTCTCATAGTGAAATTTTTTGCTCCATGCGTAATAGTTATCATTTATGTTAACGCAGGAAAGAATCAATGTTCTTCCTTCATGTTTTTTTTTTATAAATTAGAGCATTGTGATTCAAGAATAGCCTATCTACGGGGCAGAGAACATTCATGCACTGGTTTTATTTTACATCGACAGTCTAGGTAGTGATATTTCGTGCAGATTTCGTAGTGCTGGGCACTGATAATGTGATCACGCTTACAATCACTATGCTTTTCGGGTAACGAAATCGCTTGTCCTTATTGAGGATTTGATCTTGCGTCCGGGACATTTGAACCATCATTGTGCCGTCATCTTCTTCGTCGCCATGCCGTCGTCCTGCCGTTTCGTGAAGTCAATTATCGCTGTTCTGGATTGAAAGCGCTGGAAGTTCGTTTTACAGTTTGTTTGCAAACTTGCTCTAGAATGAGGGCAGCAGATAGCAACTGTATATAGACGGTTGACGACCTAGTGATGTATGTAACAACGTTCAGGCGATTGCAAAATAAATTTCCTCTAAATTTAGGGAGCCATTTGCGAGTGGATCAACGAGTAGGCCAGGGCCTAAGCTTTAATTCCGCAATGAAGTCATGCCTGAAAGCTTGTTTATTTCGTTACAAACAATTTTCAAAGTTCGTTTCGTTGGCTACCTTGACTGGTACGTAAGTGACCGCAGACTGTTGGGGAAGCGCTGACACGCGTAATCATGACTCGTGAAATCCAACAGCGCGATTACAGCGGCGGCTGCCACAAGTTGCGAGATTTTACCGAGAGGCTAACTGTATAATTGCTGAAGCACTCGTTTCGTTCCATTTAATCCATGCAATAATTCAACGTTGGGGTGCGACCAAGGCTCTGGTGAATTAAGTTCGTCCGTTAAAACGTGAACCTAATTGAATGACTCTAACACTGCTGCCTTCTTTTGTATGTGTCTGCGTGTGCATGAGATGCCTCTCTCTCTCTCTCTCTCTCTCTTTGCGTGTTCTTTTCTTTTTTTTTCTTATTTTTCTGGCTCTCCTTGTTCCTTTCCCACTGTAGGGTAGTAAACGGTAAGTTTGTCTTCCAATAACATCTCCTCCGTTCGAATCTCGTTTCCCAATCTCTTAACATACGTAAGAGGGGTTTGTTTAAACATTCAACATTCAATAACATAATTCTGTAATAAATAAATGACGCATTATTTATTTATTTATTACTTTGTGTATGCATTCAATAAAGTGTTATGTATTTAGTTAGTTAGCTAGATGGCTAGATAGTTAGCTAGCTAGATAGTTAGCCAGCTAGTTAACCAGCTAACTCGCAATCTAGCTAGCTAGCTAGCTAACTAACTAGCTAGTTAGTCATGCCTCATGTTAGTCATGTTAGTGAGTTAGTTAGTTATTTAGTTCTTTATCGCATGGTAAACGCTAGAATTCAGGAATGCATTCAACCACTCGTCAGAAAGCGGTTCAACAGACGTTTACTCGCCTGTCTTTGCGACAGAGCCTCGTATGACGACTACGAAGCAACGCGTGGCTCCACGAATCATTACCCATAAGGGACACGGCGAACCTTTCACGCTCCGTGGGCACCCCGTTTTTTTTTCTTCCTGTTTATTAGTTTCTGTCCACCCAATCAATAGTATGCTAATGAGCGCTTGGAGCCATCGACATGGCAATTTTTCCCAGCTAATGACGGTTCCCACGCAATTTTTTTTTTTTTTTTTGCTGCGAAACCATCAACTGTTCACACTGAAGAGCCGAGGACGAAAATGAGGTAGTTGCGACGCAGAGCCCGGTGCATCATTGAAACCTGGAAAGACGACCTTGAGCAAGTGTTCTCTGCCTGAAAGCGCTAAACCCTCACAGTTTGGTTGACCGCTTAAGACGTTCGTGTACATTTCAGGCTGGCATTGAGGAAAACGCAGCTCAGGTGCACGTAATGCCCGGGGCGAAAACGCGGCCCAGTTTTTGAAGGGCTCGACGTCATCACCACCGTTAGTGCTGTAAGTACGAAGGAATTAACGGTGAGTGGAAAATCAGTCAGGCTTTCGGCACGCTTGCATTGAGAGAAATCCTGCGCGCGCGGCTACTTTCTTTCGTCGCGTAATTAGAAGTCTAACACAAGCCATTGCAGAGGAGGAGGGGTGTTGCTTGCTGCAGCTAGACCTAGTCTTGCAAAAGTTGCCGGCAATCGCTCCGCCTAAACGCCACCTATCCACCGCGGTACGGCCTGAAACACTTCTCATTAAACACCAGGTTCCAAAAACAAGTTTAGTGGGAGCCCAATGCCTTGCGCGCTTTCCAAACACCGACGACCCATACAGCTCACCATTCACTTCCCAAACCTGTATTACGGAGGAGCTTTAGGAGGAGCCGAAGGAGCCTCCTAAATATCTAATGTCCTCGCGGGAACACAATGTCACTTGCATTTGAGTATGGTGACGTATTAAGCTTAAGTCCATCTATTAATTTCTCACGTTCTGCTTCAAATTCAGGACACTTTAGTATATAATGTTCGATGTCACCGAGAGCTTGACAATTCACACACGAAGATGATGAGCCAAGTCCTGTCTTGCACCGCCATGCTGGAGTCTGCGCTGGCCCTGTGCGGATGCGATATAGGAGAGCGGCATCAGTTCTGCTAAGTCCTTTAATCACACAAGATTGATGCTGGTGGAGACCTCAACGAACGGAAGTGGCTTAAGATGGCGTTCTTCAAGTTTCTTTCTTGCGTCCTGGGGAGCTATCTTCGTGGGCTTGAATTACAGCGCTTTGGGCGCAAGACTGTTAGAAGTCTCGTTGCCTGCTACGCCAATATGGGAAGGTACCCACTGGAACACGATGGTAAATCCAATTTTCTGCAATTCTTTAACAGCATGTAGTCCATGCCGAATGCACTTGTCGAGGCGAAACCCGCGCAGTATTAGTTGCAGCATATCCTTGCTGTATGAAAAAATAACTACGGGCTGAGGCTGATAGGAATTCAGTTTCCGCAAGGCTGCTGCAACGGCGACCCTTTCACATGCTGTAGAAGACACAGCGTGGTCAAGTGTGGCAGCCCATGTGACATTGAGGGCCGGTATCACGTACGCCACTGCGCTAGCTCCATTCTCTTTGTCAACAGAGCCGTCGGTGTAAAAACTGCAGATGTCTGTCATAAATTCTGTCGAGGTGTTCTACGACCAATTTTTTTGCCTCTGCTACAGGTGTAAGTCGCTTGGTGCGGCTTTGCGGAATAGTAAGTTGACATTCCACACTCTCATATGACCACGGGGTTTTCTGATGGTCTAATTATTTAGTAAATTGCAGGAGAAGTACACGAAGTGTGTTGACCGCCACAAAGACGCTAGATTCGGTCCGCCTCCGAACCCTCTGGAGTAGCGCTCTTCCTGCCTGAGTCTCACTGAGGCGGCCCAGTTGCAAGATCAGACGCTGAGATACAAGGAGGCTATTGCGAGACGAATGAACACATTGAAGAAAGTGTAGCAAGCCGGATGTTATTCCGCTTCAATAAAGTGAAAAAATAAATTAATTAGGCGTAGCACGCTAGAAGAGTGATTTGCAGGAGAAGCACTTTGTAGAAGTATTCCAAGCGTTTACCGCTGTAATTACTTCCTTTTGTTTTTGTCGCGTTGGATCAGTATAGATAAATATTTTTAAGCCTTGCCAGGTAACGAACAACTCTGGCCGATACCGTGCCCCATTGGGCTTTCTTATCCTTGTGCTGTCGCGTGTCCATTTTGTTTTCCTGATATACCATACACAGCAATAACCTTGTCCAACTTAATTCATTGTACGCTGCATGCATTAATGTGTTCTCGTTTCCTAAACAAGGAAGCCCCGAATGCTGAAAAGGCGAAATAGACGCATGCTTGAATTAACGGAGTGAGGTCATAGGTCGCGTCGCTAATGCTGTTCCTGTAGGACCTCCGCTTACGTCTGAGTATGTGTCGCCATTTGTTGAACTCCATCTCACTCCGCTTCCTTTCCTTCCAGTATGTCACAGGATTCTAGCACAAAACGTTGTTTGCTTAAAAATGATCTTGATCTCTACAGAGTACCATCCCTAATAGATTGATTGATCGATTGATCAATCAATCAATCAATCAGGTATAACGTCCTAAACTGACGCAGGAGCTAAAACAGACGCGCAGTGGAAGACATCCGAATATTATTGACCTCCAGGGATTGTTTAGCAACCCCTCCCCCCCACCCCCCGCTATGCGCATTACATGAACATTATTTTTTTTGTACTCCAAGCTCATCACAAGGTGGCTGTGATGATCTAACTAATTACCACGCCGTCAACAGCGTAAACGCAACCCCACTGAGCCTTTCGGTGGCCGCTAGCCACAGTTCTTTTCCCCATCATTACTTTTTGTCTAACCTCCTCATAATTAGCTGCTTTTGTATTTTGTTTCTGCATAGGACATCATTGCTTAAATAAGCGTACCTTGCATGCTTCGACTTTTCTGAACCAGACATGCCCTCCCCCAAAAAAGCTGGTTCTAGCGGCTTTTCATTGAGAACGAGAAACTCCCTTTTAATATTATCTTTCTTGCAGTATGGATCATAAACAAAAGCAGCACTAGCTTTTTCTGCATGTAGCAAACGTCAATATAACCGCCTCACAGGGAGTCAACGTTAATTCGCAAATTTGAAACCCGTCAAATAAAAAAGAAGCCATAATCCAAGGGCATCGTTCGAGTTCGCTTTGTTGATCTTGTTGGGTAAACAGGTAATGAACGACAGCTGCTGTGTCCAAACCATGCGGAGCGTGTTTCAAGTCTTGGTCCTTTCAGCTCTGTAGCATTTCTTCGAACGTCATATATCTTCTTTCTTTAAAACATTCTGCATGCCGAAGATCATGCAGGGATCATTCGATGATGAAATCTACCACGCGGGCATTGTACAGCGTAGAAAACAAGCTGGGCTCCCTCTGTTGGCTGCGGCAAAAGCACGCAGTGTTTTGGAAGCTCTAATTTCCGCTTCCGTATCAAATACAAGCTGATAAAGTTGTTACAGCTTGCAATTGATTCTTGGTCTGCCTGCTCCCATACAGTAGGGAGTCACTAAAGCTTCAGCTGCAACAGTCAATGCACAGACCAATCGCGCACTGTTTTAGAGCGTTAATAGCGAGTTAATGTCTTTCCACCTTCCTCCAAGCCATTGGAGGGAAATGGAAGGACAACTGTGTCTGTTTCCCCCCTTGGCGGAAATCTTGTTAATGGTGGGAACCTTTGAGAATGAGTAACCGCTGAAAGCCCAAGTGAATTTATGTTCGAAAAGAAACGTAATAATCATGCTTTATTTTTTTGCCGAATTGTAATTTTCCTCTTTTCAGTGTCAGCCCCCGGAAAATGCTTGAAGTACCCTAAGAATGCTAACACATTAAAGATGGAGAAAGGCTGCGAGGTTAACCAGAAGGGGGGAAAAATACGGTTTGCTACCCTACATGGGGGAACGGGGAAGAGGGAGGTAAAGAGATAGGAAGGTAGATGTAGAGACAAAGATTGGGGGCACTGACATACGACCACAGCCAGTGAGGAGACAGTGCATCTGAGAAACGGGCATATCTCGAGTGTCACTCTTCGCGTCTCCTGACACCGCCGAGCACAGTCTACGCAAGCGATCGTTGCCGACGTTGTTTACGCAAGAACGAAGACCTCTCTCCTGGGTCGCATTCCCACCCCATTTGCATAATGGTACCAGTGCTCGAGATGCGCCGATTACTTCGACGAGTCCCGAATGGAGAAGCACGTATTTTGTATTGCATTTTCGGGCAGTCCAGGACGGCACTATCGAAACTGTGGCGCAGGTTCGGTGACATCCTCAGGGAAAATTTGCTCCGCGTGACCCCATTCTTGGGAAAGCCAGCCGAGCCTGCTGACGTTTGCGTTATAACACCAAGTGTTTCTTGACGTAGTCTGTCCTATCCTTAAATGCTATCTAGTTCGCTTTTGCCTTCTTTGACACACTGCTGATGAACGCGGAAAGATTTGTTTGTTTATTTGCTAACCAGTGCTAATGCAGCCTTAATAGTATTGAAAAAAGAAAAAAAAAACATCCGGGTGACTACTCTGGCACGTGAATGCTATGACAACTACGATATTAGTTGACGTCACTGTTAGGCTTTTGCCCTGCGGTTTTCATCAGGCCTTTCCGCTGATACACACTGCACGTCAAAACGCAAGAACAGCAAATACCGACGGCGTACGTGAACCACTCCTGCGAAAAAAAAAATAAGAGCGTGCCTCTCGGATGAGATTGTGTCACAAAAGTGCCACGCCCACAAGTATCGTATGGTTTTTCCCGTTCATAGCTTAGTGTAAGTTCTACACTCAGGCGCTATAGATATCCACAGAAAACTAGCACACCCTATTGGTCTCTTGAAGTGAACCACAATCTCAATAAAAGCCCTCTCATTCGTGCATATTTATTTTGCTCTCGCGTTCGCGGCCAAATGGAATAAAGTATGTGCACCTTTTTTCAGGCCCTCAAGATAGCCGGCACTCACTTCAGGCCCTTTTTCAGACAGGAGGTGCTCCGGCAGCTTCTCTGATAAAATGTTGTGTTTCCTTTTTTTCTATTTACTCTTCCTCTATAACACACTCGCGCACAGGCCTGGAGCATCTACAGTGTCCATTTCTACAGGTTAAAAGAATTTCGAAATAATCTACTCGAACCGCATGAAGACGGAATAGATAATGCTATACCTTCTTTTCACGCCCACCACAAATAGGAAAAAAAAAGAAATCCTTTCCATGATCCTTTTTTGTGGATTGGGTGGCTGAATTGATAGCTTTCGGGAAATGTATCTGGGCGACGGTCTTTTTCTTTCCTATTGTTTATTTTATCACATACCGCGCATGAATATTTTAGCTGCATGAAGGTCTCAGGAGGAGCACATCGCTGACGAAAAAATGCACCCTTTCATCCTTTATCTTAAACTTTTTTTTTCTTTTTTAGATGGAAGAAGATGTTGCTAGGAAGCCTGTGTTACCTCTTCCTTTTTTTATTTTTGTGTCCAACGGCCGCCGCAGGGTGCTCGCCGCAATTGCACTAAGCTTCAGTAACGAAAACACAAGTGCCTGGCTGCCAATCCCCGCCAAGACAGAGAGTGCGCCTCACATGAATGAACTTCAGCACAATTCAAACGTATACACAAGATCAAACTTAATTGAAAAAGCAGGAACGTAATCTCGCTGAAGCTCACAGACGAGCTATTATACGTACACGAATACTGCAGCAAGCGGACATCGTGTCGGCCCCACGTGGGCAATGCGGACAAACGGTTGCCCCGGAATGCCCACACGGCTGCAGGCCGAAGATTTTAAGAATGCGAGTGAGGATCACTTTATTTTAATGCATAAGCATGATTACAAAAATAATATGGAAATGATTTGGTGCCGCAGTCCGGAAATGAAATGGGACACGCATTTCAGCCTTTTGCCTTAGTAGAGTGACCGTTTCTACCCAATAACTTGGCTGCACGTTTGGGTAGACTTACTTGGACCTTCCAGCCAATGAAAAGTATTCCCTAGGATCCATCATCACCCTTGTCGCTGGAATGCTATACAAGAAAATGCTATATAAATGGTATATAGAAAATGCTATATAAGGGGCCAACTCACCAGGCGCCTGGTGAGTTGTCCACTTTCTCGACATCAGCAATGTCTAACATTTAGAGAAGGCACCGTATTCACTTACAATTCATTTCTTTTTTTTTTTCTAATGGGGCCCTTGTCAGAAGGGATATGTGCCAAAAATTAACACTAAATTCATGCTGCCCTATATCGTGCAGGTACGGCAGTAGTGAATTAGTGCGCCTGTTGACCGTTTTTTTTTTTTTTACTTTTTATCATTCTTCAAATCGAGTCGTCGATCCCCAATACACTGGTGGTGCTATGTTCAGCAAGGAGAATTCACCTGTGCGCGAGGAGGGTTTCGAGCTGTGAACAACGTAAGAATAATGATGCGTCCGCTTCGTTTAATTCTGTAGTTCCAGAGCAAAACTTGCAGCAGCGTCCCCTGACCTCTCCGTCACTCGGCTGCCGAAAAAGTGAAGTCTACGCAGTAGACTCCTGCAGCTGCACCACCTAGCTGCCGTGAGCGGAGCGGATCATAAAAAATACTTAGTTGCAGACTTCCTGAGTCTGGCATAGAGAAAACAAGGCAGCAGCGTTTACCGAGACAAGAACGCTTCGCCTGCTCTGAACCCGTTTTGCCCGAGCTGCTCTTCGAACAACGAGGTTTGCCTTTAGGCCTCCGCGTATGCAGGTTTTACTTCCGCTTCCTGGTTGAGAGAGCTTAATTTACCGTAACTGTTTGAGCCTGTGAGCTGGTGGGAACGTTTGTTTTGCTTATGTACATTGGCCTGGTTATTGCTGACATGTTGATTGAAGACAACCATGTCTTCAAGCGCATATGGCGCCCACTATATATATATAGTAGTAACTGGATTTTTCAATGGGCCAAGCGTATTTAGGAAAATCAGAAGCACAACTTTGCGGTTATCTTAGGTTTATTATTTTCCCAACAGTTTCGGTCGGTGGACCGACCTTCATTCATCCCTTGATAAAGGTCAGTCCACCGACCGAAACTGTTGGGAAAATAATAAACCTAAGATAACCGCGAAGTTGTGCTTCTGATTTTCCTATATATATATATATATACGGTGGCTTGTACTAAGTCATTTAATTTCAACAGACGTTAGAAGTGCCCTGAGGACAATAAATTCCATGGTGAAGGAGCAACGGCTACAACTTTTATAGTTCTTTTTCAAATGCAATGTTCAGTTCAAAATCAGCTACCTGCTTGCGACGACGAGCACAAGGTACAATATTATCTTGTTATTTTCTGGTTGTTTCATGACAATGAATGCTACACCACGGACCTGGAAGGTTACTGGTTGTTTTATATAGGTTCACATTAAGTACAGCGGTATAGTTGTTGTTTTGGTATGACAATGTCAAAATAGCTGCGATAGCTGAATAAAAGAACCTCGGAAACAACATAGAAGGGCTTATTCACTTCCGAATTAAGGCACTGACCTCAAGTTATGGCTAACTCAGCCTTATGGCATTTTACATGGATAGTATTAGAGTTTGCCACTTGCATCCGTGAAGAATGTCTTATGTGGTCCCAGGCAACACCAGCAGCGCTTCGTCCTCTCAAAAATATCGATAGGCCCCTCGCACAACTGGCTTCAAGTAACAAGCGCGAGGTGACATTCTTTTCATCCCGCGGCAACAAATGCCTGCCCTGCCGCTATCTGTTCCATCTGTTGTGGCTTTTACGACTATCTTACGGCAAAAGCTTACCTGTACTCTTAACTGGCTTGTAGTTATTGTCCAGGAATTCTGCATGACCAAATCCCTGATGCCAGCAGCGGAAATCAGAACGCGGTCCTGTGGCGGTATTCTAGGGCGATCACGTTCGGAGGTAGCGGAGATAGTTTCACTTTCGCGAGATATTGCGAGTCTCGGCCTACTTGATCCTGGACGCGTCGAAGCATATACGAGGTACACGGCCGACAGTGTTCTTGGCACTGACAAAAAAATAAAAAGAATAACGAGCTTGGTGCGTCACTAGAAACGCGCGCGTCCAGTGCGGAGTTACGCGAAATCTCGTGAAAGTGAAACTATCTCCGAGGCTATGTAATCGCCCATAAATACCACCCCTGGCTCCACCACTGAGGTGACTGAGCATAGCGTTGACGGTGTGCGCCGACATCACTTCGTTGTTTTTGCATCCAAACGCAGTCCGCATCTCTGAAGACGCTCCGCGTGCGAGCGTCTTGAGAGATGCCGTTGTCGCCGTTGTTGGCGACAAGAGACGCCGTTGTCGTGATCGGGACATCACGACAACGGCACCGCCGCCGGCATGAGTGCGCCTCAGGAGTCGGTTAGATTGCTATCCCAATGACAAAATCTTTCTCTAGCGTGCAAGGATAGTAAAACAAAAGGTAGAAGGCTTGCAGTGCAGGCTCCAAGAAGAAAGGAGGCCTGCAGGGAAAGAGCAAACAAACAAAAACCCTAAATAAACGTAAACACAGTAGGCAAGAAGAGCATGAAAAGCAATATGGAACTGACACTCCGCAAATATATCGCACGACTGCATTCAGAAAGTGCAGAACTCTGCCCTGACACGAGTCGCGACTCTTTGGCAACAAAATAAAAACAGTCAGGTGGCGGTAGTAGCAGTGTGGTTATTTCCGTGTCTTATCGATCAGTGCAACTGTTGCTGTCTGGCAGCCCGACTAAGTGCGGTACGGTGTCTCATCTAGCGTCCTCAGCGGAAGGTAAATAAGCAAATAGGCAGTGGAGTAACAACTGCTGCTTAAGTTCAGCTGCGTCGCGCGCGCCGCTGTGTGTCAGGCTTGAAAAATGCTAATTACCCTTTTGCAGAACTTACGCCATCATTGATAACTGTCTTCTTAAACAACCATGATGAAATTACCCGCCTCATAGTATCAACTGAAGTGATACCTGAAAAACTGAAAAAACTGTGTCAACTGTGTCAACTGTGTCAAACTGTGTCAAAAAAGTGTCAACTGAAAAAAAAATGCACTGAAGATGCGTAAAGTTCGAGAGAACCAAAGCTTTCTTATTTCATTACCTCTCCATCTCATCAGCATAATTAAACATTTTAGTTTCTTGCTATTTAGACGGATACTTGAACTTTAATATTAAGCAGGTTGGGTCCTTATCTCTTTCCCCCCCCCCCTTTTTTTTTTCCTTTTTACTGCGACAGCGTCTCAGAGGGGAAGAAAGGGGGATTTACTTTGTCCTTGAAGTGCGTCCGTCTTTTCACGACGTCGTTGTATGGCCACTTACGAACACCTTTAGAACAGTTCTCAGGTTAAATTGCAGGGACGAACCTTTGAATGTGTGTACCTGAATGCATGCAGTCACGTAGTTTTCGTGGAATTTTCACCCTTACTGGAAACTCCACAAAGGCAGTTGATGCGGCACTTCTACGTTGTATCCATTAGACTACACGTGTTGCCAAAATCGATGTTTCTTTTGTTTATTCATGGTGGCCTGAATGAGGAGCTTATAGTCGACAAGCCAATGGGGACAACTGTGTAAGAGAGGATAAATGTGGGTATAATTATGCAAGCTCGTCATTTCTACATGGACCTGTAGTAATGAACTCGGTGTCAAGTTATATCGGTGCGTTGGGCACACTTATTTGTTACTTACATACACACATACTGTGAGGACACCCATCCATAACGAGAGGAGTACGTGGTGCCCCCTGGGCGTGGTGGCAGCCACGGACATCCATCCGTAGGGGGAGAGAGTATATGGCGCCCCCTGGGTGTGGTGCAGCCCTCCAGTGTGTGTGGCGGCGGTGTGAGAGTTGTATGGCGCGGGAAGCGCGTGTGAAGCCTACTAAACCTTACAACAACAACAACACACACACACACACACACACACACACACACACACACACACACACATACATACATTATTTAGTTAAGGCGAAATCCTTAAATGACTCATACCCCCGTAAGGCTGAAGCTACAAGGGCTCAACAAAGTGAAGCGAACAGTGCATACTTGCATTAAAGTCACCCCCCCCCCCCCCCATACAACACACAGAACAGCACACGTTTCAATCCCCTGCTGAGTCGAATAGAAACGTCGTTGGCCCGAATCCGACCCCGCTATACCAGCGCGCGAAGCAGCAGCGCGAGACTGCGCATTACCAAGTGTGCAGCAGGCTTTCTTGCGCCTTCGCGTGTTACAGGAGTGTAACATGCTGCCGAACTTCTTTGTTTATAGGCAAGAAAGAGCGCAGCCAGGAGCAGCAAACAGTGCGGGCTGCGTCTATCAACATGAGAACATTATAAATACGAGTATATCGCAACTGACAGGATATCTCAACGGCAAAAGAAACCCATCATGATATGTCATAAACATTTAAGACAAACTCAAAACACCAAATGTTACAATATGAAAGAATATACATATATCACTGCTTTCTTAAAGGAAAATCACTACAACACCCAATCTCATTCGGGAAAGCTTTACCTTGACGAGCTTCGTCATTAAACGAGCATACATAGTCGGTCAACATTGTTCCGCACGGAGGGCCATCTGTATCTTTTCAGTGAAAGCCATCAAGAGCTCTCAGTCTATATACGGAAACGCATTTCTCCTGTGCCGTTATAGAAAAGCTACAAAGGAAGTAAATACCGTGCGCTAGCATTTGGCGCGAGCGCCTAGAAATGGCATAGGATCCATTACCGCAGGTAAGGAATGCGGTCAGATTCTTTCTCGTGGTTGTTACGCTGGTGTCTTCCATCAGCGAGAGATTTATCTTGTGTTATCTTTGCACAACAGCTGCTAACCGTGCACTGGCTACGATATTTTGCTAATGTTCTTTTTTTTGTTTTGTTTTTTATTCAGGAGACATGAACCTGAGGCTTCGGTAAACAATAGCGCGTTGCAACTAGCCTTAACATAACTGGGATGTGATATTCAACTATAATAAATGAGAAATTTAGCACCATTTCCCGTTTTACGTTTCGAACACGTTTAAGATGACGTATACTCCTGCAGAAAATTGGTAATTTCCTGCAGTGGTAATTAGTGAGGACAATTCTGCCATTTCCGGAAACAGGTGGACGCTTGCATGTGTAGTCCTAACCTTCAGTATCAGCGATGCTGCCAAAATAAAGCCCCAAACAATTCGCTCCTGGAAGGGAGAGAGAAACTGCGCTGCACAATCTTCAACATGGACGCCTTCAAACTCGACCAGTTTTCCGTCTTAATAAACTGAGAAGGCGGAAATATCAAACAGAGGGAAATCCGGTTTACTATCCTTCATTGGGGAAGGGGGATAGCGACACGTGCAATAGATGCCATAAAAGTTACGACTCGGAAAAGCAGCAGCAACAACGTCCCAGAATTTTAAAGAAGGGTATAGAAAAAAAAGGTGTATGCAATAACGCTGTTACTAAACCATGGAGTGTTCGGTGCCTCTTCTTGCGCGCCATCAAGCTGGAACAAGGATGTCGTACTTCTCTGAGAGGCAACGTTGTTCGGCGTAAAAACCTAAGTGCAGTATTTCATTTCATTACGTTTTAAAAGCAGTGGCCATGGAAATAGCGAATGATGGTATAGCTGCGTTTCATTGTACTTTAGGGGCTTCATCATATCAGATGCACGCTTCGCTAAACTAATATCAAACTACTCGCTTCAGTCAACTGAACTAGACGCAGCTGGGCCCAGTAAAAGGCGCGCGTGCGCTATTTTTTTACCACTAGCAGCGCCATCTTCACAGTGCAGAAAGAGGGAAGTCTTAAACACCGACAAAACAAGCTGAGCAATGTCCAGGCACGTCCAGCCGAAACGAAAACAAATAAACACAGACGGGAAAGTTGCCTACCAGACTGGCATGTGTTCCGTATGTCAACAAATGGTGCTCGATATGCTGTGTCCAACCCTCGGAGCTCGTACGCTTTGTGCTATTCTTCGGCATGGCCAGCGCATTCAGGGTGAAGGGCGTCCTAGCGTTCCGTGCCGATGGGACCCAAGCGACTTCCGCAGAGACAAGCCTGCTGGGAAGTAGCGAGACTTTCTTCGTGCGCGTTTGTCCCTATATGTTTGTCCCTGCTTGCTTGATAAAGACGAAAGACATTGCTTCTGTTCCTTGCTTCTGCAGAAGCTCACAGAAGAAAGATGCTCACAGGCGATGTCTGTAACGTCGCGACCATTACTCGATGGGCTTTTCGGTATAACAGTGATTAGAAAAGAAGGAATGCGCAATTTGAAGGGGAGGTGACGAGCCGCATGTGAGATTGCGCGTCCCCACCACTCACCTCCCTTTCTGTAATAGGCAAAGCTGCCTGCCATAAACACCAACTATTCTGAAATTAGCATTCTTTTTCTTTTTGCAGACGGCGACCTTATGTTCGACACCCTGAGTCTGTATCATGAAGAATAATGTGGGCGAAACAACCCGAACAATGTGAACACTGTGGGCCGCATGATTTTCACGTTTGTTATTATTATCGTATATTTTATATGTTGCCATTGTTGTTTGTATTGATCGTTTTTGCCATCATGCACCGGGTGCCCCATTTCAGTTTTTCACCACGGGACCTCCTACTGCAATACAAATCATGAGTTATCCCCGTTCTTTACATAAATAAACGGATTCTGATTATGAGTGGGTCACATTATATTGTGAGTCGGTCGAAAAATTCAATGTGAAGCCAGAAAACCCCTTTTCCAACCCAAGGCGAGAATGCGCCGTTTAACCCCATTATGTGCGCGGTTGATAGCTGACATCCGGATTGCATGCAGTGATAAACGACCCATTGTCCGCGAGAACATTGGGTGCTCCTGCGCAAAACATTCGACGAGTCCATCCGCTTTCACCGTTTCCCATATGCCATACGTAAAAACGAGTCATTGAACATAGGTCAGAAATGCCTAAGCCTGTTTTATACTAGAAGCGGGATACCAAGTATTACGGGACGCCCGGTTAAACACTCGACCAGTGAGGATGGAAGGTGACTAAAGGAGACTCGAAACGAGAGGATGCGTTAAACCGAGGCAAAGCTATGTTCGGCACTGTAAATATGTGTATCTCTATGCTCGTACTCATCACACATATGTAGATAAATAACGCATACAACATCAGCATAACCCCCACAAACATTATTACCACGCGTAACACATTCGGCACCACGCCGACGGCCATATAATGCTACGCTTATCTTGGACAGTTACTATTCAGGGAGGTCCCGCTTAATATTTTGCAAGCGAAGCTTGCAAACGCTAGCCTGCGCCGGCGATGTAACGTTACAACTCCGGCTCCAGCGGCTGCTCGCCGGCGCCGGAGCGTTAGTCATTAGGCACGGTGCCAGCTGCGTAGGCGCACGCTCACGCCACGTGCGCAGCCAATCAGGGCCATTTCGCTTCCGCCGGGGAGGGAAAGGACAGCACAGGGTTTCGCGCACGCTGCGTCCACTTCGTTCCCGTTCAGTTCAGTCTCGGAAAACCGATGGAACGGCCGTGCATTGTGAATACCCCCGAACAACATGCAGCTCTCGCTGAGTGCCAACGGGTGATCGCCCGTGAAGGGGAGCGTCGTCGACGGGCCGATCCTATGGTGCGAGCCGCTGAAGCTGCGGCACTCCGCCAACGCCGAGCAGATCACCTGACCTTCCCTTGGTCACGATCAAGTTACTCACAAGAAACATAACCGTCAAACACAACGTGCACTCAGGACAAGCTTCGCTTACCCCCATTTTTCGGCAGGGGAAGGGCCATTGACTTTTTTTTTCCGTATCTTTGTACTGTACATTGATAATGGCCCACATAGTTGCCCAAGGGCCTGCATCACGTGAGACGATTGCACCGCAGCGTACTTAAATAAGCCGTTGAAGATAAAACGATGTCCAGAAATGTTAAATGAAACTTTTGTATTCGTGTGTTCCGCATCTTAACTAAAACATCACAGTACCACAGGTGCGTAGTTCGAGTCCAGTTGTCTTTGTTTGTTCGCTTGTTTGCATGTTATTCTTCCCCTTACGCCAACGGTGAAACTCAGGACAAACAGGTGGGCTCACGACGGTTGTCATCGATGGTTGTAACGAGAAGGAACAACACAGGAAACCCAGTTTAAACTATGAATCGCTGCCGCAATAGAAGAGGTGAACATAGAAGTCGCATTAATATGTCGTTTCAGTGTGTCGTACTGGCCACCGCTGGCCGTGTCGCTGCAGTCGAACGTCGAGCCGACTCTTGCTCGTGTAAACGAGGGACCAACGAACGATAGAAGTTGGTATTTGTTGGGGTATGGCATAACAAAAATATAACGCGGAAACGTTCGACCAGAAGTCATATAGACGGGAGTAACAATGTTTGTTGTTGTCGTTGTTGTTGCTTTTAACACTGTTTTAAAGAACGGGTGAACACTCTAGGCAGACACTCGCACGATGGAGTTTGTTTTTTACTCGCGCTATGTCAGTGCAGCCCCACCCCTCGTTAAACACCGTAAAAACTTCCAAGTTTCTGACAACCACCGTGGCATTCTTTGGGATCGCGTTTTATCGTTTGGTTCCCTGATTCGGCCGCCATCACTGTCAACTTTCACTACCCTACCACTCACAGATGCCGCTATTACTTCTTGCACGTATACCCCTCAATGCGCCGGCGCGCTCGCCGCTTCTTCGGCATGGCGCCCGAGAAATGGTCTGAAACGGATCGCCTGGCAGATGGTGCTGGCGTGGTGGGAAAGCCGTTATCTGCAGTCGGTGGCGCCAGAATATTAGAGCCACACGGTTCGAGCGCCAGCGAGCCAGCGAGGTTCGCAAAGCGAGCTTTTGTTGGCAGTATGTAGGGCATAGCAATGGCTGGCGTTAAATCGAATCTCGCACCGGGAGAGCCTAAAGCATCGGGAAGTTTGAGTGCTTGATAACCTGTATTCCTGAAGAAAATTGTGCCTGCCGTATGCGCTCCAACCCGTTTCTTACACAAGAACAAAAATGGGTTGGAGCACACGCGGCAGGCATTATACCAAATCGTGACCGGCAGCTTACCGCTATTCTTGAAAAGTGTAGAATCATTGCATTCCACCGGGTGCTAACATACGGGGCCGAAACTTGGAGGTTAATAAAGCTTGAGAATAAGTTAAGGACTGCGCTACGAGTGATTAAACGAGATGTGTTAGGAGTAAGGTTAAGATAAAGGAGGACAGCGGTGGTGATTAGATAGCAAGCGGGGATAGCCTATATTCTGGTTGACATTGAAAGGAAGAAATGGAGCTGGGCTGGCCACATGGATGTACTGCATTGGGCAAAAATGGTTGTCTGTTACAATTACAGAATGGATGCCAAAGGAAGGGAAGTGCAGTCGAGGACGGTAGAGAATTAGGTGGAGTGATGAAACTAGGAAATTTCGAGGCATAACTAGGAATCGGCTATCGAGAGACAATGGTAATTGGAGATCGCTGGGAGAGGCTTTCGTCCTGCAGTGGACATAAAGATAGGATGATGCTGATGATGATAATTCTGGAAGGAAGCGACAAGGAGCAAGAATTCGGCGGAGACAACGAATGCATTGCAAAGAAACTATTTATATAACTGAGCAACAGCTGTATACAACAGAGTGGTTTATTTTTATTTTTGTGGGTATTAGGCCTTATTCTTTGTACGAAAGATTTCATCTGTGTTACGTGAAACACAACTTATGGTCAGTAAAGAGCTATGGAAGCACAGCCATCCGAGTAAGTAAACTGAACTGTCGAAGTAAGCATTAGTCTATCGAACGGCTTTCGAAGTAAGCAACAACAAGACAAGTCACTATTACTACTTCTCTTACAGTCAACACTAACACGTCGAGCATACTAGATATAAACATTAGCAAAACAGTAAGCTGAAGCGTTCCTTTACAAAAATAAATTATAAAGGCTGTATTATTATTTTCTCTTAATCTGCACGGTTGAAAATTGAATGTATTGTACGCTGTATAAAATTTTGTTCAGTCGCGCACACTTTTTCCTTCATCATTTACAGCAGCTTTTTCGTTTCGCCGGTTTAGAGGATTAGAGAAATTGGGTTTCCCCCCATTTGTTCGCACAGTTGGCTTGCTTTGGTCGATGCTTCGCCGTACACTAAACCTCCGGCAGTTTAACAGATTAGGATTTAGTTCCGGCACTCTGTGCGTATCAGGGTCGCATAAAAAAGTTCGAAAGCTGGAAAGATTAGTGCAAAGCGTGTTTAATTCCCGTTTCCCCCTTACAGCAAACGGCAACAAAATAAACTGCTTCTGAAGAAACGAAAGTGGTCAAAAGGCAAGAGAAATCCATCGAAAGAAGGCAAGCCGTCCACGCGAACGAATAGAAGAGCTTGGTAAGTAAAATTCTACAGGCTCTTCGCTGAAGAATAGCAAGAAAATTGGCGATGATTTGCCTATATAGTTAGGGAAAGTTACAGTAATACAAATTGGCTCTGATCCCCCACAGGTTAAAAGGGAGATAGCTAAGAAAGACTTTTCAGAAGCACAACTTGGTCGGCGTCAGCCTGCTTCATAAAGGAGCTCGTTAAGCAATGAAACCTCCATCACGAAAGCTAGAATGAAAACAAAGGATTGCTCTTACTGTTCAGGCACGTTCATTATTGCAAGCCGTCTTTCTTAATTCGAAGTGATGACACAATACAGATAAATCTTTTTCATTGCTGGCCGAAAACAAGTTCCACAACCGAACACAACCTGCAAGAGCTCACGCGAAACTGCAAGCTTGATCAGCAGCCGAAGTTCAATTACATGAAATATAGTCGAAATAGATCATTGCAGCAAACAAAAAACTCTGGGCTAGAGCACTGCAGGGGCCGATTTTTTCAGCCCGGGCCCGACCCGGGCCCGTTTTTACGTTGGGCTGCCCGCCCGAGCCCGACCAAAAGTTTTATGGTGAGACCCGGGCCCGGCCCGGGCCCGGAAATATTCTACTTTACCCGCCCGGCCCGGCCCGCCACCCCTTTCCCTTAGGCCCGAGCCCGGCCCGAGACCAAAAAAAAAAATGTTTTTCAGAGTCGAGACGCGCGAGGATAACTCGATGCACGTTACATGCACACCACCAGAAAGTCCGAGCCCAGCCCGGGCTCGGGTCCGAAAGCACATGCCGTGCCCGAGCCCTGCCCTAGCCCGTGAAAAAAACTGCCCTACCCGGCCCGGCCCGGCCCGTGCAGTGCTCTACTCTGGGCTACGCGAAGACCATATCGGATCACAAAATGTATTCCACGGCTCTTCGCGAGCGTGGTCATAACTCCTAACACCATAACTCCTTATGCGTGGTCATACTAATCAGTTCGCCGAAATTTGCTCCGTCACTGTAGCAGGAATGAAAAACTACTGCCACGTCCTATTGGGCGATTCCAGGTGCACTTGTTCGACATTTAATTCAAAGTGCTGACTTTCCGCGCTGCAATGCAACGAGTATGTACCATGTACATTCGTGAGCTAAGGTATACAGAGCACGGGCACGCCGAAAATACTGAATTATTTCTTAAGTCAAACACACAAACTAAAATTTACAAGTGCGCGGGAAAGTTCGCAATGTCAAGCTTGAATTGCAGCCCTATATTACGAGTTAGTTATAGACGAAGAGGAAAATCGGCTTTGTCGCGGAATATCTGGTGCGTGTAAACTTTTGCTTTGGTGAGTGCATGCTGTATTCGGCACATTGCTGCCAAGGTGGTCCTGAGTAGCATAGGCGGGGGAAGGGATAGGCTCATCAAAACAAATATAGAACGCACGCATTTAGTGGGCAACCTTGAACAAAAAATGAAGACTTCGCCTGCAGCAATAACGGGAGGTATGCATAAGTTATGCCGTCAACAGCAACAAGTCAATGCGAGTTTTTCTATCGTCCAAGGGCAGGTAGAGAACAACGATGGCGTTTCGCCATCGGTGCATCAGACCGACATTGAAAGGCGTCCGCGAAGTCTCTGATGTACGTTAACGGCCCGTTGATGGAGCTCACGTCCCGTGGTGTAGATGATTTCGGACAGCGCGCGTAGGTGGCAAGAATGTAGAACAGTTGGGCGTGCGACATACGCCCCCAGCCCCAGGCAGGTTTCAGCGTTAGCCACTGCGGCCTGTAAAACGCGTTCAGAACGGACGACAGGCCCAGCGCAGTGAAGAAAGGAGGGATGCCATAGGCGTCGTACGCAGTGCTGTTCCAGTAGTAGCTATCGTAGCATTCCTTCAAGTGCAGTATGTTGGTAGTAGTCTGTGAAGTCCATGTAACTGTGCGGAAGACCATGAACCACAGGGCCTCGGCGAGGATGCGGCCGACAACGGCCATGTTGGACAGTTCCACGTTAGCTCCACCGGTGCGGATGTAGTAGTAAAGGTTTATGGAAATGTACACGCTGTGATTGCCAGCGATATCTAGGTGGGCGAATCTGAATAAATATTTCTCGTCGAAATGCGCGAAAAATGCCTTGCCAGCTTTAAACTCAAATTCACGGCTCTCAAGCAAATCACTTGCAAAGTTCGGGGACATCACTGGAACTGCTGAACCCGTGTCTACAACTTCTGAAGGTGTGATCAGGGCGATATCTCTGAAGAATCTCTCAAGGCGAGCGACGTCATCTGCTTCAACCAGCCTACTCGACTGTAAGTCAGCGCGCACGGCGTCCTTTACGGCGTCGAAGATGACACGAAACTGAGCGTCTCTCTCGCGGCTGGTAAAAATGTTCGTCTGGAACAGGCGCCCCAGTTGACGCAAGTCGGTGATTTCTCGCTTGCAGACTTCGAATACGCGCTGTGGTGGACCGTCGCTCGAAGTCTTAAACATCACGATGCCTCTCAGGACGCTGTGCCATAGGAGGTAGGTGGCACCGGTCGAGCCGTCGTTTCGTTCCGAGGAAAAGACGTCGAGGATTGCTCGGATAGTGCGTGATTGGTTGACGGTGAACAAAAGCGCAGTCGAGAGCGAGAGCCCGTTCGCTGCTAAGCCAGCTTCGACGTCTTCAAGGTTCCAAACGTCTCCCTCGAAGTCGCTAAGGTTTGCGGCTGTGTACGCCACGATGCCTTCGCGATTAGCACGGTAAACGCTACATATGTTGGCTTTGAGCTCCAGTGTCCTTTGTGCGGTGACTGCTAGGCGTAAAACACTGTTGACAGCATCTACTGAGGCCGTAAGAGCATCCCGAGAGTAGGAGTCGTCACTACTGCAAATGAGCGCAGTGCCTACACTGGCGTTTTGTTCGTTAAACAGTTTAAGCACGTAGAAGGCTGTTCTGAGCTTGTACTTGACAGTCGCCGCTGTTGCGTAGATAAACGCTTTCCTCACGTCCATATTCTTCAGAACTTCTCGCTGCTTTCGAACGAGGGCACCGGCAAGCGCACTGGCGATGCTCTCGCGTGACACGGTTTCGAGGCAGGACCTGTGATACGCGACGAGAAATTCCCCCGCTTTGCTTCTGGGCGCACCAGGTGGCATCACTCCGGTGAACACTATGCGCTCGAACGTGGCTTCATTGTTGGCCTCCGGCCAGATGTGCAGCTTGATGACGCTGGAACACACGTAGGCGAAAAAATCTCGGCACGGGTTCAAGCTGGTGTTGATGTAGCGCAGGCTTTCCAGCAACTCTTCCCGGCAGCAGAATGGGCTTCCTCTCTCGCCGGCCACTTCTTGCTGTGCTGGCCACCGCTGACTTATGTGGACGAACGCTGATATCACGACCACGGCGACAGCAACCACGAAGATGATAACACACGTGGCAAAATGAGGCCGAAGCTTGTCATACGTGACAGATAGAACGCTGCTTTGTACATCGAAGCCCGGGAGACGCGACGAGCTGGGACTGGCCATGCTTCTTCTTCTGCTTCTTCCTTCAAATTATGGCACTAGAGTTACTGTATAGCCTATACAGTAATTATATGGCACGTACCCACGAGGCTCCCCCTGCCATGGCCATGGTTCCAATGGAAACATAATATCAAGTTATTGCTTTCTGGTAACTTATTGATCAGTACTACCGTATATTTAATTAATAGAGATTATAAATTATTTTTCTTTTGTTTTCTTTTCTTGAAACGTGGTCATGCCAATTTCGACGACGATGGTATATTATGAAAACAATGCGATCTAGTCTTAATAATGATGAAATGGTGTTTAGCCTGAGAGTCTCTCTGTAGCAACGACGTACTGATGCACAAGCTGACACACTTCCTTTCGAGCTCGACCAAGGGTACTTACACCAAAAGATAAAATATTAAACACCGAGAGAGGGAAGGCCCATACGCAATAGGGGCTGCTCAAACTAGGTCTTTCTTTCGGAAATATATTTCCGGCAATCGAGTAGGAAATGGTCGAATGATTCTATATCCCCACATAGTGGCCACATAGCGGCCTTGAAGAAAAGTCCACTTGTCGAAACGTTGGCTCTTGTCTCACCTTGTTCTCGTGTTACTCATATATCCCCACATGACGCACAAACATTCGATAGTGCGAACCCACACTAACCCATGTACAGATTTAATTGCGGTAGCCAGAGGTGAGAAGCATACTTAACACGTCCACCTACCCCCCCCCCCCCCCCCCTCCCAACCCCGAAATGTCTGTGTACCAGTACACCTGGCATAAACCAACATTTTACAACTCTCGCCTGCCCAGCCACTCTCCCCCGTCAACTGCTTGATTTACCCCGCCCCACCCCCCAAGCCTCCCTAAAAAAAAAAAAGAAGCTGGCTGCGCCACTGACCCCTGATGCCAATAGTCAAGAGGGCAGGAGCATTTATAATAAATACACGTGGAGAACAACACACGTCTGCCCGAAACCGAAATAAATGCATACTCCCTAAATACTGCATCAAGTTTCCGTGTTCGAGTTCTTTAGTACATAATTACGCTTTTGTGTCTGTGTTTGTCTGAGTGTATATTACATGCATATCGTCTCTTTCTTTTTTCAACCCCACCCCATGTTGATTTAGAATAGATGCCCGACTCTTGGCCGATCCCCGTGAGTGGGTATGCGCCAAAGAAAAGGTCATCATCATCATCATCACCAAGCTCACAGAACACCGAGCTTTGTCGTCCTTTTCTTCGCTGCGGACAGGCTGAATTCTTGTACGGCGCTGATCGCGACCAACAGCCGCCATATTTGGAAACGAAGTAGTGTCTTCAACGCAGAAAATGAAGCACTTAGCCCAACGCGCAAACATTGACGAGTCATGTATTGATGTCAAAATCGATGCCAAGAATTGACCGAAGCTTCGCCATGTTGCGAGAAACGAGCTGCAATTGCGCAAGATCAAATCATGGTGGCCGCGATACCGGAACAAACGAGAGGTTTCGGGGCGTGAACATGTTACTGCTACGCCACTACTTTGCCGCTTTCTCCTGTTTGGTCTCTGCTGCATCTTTAGCTGGCAACCGACCTGTCATCCGGGAATTCAGGCACGTGATATTTACGTCACGTTCCTCTCAATAAATAGCCAAGTGGGAGCGAGCAATAAACGTTCCATTTCTATGTTTACCGCGCAGTACTTTGTGTGTAATCTTGAGATGTATCAGTGTCTCGCATGCGGAGCATCTCAGCAAGAGTGTTCTGATTAAATGTTTATCCGCGCCTGCCCGGACCTTGGCCAAAAGCCAAACATCAGATGGTTGAGCATAAAAGCTTGCTATGAATTTGAATACAGTCAGGAAGAAGTACACCGCTAAACACTGCTATCCACCACAGCTGTATTTTAAGGAACACACATTACAAAGAAATATAAGTCAGAGTTTTTATGGATGGAACAGCATCGTTGCCGTATCAATTTTTTTTTTTCCGGTAAGAGTGCGTGAGCTTGCTATTTGTAAATGATATGAATACAAGGTGTTGCGTGGATATATAAGTTAATGAAGACAAATTCTTCCACATACCTTTCAAATGTGAAAAAACTTGGGCGATGCTGCAAGGTACACAGAACAAGTATTTAATTTCAACGGTTTCGACTGGTGGACCGGTGTTCAACCTTGATGAAGACCGGTCAGTAGTTGTGCTGAAGCTATTACACAGCCCTCCACAAAACGCTTTCTCGTAAATAAGATGTAGCCTCGGAAAGCGGTATATCAAGCATTCACTTCTTAGATAATTAGGCACTTTGTTACGACGAATATCATCAATCCAGCACTTTGTCGAGTTTGCGGTAATCACTAAATATGTCGCCGCCAGGTATTGATGCATAGCCGGTAACAGAAGTGGCGTTCAAGCTGAGTTTTACTTCTTCTTCTTCTTCTTCTTCTTCTTCTTATTATTATTATTACTATTATTATTATTATTATTATTACTATTACTATTACTATTATTATTATTATTATTATTATTATTATTATTATATTTTTTGCAGCCACAGACTGCGAATTCAGCACCTCCTTCACTCTTTAGCTAACGCTGAAAGGCATAAATAGGTACAAAAACTTATGGTGGCACATTTTTCTTTTTGGCCTTTGTGTGTCTGTCTCCTTCTCCCTGAAGTAAGGTTTGAGACCGGGCTAGTTGGTATTCCATATTAATACGACCAGCGCAAAAAAAAAGACACGAAACACAAAAAGAGGTGATGAGGACAAGCGCTGCGCTTGTCCTCGTCGCCTCTTTGTTTCTTTTTGCGCTGGTCGTATCAATCCTTCTCCCTGAGGTTTAAGGTCTTTCTGCAACAGTCGCAATGTTTACATAAACTAGCTATAGTGATGGCTATGACTAAAAAAGCGTTAGTACGCACAGATCATCTGTGAAGGTGGTAGACTGTTTCATAGCTTCATGATTCGCATTTACGAAACGACGCTGCAGATGGTGCGGCACATTTCAAAATGAGAAAAAATGAGCCATATATTTGTCATTGCTGCGCTTGCCTGGATACTTTGACAGCTCGTATAAACCACTATGGTCCTCCTCCTCTCGCATGCCACGTCTAGAAGTGAATGAATGGACCCAGAGCAAAACGTGAGAAAAGCTTTTTTTTTTTGTTCTTTTTTTTTCTGCTACGAAGCCTCTTGCGATAGAAGCGTAAATATGTAGACGCAAAGAACATATTTCTTATCGCCCAGAGCAACAGTCCGAGCGTGTTCACCAGAAAGAAACATGGAACGCTGTAAAGCGATACGGATTCCGTACGACGGTAAATATCCTGCCATAAGTCACTGCGGTATCTGTCGCTCATAGGAGGTAATGCAGGAGTTGTTCACTCGCGTGTGCTCCAGTTCGCCTTGTCACCTTCAATGGAGCGTGCTGGCTCGTCAAAGGCGGCAGTAGCTAGCCTGAGTGCGTTATCCTGGTTATACTATGCTCCACGCTGTTGCGTACGCATCAACGGTGAACCGGCTCATTCCAGAAGGCAGACGCGTTGTTTATGTGTCTGGATGTTGATCATTCCCTTGCGTATTATCACGTTCAACTCCTAAGAGAGAGAGAGTGTGGCTCTTTGTTGAAAATTGTAGTGGTCTGCCTCACAAGACCACTAGCCTGCTATTTCAGGTAAATGCAAACAGAAAGCACAGGACATAAGAGTCTTAATAGTTAAAGGTACATCGCAATACGAGAGAGAGAGAGAAAGTGCGAGAGAGGAAAGGCAGGGAGGTTAACCAGAGGCGAGTGTCCGATTTACTACCCTGCTCTGGGGGGGGGGGGGATACAGGGGTTAGAAAGAGCGCAAAGAGAAAGAGAAAAAAAAAGGCGGGGGGCTGAAACTGGTAACAGAAAACGCGTTCCAATCACATGCATTCACACGCGTATAGAGGTTGTAAACAGGGATGAGGTGTCTCAGAAAAGCTCGCCAATGTTTCGCTTAGGGTGCCTCGATGCGCGCGCCCCCGCTTTTAAGTCTTACCTTATTCTTTGCAGTCTCTCCATTTACAGCCAACCGACAACGACTGCACGTGATGTCACTCTACTAACCAGTTAAAACTAACCTGCCGAGGATGACCAGGCCGCCTTTGACGAAGATGGGTCTTCGTATTGAAACGTAGGCCAGCCTTTATCGGGCACATTTTCCCTGTTTTGAAGCGAAAGCTTCATTACACTATCTCGGGCAGCAGCCGGCGACTCAACAGTTTTCACCTTTAGAGCTAGAGGTCAAACCACAAGAGATCATTAAGGCGCGTTTATAGTCTGACGTTATCGTTGCTCACACTTTGTCTTGCATTATTTACAAACTCATTCCTCGGATGTTTGAGTATGACAGCCCACAAACAAATATCATGAAACAAAACACCAGCAGCGCATGCCTTTTATGTTAAATATTCTCAAACTAAATATTAAAAGTGCGAAACAAAAATTTGTCGCAGTTTCACCCGAAAGGCGAAGCACCAATTGCGATAGCAAATTAGTAGAGAGCTATACGGAGAAACGATAGTAGTTTTATCAGCTGTATAAACTTCGACATGCAGCAGCACCAGCAACGCGCAGAACTGTTGTCGACGCCGCCGGCGTTTTCCCCGTGTTCGCACCGAACGCGCGCGGCGTTTTTATATAAATACGTATTTGGTGCCGCAGCTAAACGTCGCCTCCCCTCCCTCCCTCCCTCCCTCCCTCCCTCCCTCCCTCCCTCCCGTCCCCCCACAGCCTTTCGCGCGACCGGAAAAAGTTGCGTTTGCCCTCTATATATGGAAAGGAGGAAAGAGACGCTCAATTCTGCAGCCCTTCAGGGAGCACGGCGCAGAACGCGCGTTTGCTCTCCGACGCGCGTTCGCTCCCCGTGAAAGCGCGCGTCCCTCGCACCCGTCCCTCGCGCCCTTTCACTCGCACATACAGCGTCCGGAGTGCGGCGACGATTTCATCGCCGTTGACGTCATACGGAACCTCACGGCGACGGCGACGCCGACGGCAGAAATCTGCTTTGGAGCGTCCATATAATTGCTATCGCAATAAAAAATGACAGTCCCTTTAGCATACGCCAAAGAGGGTGAAGGTGAAAGCCTGCGCGCTCAAGTGACATTCATTAAATTACTTGACATTCTCATTCCAATGCGTTGTTACTTTTTGAAGCGAAAGTGTCATTACGCCACCTCGGGCAGCCGTTGGCGACTCAACAGTTTTCACCTTAAGAGCTAGAGGTCAAACCACAAGAGAGCATAAAAGCGCGTTTATAGTCCGACGTTATCAGCACGCGGGCGAGCGTCATCAGATGCCGAGTGCGTCGGAGCGCATTGGCTGCGCGTCCGGTTACGTTGGCGGCTCCAGTACGTCGAACCATCGGTCGAACTTTAGCCGCTGTTGTTCTCGCCAACGTGACATAACGTGTGCGCGCGTTCTCGCTACGTCGGACTATATTTAGGCCTTTACGGAGCCCTAAAAGGAGACATTGCCGCCGTTTCCCGAGTAGAGTTGGGCCCGGCTGCAAGTTGCAACCAAGTCTCACTACTTTAATGATCACCGCACTGTCTTCATAGACATAAAAAATGATGAATAAACACTGTATTTATTGCAAACATGTCTGTATATCACTGCGAAACCACACCTCGGCCACAGCTCGACAATGTGCCTAGCCAGAGCATTGAAGCTTTCGCTATCAACCAGGGTTAACCAAAGCTAAACCACACCAATTTTTTAAGCTCGATATCACAGCGTGCTACCCTATCCGTCAGACCCCTTCTTGATTTTGAATACCTATGAAATATTTCCAGTGCTATGTGCGCCACTATAATTTAGCTCTCTTTAGCTATCGCACATGCAAACAAACGCAAGAGGTAAGCTAGTTTTTAAATCGGAGTATTTTTAACAGCGAAGCTGTTTAAGCTAGCCGTAATTTGTGGTGCGTAGCCGTGGTAGCCATGGCAACCCGAAAGAGAAAGAGGAGACTGCGTGCATGCGTACGTGGTCTCCTCCTCGCCAGCTGCTTGCCTTCCCGACCCCTGCCTCTCTTCTCTCCGCGGCGCGCTGAGCCAGGAGAAAAAAAAAAGGCGAAAGCTTGCACGAGGCCGCGCAAAGCTCAAGACACAGCATAGCAGGCCGGAGCGGCTAGCCTCCAACGCGTTCGGCGTCGGCAAGCAGCAGCGTTCTTGGCACTGTGCCAACCTTGGTTAGCCTGCCTGCGTTTGTGGCATGTCAGGAATGCTGTGGCTCGTAGGTGCCGATGCGTCCAGCGCTAGTCACGCGAAATGTCGCCAACGCGTTCGGTGTCGGCAAGCGACAGCGTTTTTGGCACTGTACCAAACTTGGTTAGCCTGCCTGTGTTTGTGGCATGCCAGGAGCGCTGTCGCTCGTAGGCGCCCACGCGTCCAGCGCTAGTAACGCTAAATGTCGCGAAAGGGAAGGTACCTCCGAAAATGATCGCTCGAGAATACCTTCCTACATGCGTAGTTAAGTTAAAGCAAGACCTAGCAGCAACCAAGTTCATACCTAGCAGTAGAAGCCAGTAAGCTTCGCTGTCCCTAAGCTTTGTGCGACCGAGTGTAAACTTGCCTGATTTTTCTTTCTTTTTTCTGTTTTTTTTTTGTCGCCACACCTCTTTCTCTTCATTTTGTTTTTCCTTTCTTTTCTTTTTTTTACGTATTTTTTGCCAGAAGGAAGTATTTCTCGCTTTAACTCAAACATGCCGCCTTTCGTTTTAAAACTTTTAATGAAATCAGTGGAACCAGTCTGCTTCCCGGAGACGTAATTACTCGTTCCAGTGGAGTACCTGAGTATTCACGCGGCTCTGCACAGCTAATCTGAATTCTTCTGAAGCAGCTTGCTAATACGCAGATAACGCAGATACCGCAACGTTCTGTCAGTGTTCGTGATTGAACGACGGCAGTTCTGGCTGGGTCGTGTGGCAAATTGGAAAAGCTCATTGAACCACCAGAAGCAACGCTGAATTACAACAGCCAATGTTCTACTAAACAATTATGGTTGCTTTAACTCCTGATAAGTTGTTTTCGCGTGTGACTTGTATCACAATGAAGAACAGGAAATTACTTTCCACGAAGCAGGGGTGATTTTCATGCATTAAAAAATAAACCTAATTTGGCGAGTGCTAGAAGGAGGAAGGTAGTACTTGACAACAAAGAAGCGAAGTCATTATTAGTATTACAGTGTTAAGGCAATAAATAAAGGTTTGCGGCTTTTCATTTATTTTGTTTTTAGCGTTACTCGCTCGCACATTGGGACTAAGAAAATGGTTATCCATTGTTGACGAACTCTTTACGAGTCGTTGATTGGCATCTTATTGTGCTGCAGCATGACGTCCTACATTACGTCAGTCCTGCAGGCAAGTTCTAGGTTATCGCAGTAGTGAAGTCTTCCGCGGAAAACCCCTTAAGAATAGAGTCGAGATGCCGGATGAAACACAAAATTAATGGGGCACTTAAACAGTTTGCATCGACGATACCTTGCAGAATGCGCCGTTTGATGTGAGGTCACAGAAGCCAATCAGAGGTCTAATAATATTTTATCTAACAATAACTGTTAAGCAACTTAAGAGACCGCCTATAGTGTCCCTGTACATCGTCATACGTGTACTCAGTGCTCATTCTCTCCCTATTTTTCTCTTTCTATTTCCCCTTTCCCTTACCCCTAATGCAGGGTAGCAAACCGGATGCTCTTCTGGTTCACCTCCCTGCATTTCCTCTCCTTGCTCTCTCTCTCTCTCTCTTGAGCGCACTTAGCTGATAATAATATGATTTACTGTTTTCTCTCCCCGCTTCTTCTCATAACTTGATACAAACGCTGCCTTTTTGGCCCGTTACACAATGAGCGATGAACGCTAGGCTATAGCATCTAAAAGTAAATAACGCGCGCTGTAACCAGCCTTCATTTACACGCACTGTTTCTATTGAACGTCAAAAAAGAAAAGAAAAATGTCACAGTTTCGCCCTAAGGGCGAAGCAATGAATGCGATAGCAACACAGCAATGTCATACGAAGTAAGGTGAGCGGCTTTGGTAGCAGTATGAATTCTAGTAAACATGAGCTGATTAAGTAAGCAGGTGTGCTGCGGCGTAAGTAGACCGACATGAAGAGAGACTCGATGACCACGAGAAGGCGCGTGTGAAACGGTGGTGTTGATGAGAAGCGCTTCCCGTGGGCAGCGCGCGTGCAAAGGGACACACCTGTAGCGCTACACTGCCGATCCTGGCAGCATTACATGTGTAGCGTGCGTTGGAAAATGTGGCCCGACTATTACTAACTGAATGAACAAGCGTGGTGTGAGCGCGCACAAACAAACATGAATAGATCACACTGAATGACTGCAGACAACGACTGTGAAAACGCTGGCAGCAAGCGCATATATACGCCGCAGCAGCGGGCGAAGGTACGTGCGGTCTATCGCTTCAACAGAAACTGAGCGGCGAACGCATAGTGCATAAAGGTCAGAGCCGTGTGGAGATAAGAGACGGTGCGGCGAGCGACGAGCGCGGTTGTTGGCAGAGGAAAAGTGCGCCCCCCCCCCCCCCCCGCCCGCTCCCTCCGGCGCTGGCTTCCCGCTTCCTTGCTTGCGCGTGGGAGAGATAAGAGACCGTGCGGTCGAGCGACGAGCGCGGTTGTTGGCACAGTAGAAGTGCCCCCCCCCCCCCCCCCCGCTCCCTCCGGCGCTGGCTTCCCGCTTCGTTGCTTGCGCGTGGGAGATTGAGTGCGTTCGCTCTCCGTTATAGCGCGCGTCCCAGCACGCTTCCGCTCGGGCATACGGCGCGCGGTGAAGATTTTATCTATACGGAACCTCACGGCGACGGCGACGACGACGGCGACGGCGACGGCAGAAATCCGGTTGAAGTGTCCATATAATTGCTATCGCAATAGAAACATTTGATCCACAGCATAAGCTTCAAAGGATAACAGACGCGCTTACTGTAAAATGCATATCTCTCCTTGTCACGGCTGTCACTCGTTCGCCGTCGGCGCGAAGTCGATCGACGGGGTATACAAGCCGGTTGGTCATTCCGTACTCGAGCGAACACAGTGAAAGAGTCAGAGTCGGGAGTAAATAAAAAAAAAGATATTTATCAGCTGACAACGATACACAAATTAATAAAATAATAATAAAACAAATGACACAAGACAAACTAACACACCTGATCTTAATATAGCTCAATGATGACAAGAAATTGGACGAGCAATTAACAGTGGATATAAAAATGAAACAGGGCGCGGATCAAATATACAAGAATAGACTTAACAGTAGTTCACTGAAACAAAGTTCAAAAGAAAACAAAATTCAAAAGAAAAATGATGGCACACGCGTTGCCGGGCTGCAGCAGCAAGTCCATAATCCGTGAAGTAGGCGCGCAAAGCTTTCCCGAAGAATGCCGGCGAGCCGATCTTGCTGAGGTGGATGCGATTGCGGGCCTGGGTTTCCCGGGAGTCTAGATCTGACGACTTCCCTCAAGCAGGCTGAGCTAACTGGAGGCGAAATACCGTGAGCTTCGTTGCAGACGTTGGTTTGTCGTCTCGTACGTCAACGAGTTACTCGGAGTTCCGACGTGGCTAGGCGGCCCAGGCGATACTGGGCGAGACAAGTCTTTGCCGCATAGACGACCAGCATTACCCCCGACTGCGCTTCGGCGCGTGTAAGGCAATGTCGAATCAGGCCCCTTGTTTCGACGAAGGAATGAAAAAAAAAGGCAGGAGTCTAGATACCGATTTGGCTATTTCGTACGACGAAATGCATGTGCATCGCCGCACAGATCCTGCATGGCTTCGTGTAATGACTCCATCAGTGGGCGGATACCATGCCTGTCCTCGATGGTAAGGGAGTAACTTCATTTGCAACGGCTCGTTTGCTGTAAGGACTTGCTAGAAACTGGATTGCCGGAGGTCAGCAAGAAAAAGAAAGAAACAAAGAAAAGGAAACGTAAAGCTCAAGGCAAGCTGAATTCGGGCATGTGGCGCCCATGGCGTCCGTGGCCAAATCCCGGGTGCATGCATCAAGCGAGTGCGACGGAACGTGAACACTAGCAAGACAAATTGACGTTGCATTGATGTTTTCTTTCTTTTTTTCTTGGAGGCAGACAGAGACCCACACAGACAGAGAGACAGACAGACACACAGACCCACACAGACAGAGAGACAGACAGACACACAGACCCACACAGACAGAGAGACAGAGAGACACACAGACACACACAGAGACAGACAGACACACAGACACACACAGAGACAGACAGACACACACGCACGCACAGAGACAGACAGACAGACACACACACACACACACGCAGACACACACACACACACAGACACACACACACACACACAGACACACACACACACACACACACAGAGACACACATCGACAGACAGACAGACACCCGCACGCACGCACGCACGCACGCACACACACGCAGACACACGCAGACACACACACACACACACACGCAGACACACACACACACACACACACACACACACACACACACACACACACACACACACACACACACACACACACACACACACACACAGACAGACACTTTTGTCACAGTTGTAGAGCTCCCGAAAGCTATTTTCCGAAAGCAGTTTTCTGCTCGTCGTATTCCTACAGATCCTGTGTGTACTTCATGGCTTAAGGGATGGGGCTATGCTCGACGGCAACTTATTTGGTTCAATATTTAAGACGCTCCCGTTTCTTCTTGTGATTATTGGTTTATCTCTACTTGTCTATCTCTCTAGTTCTTCCTTTTTCCCTTATTTGCCAAATGCGACGAGTGGTCGTCAGCGCCGAACAAAGACCTCCAGAAAAAAATGTGTTCGTGCCGAGTGCAGTCGGGTGCGTCCGGCGCCACCACAAGCGAAGGTTTCGCCAACATGCCCGGACAACGTATCATCCGATTTCGCGCGTATGCAAGCGCCCCTGATTGTGTTCCTGGAATCGCGGCCGGCTCGCTACGGTGGCGACTTATTCCCATCGATCCTTTCCTACTCCAGCTAATTTTTTTTTCTTTCAGTCTGGGCCTCCATTGTCGCTCTTCTACATAATCTATGACCGTATTCAGCTCCTGATCGTGGCTCAGATTACTTTTGTTCCTATTGACTGGAAAGATAACTAGCTTTCAACAAAGCTAGCGTGCCAATACCGGTTGTGCTGAACTGGTTAACCTCCCTGCCTTTCCTTCTCCACTCTTTCCATCCTTCTTTCCTTAGCGTGCTAGTATTTTCTCTAGATTTGAAAACATTTACTGTAGCTTTTGCAATGCCCTCGAGATGTATTGTCAAAATATTGGGCATTGTTCTCTGAAAGGCAAAGCCTTTGTGTCAACTTTTTAAAAAAAGTGCCTTCAGATGTTTTTCTCATGCCGCACCAGAGCATGCTTGAAAATATCCTGTTTCGTTTCGCTTTTGTCTCTGCCGATTAGGGTTGCCATGCGCAAATGACGAACCTGGCTTAAGTAACCTCTGTATTACGCTACATATATTCAACAAATATTCTGTTTCATACATCAATGCACATTCCTGAAGGATACATTATATTCTCGGCACGTGGCATTACATATATAGAAGAAATAAAACTGACTGGAGCCGCAACAGAAAGGAACTTAATCCCCGGATGTTAGAAACAAAAGCAAATTTCTGGAGGACTTTTGTAAGACTGGAAGTGAACCGTAAGACATGAAATCACCCTTCAGACATGGACACTTTTAAATGATGTTCGGTTGCATTCACTGTGATTTTTATTTCCATTTCTCTCAAATATGTAGAAAATGTTTCGTACGGAAAATTTATTCGCGACGGAGAAAGTGGCAACGCTAGAACAAAAGGGTAATTTTCCACGTGTCTATGTTACTGTGTACAAAAGAAGGCCACAATGCGGAGTTTAAAGGCTCAGAGTTTAAAACACTCTTATCGCAATTCCGGCACTGCGTTGTTAAAGGCGGACACCGCCATAGCGCGCACGTTTGCCGACCAATAGTTGCCGTGTGCCGTTCAGCGAATGGTCGTTTGGGCAAAATAGACCATTCTGGTTTGCGTTAGCGACCTCGCTAATTGGAAAGGACATTCTGCCGTACGCATTATTGTGCATTCGTTATAACTGGCTGGAAATAATGGCATAGGGCTCTCGCCATTTAAGTGGCTTATGTAGTGCATGCTTCTTTCATGACTTTGTTCTAATAGCTTGGTGCTGATAACGAAACTATAGCTGGTAAAAAGTGCTCCGAGTTAAGCAGCTTTGCGTGAGCTTGCTGATCCAAGGAAACTAGGATAAAAAAAAAAGCATGAATCTCCGGAGTAGATTTAGGTCCTCGCGCTAACTCGTCTTTTTAGAAACGACTGGAGTAAACGACCCCATTGAGCCTTAAGGACTGCACACAAACGGCTCAGCCTATACTAAGGAGAAGTCCTAATGGAACGCTAAACTGCACGCCCAGTACTCAAGCAAAACTGTAATTTATCACTTTCTCTCTCTCGTTCGCAGAAATAACAAGATAAACTTATGAGAAAACGGCAGCAAGAAAACGTCGCTGGCACCGCAAATGGATTGACGGCGATGGTGCGATGGAACTGCAAGGGGGACGCTGTGCGCTGTGTGCTCATTACTTGGGACTCGGTTGACCGGTGTACCAGTAGCCCGTCCGTCTTCTTAATGGTACAGTGACAGGAGTTAGCAGCCTAAATCCTGTTGCACTCACTTCAGTGAGAAGAAGAAAAGGTCACCCATGACAGTTTGCGTTGGTAAGCTGTTTAAAATGTAGTGAGACAGAATATACACTTACAGGCTAGTCACAACACTACGCAGTCAAGACAGTACAGTCGGCGTGGTCTAGTTTGCTACCATCACAAACGCTGCCATCTTTTTAAACCGCTTTTATGTCATATCATATCGCCTTCATAATTCGTGTGACTTCATAATCACATCAACGCAGTATCTTTAGCCGTTTTCAGACTACTGCAGCAGATCGAAAGCCTTTGTAAAGAAGGAACCACGGAGCTAGTTTGTGCGCAAGGAAATAATGAAAAAAAAAAGCAATGTCGCCGCTTAGCCTTATACGTCCTTCACACACGTGTGAAAGAACACCTTCCCTCCACCCCCCTTTTCTTTTTTTAGAACGACTGAGAAACTATTGTTTATTCTTTTTTTTTTCAGGTGCGGTTTTAAATTTTGGTAAAGAATTGTATTTGTAGCCCAAACGATATACGTGGCACTCAATGCAGACTCAGAGAATTTAAATACTGTCGCGCGAGCTCGTCGGAGAGGCAAGACTGCAAGATCATCGAGATTCTTAGATATTGTGACTCTTTTATCCTGCATCTCTCTGGCCGGAGTTGATCCTATTCCTTTTCCACTGAGAGCGGAGATTGAGCCAGTCATTTTCGGCTTATCAAATAGTAGCATACTATCATTTGCTTTTAGAAAACCATCGTGAAAAATAACAGAAAACGCGATGCTTAGACATCAAAAACGACCAGCTTGTCTTATTCTCACTGCAACGCAGATGGCGAGATTTTCACTCCAGAAATACGCCGAGTTGCACACAGGAAACTTCTTGGTATGCCTTTCTAAAGCTGCGTTTACATGAATGCGACAGCAGTGTGTCGCATTTTCTAGCACATCGCGTTATAGTACTATGCGACAGCATAGCAGTTGCGCAACCCACTTCGTCCGAAACAATATTGAGAACGTTTCAGGTGAGTGTTTCGCCGGTGAGTGGAGGCGAGCACTCGCCGGTGGCCGTATTTCTCTCTCCCTCCATTTGATACGCCAGCGTGTAGCGGGGGACGCGCGCTATCACGGAGAGCGAACGCACGGCGGAAAGCAAACGCGACCGTCGCGCGTGGGGATATGGGAGGGAGGAAGGCGGGGCGACGCTGCGCTCCGGCACCAAAGGCCTATCTTGCAACCGGGCGCAAGGGGAACTTCCCACTCAATCTCCCACGCGCAAGCAAGGAAGCGGGACGGCAGCGCCGGAGGGAGCGGGGGGGGGGGGGGGCGGACTTCTACTCTGCCAACAACCGCGCTCGTCGCTCGCCGGCCGCACTGTCTCTCATCTCCACACGGCTCTGACCTTTTCTATGCGCTGTGCATTCGCCGCTCAGTTTCCGTTGAAGCGATAGACCGCACGTACCTTCGCCCGCTGCGGCGTATGCGCTTGCTGCCAGCGTTTTGACAGTCGTTGTGTGCAGTCACTCAGTGTGATCTATTCATGTTTGCTTGTGCGCGCTCATACCACGCTTGTTCATTCAGTTATTAATAGTCGGGCCACATTTTCCAACGCACGCTCCACATGCAATGCTGCCCGTATCGGCAGTGCAGCGTTACAGGTGTGTCCCTTCGCACGCGCTGCCCACGGGAAGCGCTTCTCATCAACACCACCGTTTCACACGCGCCTTCTCGTGGTCATCGAGTCTCTCTTCATGTCGGTCTACTTACGCCGCAGCACACCTGCTTACTTAATCAGCTCATGTTTACTACAATTCATATTGCTACCAAAGCCGCTCACTTTACTTCGTATGACATTGCTGCGTTGCTATCGCATTCATTGCTTCGCCCTTACGGTGAAACTGTGACATTTTTTCTCTCTCCCTCCATTTGTTACGCCAGCGTGTACGCGCACCAAGTGAGTCGACTTACCCGTCTAGATCTACCTTCACCTCACGCATTAATGCGATTAGCCTTCCTAGCGCCTTATAACGCCGTGCAGGTGCCGATGCGATGCTATAGAAAAGCAGTTATATGCTGTCACTTGTCAGAGTCATGTAAACGTGGCTTAGAAGTCTGCTGTGCCGAGTCGTAAAACCTTCATGCGGACTCCAACGCCTTGCAAAACAGGATCGCCAACTCTGACTGTATTCCGTTGCTTGCTCAGTCATGCCTGCATTCCTATATATAGCTTTGGCTTATTTAAAATCAGCACGTCACACAGCACTTTTCATAAGCATTTTTCTTTCTCAGAAGCAATTGCTTTCAGCTCAGAGGCGTTGAAGCCGTGGTTCCTGTCGCCCTCCGACAGCCCGAGCATCAGTTCCTTTTGTTTGATTATGGGGTTTTACGTGCCAAAACCGGCGATTTGATTGTGAGACACACCGTAGTGGGGGGACTCAGGATTAATTTTGACCACCTGCGGTTCCTTAACGTGCATCCAATGCACGGGACACGGGCGTTTTTTGCATTTCGCCCCCATCGAAATGCGGCCGCCGCGGAGGGGATTCGAACCCGCGACCTCGAGCTCAGCAGCACAATGCCAAAGCGACTGATCTACCGCGACTGGTAATCAACGGCGGTTGAACAAGAGCGACGTATCGGCAAGGTGACTTCTCTGTCACGGCTTACATTACTTGTGACCAAGTTTGACCAAATTCCAAATAATCATTATCATAATACGGGGGGATCATTTTTAAGTTCTATGGAATTTAAAAAAATGCCCTGTTGTAGATAGCATAATTCTTGTCCTTGAGCTAGATTATTCGAAGAGGCGGACATTTCTAGCCCAAGAACTCGAAACTCATATTCAACTAATTAACCAAAATTCACTAATTAAGTTTCTAATTACTTTACGGCCCATATATTGCAATTTACGAACTGTAGCCGTTCAGATAGCATGACGAATCCACTTGGAATGAATTTCTAGGATAACACCAGTTTCGAGATATTATTTACCAAAGTGTGGGACGAAAGGCACGGACGTTCCAGTTACTTTTGTGCTTCAATGTGTTTCATGGCACATATCTCCAAACTATTGTCATTCTGGAAATTCATTACAAGTGGATACGCCTTGCAAATTCACCGGCTACAATTCGTAAATAGCAATATGTACCGTAAATTAATTAATACGAAATGTAATTAGTGGATTTTGTTGATTAGTTGAATGTGTGTTTCGATTTCTCGGGCTATTAATGTCCACCTCTTCGAATAATCCAGCTCAAGCACAAGAATTATGCTATCTGCCACGGGGTATTTTTACAAATACCATAGAACTTAAAGGTGATCACCCTGTATACCACAAGATAGGCCGGTTTTCAACTGCCGTGTTACTCAGTGCAAAAAGAATACTTGCTGGGAAAATTAGTATAAAACCAATGCATTCCGCCGCATGCTTTGAAACGGGTATTTCAATGCTGCTAGTCTCAACACTCCGGCTTACTTTGTTTTAGTTTAAGCCATTAGCTTACTGCCTCGGGCAACGATGGGTTTCAGTTCGATATGAGCGCGAAAATTATCAAGGTAAATTCGAACAATAAAGTGTCCAGTCGGATAATCATTGACTGAGTATTTCTGGCCATTTCACCAATTTAGCTTTCGCCTTTTCTGCAAACCCATGGCAATAAAATTGGTGGTGGCTCGAATCCGCTTTTCAAGCAAAGCTTGTATTGGCTATCTTGTGTCGGGGTCGGTGCACGCGGAAAACTATCATCATCAGCATTGGCTCGAGCGTCGTCGTCGTCTTCCGCAGCTGGCTCGTTGGCGCCCCTCGGGTTGCGCTAGTGCTCGTGCTCAGCACGCGCTGATGCCACTGCTCCCGCATTCGTCGTTATCATCTGCTTCCACAGCTGGCTACGTTGCCGCTAAAACTCGAGACATCGAACGCAAGCGACAACCGCGACGAGCAGAGAATTGTACAACGCAACGGAAGGAAAAGTTGCACGAAAGGGACGGAAAGGTAGTAGGTCAGGCACACACTCGTCGAACTTCGCCTACCCCCATTTTCTCGACATGGGCCGAGCTGGTGACCTTTTTTTCTTTCTTCTTTTGCGTTAATAATGGGCGATGTTGGTCTCTAATCATCCCATATGCGGAGAGCTTTGCTACACTGGGCAGGTACCAGCCTTCTGCAAGCAGAAAGGCTGAACGTACAAATAACGCATAGCAGATCGATACAGAGAGATTGGAAAGTTTAATGATATACCAAACGCTGAGAGGTCGGCCTGAGGAACAGTCCTCTAGACAGCTGCTCAGCGCTGATGGAAAGAAAGAGGAGCATGACGGGGGTGACGACGAAAGGAAGATGCAAAACATATAAAAAGCAATTTGTCGCCGTCGTTGTCTTCAGGAGCAGCAGCAGCAGCAGCAGCCGTCTATTTTTATGTCCACAGCAGGGCGAAGGCCTCTCCCAGCGATCTCTAATTACCCCCGTCTTGCGATAGCTGATTCCAAGCTTGCGCCTGCAAATTTCCTAATTTCATCACCGCAACCTTATTTTCTGCCATCCCCGACTGCACACCCCTTCCCTTGGCACCCGTTTTGTAACTCTAATGGTCCACCGCTTATCTTCTCTACTCATTACATGGTCTGCCCAGGTCCAACTTGTTTCTCTTAATGTCAACTAGAATATCGGCTATCCCCGTTTGCTCTCTGATCCCCGCCGCTCTCCTCTGTATCATGCAATTAGGTATACTCAGGCCTACAATCCAGACCTGTACTTTTTAAGAACTCAGGTAAGGGTTGGATGGCCTGAAAGTTAGATTTAACGTCTTCCCAATGACCTAAAATAACATCCTCCGACAGCAGTGGGCTGCCGAGGCGCGCAAGATCATTACTCAACGTCTGTCACTCTTCCACGTACTGAGGACAGTCACACAGCCAATGTCCTATAGTCTCATGCACATGGCACAACGCCGCGTGGAGACTCGGTGCGTCACATTAGAGGTACATGCCCACACGTAAACGCAATCTCTATAAGTCTGTGCAGAAGATCGGCAAAGCTGGGCTGAATTTTTGGTGGTAGCCTAAATTTCGTGTTGGGTCCAATCTCTAGAGTCATCTGGCATTTTTCCGGATAGTCCAAGTGCTTTTCTGTCGCTTTTCGTGTGATACTTGAGAGGAGGCAGTTGGCATCCGCTCTTGAAAAAGGAATTGCAAGCAGTGCCTCTGATTCTTCGAGTACCTTCTTCACTTCGGCATCGGCAAGTTCGCTGATATGCACAGCACAGTAACTGGGAAACCACTGAAATGTGATGTGGTGGCCTTTCTGTTTCACTAGGGTGTACATAGCTCGGCAGTTTGAAGAGCCAACATTCCGGAGGAGGTTTCCTTCACAACAACTCTAAGCAGCAGCAGAGCCAATTTCGCGTCACTGAAGACTGTCCATACATGAGGACCCTGTCGCGAAATGTGGAGATCTGCCTCTCTGGTTGCCACCATTTCCGTTACATAGACGAAACCGTCGAATGACCCGACGTGCAGGCAAGATGAAAGCTGCAGCTGACGCCTACGACGTGACATATCCGTCTTTATACACACCCACTGAGGAACCCTTTTTTCCCCCATATATTCAAGTGTTAGATGTACGAGTCCTACATCTGAGGCCACACTTTCTTAAAGCAAAAGTCATAGCTATCTTCGATACGACCGGAATTCTAAGGCGTGCTCTCCTTCGCATTCATAAAGAAGCGAACGTATTAAGTTCTTTAAGCCAATGACCACCTCGAAAACACAGGATGAAGGCTTTATCTCCCGGTGAACCTCATTGGAGCGACAGAAAGAAAGTTTAATGACAACTGGAGAGGTTACCCTAGCGACCGTCATTAGGTCCCCACATGGGCGCATCACGTCTCTGCCGAAGAACATTTGTATATGAATACAAAAGAAACTCCGAGCCCATAGCCCTGGAGCTACGCCAGTTCCGCAGAAGGAAACAATGTCAAATGGGTGAATGACAAATAGATTTCGTTTCGTTGGGATACGGCAGCAGAAAAGAGGATGCAAATTTATTCGGACGTTTTGTCGATACTGCATTTACTCCTTCGTGCAAGACGAAGTGTGCTTTTCTAAATGTGCGTAGATAAAACCGTCGTCTGTTAATGAAGCTAAAGCAGACAGTGTAACGTCGAATTAGGAAAGTCTGCCGAACACCAGCGTAGTTAGTCTTAATCGTATACACGTCAAATAAACTGCTTTTCCCTCTTACATACACGTCGCGTTGTTTATTCTTGTCTCTTGTAGTTCATAGAGTTCTAAACGCGTCAATTGTAGAAAGCCAAAAGATAAGACTTGAAGAAGAGTGTGACGCCGCAAGTCCTCCGGCTTTCCTTATGTACTTTGCACACCTCATTGTTTAACGTCTATTGACTTCTATTAGACTGTCTAATTATTTTTATTGAAATAAAAAAAAGAGCTAGATTTGGCCACCTTATAATAGTAGCGGATACTGCTTCTCACCGAATAATAACAATAATAATAACAATAACAATAACAACAATAACAATAACAATAACAATAACAATAATAATAATAATAATAATAATAATAATAATAATAATAATAATAATATTAACGTAATTTATGAAGAAACGCCACATGTTCAGAAAACCTAGAGCACCGTTAGCTAAAGACAGTAAATGAAAACTGCATACGGTCCTTGACACACTGCAGTTGAGAGACAAAAGGCGAGCACAAGTCGCGCGACACAATGTACTGAGTCCCGGGATATAGGCGTGCAATGAGTTCCCGAGACATACGCACTGAATCTGCAATGCTGTCCAAGACAAACAGGCGCACCATTGAGTAAAATACACAGATTACATAATACTCACACAGATACAAGAGTCGAAATTGAGCTTCATCAAACAAAATGCACAAGGACGAGTGCGCATGTTTAAGCACATTTTGTGACGAGCACCTTAATGAGTTGTCCCCGGCTCTAACCTTTACAACGATGCACGCATTTAGAGAGAGGCAGGGAACGTATTTACCGAGTGTGCTCATCGAAACATTCTGAAGTGTATAGACAGAAAGGCTGATTCTAGGAATATGTATCACGACGCAGACAGGGTCTTCTCCGCCATTGCGCCAGCGCGCGCTCACAATGCAGTCTTCCTTGTGTGCTGGGACAGAAGCTTCCCATTTATACGAGGGCAGAGGCCGAGCGAGAATGCTCTTTCCTGGAAACAGTGTGGATGGTGCCGCGTTGCGAAATAAAAGCGACCCATTAGCGACATAAAGGCGGCTGTCTGAGCCCTCTGCCTACAGAAAAAAAAAAGAAAAAAAAAGGGTCGTGTCCAGCCGACTGCAGCATCAGGTTCAAAAGAAAACTGTAGTGTCTCTTTTTTCCTGCAAACGTCGATCCTTTTATTTTTCTTTCCAGATGAGACCGTTGGCTTTACTTGCAAGCTCCGAGCTAAATTTAGGTGGAAGTCGAAGGATTCTTTTTTTCTCGAATCTAATTCGATTTCGCAGATATTCTGAGAACTCGTTTGACTGACCAAGTTTCACACTCGAGCGCAGTAAATATATCGATTTAAATATCCCCCCCCCCCCTTTAAACGAAAACCTGAAACTAATTTATTGATACATTCAGTCACAAAACGTCAAAGGGAGTTTGTTTTCGCCCAAACGCCTGCACATTTATACAATAACTGTCGTTCTTACGACTGGCGATAATTGTAAGTCCGTGTATGGCAAAAATTATCCGTTGATATTTTGATATGCACATCTGTTCTGGCAACATTGCTGACAGCCAGCTCTGTATTGTGCCATGCGCAGTGTTCATGCATGTGCTCATTCGGCCCGTAGCGCCACCAATATGCCCCGTTTGTCCCATCGCTGTCACTCTACTGGACGCTGTGGCCATCATCAGATTTCAGCATGCAGCACCGATTCGATTAATTGGATCCTTTAAGCGTGTATATAATTGATATCCTGATGGCACAATCACTTGAAAGACGGTTTTAAAACATACAGGATCTCCAGATTTGGTCCCAGCTAAGGCACCACTGTCTTATTTGTTTACATGTTACAGAATTTGCCGGCGCTGTGGTTACGTCCTACGTTACACACATGCTCATGCATTTTCAATATTCTGGTTGTCTAATGAAAAACAAAGGGACGAACCGAGTTTCCCCCAAAACGCCTCTTTAATGTGAAGAATCAAGCCCGAAATGTTCCTGCTACATACGTCCACACACGTGCAAAATCGCATTGTCGCTCGCACATACTGACTGTTGCCTGAAAAGGTACTGACCGAGCTCTGTACCGACGGTAGACGCTGGAATTTAAAAAGCAGGGGGAATATCAGTCCTCTTTCAAAAACAAGAACACCAGATTGGACATTATGACTAGGACCGACGAATGCATGTCCCGAAATGGAGTCACAAGCTTAAAAATTAATTGGGGTCCCTTATGCTACAACTAATACCCCTGACACACGGGCAAAAGTAAAGTCCTTTGCAGGAAACCCCTTTTGTTAATCCGAAGGACCCTTTGCCGAAAGGAGTTGCGCCGATGACACACAGCATCGCACTAACTTTAGGTGGTTCCTCGGATGAACGCGGAAAAAAAAAGCGTTGTTTGTTAAAGAAGCAAGAGAGGAAACATTTACAAAAAGCTGCGTTTGTAGATTACATTTACTGATTGTAGAACCTAAAAACATGTGTTTTTTTTTCATTTTTGATGATAATGCGCCTATTCGGAATTCAACATGGCGGCGCTAGCGACGTGGTGCGAGCGTTTGAGAGTACGGCTAGAGTAAATCTTCACTGTTCGACAAATTGCATTACCGCTAAAAATTAAAACATTTTCTGAGCTAAAACAAATATTTACGGGGCACCGTAGTTGTGTAACAGGTTTGCTTCTATTGATGAGTTGTGCACGCTGTGTGCGAGAGTACACCTTTCCACTCAAAAAGTAGATGCCCGATCTTCTTTCCCGCAAAGGAACTTTGCCAGGAGGCAGATACTCCTTTGTTGTGTGTCACTGCGCTGGAACGCCTTTCCGGTAGATGTCCCCTTACCTAAAAGACTTTAGAGTGCCCGTGTGTCAGAGGTATAAGACGACTTGAAGGCGAAAGCCCGAGTGCCGCTAGCTCAATGACACGACGACCACTTTTTATTGCCGAGTCATCACTCTGAAACCACAATTTAGTCATTTTTGCAAGTCACCCTTCCTATGATTCACCAAGCTTGAACCGTCATTCGGCACCTTTTTTTTTCTGAGTCTCTCTCACTTGGACCATCAAATTTTACATATACTTTTGCAAGTCCCTCCCACACTCCATAACCTCTTGATTCGCTCTTAATTCACACTTTATTCACTCTTGATTCACCCTATCACTGCTTGGTTCACCTTCATTCACTCAATCATCTCTGCTTTACTTCCATCACACTTGGTATGCTCTATTACTCCAAATTTCCAATTCTCAACACTCTTGATTCACCCTTTCACCCCTTGATTCACGTTCATTCACTCTTAATTCCCTCTGATTTACTCTTCATTATCTTAGCTCACTCTATATCATCGTCACCTTTCGTTTGACTCCTATCACGCAACCAAACCCCTTTAATTAAACATCAATTCACTCTCAATCCACCTTCAATTTACTATTAATCCACCTCGTTCACCTCTCTGTGTACCCATTATCACTTCACTTCACTTGCTTAATCATTCTTCTACCCTTAATCGTGGTTTTGTGCGCATTATCGCCTCTTATCCTAAGAGGCCCATTTCGTGTAGACGACGCGGTTTTGAAACGGCCTTGAAACCGAGACCTCACCATGAGACATAAGGCTTTCGCCTTAATAAGTACCTGCCACGCCCGCCTGGCTCACGAAGCCGTCCAGCCCATAAGTGGCACGGCAGCGGTGTCAATGGCAGGTCTGAAGGCATGTCTTCAGGAAGAGGGCGCGGTCACGCTGGCTTCGCTGCCGATATGTCAGGAACTGAGCACATCCACCATCTTTATTGTTCTTGTTATTTGCTATATTCTTCTGAATGAACCGGGAGTGGATAGTAGGACTACCTGTGTGGCTTGACAAAGGAGTTTGTAACGATTTGTTGACACTTACGGTGTTCATGCGGGGATCTAAACTTCTCACGTGAATGACTGATGGTGGTGAAAACCATGGGCTAAATTGCGCAGAGAAATAGTAGAAGGTAGGCTGATTATTGAAATCTGTACTGCATTATCGTTGCCTTCATATCTTCGAGCAACAAGTAATTTTGATTTCTTAACCCGGCAAGACCACATGGCCAGAAATATTTGGCTTCGTATGCCAGCGAAGTATCTATTTTATACGTGTTGATTTCGTGTATAAAATTAATTTGCAGTAACGCTCAGAGATGACCCCCTTGTTGTCAGCGCAACTTAACAGCACTTGAGAAGTTATAACGTGTCTACCCAACTCACCAAGATGTGTGCGCTAATATGTACACTACACTCTAACAAGGTTGCGCGCCCATGTATTCAACCTTCAACACATTTAAAAGCACGCTTCCATGCTTTTCGCTTTCTAAATACCAGGCGCACACTGTTTTATTACATAAGAATGCAGCAACAAAATGTTGAAAAAGCAGCAGCCAACGTTCTTTCTAGCAGAACCTGAGATTTTGACAGCCCTAGTCGCTTACAGGTTTCGCAATATGTTCCTGAGAACGTGTACCACATTTCATATGACGAGAGAGAAATGTTTCACTTATGACGTTCCATGTTTTATCGCCCATGTGCAAAAGTCACGGTTCTTCGCCGACTGCCATACCGAAACGAATATTTGGGCTTCGACGTTACTCTCCTATTTCAATTTAGTTACGGTGCATGGTGGATTGAAGAAAAGTAAAAAGCCAGAAGCTAGAGTAATTTTTTCACGTATAAACGCGACAAATTCATCGCTGCAAGCAACGCGTAACTCCCATAACGCTGAATAGCACAACGTTATTCACTGTCGACAAAGCTGTTGGGATTTCGCCTTGACGCCGAGTGCAGAGTCGTCGCCGAGCTCGTCGACATGTCGCATCGATATATCGCAGTGCCTGTCACAAAGCCCTGTGTGGGAGGAGCTAGCAGCAACCTTCCCCGTGACTGACGCCTATTGCCACTGAAAACAACTTCGCTATGATGACAACCACCTGTCAATGGCTGTCACAACATTAGGTTCATCCTCTCAGACTCATGCAGGTGAAGTGCGAGAAGAATAAGATGAACGGAGGGCCTTAAAGTTTAGAAACATAATCACTACATAAAGTCAAGAGAAGCATAAAAAAAACTAGGACAAACAAAAGCGACAAGAAACATATTAAAGAGTAGCAGCTGTTTGATGTTGAAGTGGGCGCGAGTTGGGGTCACACAGGTGCGAATCTGTCTATTCTTCTTAAACGTAGTTCTTTGTTTTCAACGTCATGAAGTTAAATGCACATCCATCCCACTGTTACAAGGGCACAAATGAATAATTAGGGTACTTGATTTTTCGTTTCCTTTGATGTCTTGTTTTTTCTGCAGGTATCTTTTTTTTTTCTTTTTTTCACTTTTCAGGCAGTTACTTCACTCAGAACAAGATAGTGTTATTTTGTGGGATCTTAAAAAGCCTTCTATTATTGTTCTGAAACCTCTTAAACCGACAGTGGTGTTGGTGTGGACTGCGGTAGCCGGGAAACTATTCAACATGTTCGATATCATTGTCGTCGCTACAGCGCACACAGGCGACAGCGAGCAACCCATGTTTGCCTGTCTCGACGACCGACCGCTTTCGGAGCAGGCCATCGTGGAGTACCAGCCTACACGGGTGTCACACCGCAAGTCGGTCAAGGTGCTAATAAAGTTTCTACGTTCGAGTAATTAAATTTCTTCAGATTGGTGCCGCTCGCGCCTAATCAAGCCAAGAAACACAGCATATTTCCATCGCTGATAAAACGCTAAGTCATCTCTATGTTTAGCTCGACGCCAATATTCCGCTATGGGTAGCTGGGCACTTAGCTATCCGTAGCTCTGCGTAGCTAGCCATAGCTAGTCGTAGCTAGCCGTAGCTTGGCACCATCCTTATGTGCATCGCACGGCCACAACATACGCTTTACATTTTGTATATTCATTATAACCCTTAAAATGCCCACAAGAGGTGTACTACAGGGAGGTCGCATGAATTCGCAGCCCGCAGGAAGCCTTTGAGCAGTCATAAAGAAAAATTGAGTTCTTGTTAAAAAGTTAGAGTTCTTGTTAATTCGTCCCGGACCAAGGCGAATTTTTATTCAACTGCGAGGCTTTTCTTTCGAGGAACCCGTATGGGTTTCCTCTGTAGCAATTGCTACGATTGGGTGGATGTCTCATTATCCCTTTATTTGTTAAAACTCTACCAGACACTTCCCTGTTTAGAGCGAATCATATTTTCTGGCAATAGCACTTCATCACCACGCGTTTATGTCGCTTACAATGCACTGACATCACATTACAGTGTGTATAGAGACGGCTCATTCGCAGGCGTTGCCTCTGAGAAGTGTTTCAGGTTTGTTTTTAATTACACGAAGAACGTTGCTGCATATACAAAGAAACCTGCGTTTCCACAGTTAAACGTACGCACATTCCAGTGCTCGCACCGTCACACTACAGTCCTCCGCGAGGCATGCGCAAGGTGACGCATCTCAACCCATCTGCATATTTGACTGTCGTGCATAGCATTAAAATGCGTACAAAACCATGCTACAGTCCTCGTAGAAACGCGCCCATAGTGGCACGCGTGATATCACGTGCGTTAAGCCGCATAACATGCTTCTACACTATTCCAGCACATCGAGAAAACTGACGCGTTGTAGAAAATACACAGTAATAAATATGCAGATCCAATGCACCTTTCGGAATATATGTGAAGCGAAGCTTTCACGAAGCAGGCAATTAAATGCTACGAAACTAAATGGGATGCGAGTCTTTATTGTCATCGTGTCAAACGTTGAACCTAGTACAATGTTTATGTTTACGAGCCGCACATGTTCAAACTTCGACGTCATGCAATGTTTATGCTTATAGCACTACGTTGTTAACAAGCTGCGCCAAAAATGCAGACAACACTGCAAGACATCGACGCAATGATGCCACACGAACAAAAGCGGTGGTCGGTGTTAGCTGAGGCAATAATTGTGAGGACAAGTGTATGCAGAACGAAGTACAAGGTGATCGATAGAGGTATAAGGTTATCTGCTGCTAGCCCGTTTGATTAGTGCGTATTTGGCATATCGAAACCTGGCGCGCACGCCCATGCTCTTGCAGACGCTAGACGCGACATGAGGCACGCGACAGCCGTGCCAAATAGCTAATTGACGTGGGCACGAGAGAAGTACGAGTGCGACTGTGGCCGAATGGTACGAGCGGTAAGAGCACCGAGATGTGTTGCGAGATCGGGGTTCAACAGAACCATCGGACTCGTAATTATTTTCTTTTAGCTTCTGTGCGGGAGCTATTCGGCGAGCCAGTAGAAGCAGCAGGCCACCGTCAGCAAAGGCTGGAAGTTTGCGCAATGAAAGCTTCGGTCTAATATGGAACTGCCGGGAGTAGTGTTTAGAACATTATACTCGCGCATTCATCAGTTCGAACCCCTCCGATGACAGTGATATCTTTCTCTAAAACGAAGGTGTTTTTTTTTATATAAGTTTATTTCTGTTAAGAAACACAGCCACGCGAGCGCCTACGAGTGTTCTGGCTCTCGCCAATGGCTTTCGCTATTGAAGAAACTTACTAGACGAATAAATAGCCGTACCAAAAAAAAAAAGCTCCTTTCTTAAAGAAAGATGGTTGAACGCGAAGCTTTAGCCCATGCAAACTGAATCTAAGTCCAAAGCCAACGGCCACGCAACGAACCCAGGAAATGCTGAGCGACCCGATGCGATGCATCTGTGATTTGATTGCTCGTTTAGGATTGTATTTTTTTAACGGTGAAGTTGAATGAAGACATTTTCTTAAGTTACATAGCCTTTATTTTAGATCATGTAGCCGTTGATTACCCGCACACACTCACATTTTCACGGACTGCATGCCGTTGACGATACACGGGATCGGCCATACGGTAACGATCGCGCTCACGCTTACGTTCACCTACGGCAGCCTCTTCTGCCGTGCGCTCCACCCGCGGCCTACCCATGGTGACGGCCGGGAATGCATTGCGTGCATGACGCGCGTAATGCAAAGCACAGTTCGTTTGGGTAGCGGGGCGTTGTAGTTCCCATTGCTCTTATCGGTACAACTGCGAATGTAAACTGTAGTGCTCTACGATTGTGTGCTCAGATGCGCAGATAGTTCCATTGTGTAAGTTGGATTTCCTGCAGTGTGTTTTCCGTGCTCACGGACGAATCAGTGAGACAGAAAGCTTCGTTTTAAAACGTAGCAGCCAACCCTTGTAATTATGCGTAGACCGACAAATGGGGAGCTGGAACGTCGCAGTACAGAGTACACATTATGCCCTTCTTTTTATAAAACCCTAAATAGAAAAAAAATTTCAGTTATATTACAAGCTACCAAGCAGAAAAGCCACCCGCACCGTAAGAGGAATCACGGTAAGGCAGAAAAGGCGCGAGAAATGCACGACAGGTGGCGACACTGCCTTGAAGCTTCCGTAACACCTTGCCATGACGTCTTAAGTTTTCACAGAACCGGCTCAGATCTAGTTAATTGTTAGCTAGTAAACATGGACTACATAGTATAGAAGCCGCCGTACAATGGACTGCACAGTATTCAAAAGGAGACAAGGACTGAATTTAGCAAGTTTTGAGAATTTCTTCCGCGCCACATACGACACAAGCGCAAGAACATACGTTGAAGATTCGTGACGTCACACTGACGAAACGTCACAGAGTTTCGCATAAGCTTTAAAAAATAAAAGCTTGGTCCACATTTTGACTCCTAGCATTCAACCTCTTAACGCGAACTTAACAAGAAAAGAGTTTTCAAGAAAAACTTAGTCAACCTAGAGTGATTTATTGTTTCCCTTTGGTGTCCTCCTAAATCTCGAGAACAAGCGCAAGGAATATTTTCGGGCTCACAATGAAGTAAGCAAGTAATGGTTTAGGATAAAAAAACGCAATCACAAATAATGATTTCACCGACTTCCGATTTCGTCTCGAGCAGTCTTCGACCTTTACGAAAATAGAAGATTTCGATTCTCTTTAAACAAATGGAGCGAAGAAATAAAATCCCCGTTTTTGTCAGGTAAACGCATCTTGCACAAACACGCAATCACCTATATCTATATCGTACACTTTCACCAAAAGGAACGCAAGAAATGTGCACATAATTGGGGCAAAAAAAAAAAAAACTGGAATATAGGGATCAACCCCGTGGCTGCATGAGCCGCTTCGGCGCTGTAGTCAAAAAGATGCGTTCGACACGGTGTTGTAGGACTTTGTTTTCTTTCTTTCTGTATATTTTATATAAGACAAAGGGGTAGACAGAGCATTCGCTCTGTCTACCCTTTCGCGTATGGGTGGGCGGGCGTGCAATTTCGGCCCACCGTGGATTTCACGGTACAGACACGATTCGCGTTTGACGGCGGTATTGTTTCGGGAGCGTTTCTGACAGCAGATTGCGACACGCCTTCCCGGACTCGTGTTATCTATCCTGTACTACGTCCCAGTAGTTCCGCGCAGTGTTATGGCAAAGGCGAATGCGGCTCGAGTCACAGCCTATCGGAGAACGTGGCAACCCACTGGTCTTTTCCGGCGTGTACGCATTCGCACCAGAGTTTGCTGTCGTTGACAGCAGTAAACCTATATATTACAATGCAAACGACTCTGTCGCGCTGTAACACTACTTTTGCTCAGTTGGAACCTACCGGCGTGTGATTTCCTCATCAAGAAGCCCAACCCTCTTTGCTAAGCGCTCTTTTCATGAACGTACCAGTTAGGGTTTCTTTCAGTTATCGATCCATATGCGTTCCAAAAAAGAGAAAGAAAAAAAATGATATATAGCCATGTTCTCACATTCATACTAAAGTAGGGTACATATTCAATACGAAATAAAAACAAAAGATCACGCTTAGAAAGATCTTCTATAACGTCATTGTCGAACCATGTGACGCGTTACCACACCGCTGTAGCTTAGTGGCTAAGGCGCTTCGCTGCTGAGCTCGAGGTCACCGGTTCGTTCCCAGCCACGGCGGCTGCATTCTAATGGGAGCGTCATGCGGAAATTCTCGTGTACCGTGCATTGGGTGAACGTTAAACAATCCCAGGTGGTCAAAATTAACCCAGAGCCCCCGCCCCCAATACACCGTGCCTCATAATCAGATCGTGGTTTTAGCACGTAATACCCCAGAGCTTATTTTTAATTTTTAATAAACATTGTGTTGAGGGACATTTAAGGATTACTCGAGTGCATATGGGCGTGGTTCTTTCTTTCGTTATAGACCTCTGATCTTTTTATTGCTACATCGAATATCTAATCGAAAGCAAAAACACTAACGAGCCCAATTTTCCTATTTATCGCGGCATGAAACTTCGAGTACGCATTCCTCAAATAAAGGCTGTTGTGAGGCGGATGCAGCTTACCTTTCCCAAAAAGTTTCACGCAATGAGAAAGCTGCGGTAATGGTCTACCACTTCTCTTGTAAACGAGTGGTCTGGGGTTAGTAAGTGCATGGCATATGCCCAACATTCAAACGCAAAATGCGCTCCTACAGCACAAGTGGCACGCTTAACCCCCACCTGTCATAGATTATTTCGAAGTTTCCCCATTTCGAAAGCATTCACTTCTCAAATTGTGTGCTGAGCAGGGCGCGACAGGATATCTTTCGTCGCTCTGCACTTGTGACCACCTAAGCGGCACCCTGTACCTTCCTCAATACTGCACCGTACTAATGCAACAAATTGCAGGAACCTACTGCGACTTGTGCCTCTGATAACAGGGTACCATGCGCCCCATGCGAAAAAATGGTCCCTCTCAGACGCAGTAATAATACTGTTTCACGGAGAATAACGCTAAGACGTAGCGAATAGGTTGACAACCGCCAAAAAGGAGTCCATATGGGAAAGTGGAGTTCGCACTACATGTCCTAGCAAGTGCTGTACCGAAGGAGCGTTCCCAATTCTTTTTTACCGGAGTAAACACTTGTACAAATTTAAGTGTAATCTAAAAATCATTCTACTTGAGCCCACGCACTATGAACAGTGAGCAATAAGAGAGCAAGACACCCTCGAAATTGGATTTGTCGGATTGAAGGTTACTTTTGCTAATGAGGTGCCAGCGTCCCCTATATTCTACGGGCGTATGTGGAGAGAATAAAATATATATATATGCTTCGGTTACTGCGCGAATCCTCGTTTTGCTCGAAAAAAATGAAAAATAATAAAATACTTTTTTTAATTGTTTGTGTTTCAATGCTCAGTTACCGCACAACCATCTTTTCTTACCGCCTAAGTGTTTTTTTTTTTTTTTTTCCGACGTCTTGCACAGGCTTCCGTTTCAGGGAAACAACGTCATCGTTCGACACAGGATATTATTCAAATAACGAGTTAGCGTATAACTATAGCCATCTGTACTACCGCTACGGATGCAACGGTCACCAACGCTGTTGTCTACAGAATTACGCAACAACAAACGCTATCTAAATATCCTGACTGCAACGAATATACAGGGTGTTCCTTTTTTTTAGCTGCACCCTATTTTTTTTTAATTGCCTGTGACGGATAGCACAATTCGAATCCTTGATCTGAATTACTTGAAGAGGTGGTCAATACTTCTACGAGAAATCAAAACGCTTAATTGAATAGTTAACGTAATTACGCTAATTACCGTTTTTAATAATTACTTTACGGCCCATGTTTCAAACGTTTAACTTTCCATGTTTCAAACTTTTTGAAATTGTATCTAGTGAGTATACAAGGTTTGTAGACTAATAATTAATTCTCAGGATGGCACCTGCTTCGAGATATTCGCCGTCAAGCCTGCGGTAAAATGGCACTGTTCCACTTACTTTTTCCGAGAAAACGCTGCTTTATGCATTACAGCCCAAAAAATATTGTTAGATTTATTGGTTACTTGATTGGTTGGCTGATTCACTTAATGTTTGAGTGAGTGAGTGAGTGAGTGAGTGAGTGAGTGAGTGAGTGAGTGAGTGAGTGACCGACCTACTGACTGACTGACTGACCGAGTGAGTGAGCGACCGAGTGACCGACCGACCGACTGACTGACTGACCGAGTGAGTGAGCGACCGAGTGACCGACCGACCGACTGACTGACTGACCGAGTGAGTGAGCGACCGAGTGACCGACCGACCGACTGACTGACCGACCGAGTGAGTGAGCGACCGAGTGACCGACCGACCGACTGACTGACCGACCGAGTGAGTGAGTGAGCGACCGACCGACCTACTGACTGAGTGACCGACCGACCGACAGACCGGAACCAAACGCCATACCTCAGTGGTTACGCCCACGCATCAGAGTGATGCTGCTCCTGCTGAGTGATTGCTGCTGCTGACTGAGTGACCGACTGACTGACCGAGTGAGTGAGCGACCGACAGACTGACCGAGTGAGTGAGCGACCGACAGACTGACCGAGTGAGTGAGCGACCGACAGACTGACCGAGTGAGTGAGCGACCGACAGACTGACCGAGTGAGTGAGCGACCGACAGACTGACCGAGTGAGTGAGCGACCGACAGACTGACCGAGTGAGTGAGCGACCGACAGACTGACCGAGTGAGTGAGCGACCGACAGACTGACCGAGTGAGTGAGCGACCGACAGACTGACAGAGTGAGTGAGCGACCGACAGACTGACAGAGTGAGTGAGCGACCGACAGACTGACAGAGTGAGTGAGCGACCGACAGACTGACAGAGTGAGTGAGTGAGTGAGTGAGTGAGTAACCGAGTGAGTGAGTGAGTGAGTGAGTGAGTGAGTGAGTGAGTGAGTGAGCGACCGACAGACCGACAGACTGACAGAGTGAGTGAGTGAGGTGAGTGAGTGACCGAGTGAGTGAGTGAGTGAGTGAGCGACCGACAGACTGACAGACTGACAGAGTGAGTGAGTGAGTGAGTGAGTGAGTGAGTGAGTGAGTGAGTGAGTGAGTGAGTGAGTGAGTGACCGAGTGACCGAGTGACCGTACGAGTGACCGAGTGACCGACCGAGTGACCGAGTGACCGAACCGAGTGACCGACCGAGTGACCGAGTGACCGACCGAGTGACCGAGTGACCGACCGAGTGACCGAGTGACCGACCGAGTGACCGAGTGACCGACCGAGTGACCGAGTGACCGACCGAGTGACCGAGTGACCGACCGACCGACCGACCGACCGACCGACCGACCGACTGACCGACCGACTGACTGACTGACTGACTGAGTTAGTGAGTGACTGAGTTAGTGAGTGACTGAGTTAGTGAGTGACTGAGTTAGTGAGTGACTGAGTTAGTGAGTGACTGAGTTAGTGAGTGACTGAGTTAGTGAGTGACTGAGTTAGTGAGTGACTGAGTTAGTGAGTGACTGAGTTAGTGAGTGACTGAGTTAGTGAGTGACTGAGTTAGTGAGTGACTGAGTTAGTGAGTGACTGAGTTAGTGAGTGACTGAGTTAGTGAGTGACTGAGTTAGTGAGTGACTGAGTTAGTGAGTGACTGAGTTAGTGACTGAGTGAGTGACAGTGATCAGTCCTTGACGCGCTTGTCTTCTCCAAAACGCCATACCTCAGTGGTTACGCCCAGGCATCAGAGTGATTGCTGCTCCTGCTTTGATGACCCGATTACCGAGACATTTGCGGAAAGTCAGTTATTGACGAGGCCTGTCCATCTTCTGTCATGGTAACAAAAGCCGGGCAGAGAAGTGCTAACACGTTTACTAGAGTTAGCTGCGTTTGTTATTTTCATTCTTTCTATAGCCTTCTGCTGTCAGATACTACGAGTACGCGTCAATGACGCATTATTTCTTTTTTTGCGCAGTAGGCAGAAATCACGTGCTTGCTTTCTTCGATTCTTTAGATAGAGTGACGAAATATTGCTGTCATTATTATATTCGTCACCACATATTATAAATAAAGAAAGAAGGAAACCAGATAAATCGTATACACATCGACATTCCTCTTGTTACGCGCATAGTTGCTTCAGATAGTGTTGTACTAGTTTAAATAGATGAACGCAGATGATTGAAAAGTTGCTCAAGCTATCGTGTTTCAAGCTCAACGCCTGGCAAAGCGGCATCAGTACTATCTCACTTAATCGTGAAAAGGGCCGGCGCTTTCAGAGCGAGAGCTCTACTATGCCATGTCTCTCAAAGTCATTCATAGCGTCGCAATGACCTTGAGCCGCCGGAGCGTGAGCCACTGGAGCGCAAGTGTGGTAGGTGTGACGTCACGCCACGTGATCTGCTGTGGAGAGGCGTCGCAGCTGCGCTCACTCGGAGCCTTGCCACTGCGGTACCACGTGACTAAGCGAGGCAGTATAACGGCTGCTTCACCGGCGCTTGGTCACTCAGTCTCGACATAGATGGCGCGCGGGCTGGGCCGTCTGCGCATGCGCTTCAGCGCAAGCGACAGGCTGAATCCAATCATCCAGTAGATATATCTAGACGGCAGGTTGCGAAATCTGAAGCAAAGGCAAAGTTGGCTGCTGAAACACCGGAGCAAAGGGAGGTCAGATCAGCACGTTATAAAGAAGCTTACCAAGCGCGGAAGCGTGCAATAATGAAACACTGTGTGCATAGTCTTCGCATATTTTCAAAACCAAACCAAAAAGACCTTTCACTCGCGATAACTAGGTTTACAAGAGTTAAGCCCCAGCCAATTTTTTTCTTGATATTTTTATGAGAAAGCGTTTGGTGTAACTGTGCTTCAGGGAATACAAATATATTACCTTCAAAATTAAACATCGTGGGAGTTTTTCTGCTTACAACCCCCCCCCCCCCCAAAAAAAAAAAAAAATTGAGCGGCTACGATGTCGATGGACCACCCCTGTTTTCTTTATTTGGTCTTCTTTCTGGGGCTTTACGTGCCAAAACCAGTTATGATTATGAGGCGCGCCGTAGTGGAGGGCTCCGGATTAATTTTCACCACCTGGGGTTCTTTAACGTGCACTACAACGCAAGCACACGGGCGTTTTTGCATTCCGCCTCCATCGAAATGTGGCCACCGCGGCCGGGATTCGATCCCGCGATCTCGTGCTCAGCAGCACAACGCCTTAGCTGACTAAGCCACCGCGGCGGGGGGCTCTTTATTTGGTGATCATAGGAATAAATGCTATCATCAATAAAAAGCAGGGTTTCTATAATTGGAGCTTACGTTATTTAACGAAAACAAGAACGAAATACCAATATCCGAATCAAGCCATGCATCACATGATTCAAGGTTTATCTTCTTAGCTAAGTTTCTTCTTCCTTTTTTCAATCCTACTCACGGAACTTTGAATTCATGTCAGCATTTCGCTCAACATTTCTTCCAACTATACAAAAAGTACATTCGGCTCGAATATTTGCCATGTTTGACAGACTGGCAGCGTTCGTGTTCTGCGCAGGCTCAGGTTAGGAGTGGCGTGTACACGTCGGTGTGTGCACTTTATGCGATACATGGAGTCCACAGACTGACAGCCTATTCAATGTGCCTAGAGCTATATATGGACCATATACTTTACCTTTGCCCTGAATACGTGCACAATCAACAAAGGTTGGCTGCTTCTGTTACTTTTCGGGGGGAATCAATTCTTGTGAAAGCAGGTTATTTTCGCCCCCTTGGCGTGACTGTATATGTATTTGCCATGCAGGCGTTGCTCGGACATTAAAATAGCGCGGATTCGAGCTGTAGATATTGAGTAGAATGTCACGTCGTGCTGTTCGTCTCTTCTCTCTGTCCTCAGTGTAACACATTTCGCTCTATTTCGTTAACTCCGCTCGCTTTGCTGGGCCAGATAAGCAGCTAGATAAATGCAACTCAGGTGGACCTCTCTTCCCTTCTTAACGACAAGCTTTCTATCTCTCTTTCTGCACCGACAAAAAGACAAAGATAAAATAACAAGTGCTAGAGACGATGCTACATTTACGTGAAGTCGTTGAAGCACGAGTGTTGACGCGCACTAGCTTCCTCGGTTGTTACACGTACAGGCCTATGCTGTGTCCCCCCCCCCCCCAAAAAAAAAAAAAAAAAAAAAACTCATTTCGTACCCCGTTCCTCGCGTTAGGGCAGCAATCTGATGTGCATCCGGTCTAATGCTCTTACCTCACGCTCCTTTTCTAACGAACGGTAATACCCCGTGAACTCGCTGTGTGCGGGAGAGAATGACGTGCCTGTTTGTAAGGTCATTACGAACGAGTATCGGCATGATGTATAACCTCTCGCTGAGTGTCGGGAATGTGAACTTGAGAGAAGCAGGCTATTTTTATCGTAGTAATTGAGAAGCAACGCTCCAATCCAGCATATGACAGTGACAAAATCTTGCTCGCACACTTGCGGGCAAGAAGGGTAGACATATTCCAAGGCATTCGTTTAATACAGCCTGTCTCAGGCTTCATCATTTGGCGGCAGGCTTCCCATTTATTACGAGCGACACCACAGTGACACCACCCGATATAGCGGATTTCCAGAGTGAGTCAGACTTAGAACCGCGCAACATTTCGCGCAATATAGACCTGAAAAACACAACCAAATTATACGCATCAGTCTCGCTACACGCAGCCACCGCATACATTTCTCCAATAACCATGATTCTCTACCTCACGTTGCCACAAAGGCTTGCAGATAAAACTGTCGCCCTCCCTCTTGGTGTCGTCATCATCATCATAATCAGCCTATATTTATGTCCACTGCAGGACGGAAGCCTCTCCCTGCGATCTCCAACTACCCCTGTCTTGCGCTAGCTAGTTCCAACTAGCTGATTCCTCTTGGTGTAGCGTGCTTTAAAGATATCTCAACGCAAAGTGTGTATGGCGTTGAAACTAAGGCGTTGAAGAATGGCACCGACGACAATAGTTAAACAGCAGTCTGGAATAAGCAGGTAAAGCAAAGTTCACATTGAGTATCTACGTGTTCATACGTATGTTTCTTCGCGCAGAAAACGCTTGCCTTGTCGACGGAGCAATATAGCACTGACCACTGTGGTCAGTGATGAATCAGCCAGTCGTGTACGCAGAGGAATTTCTGCAAGTTGGCGCGCGTTGCTCAACGAAGGAGATTAGGAAACATAAACCCGAATTGCAGAACTTGCATCCAGCGCTACAGAAAATACAGAGGAAAATGAAGCATGTTCTCGTTTATTCAGCATACCTACACAAGCACGCTGCATAGTTTGGTGCAGTTGCACAAGCGCGCCATTTACGAGGCCTTGCGACATAGATACGCATATTCTCCCGCGAAGGACAAGTTAGTATAGCTGTAGCGGGGAAGTTATGTGAACGGATTACACCCTAATGGTGCCTTCGAAGTATAGCGCACATATTTTGGTGGGCTCAAACTAGAGTGGCCTAAATTAATATGGCTTATGAAACTGCGCGATGACAGAGTGAAGTTTCCTATGGTGCGTTTGCGTGTTCCATCAGTGTCCAGTGCATTATTACTATCTCTTCAGTGAACACGAAATAAGCCTCAAAACTAAAGTAAGTCGATTGCTTTTGTTCGTGGTCAAGTATGTACTTATGTCCCTCCTGCTGTGTCATTCGCGTCTCTCGGAAGCTCGGAACTCATAACCACGACTTTGCGGGCAACCATGGGCAAGTATTGTTACAACTAACATGCCCAAGTCTCTACCCTTCATAACAGCCACGGGCGTTATGCTTTCCCCTTACCCGAATTAAGCGCACAGCACTACTGTCAAATTTGATTGTTCAATGCACTACTGAGAGCATTATCTTGTTTCTAAAGCAGTCAATTCCATTCATGTTTCGAAATCACTTCTACATGTTTGGGGGGAGATGGTGCACGGGAGATTATTGGGAGGTATTATCTATAGGCTTTACTCATTTCTAGTTTTACAAGTTTTCTCTGCGCTTCTATTGAAGGTTTTAATTTTTTCGTAATTCCGAAGCATTTTCACATTGAGAAGGATTATATTACACAAGCTTCTATTCAGATGCTGAATACTTCTTTGCGTAGAATTATGCATGTTAAATGCATTAGGCTATGGATTAGTCAACGGGCACAAAAAGTACCTTATAGCGTTATACGTTACGTTATTATTTTTGTTGAGATCTCCTTCAACGCAGTTTATTTAATCTCGCGATGTTTCCAGATACCCTGCTGCACCTAACTTCCTTTTTTCTGCCCCCATCCGTGGCTCACTGAAGAAAGCGCTCTGCTACCGGCCACGAAGCCGATGATTCTATATCTGTGCGCAGTGGCTTCATTCCGATGTGCGATGGCATTTACGCTATTGCAAGGAACAATCGCTGTTTCTTGGACCGGCATAACATTGAGCACTGGATGTAAGGCGGGTCACTGTGCCACCACGTATGGCCACCATTTTGTGGAGAGGCGAGGCCTAACTATTTCCGGAGTCTCGGCACGCCGTCTCAAGTGGATTAAGAAACTTTAAAATTGAAAGTTACAGTGCAATGCTTAGTTGGAGGCCATATCCGGCACTTCGGTTTGACCCAGCTTTATCGAAGCTTACGTATGCCGAATGCTCTGGTGAGCGGCACAAGACTGGTTACGTTAAACATCAAAGTGGCACTGGTAAATGGTGCGCTTCTAAATGGCGCTGGTAAAATGGTAGTTACCTGGTTTGTGTGAACGGCGTTTATTAAAATCGCTGTTGTTTTCTTAAGTGATGCGAACTTGAAGGTCGCTGAAGTGCTCGGGTATTGCGATATAGAAAAAAAAAGAAGCCAAAGTTATTATGAAATGAGATAAAAAAGAAGGACAACAAGGTCGTTAATAAAATGTCGCAATGCAACGAAACATTACGCAATATACCGTTGTAGCCTATCATTTCAGGTTGAAAGCGGGCACCGTACTCTAAGCACAATTTACTTGATGTTTATTTTTGAACAGTCGGCTTTAAATAGCGGGCGACTCGGCCAGGATTTTTTTTATTTTTAACTGTAATACTGTAAATTTTAGATAGTAAGTTATGTTCTAAGGAAAGGAAATATTGCGACTTAGCAGGGCTACAGAAACAAAAAGCAAAATTATTCTAGACAACTTGCCTTTCAACTAAGTGCCACCCATTCTTATATGAGTGCTGAGAACGGCATGCGTATTTCTCCCGATGTCTAATGGTACATAACTAACAACTTCCACATCACTAAAGCCATCAACAAAAGACATTAGATAGTCCAACGTAAAGGACGGGGGGTATGCACTGCTATGCATTTGTACATGCTCCCGAAGCTTTGCTGTTTGACTCAAGTACTCACCGTATTTTTTAATAGCAAAGTTCGACGTTTGCCGGTGAAGTAAGGGGGACACTCAGTGTTAAAAAATGTACTCAATCATTCTTTTTCACATCTCTCGAGGCACATGCAGCGTACTTCAAGAAGCGGGAAAGACGTGACTCTGTGAGAAGAAAACGCAGCTCATCTCGATCACGTGCTGAGAGAACCAAAGTGGAGAGGCGCTGCCGCGAACTTCTCGATCCAGTGAGCAACTACGTACCTTTACCGCAACCCTGGTTCTTGAACGTCGGGGAGCGGGTATACCGGAGCGCTCGTTCAAAAGCCGCAGGGAACGAACACCATTTCGAAGCCACGTCTCTGCTATGCTACCCATCTTGAAGCTCTGTCCGGGTCGACGACTTCACAAAGCACCCCAGCTGCGCTCTTGCTGGATGACTGCTTCCTGCGGCTATGGGCTGTCGTTTGCATAATTGTTCGAGTGTCGCACGCGAAGCTCGGTCACGGGTGCGCGTCCTTCACCGACGATGGATTTCTTTCGCATCGCAGAACGCTTAACGGCTCCTTGCACAAAGGTTGCAGAGGATTAGGCACCTGTTCTAGCTCGCCATGCCCCTGCACCCCTCGCTCTCCACGCTTTTGATCCCTGCTAAAGCCACCTGACGATGCAGAAGGGCGCGTCCTTTGACCCCGGCCCACTTTCGTTCACCCGAATAGACAATTTTCTCCTTCTGCACTACGGCCCAAGGACCTGCTAACGATATATATATATATATACGCAGCGTTGTGGCGGGTATGGATCCGGGGGCAACTGCCAGGCGCCCTAATTTGGAATGCATTCACTTAAAATACAAAATTTTGTCACGTTTCTGCTCAGCTCAAGGTCGCCGGTTCAATTTCAGGGAGTAGCCGCAATCTAAAGCTATAGAAAAATAAAGAAAAGAAAAGCGCCCGTCTACCGATCTATTTGACAACGCAGAGAATCGCAGATGCACCTAAACCGTGTCAGGCCCATTACAGCGGTGCTCCTCTTGGCCAAAATATCTATAATTGTTTTTATGAGTCTTACTTGTTCAATTCACTCGTTTTTCCTAAGTCCTTTTCCTCAGTATCTCTTCGAAGGCTACGAAAAAGAAAATATTGAAAATAACTATCAGGTGAATACCGTTCTCACGATGCAAGAGGAAGTGCGGTTGTAAAAATTCTGGTGCTCTCAATAAAATATATAGCGTTCAAGCACGTCTAAGCATGGGTGGAACGTATTCCATGTTGTATCCAAATATAGGCAAATAGACCAGAGCGAGTTAGCGCTCTTCTGCAGCTTTCAATCGTCTGAACGTTCCTGAAAAAGAAGCTATTACGTTCGTTGTGAGCAATCAGAGGCATTCGTGGAAAGAATCCACACTTTCCGTTTATTCTAACACTCTTAATTAGTAAACGGTTTACTTTATCTGTAATAGTCTATAAACAAACAAATAATATAGAAAATAATATATAAAAACATGGCACATCACTTCGCTCCCATGCGAGTGCCATGGCCGGGTATCGAACTCAGTATTTGGTGCTCGGAAGCGAAACGTCATCGCCACTGGGCCACTACGTGGGGTCTCAATCTAAACTCTGCCTTTTGTGTTGGGAGGCCTTCAAAGCAGCTTCCCTGCACTTGGCACTCCTGTCCACACGTACCTTCCGAGCAAAGCTCTCACTAAAGCAAAAAGTACAAGAAACAAACAAAAAATAAATCCGACAGATCCCACTCTCTTTTTGAGAGACCCTTCGCCATTTGTCCAAATATTAGATGGTCATACAAACCGAAGTCGACAGAGCGTGGGGATTTTCTCAAATTTAGATCAACGGACACATCGATCAAACGAGCAACCAAGCGAAAATGCTTGAGCCCTGTTTGCGGGCAGCCTGATTGGAAACGCCAATCAGGCGGCATGCTTTCTCAAGAGTCTGCTGCAATAAACCCTGGATCCTGGGTCTGCGATAAGCCCTGAGTCATGACGGAACTCATTTTGGAGGCAGAATGTTGCGTCCGTCGCCCAAGAGCTGTGGTCGAATGGGAGTTTGGCTGGCGAAATAAATCTACGCTAAGACGCGCGGAATTAAACATACTGTGCAGAAACCACTGACGTTCACGGTCAGTGTAAGCTAACAGCACGACGCTTCTTGCAAACTATTCGCTTTATTAAAGGAATCATGCACTTGAAGGCGCATATTTGATGCGGTGAGGATGTTTAGGTAACGTTTGTGGTTTCATTGTGTAATTCCGTAGAGGACATAAGGCCGTTATCCAGCACATGTGGTGTAGAATTTGATTGTATTCTGTAGTTTTACGTACTATAACCACGATATGATTATGAGGCACGCCGTAGTGGGGCACTCCGGAATAAATTTATTAACCTAGGGTTCTATAACGTGCACCCAATGCACGGTACACGGCCATCTTTGCATATCGTCCCCATCTAGATGCGGCCGCCACGGCCGGGATTCGATCCCGCGCCCCTCGGGCTTAGCAGCGCATCGCCGAAGCCACTACGCCACTACGGCGGGTGACGGTGGTATAGGAACGCGACAGCGCTTGCGTCTGGAAGAGCTATTGCCGGCATTCGGCGACGAACGCACCCCGAAACTCGGTAGCACAAGAGCACGCGCTCTTTTGTATCGTCGCATCTGTATCGATGATTAAATTACAACCAACACTCATCCCTACGAAAACGGGCGAAAGAGCCAAACAAAGCTATTGTTTTTAAGAGGCAGCAGCCGTGTCTATAAACTCGCGCCAATAAGAATGAGTGCCGAGCACGAACGACAAAGTGGTTAAACGCCGACAAGGTTCAAATGGAGGAGGACGAAAAGTGGAGGGCGAGACAAGGAGGTTAGCCAGTGCAAATACCAGCTGGGTTCCCTGTTCTGGGGAAAAGCTTTGGCTTTTGATGAAGACGGCTTGCTGAGAATTTGAACGAGCGCCTAACGTGGAGCTCGAGCACGCCATTCCTTCTCGTAAAGAATAAAAAAAATAAGCATGCTCACATAATGCGTAATCTCACTCTCTTTTCACTTTCTATTCACACTTAGTTGGCATAACAAAATTAGAGCCGATTCCACACCCTAACCAGGTGTTGTGATGTTGCCTCGATATTTCTTGAATGCACATACGCCACGACTCCTGACGAGGGTTTGGTCACGAAACATTTGTTGCGTTTTAATTTATTTGCGTGCGTGCGTGCGTGCGTGCGTGCCATAGGGGGAAGACGCTCGCCTTCAAGCATTTTTCCCCCGCACACCACACGATCAAAAGAAAAGCACATGTTCTGAAATGTATGGACGCCGATGCCGGAGCCAATTCCTTGGCACTGCTTGTTTGCATCCACAACGTCCTTTGATGAATGAATGGATGGAAAACGTTTATTGACAACGCCCTTTGATCAGCAAAATAAAAGATCGCAAGGTCAAGGTGTTTCCAGGTCTTGTAAGCCAAAAACTCCCTCAATATACTTCTGAAACAAAAACGTATTTAAGTCACTTTTTTGTTAGTTCTATTGTTTCATCTATGTATGTTTGCTGGAAATGGCATGCTTACTGTGACTATAGCAGGCTACCATTAAAACGCAAAGTTGGCCAGAAAAAGAAACTTTTAAAATCTTTTTACCGGTGTCATTTAGCGCTAGGGCTTTTCTTATATATCGTCCTTCGCGACTGATCAAAGCAATCCTCTAGACCTTTGGCCGGAGCTGTAATTTTTTGTTCACCTAAGAAGTATCGTGCGAACCACGTTCGATTGACCTACTTTATCGGTATGTTATAACGACTGATTCAGCATAGGCGAGCTCTTTTGATCTGCAAAGCTGAACAATTTCGCTGTCTTAAAACACTATTCCGGGTTTCAATAATATCACGAACCAGCCCAATGTCATACCTTACTTCAGTAAGAAAGCTGTGAGAGAGAGAGAGAGAGAGTTTATTTGAAGGAAGGCAGAGAGGTCGACCTGAGCTAGCGCGCTCTAGTCTGCTACTCTGCACAGGGGGAGGGGGGAACGGGAACGTAAAGGCTGTTTGAGGGGTGATGATGACATAGAAGAAGGATTTACAACGATAAAGGCAAGTTCAACATCCTCACGGCTATCAACAAAATCCAAAAAGGTCATTCAAAAGTGTCACCCACCTTCCAGAGCATGGATGGAGTCACCAATACAATGTAAAGTTCACAAAAACGCGCAACGAAGGAGCTTGTGTGTGGGCTCTTCCTGCGTTAGCATCACAGGTGCCAAGAAAGGTAATTAAATCATGTGAAGAGCAGCGATAAGCTGCTCCAGTACGGTGAGGACATGCATGGCACTTTTAGCAGTGCCGTTGTAAGCTTTTAAGCAAACAACATCTGAGCACCTTCGCAACGTCACAGAATCAGACATGTTTTGCACACATGATTGGGTGATGCTCAACAGCTCTGCGGCTGCAGTCATCATCCCGGTGAAATCTCAAGAAATCAAGTTGAAGACATCTTATGGGAATGCCTTGACGGCTTACAGAACTTGCTGCACTCCGTGCGCTGCACTTAAGTTCGTTAGTATGGGGCCAACCCAAAAATTAACGTTTTATGTGACTCCAAAGAATCCTTCCCAGCATACATGAAATACGCCGTGGACACAACGAACTTTTCTCAAAAATTTGACAAATTTACTACCACAGCCATGAAAACGGACATGGCGTGTTCTTTTTTAAAGCGAAAGCTTTACTAGCCTAGTCGAGACGAGTTTCGCCGTCGCCAGCAATTTGACCTTCATTTGACCGCAGCTGCACCTTAGCCTTGGCAGCGCATCACGTGACTCGCCGCGCCGAGCTCCTCCGGCGTCTGACCGGCGTCTGATGACCCCACGAATATCGCCTGGCGAGCTGCTTGACTGGAGAGGGTCCGGAATGCTAAGCACGCGAGCTAGCGTCGGAGACTGGGAAGAGCGAGCCGTTCGGCTCGCAAAACGCTTGGACTTGTCGGGTTATAATTTATACCTGGCTTAACGATGAGTGCGTACCTAGGTATAATAATTATAGCTAAATAAAAGGTTAAGGTTAACCAAGTGAAACCAAGACTTAACCAGGCTAAAGCAAGCTTTCGCTTTGCATATCCAGGGTTACCTGACCTAAGCCGCAGCCATTTTTTTTTCAGCGGCTTCTGGGACACCGCGGTTTCAGTGGGAACGACTACGCCGACGAAGCCGCCCGATCATGTAAGTGGATGCATTATCCCATGTGTATGTACGCGGTACATTCGCTGCCTCCTGGCCAAATAGTTCGTCTACCGCCAAAATCATCATGAAGCTACCCGACCGCGTTGCCCACTTTGTGGCACGGCGTCACGTTTATTCATTTGTCTTCTTTACTAGAACAACCCACCGCGTTACGTGCGACACATGCAACTGTGGAGAGTCATTCGCACACGTTATTTGTGCCTGACCGTGCTATACTGCCGAGAGACAAGTGATGTGCACAGAGCTTGATTAGGTAATTGTTCCCTTCCAGGACAAAAAAGAAAAAAGAAAAATTAGTGACGATGTCGCGGTATATGCGAGGGAAATGCGTCAGCATTAAGTCGCACCTCTTTGAGGTCGCGGGTTCATCATGTAAACCGCGTTCACCACATTGTAAAATATTGTCCAGGAACTCATTACAAACACGTCTTGGCTCTTGGAGGAGGTGAAGTGAAACTGACGGTGGTTCGGAGCCGACCACCGCCGTCACTTGCACTATACAGGGTGTACATCTAAGTTTTACGGAATTTTTAGAAATCGCCTGTGGCAGGGAGCATACCTCTTATCATTTAGCTGGGTTATTCGATGAGGCAGACATTAGTAGCACGAGAAATCGTAACACATATTCAACTAATTAACAAAAATTGACTAATGCACTTCATTAAATACTTTACGACACATATGGCAATTTACGAATTGTAGCCGGTGAGCTTGCCAGGCGTATTCCCTTGGAATGAATTTCCGGAATGACACCAGTTTGGAGATATGCGCCATCGAACTCGCCGTAAAAATGGCCTGTTGTTCCCCTTACTTTTTTTACCAAAATGCTGCTTTTGAACACTGAAGCACAAAAGTAACTAGAACGCCCATGTATTTCGTCCCACACTTGGGAAATAATATCTCGAAACTGGTGTCATCTTGGAAATTCATTTCAAGTGGATGCGTGTTGCAAACTCACCGGCTACAATTCGTAAATTGCAATATGTGTTGTAAAGTAAATAACTAAGAAGTTCATTAGTCATTTTTTGTTAATTAGTTGAATATGTGTTTCGATTTTTCATGCTACCAATGTAATGCTGTGTAATGTAATGCTACTAATGTCTTCCAATAACTCAGCTCAACAATAAGAATTATTCTACCTGCCACTGGTGATTTTAAAAAATTCCGTAAAACTTAAAAATGAACAATCTGTATATACATATACTTCATACAAATACTTCATACATAGACACACTTCACACGCATACACGTTTTTCCCTATTTTGGCACTCCTAATTCAAACGCAGTAAAATTTCGACCAGCGCTGTTGAAGTAATTTCGCACTGAAGGTTATGTTATAGCACTGCACGGGCCGATTTTTTCAGCCCGCGCCCGCCCCGGGCCCGTTTTTACGTTGGGCGGCCCGCCCAAGCCCGATCAAAACCTTTATGGCGAGACCCGGGCCCGGCCCGGGCCCGGAAATAATCTACGTTACCCGCCCGTTCCGGCCCACCACCCCTTTACCTTAGGCCTGAGCCCGGCCCGAGCCCGGTCCGAGCCCGACTCGAAACCAGCCCGAACCCGGCCCGAGACCGAAAAATAATGTTTTTCAGAGTTGAGACGCGCGAGAATAACTCGCTGCACGTCACATGCACACCACCAGAAAGCCCGAGCCCGGCCCTGGCCCGGGTCAAAAAGCACACGCCGTGCCCGAGCCCGGTCCGAGCCCGTGAAAAAACTGTTCTACCCGGCCTGTCCCGGGCTTTCGGGTAAGCCCGAGCCCGTGCAGTGCTCTAGGTTATGTCCCCGCTACTGGAAAGGAAGGGCTTTCGGGGCTTTGTGCTCTTCCTTATTTGAGTATACTTACATGAACCGTGCGACATCAGCAAACACAGATTTCGCATAAAAGCGCAATTCTTCATATTCATAAAGCCTCCTTGCGTGCAATTTTCTCTTCGGAAGTGCGTTTCACTTGTGCGCCGTTGGCGTGTTAACCATGCCCTAATACAATTCACCTGCTTCTCACTTCCTCACTATTCTGTAGCAATTTAGATTACATTCGTAACGATAAAAACTGCACTAATTATACACAGAAACCTTTTTTTCCCAATGCAGCCCTTCTCTCATTGTAGCGCCTTGAATTTTGTCGCCAGTCACATTCTTACCTTTAAAGCCTTCTTTTCCTAGCGCTCCACGTCACTCCAGGCAGAACACCCTTTACAGGCATTGAGAATATTTACTGCGAGCGGTCAACGCCCATTCTGATATTATATGTCTATGGCATTGTAATATCAATATGCCTGGCTGCGTCCGTTCTCCGCACTGTTGCCCGAAACTGCTGCAACACCGGAAATTGCAGAAGCGACGTACATTATCCGAAAGCAACGCTTGCGCAAGCACGTCAAGCGACATAGACGGTAATATTATAGATGATAGACGGTGCCCCGAAGCAGTCTTTCTTTCCCCTTTGATTTTCCATTTCGCGTAACTTACGCATTAGCCTAGGCTTTTATCCCGTCGCTTTCACCAGGAGTTGTGCAATAAAAGGCTGACAGACGTTGGCATCTTTTTTTTCTATTTTTCACGACGCAGGAGATCAGCAGAAAGTTGCGGTGCTTTTGATACAGGCTATCACCAACTATCTCTACTTGTTCGTCCCTTTTTGGCGCAATCTGGGTTCATCTAATTTCCTGACGTCATTAACGAGAGCCTGCTGCAAGTACATTAATTAGAGTGAACGGAGTGCTGTCTGTACCAGAAATGCTCACATGAAGGCCTATAGGTGATGCGTGTCCTAAGCTTATAAGAAATAGACACGTCAGTCAGCGTTTAACGTAGGCCCTGTCGATTTTGTTACAGGTTTTCAAGCAACTGTGCCATCAGGATGACGGCCGCCTTCCTACTCTGATAACGGCCTAATACCACGCGAGGCAACGCTCTTATCAAATATCGCGCTTTCAGATTCCAGAAGTACAATCGCAGAGTAATATAGTAAACGATAAGAAAGGACACTCCAGTAGGCCCCTGCGGCCGACTTTGGCTCTCATCGCACCTAGCGGATTAGATAAAACGCACCAGCCACCGAGATGGCTGCCACGTGCTGCCACGAGTTCATTTTTTTTTTTTTTTTTGACCAGTAACGTTGCATGCGTTATCCAGTGATTTTATGGAGGCCCGCTGTATACATGTTTCGACTACGAGCGCACAAAGATATTTCACTTTATGTTAGTTTTACTTGAATTCATATTGGTTATGTTTCACGCTGTAACTCAGCGCAACAATCATGCCAACTGTTAATGAGGAAGTATAACTTTATCGTTTGTGGTATCGCACTTCAAATAATTTACACCAAAAGGAGTATCTGTAAATTAATACGTCATATTTCTTCAATATTAAGCAGCTTGCTTGAAAGCCAAGAACACGAAAATAGCCGACAGAAATTTATTGCAGCAACATTTTGAGAAAATTGGCAGACCCATGAAAACGGGAATAAATTACGGAATACAAGTAATGGAGAATACTCGGAAATTAAAGGTGCGATGGCTATAAGCTTTACACAAGCATAACAACACACATAAGACGTTTCGCAAGTATCCAGATAATGAAAAAACAAAACAAAAAAGCTACATGAACAAGCGGGCAAATAATTTACTCAAAATGGGATTAATTTAGAAGGAATACATATGACGCTGTTTCTTCTACTTCTACGAAGGAGAGCGAATTAAGGTCGCACAATTATGTGAATGGTTGCATGCCAAATAAAATGGCTGCATAAGCATTAGGGCACGCACCAACAATATCGTCTCTAATGTGCAATTCAGTGAGTCCTTCATTTAACAGCTGCAAGATATTGGCATCTCAGCCAATTAAGCATTTCCACTGTGGTGGGGGTCTTCACCTGCTGTCTTCGAAGCCTTGCAATTGTCTTCTGATACTTGGAAATTTGCCCTTAAATATGCATGATGTCCTTTGGCTGTAGAGTGTATTTTGAAGAAGGAATAGTGGACATTCCTGGCAGTACGTAGAATAACAGAGGCGAAAGTTAAGCAGTACTGAAGCTTTCAAAATTTTGAATGAGGATGTTCCTCCGTGTATTGCATATTGTGTATTGTCTCTGGTATGAATGCACGTCGTCAACAAGAATGGCTGACAAGGAAGCACTCTTATAAATGCTAGGAAACAAGAAACTTTGTACGGTAAGGACTCGATATACAATTAAAACATATACAAATATACAACACGTGTATTCAGCCTAATGCAAAACAGCTAACAACGCTCAAGCGCACACAGCATGGTACAGAGGTTGAGAGAACGTGCATATATATTGCCATACTGCAAATATTGCAGGTGCATGGCTTTAGAAACAGCCATATATTTATTTTTGAAAAACTGGCACACCATACTTTTTCAACAGCCACTTCGCGCAACCTTCTTGAATAAATAAATATAAACCCCTCTGCACCGAATGGCATGTGTTCATAGGCAGCATTTCTTAACGAACGATTTCATTTGCATTTTCTTTTTCGAACTTCGTCATTGTTTCGAACGTGCCTAAATGCTCGGAAGCTGCAGCGTCGCTGTTACCGCTGACATCACCACGCATTGCTGCGCACAATGAAAAAAAAAAGAAAGAAAAACAGAAAGAAAAAGAATACACAATAAAATTAAACGTTACAAATGGCCAGCAGCTTCTTCAAGGCTGCCAAGCTCCCCCTACGTCACTCGTTCATGCTGCTAACAGTGACACAACGAAATAAGAAGGGAATAAGTCTTTGACAACGTGCAAAAGAGCTTCCTGCGGCGGACTTACCATGAAATAGCGACGAAGCAGCAGTGTCAAACGCTGGTAGGGAAACCTAACAACGATCCTCGGGCGCATTTTACAGAGTAACGACGTCTCGAGCCAGGCGACGCGGTATGACTGGGCTTCGCACGTGCTGGGTCGTGCCGCCTGTCGAGCTGCTAGCCATGGCCGCAGCCGTAGCCACGGCCACAACCACCTCACTGGGAAACACGTAGGGCAACCTGCAGGAATCGGTGAACCGGCTGGTGTGGCCACTCTTATCGTGTTTACTGTGTTATTATATGGTATCACCAAGAAGCACGTGTAGCCTCGATGATAAAGATATGGCGGGATGGTTTGCCACGCGACGAATCAGGTACGCGGGCTGTTGCACTGTAGCTGCTCTTATAGTGTTAAATGGACAGCTGACGTGCGCTGGTGACGTGTTCAGTTCATGAAGTTCGTCGTTCAGTTCGTCGGGCGCTGGTCGCAAGACTATGGTGCTCGTACCCCATCTTTGGCCCTACCCCGGTTTCAAGCATTTCAACTTTACTCCCGGTTCCTTCTGCCATTTGCAGCCTGATTGCCGATGCTGTGAGCCCATATCACCGCACGGATTTCCCTGCCATAGATCTGCTATCAACGCACTTTTCGGAGCGCCCCCTGGACCAGTGGCTATATCAAGTCCTGACAATCGTTTTCCTGCGCACTTTACCAGTGGCGGCAGCATCTGACGCATGTCCGCTGAAACACGTTTTTCAAATATTACAGGTTAGTCACATGTTTGTTTGCCTATTCTGACGCCCGCGACTTGCCGCTGCTGCCATTGCTGTCACGGTGTTTTTCTTTCTTTTCTTATTTTGTGAGCTATGTCGTCTAGAAATAAGTCTGACGATATAGAGAAGCTTGTCCGGGATTTCCGGAAAGAATTTGAGGACACGTGTTCGGCACTTGAAAGAGAGCTCAGAAATCAACATCGAGAGATGACAAAAAGCCTAGAGTTTTTTAAACAAAAAGTTTGAAGACATGACTGACCACTGTAAACAATTTCAGGAAAAAAGTCGGCAACTAAGAACTCGAAATGAGGCACTTTTGAAGGATTATGTGGAACTAAAGAACCAGGTTTCTGACACTGACAAGAGAATGATCGCGCTAGAACAGTATTCCCGTAACAAAAACATTGAACTAAAGAATGTATACCACTTGCTACAAATGAAAACTTGTTTCAAATGCTTGAGGTGTTTGGAAATGCGATAAATGAACCCATCGCGAAAAATGACATTGATGTGGGCCACCGTGTTAGTTCAATGAATCGCTGCCCGCCAATCATTGTTCAATTCAAAAACAGGTCAAAACGCGACGCTGTTCTTCGCAAGGCACGAAAGCTGCGTCCTTCCGTGGCTGATGTCGGCTGTTCTGGAAAATCTCCCATATACATAAATGAGTATCTTTGTCCACAGCTCAAAAAGTTGCGTGCCATGACCATTGAGAAAAAGAAGGAAAAGAAATGGCGGTTTGTGTGGACCACAGATGGTAACATATTTCTAAGAAAGACTGAGTCTTCGAATGCGCTTCAAATAACATGTGTCGCTGACCTAGTGAAGATCGATGAGCACCTGCAGCAGGCAGGTGTTCATCATTAGCTTTCCCTCGTACATGTTTTTTTTTTTAATTCCACTCTTGAATGATGGATCCGAATTTCAAATCGCCAAGTGATTTAAATATACCTGTCTCTGTTAGCCGCCATATTTCAGCTACAAAAAAGACGTCATCACAACTTTTATAGAAAGTTTTAAATTTTGTTTTGACGTAGTTATGATGACGGAAACTTGGTATACAAGTGAACTGGGGGTACTGAAATTGCCTGGTTATAAGTCTCACTTTCTAAATCGTCGCGGTAAAAAAGGGGGTGGTCTTACGTTAATGGTTCAAGACAGATTTGAAAGCGAACTGCTCTCGAATTATTCTATAATTACAGATGATTATGAAATTTTTACGGTAAAGTGCAAATATGGCATTTTATCGGTTACGTATCGCCCACCTAGAGGGATGCCACCTTCATTTTTATCTTTTTAGACGAATTTCTTGCTTGGATTAACGACAATAATTACAAACTAATTTGGGAGGTGATCTTAACATTGATTTCTTGAGCAACTCAGCGCCACAGGCTCAACTTACGGAAATGCTCGTAGTAAATGCGTTGGTAAATGTGATAAAACAACCGACGCGCATGCAGTTAAGTACGTCAACATGTATTGATGCTTTTATAATAAACTGTCAAAATCAGACAATTGACTCAGGAGTTCTCGGATCACATATTAGTAACCATTTTCCCATATACATAATGCAAAGCTTTAACAAACCCAACTCAAAAAACAAACATGAAAGGTCTTTCACATACCGTAACGTAAACCGGGAGACATTGCAGCGTTTTCGTTCAATTTTATTAGCTACAGACTGGCGCTCCATCTGTAGCAGTGGTAACGCTACTCGCGCGTATGAACTACTAATAGATAAAATTAAAGCAGCCTTCACCGTAAGTTTTCCGTACATCAAAAAGACCCGTCCCCGTAAAGCAAGAAAGCCGTGGCTTACTTCGGAATGCTTGAAGGCTATCATCGATAAAAATGCACTGGTTTCAAAGGTTCCTTAGGTCAAAAAGCGTCTCCGATTTACAAGCGTTTAAGAAACATAGGAATAAAACAAATAACCTTTTGCGCAGACAAAAAGAACGATACTTTTATAACTTGTTTATTCACGAAGTATCTAGAAAACCGGAACTTGTCTGGAAAAGACTGAATTCTTTCTTAGAAGGTTATTCTAAAGAAAACACTGGCCCCACTGAGATCAAATTAGATAACGATACATTTACTGGCCGTAAGCTAGCTGACCGTTTTAACAATTTTTTTGCCTCTGTCGCGAGCAGTGTGCATAATACTTCCTGCATGGAATTTATGCCTTCGAGAACACGTGAATCTGCATATCCATCTCCCAGCCAGAAGTTGTAGCAGAGTTCTTATCCCTCAAAAATAGCTACTGCGCCGACGATCCTGACGATCTACAAATTCGACCGGTCAAGTACGTGTTTGACATCATTGCCCCAGCCCTAACACATGTGATCAATCTAATCTTTTCTTCTGGTGATTTCCCGAGACAGCTGCAAGTTGCTAAAGTTACCGTTATTTTCAAAGGCGGTTACAAAAATAATGTATCAAACTAGAGGCCTATTTCCATACTGCCCATTTTTTCCAAAGCTATTGAAAAGTTGATATACATAAGAATGAATAGTTTTTTGAGTCGCCATAACACCCTAACGCCGCTTCAATTTGGCTTTAGTAAAAAACGTTCCACGGAATCCGCGTTACTTCTTCAAAAAGAAATCATATTAGGTGGTTTTGAGCGTCAACTTTACATAGTTGGAATATTTATCGACTATTAAAAAGCCTTTGATCGGATTAATCATACCGCACTTTTAAAATAGCCACAGCATTACGGATTCCGTGGAGCATTTTTCACACTTATGCAAAGCTACTTGAGTGATCGCCAGCAGCAGGTACAACTTAATAACTATAAATCAAGCTTTCGATCCCTAAACAGCGGAGTACTGCGGGGAAGCATCCTAGGGCCTCTACTTTTTACTGTATATATTAATGGCGTAGTAAGAATAGATGAAAATACCCAACTTGTAGTTTATGCTGACGATACTAGTTTTTTTTTAGGATCAGATTTATTGGAAATTCAAACTAGAGCAAATAACGTACTCGCGAAACTGCATACCTGGAGTTTGAACAACTCGCTAACTATAAATACGTCAAAAACAAAAGCGGTTTTATTTAAAGCTAAAAACAAAAATGTCAACTTTGATTTAGCGCTTTTTCTTGGTACATCAAAAATTGACGTGGTTCCTGCTGTGAAATGTCTTGGCGTACTCTTTAATGAAAACATGTCCTGGGATTTGCAGTCTAATTCTGTTCCAGTCTTTCTTGCACAGTTGGTATATTATCGCGCACACGTTTTCTTTTCACTGAGAAAGTAAACTGTTATTGTATAACTCACTTTTCCTTTCAAAACTGTGCTATTGCTACCTAGTCTGGGGAACCACCACAATTTCCAACATTCTGAGGCTTTCTAGATTACAGAAAAGAGCTGTCCGTTTGATTGTCAATGCTCCGTATAACGCACACACAAGGGCCATCTGTAAAAACCTAAACGTAATGCCTGTCGACGACTTACACGATTCTTTACTAATGACACGCTACAAACAAGGCATTAAAACAAACAATCTGTGCTTTGAAAGAACTTGCTAATTTGACTGAAAGAGTGCATGTTTATGAGACGCGCAAACATTTATGACATTCCGCAAACACAGATTGATACGTCTAAGTATTCGACTGCCGTGCAGGAAGTGGTAGCTGTCCGTTGCAAGATCGCAAAGCGCAATGTAGTACTGGTATCGGTATACATGCGCCCGGAAGTTAGCTCCCGCACACGCGGTTCGTTCACATGGATTCGCGCTTTGCGCAGATGTTACCCAAACGACGACTTCCTGATAGGTGGCGATTTCAACGCCAAGCATCCGCAGTGGGGCTATGATTATCACACGCCCCGGGGAACGGCACTCGTAGATGCCACGGAGACAACTGATTTAGTGCTCGCAAATGACACCGACTACCCCACCCGAGCCGCGCTGCATAGTGGACAGCGTAACACGACCCCGGACCTGACGTTGTCCACACCAGACTACGTGAAAGACTGGCGATGCGACCCAGACGCTTGGGGCAGCGACCACTATCCACTGTGGATTACTTTGAACATGGGACGAAAATGTGCGGCCGGCCGCACTGTGCGTACGATCAGGTGGGATGCCTACAGAAGAGCATTTGCGGAGCAACCCAAGACTGCATCCGTACGAGAGCGGGCGTCGCACGCCCTGCGAATGGCCACTATTGAGACAGAGGTAAGAGCTGATGCACCGGCGCCGGACATACACATGATAAACCTTTGGGATGCGCGCAAGCGAGCACAGTTGACGTACGTAGAGAATGGCCGACGACATCGCGACCGTGTGCGTCTTCGACGTCGCACTGCCGTCGCTAGAAGATACGCCAAGCGCCTGTATCGGGAACGTTGGAGCCAGCACTGCTCATCATTCAGTGAAAGAACTGGCCTCCATAAGGTGTGGTACACGTTCAAGGCTATGACAGGTCAGCGCAAAACACGCAGTGCTATTTCAAACGTCTTGCTCAAAACTGGCCAGTCAGTCATCTAGCTCCAAGATGATGCCGCGAAGACGTTCTTTCCCCAACCGTCGAGGTCCCCGAACGCCGACATTTACCGGAAAACGCAGCCAGTGACCGACGAGGGCCTCCAGGCCCCATTCTCGCTCTTCGAGCTCGAACAGGCACTTTCTTCTATAAACGCGCGTAGCGCACCAGGCCATGATGGTGTGACGTGGGCGGCTCTGCGGAATCTTGAAGAATACGCAAAGAAGCAACTTCTCGATGAGATTAATGCAGTGTGGGTCAACGGTGAAATCCCAGCAGAATGGAAGCATTCGATCGTCACACCCATACCGAAACCAAACAAACAGCCAGATGTACTGTCTAACATGCGCCCAGTATCGCTCACACTTACGACGTGTAAGCTGGCGGAGCGAATGGCCCTGACGCGCATATCTCACTTTCTAGAAACAGAGGGTCGCTTCCATCCAGCACAGACAGGGTTTCGACCAAACCTTGGCACCCATGACAGCCTCCTGCTTGTGAAGGAAGGTGTACTGCGTCGAAACACGGTCGGTCGAGGAAATCGTCATCCGAGCATCCTCGTGGCGGTGGACCTCCGGAAAGCTTTTGACACTGTGACGCATGAGGCCATCATCGAAGCAGCAGAGAGGCACGGAATCACAGGCCGCCCACTCAACTTTGTACGCTCTTTTCTTCAAGATCGCACTTTTTCCGTACGGGTAGACGGAGACGTCGGGAAGGTTTACCCAAACATGGTGGGAGTCCCGCAAGGCTCCATACTGTCACCCCTGCTCTTTAATTTGACTATGATAGGCCTGGCTCAGCGACTAGAGGCTATTTCTGAACTGGGCTTCACCATTTACGCAGATGACATCACGTTATGGACTGCGTCACGACCGATTCACAATCAGCAAGAGACCCTGCAGGCGGCACTTGACGTTATCGACCACTACCTTCCACAAACTGGTATGCGGCCATCTCCAGAGAAGACAACTTACGTGGTGATCCGAGGCTCAGCGCAAGATGAAGCTGCCCTCACGCTCACTCTCGGAGGCGAAACACTGCAGCGATCGGAAAAACCAGTGCGCGTTCTCGGGATACCTATTGACCACACAGGCACAGCGGATGCGTGGCTCGCTGACCTTCGCAGGACGTGGCACAAGACTATGCACCTCATAAAACGGATCTGTTTCCGCATGGGTGGTGCTGGTACCGACGTATGCCGAAAACTTGTGAGTGCTCTGCTGACATCCCGAGCGATTTACGGAGCACGCTGTTATGACCTGCTTGCTCGGCACTGGACAAAGCTAGAGGTACTCCACAGAGCAGCTCTTCGCATCATCACAGGGCTCCCGAAGCACACACGTGTCGAGGAGCTGCATCGATATGCGAAGTTGCCTACCCTCCGCGCAACCATCGATTCATCGAAGGCAGGCCACGAGGAGCGCCTGAAGCACACCAGACAAGGCAGGGCACTACTGGCCTACATGGGAAAGGACATATCAACTTTACCCCAACTGCCATCGGAAATTCCACCTTGGGATGACATTGCTGTCGTCGACACTACACCAACGCCTCGAAACATGGGCGCACAACATGCGCACCGTCGAGCAGCATTTGCTGCGCGTCATGCGCAGAGTCTGGCAGATGCTCCACCAAACCAAGAACAAGTATACACTGACGCAGCTTTCGACCCACGCACCAGTGAGGGAGCAGTCGCCTACCACGTAGTCGGTTCTTGTGCGACACATTCTACGTTCATAACTGCTGATGCCGACGACCCAACTGAACTTGAACTCCGGGCGATAGGCTGGGCAGTAGACCAGGTCTCAAGCAACACGCATGCAAAACACATCGATATATACACAGACTCCCAATATGCGCTGCATGCTTGCAAGTCTCGCCACACAGCCTCATCAGAAGTTCTATTGGTCAAGCAGGCCTTCAGGCGTGCAGAGGTCCGCGGGGTCACTGCAACACTTCATTGGATCCCTGGTCACCAGGGCATCGAGGGAAATGAGAGAGCCCATGAGGCGGCGCGCGCCCTTCTTTCCAACCGCGTCATCTCCCGGGATTCTTCAGAGACCCTCAGCGCCAGCACAACGAGCACGACAAAAGGACCACCGTATGACCCAGATAGAGCTCTGAGAGTAGCAGCCAACCGACGCAAGAGGAAACTCCGTGCGAGTATCCCGCCAGACCCAAACCCACTTCCCGTGGGTCTTCCCAGGGCGGGGCAGGTGCTGCTGCATAGGCTCCGTTCCAGCTTCGTCCTTACACCGGACGTGCTAGAGCGGTGGCGGCAGTACCGGCCACGCAGGGAGAGACGTCCTCCTTTCCCTTCTCCTGACCCCCTTCCGTCGCAGGAACTTGGCCCCTCGACAGCCTCGGAGGACGAAGAAGCACCCCAGGAGCCGCACAGGTGTCCTGACTGCGGCGTGGCCACGCGACCATCCGCAGCCCATTTGTTTTGGGAGTGTCAGCGCTACGCTAAGCAGCGGGACCACCACCTGAGGGCGGTGCAAGTGTCGTCCTACGAGGAGTGGATTAGGCCGGCAACTGGATTGGCGGATTCCGACAGGGCCATCCTGGACTCGCTCTTGGGTTTCGCCAAGGACACGCAGCTTCTAGGACGGCTCTAATTTCTCCTTTCCTCTCCCCTTCCTATTCCACATAATAGGCCTTCGAGCCATCCTCCAATAAATACATTTTCATCATCATCATCATCATGACACGCGCGGAATCACTTTTTGGTTTACGCCACGGACCCGTACTAATTATGGCCGACAAATGATCGCATATACATTGCCTACTCTTTTAAACAACCAGCATTTTTTCTGTAATGCTGCTGCTGTTAAGTTTTGATTTTGTACTGGAAAGTTTCTCCAAGTTTTGATAAATTTTGATGTCGTGAAGAAAAGTAAAGTATTTCCTTTTTAATGTTAATTTCAACACTGTTAGTTTTATTTTTCAGATGTATAGTTCTGGCATTGTAAACTTGTCGCATAGGAACATTTCCTGTTGCCCCTGTCAAAGTGCAATTATCGGGCACAGACCCCGTCAAGCCTTTTAATTTAGTCTGTACCCCAGCATTTTGTACATGCTATAATTTACCATAATGCCGAAATAAAATGAATGAATGAAAGCTCATCACTGGCAAGGCCTCGGTTTCAGAGCCAGTGGCCTCGCGATTTCCTTCGTACCTTTATTGCTTGCTCTTACGCTGTATATAGGGGAAGAGCACTTCACGCGATGTTTATGTCACCTTTCATTGGTTCCCTCTGAAACCTGGTAAAGCCCAAGCACCGTCCCGCATTCCGCAAGGAAAATTGGAACAACTTGGTATCCTTTATTTATGGCAACGGAAAGTATATTCGTCCAAAAAAATATAAGCTCCCTTAATAGATCTTTCATTAGTATGGTATTGTTTTCGTAGTACTGTATTTCTAAATTGGCGATTGGTTTCCTGAACTACCAGCACCTGAAATCTTGCTCCAGCGTATCCAAAAATGCTACCATTGGCTTTCCGCCATCTTTGCCGCGTTTAAATGGGAGTTAGAAGGGTAGCGGTTTGGACTATTTGGTATGTCATGATTACTGGAGGTAGAGGGAAGCAAAATAACCACTTCACGACGAGACAAACAAGGACGCGCGCTTAACAAGAGTTTCGAGTCGTCCAATTGAGCGCATCAAAGAATGATACATTAGCCTCCAGTTTGGCTAAAATGTAATGTCCTTCCTACTGAAATACGTAATATATACCCCTTTGTCTGTTATTCTGTCTATTCAATTGTGCTTCTTCATATGGTTGTTACTACTAAAGAAATGAAAAAATTGGCCCCTTCAGATTCTTTTATATGTATCGCCCTTTAATTATTATCACAGATATTAGGCACACGGTTTTTTTTTTTTCATGAGGACAATCGGAACAAAGAAATGTGGTATATAAAAGTTAAAGGTTTGCTAAAAAACAGCGATAACCATCAAGCGGAAATGAATGAACGCTTCTGATACGAAGCGAGCTTTCCGAAACGTTGATCCACAGCCATACAGATAATGTGCTTCTTGAGAAAAATCAACACAGCCAACGCCGTTATGTAACCCTGTTCCCACTTTGCGCTTTCGTCTTCTCCATGTTATCGATAACTGACAGACCTACTATCAGTGACACGTTCTGTCTCGCCGGCCCTATGAAGCATGAGAAGTACAAGTCCACCGTTGACTTTGCTGCTTCCGTGGGCACCTTTATCTTTTGTCCTGATGTACGGAGCAAGGCGGCATCGCTCCTAACGGCAAAGTGGAGGACGTAAGCGAGAAATGATGAATCGAGAGAAGACGTTAGAACGTCAAGGCTCTACTCCATTGCCCTTTTCCAGAGTCGATTTTTGTACGCTTTTTTATACGTGTCAGAGCCGTATAACAGAAAAAGAGAAAGACCAAAGACTCACCAATGAAATTTACCGAATGTTAGCTTCGGTTCATTGGTGGAGATTAGGAAGGGAAGGCGCAACGCCATTTCCGGTTCGCTAGCGAGAAGCATCATCGGCAATGGCTCGCTGAGTCTGCACCACCCGGAAAACGAACCGGAAAACAGCTCGACGGGAAATTGCGAAGGGAGCCACTACCAAGCTTACCCCTTTCCCTATCGGCTCGAGCAGTGCCATTCCGGACGATGGCTCACTCGACACCGCCCTACAGCAAAAATGTCGTGACACTACGACCAAGTCCACGTTTTCCTTCATTTTAGAAAAACAAAAGTTATAATTGAAAGTATTTCATTCCTGAAACAAACTAGGTTACCACAGAAGCTGCAGTCGCCGAGTGTCAAATATAAGAACAGGAAAAGGGCTCACATATAGGTTGTGTAAATATATGACACTGAAATGTGCATTACCTTTAGAGGATGAGTACATTTCAAGAGGGCGGATCAAAAGGCAAGAATATAATTAGCGGCGAAGAAACGCGACACAGCGTCACCACCGACCGCAGCATCTAAACCTTCAGACATCGCAAAACTATCAGGCGACAGCCCCTGCGACCCTCCAAAGAACGAAACCTTTCAAGTACGATAAAAAAAATAACAAAAAAAACAAAAACAAAAAAGAACACCAATTACTTTAAAAAGGCAGAAAGAGCCAAATAAATGAATTCTCTTTTTATTAATAGAGGGTTGTGCCTGAAGATATGTTACAGTTAGGTAGCGTTTGTTGTTTTGTTGGTAGCGTTCGTAGGAAGGGGGGGCTAGGACAGCACTCCCCCAAAAATACGGCTCTAAATACTTAACAGGTCGTTGTTAAACACGGGTTGTATAATATACCCGTCAGTTGTATTGTGCACGTGTTGACCTTCATCGTGTTGTCTTTCTATTCTTTTTTTCTTTTGATGTCCTTTTTCCGTTATCTGCAGTGTAGTTTCCGACTATTAACGTTTGTGGTATCCCCGTGACCTGCTATTATTTGATGGTTTAAGAATTATCGCAAAATACAAGAAGATGTGGTTCTCGTTTTAAATTACACGATTTATGTTTCTTCTTTCTTTTTTTAATCAAAGCGTGTCGTAATTATGGACATGCACACGACGCTTCAAAATGGATACGCTCCACTAGAATGCTGTTTATGAGAATGGTAGAGCGTTAGTAAGAGTCTACGTGTTGGAGCTACTAAGCTTTATAAGTAATGTCAACTACTATTCAAGTTAGTTATATCTTACTAACGCTACAGCTGCTAGCTTCAATTACTACAGCTTTTATGTGACAAGCAGACGGTAGCTTACAGCGTCAGTAACTGCAACGACCTTTTTTTTTCCAACCTTGAACATCGAAATGAGAGATATACAGCCAAATTTACCCGTATATTCTTCGAGTGATTAAACCACTTTGTGCTGATTAACACGCGAACATGCAATTACTAAGTCTCGCCTATTAGGCTTGATCCATCAATGCGAGCACAATTGAAGCCTTGCATTGGGATTGAAATTGCACGAAGAGGAAATCGATACGGAAATACTGAGCACTATAGCGGAAGCGTTCGCGCCGCGACCAACAAGCATCTTGTGCACGCAACCGCCAAGTCCTTGGTAAACATTCTGTTCGGCAAACAGTCTGTCCGCCCACGTCTCTGGCAAGTGGGAGTAAATGAAGCCGTCACTGGTTCTCCACTTCTGCCATTAAGAGCTGTCTCGCTGCAAGCCAGCATCCCAGTTTGCCTCTCTCAAGCTTTTCTCCCCTTTCTCCTATCGCATCGCCAACGGCCATCTAAGTTCTGCTCGCCACTTTTGGCGCTTCTTGGTCAATTTTACGGACGCTTGCTGTACCGAGAACCATCAAGTGCCGCGTGTCTGAGAAAGCGAAGAAAGGGAAGTTAGCGGTGGAAAGGACACCTCTTTTGTTAAGAGGCTATATAAGAGACCGGGCATCATTCCTGTCTGCTAAACAGCAATTGTAACATGGGAGGACGGCGCCTTCTAGTTCACCCCCCCCCCTCCTTTTTCTTCTTCCTTTTTTTTGTCTTTCTAGCTACTGTCTCAATTCCCTCTCGCTTCTCAATATCACGTTCTTTTCTTTATTTTCTTATGTTTTTTTTTTTTTATTTGCGAGAGGCTACTGTAAATTAACCACAAGACATTTCATTGCCATTGTCACGCGTCCTTCAGCTCATACATTTCGTTTATAATTTTTTTTCCTTACCAAAACTGTAATTTGCATTAATTTGACATCAATTTTATGACATGCTCGCGACGAATTGTCCCCTAAAAATTTTTTCTATCAGGAAAGCAAGCAATTTGCTTTTCATTTATCGATTTCTTTCGAAGCTCAGCCTGCTCGTCGCCTGTTTCACCACAGCTGCATAACGCAGTTAAGAAAAGGAAGAGAAACGTGAACGTATACGAAATGGCATGATGCGAAAGAAAGCAGTCGCTAAGCACCAACACACACAACGCAACGATCTGACTAAAGTCAAATAACTTTGAACACGACTTCCCCCTTTCCTATGTCTAGACTTGCGCGAAACCCCCTTAGTGACGGTACATGACATCCACTTCCAGGTGCTCAAGGTACGGCCTAAAGACACATATTTTCGCCGCTGTAGACAATAGGACTTGCAAACATTTTATTTAATCATCTCTTCGTTCTTACCAAGTGCATTATTTCTTTTATTCCTTCTTTAGAGAAAAGCCAATTTAAGCTAATGGACAAACGGTCTCACTGCGCTTCACCCTGAGAAACGACTAAACAACGTAAACGATTGACAAATAAGAAAAAGAGGATATGCATTGAGGAAAGAAAGGAGATTAACTGCAAAAGCATCCGTTTGACTACCCTACACAGGTAGAGAGGGAGCAAATAATACCAAGATAAGAGAGAGAGAGAGAGAAAGTTAAACAGAAGGTTGCCTAACACATGCGCGAGCAAAAAAAAAAAAAAAAAAAAGCTTCATGCGGGCAAAGGCAACCACATCGGTCAGCGTCTTTCGTTTGCTGGAGAGCAATCGTTTCTTTTTACAAAACTAAAGACATGCAAATTAGGATAACGAACGATAAACACGTAGCAAACGGTGCCATTATAGATACTAGTTCCAGCGTATTTCACGATCCTCTTTTGCAATACATTGTTGCCCAAGTATTCGCGCTGCTAATTAGAAAACAGTGAGTGGAATGCGGCGTATAAACTTTGAACATAAACGCAGAAAAATAAAGTGCCAACATTTATGTTTTTGAGATATTTTATTCGAGGGCATTTTGCCGAAAGGTACACGTAATAAAACGTAGAAAGAGGCATCAAATAAACGCATGCTCTTTTTGCTGAACGCCGTGTTTAGTATTCGCATTGAAGCTTCAAAGAATACTTCACAATAAGTAGCCGAGACAAAAACTAATTTCACAACTTCTCGAAAGCCTCTTGTTAATCTGTTTCTCACCGCTAGCGCAGAGCACCAGAGCTGCTGTAAAATTAATACATTGCCTCATGGTGAAATTTCACACTGCTGCGGGCACGCCAAGCTCACTTATAAATAGTGCCAGTAAAATATGCAATGCAGGGCACGAAGTCACGTTACTTCCTATTTTCATGCATCAGGAGGTTCCGCGAACTGCTACGTCATGAGCCAACAAAGCTTCCCATGTCATTTTTTCTTTTTGTTTTTTACAGTAGCCCAATAAAATTACCTTTCTTTACCTTAATGCATGGGGCTCGCCGTTCAAGAAGAAAAGCGATTCGCTGGAAGTATCTACCGCAATGCGTAGCTGTTAAAACTTTATCACTGTGAAAGCCAAAAGAGTACCGCGCTTTTTTTCTTCTTCTTTTTTTTAAGAGAAGCTTTATAGGCTCAGATGTTTCTGCGGTGGTGGTGGTGGTGGTGGTAGTGATGGTGTCACGCTGAAAAGTGGGCCGGTCCTGGCGATAGTGCAGAAAAGGTCCACGTTCAATGGCACATACCAGGGACAAGGAAGAAAGAAATAGACAGAAAGATAGACAGAAAGATAGACAGAAAGATACAGAAAGAAAGAAAGAAAGAAAGGAAGAAAGAAAGGAAGAAAGAAAGAAAGGAAGAGACACACAGAGAGAGAGAAAGAGAGAGACCGTAACATGTCGTGAACTTTACGTTACCCTGACGAAGGTCAGATACACGCACGACAAGCTTCGCTTACCCCAATTTTCTCGACAGGGGAAGGGCCGGTGATTTTTTACAAACTAAGCTTGCTTATGTCTAGCCTGAACGTCCGTGTCTGTTCGCAGAAACTATCATCATCAGCAATGGCTCGAGCGTCGTCGTCTTCTTCCACAGCTGACACGTTGGCGCCCTCGGCGCGATCGCCCGACGCGCTCGTGTCACAGTTCCCGCGTTCATCGTAGTCGTCTTCTTCCACAGCTCGCTGCATTGCCGCTCATCATTCCAGCGTAGAATCTCACTTCTATTCTGTCGTCGTAATGTGAAGGCCGCGTTTACGGGGGTATATATGAGCCATTGCTTAGGGGTGTATGAGCCATTCATTGTCTTACGTGACGGACAGATTTGATTTTGAAGCAATTTTATTTTGAAGAATCGCAAGCGGCAGTGGCGGGCGGATGCTGCTAAGCACGCTGCCAAGCAAACTCGAGACATCGAACGCAAGCGTTTCTGGTTCGCCAACAACTTGTCCCTAATCAGTATGATCCGCTCCGACGAACAGCGACACATTGCCTTGGAAGCGATGAATGAACATTATGCTACTAGTGATGAAGACCTTGGTGAATTTAGAGTTTGCGGTATACATGCAGACCGCAGTATACTAATGAAAATGCGTGATGGCAAATACAATTGCAAGCCCTTCTCTGTCGAGTTGGGAGTAGTTTCTTTCACATTTGCCGAGTGTAATTGACGCAAACGCTACAGGTATTTCGTGTCCATTTTCGTCCAACTGCACAAAAACTGCTCCTAACCCGTAAGGCGAAGCAAGTTTTCCTTGAATACGATGTCTCAAGGCAAGATACCACAAAATTCTGGTACCTTGCCTATAGGCATCGTTTTCAAGAAAAAATTGCTTCGCGGGGTCTCGTTCCCTCGTCGCCAGTATGTTAAAGTGCCTCTTATTGCATTGTAGAACGTTGCAAGGCAAGCTGCGCGGTCTCGAGCTCAAAGTCATTGGTGGCGCCAGTTCGCTCTCCTCGTTCTCGCTCACTCGTCCATAACACATAAATTGCATAAGTTCTGAAAGTAGGAGACGTGTTAGCATTGTGTTAGACAATTTCTCTAAAACTACAGTATTGTAGTCTAAAGGCATAAAGTAAAAAGAATCGAAAAAAATTTCTTACCGCAGACCCACTAAAATGACGCCGGACTCAAATCTGGTTGATTTGATAATAAAGTTTACGTTCTTCTTCTTACAGCTGCTGAGTTGCTGTTACGATCGAGAAACATGAGCCATCCAAGGAGACCAGTGCCCTCATTATACAAGCATCACCCTGGAAATATTTCAGCTCTCCTAATGCGGTCTATGGGAGCCATAAAGTGACACGCACAGTAAAATTTCTTAATTTGGTTACACTTTCAAGCATAGTGGTTATTTACTCATTTCTTGCTGTGGAGGTAGGTGATAGCTGGCGAAGCATACGATCATTTTGAGGTTAAGAACATCGTCCAGCATTCTCTGAGAACATTTCCTAGGAAAGGACATCGTCAAGTAGTACGCAGCGACGTGAGTTTCTGCCCGCACAAAACGCAACATTTCACAGGGACGAGGTGGGAGAGCCTAATTCGAGGCCCGCTTATGGTTATACGCACTGTTCGCCATCTGGCGAGCAACGGTGGCATAAAACCATAACCGCACGCGGAGCGTCTGTATTGTGGCGAGAACGCACCTGAAGTACCGCTAGCAAACACGCGCTCAAAAAGCCAAGTTCGAGAGCGGGTCTGGCACCAACTTCGTGCTTTGAAGCTGCTTCTTTCATTCATTCTTTCCTTTTTTTTTCTTGTACCAGGCGTCTTCATGGAAAGAAGCAGCGCACTCTGCGACGCCGCGAGTGCTTCCTTGCAGTAGCGTCGTTTGCATAATTGTTCGGGCGGCGCGCTAAGTTTGGGTCGAGAACACGGCATCCGCAGGCACACAATGGGTTTCTTTCGCAGCGCGGAAAGCTTAAACGCCCCTAACACAAAGGTCATGATGGGTTAAAAGAGAGCGATGAGGCGAAAAAAAAAAAACAGTTAGATGACGAATAAAGAACCTTGCGTGGTGGTTACGAGACGACCCACTATGGCGGGAGAGCGTCGCGCGTACCATTAGGCTCGCGCTACCTGACTCGCTACCTGACGAAATAGAAAGAGCAGAAAGGGAATCTTTTCACCGCAGGGTACGTTTGTCCGCGCTAACGCTGCCTCTACCCTAGGGGAATTTTACAGCGAAGCCCGTTAAGGCGATAACATCGAAAAATTTTGCCGGCATTTGGAGAAGTGCTTATAGTCATCTTCTGAACAAAGAGCTTTCTTGTTTGCGTTGTGTGTTATTACTAAGGATGGCTCGTGATGTGTTTTCTGTATGATTGCCTGTCTCTGGCGTGGACTGCGCGTAGGGTCACTTTCTAATCATTCTCATCCGGAGTAGCACAAGGCAAACCTTTCCACGATTCATTAAAGTGCATCCCCTCTATTTCTCTCTCTCTCAGAGTGACCGCAACTGCGCTGCACCAAACTTCGTTTTCCCAAAGTACTGCAGAGAACAAGAACGTTGTAATTGGAGACACGGAGATTTGCCTCGTGTGACTCTTCCGGCCTGCGGCGCTATACCCTGCGGGAAAAACGCGAAAAGATGGCTGTGGGTGTTACGAAAGTGCGGCTAGAACGAGAGGCCTCGGGAGCACACACGAAGTGCGCGGTCCAGACGGTATACCAATAATGTCGACACGATACAAATACCCTCCATCCGGGCGCTTGAACAAATAGCAGAAAAATACGAGACAGGAGCAAGGGCCGAGCACTCAGGTGGTGGCGGCCTCGTCGTGTTGGAACGGTGGGGGGGGTTGTCGTTATGAGCACCCCTGCAGAGGTTGGGAGAAAGAAAACAGCATAACGGAGACGCCGGCGACAGGAGCGATAGAATAAGCTACAGCGGGCTGCTCTTCTCCTAGGGTGGAGCTAAATTTAGCCGAGATTCCTCTCCCGTCTGGACAAACAAAGCCTCCACGTAGGCGGCGACGACGTAAGTGCGCACACACACACGCTAATAGCACGGATAGGCTCGCGCGCGCGTGCTCCGACATGGCTATCTGTGCGCGTCGTGATTCATCACATGGGGGCACACTGGGCGAGGAATAGAGCGTCCGCGGGGCAGTGTTCCGAGTCGTTGCTTGCTACACGAACGTTGTTCTATATCCGTCTGCGGATCTTGATCCTCGGCCACGTCGTCATCTAGCCGGGCACGCCATCACGCGCACGAGGTCTGCGCGATGACATTCCACACCGCCTGTGTACGGCGGAGAGCCTCGGTGGGGCCTTAAGAAAGTTGCAACCGCTTCAAATATTTACGCTGCAGGCGGTGCCCCCTGACGATAGGGTGATCGTACATGTACGTCTGACTCACTCGCCTAATTCCGTGCAATAGAGATATCGAGAGAGAGAGAGAAAGAGAGAGAGAGGAGAGAGGTAGCAGGAGAAATGAGTTAGAATAGAGAGTCACCGATCACCAAGGTTACTCAGTGTTGGAGGAAATTAGAATGTTTTAATTGATTATTGCTGCAGTAGCACTTATCGGACACTCGAGGTGCGTTCACGCCGCGTCGGCGACAGCGCGGCCGTGCTGTCCCGGTATTCAGGGCGCTTGCGCGGCCCGCGCGCCGAGAGTCAGGAATGACGTGATCTACTGTGTGTGCGAGGACGAGTATAGTTAAAGACTGCTGGTACCTCGTTATTATGTGTAAGAGCTTGGAATGTATGCAGAGACGGGCACGACGCGCAGTTTGGCCGCAAACATGACGAAGACCAGAGTTCAGACCATCACGGGCCTGCTCAATCAGCTCCGCAGCAGAGCCGGGAAAAGCGTTCTACCTTTTGCTATACAGCAGCACGAACATTGTGAGCACGGACACTGTGGTTAATATACTGAGCAGGTGTGTGCGCGCGTGAGCGGAAGGGACAGCAAGCGGGAAGTGGAAGCTATCTATAACACTTTCGTTTGGCTCTGAGAAACGCGAACGGTTTTCCATCGGTCATTCCTCGTGCACGATTGGTGGGCCACCTTTTTTTATCCAGCGGCCGTGGGTGGGCGACGTCTGCAACGCCCTGTGCACTGTGTGATGCTTGTCAGCTGCCAGGACGCAGGCTCTTGCCCCCGCATACTGAACAGCGCGAACATATCTCTCCGGTTAGTGTTACAGCACCGTCCGAAAAGTGCAAAGCTTAACATTATCGCTGTCAAAGTGCGTCGCACTTTGTGGCGCAATTGCCGTATTCTTGGTATGCCCCTGATGATGTTCATCACCATCATCATCATCATCAGCCTATATTTATGTTTATCAGCTTGTAGGGGAAGCAAAACCACTTGAAAAAGAACGTTTCTGCTCTTAAGACTATGTTACGTATGATGTATGTTCCACATCTGCCGAGGGAAGAAAAGAGTGCATTGGATGCAGTGATGGGACTAAGTTTGCAGGCATAGGCTGACTTTATAAGACATGCTAAGATTGCGATATTCCTTAACATATCTCATAAACACTCATAATAGGGGAGGTCAGAACGGCCTTTGGCGAAGTTTAGTAGGGGGAGTGGTTCACGAAAGACGGTAATTATAGTCTTTTTTTCCTCAATGCGGCGTCATGCCCTGGCTTATGCTCTTTTGGTTTATTATTTCATCCTCCTGCTAACTACCTCGTTCATTAAAAAGAGTTAAAATTAAAAAAAAAGTATCGGATTTTACGTGCCAAAGCCACGATCTGTTTATGAGGCACGCCGTAGTGGGCGAGGACTCCGGAATAAGTTGGACCAGCTGGGTTCCTTTAACACGTACATATAAGTACACGGGTGTTTTCGTATTTCGCCCCGATCAAAACGCGGCCGCCGTGGCCGGTATTTAATCCCGCGACTTCGTGCTTAGCAGCCCAACACCATAAGCTACTAAGCAACCACGGCGGGTGAAAAAAATTATTCTGCATAAAATGCTTCAACATACCGGTTCTCACTTACACTCTCCCGCTGTAGTGTTTCTAGCATCTCTAGATTGTGCACTCATTGCTTTAACCCCTTATCCGTTTTATTATTTTGACAATTTCTTAGCCCTAACTGCTGATTTAAAAAAAAAAACTTTATATTGTATATGTTCCTTCTGCTGTTAGCAATCTAGAACACATGCTCTGGCGATGCCCCTCGTTACAGGGGCCCAATCGCATCACGGAAGAAGAATGGAGCTCTGCCATCCAGAACTCAGAACTGTCACGACAAACTTGGGCTGTCCACAGAGCCCACGATGCGGCGGTTAGGCTCGGCCTACCCGTCCCCACGTGGGAGCAGCCCGCAGCTCTGCCCTAGGGCAGGGCTTCTCAGGACCTATTTAATAAAGTTCTTTGTCTGTCTGTCTGTCTGTCTGTCTGTCTGTCTTCTAAAAAGCAAGTTATTGGTGTTGAAAAAAAATTCAAGCACATACTAAGTCAAACTGGCATATCAAAGGGCCCCTAATGCGGGCGCACCACAAAAAAAAAAAAAATGCCGTCCTCCTTTTCTGGCCTTTCCGGTATCCCCAGCGGTCGTCATGATGTCAGCAGGGTGAATCTGGTGACGTCAGCGTCGGGGACGATTCCCATTGGTCGAACAAGAACCTACGACTTCCGGCTTGTCTGCTAGCAGGTACGCGCGCTCCCTGCTCTTCCTTGTCGTGTTGCTCGCTTGTGCGCCCTTGCGAATCGGTAATTACAGCCGGCAACGCAAGTGCCAAATCGCTCGCGTTCCAGCACAGTCGTAGTAAGTCCAGGTTCTTCTTGGTTCCACTCCTCTACTTGGGCGTCCGAGACGCACCGCCAGAGACGATGTACGCGAGTGAGGAGTTCTGCCTCTACGAATAGCGGCGACGGGTTCGCTGAGTTGAAATAGACTCCGATGACGATTGAGAAAAAAAAAAGACACTTCTATTCACTATCGTCCAAAGAGCTGGACGACGGCGAAATGCTTCTTTTCCGCGACGACGGACCAGAAACACGCGTCGCCTCCACCGGACGTTATTTTTTTAAAGACGAGTTTCCCCCTAAAGAAATGTGAAACTGCATTTGAAAAAGCAGAAATAACCTGCCCAGTGCTGCCATCTGCGAAGCGATGCATGAACTAGCCCGCAAACGAGCGTGTCTCGTTCAAAACGCTCAAAAGGAGATATCTCGAGCGCACGAGCTACACTCATCCATAACGGTTTTGGGACAGCTCGCAAAGATGCGCTGTGCTCCTCCGAAAAGGTTAAGGCGTTAAGAACAGATTGACATTATTATTTTTCATCTGAATAGGGAAACTTTAAAAATTTACTATGTTACACTTTGCTAATAAATCAATAATAATAATAATAATAATAATAATAATAATAATAATAATAATAATAATAATAATATAATAATAATAATAATAATAATATAATAATAATAATAATAATAATAATACTAATAATAATAATATAATAATAATAATAAAGCAATGAGACCGTGCGATTGACCACTTGTAATTTTTGAATGGAACTCTTTGATAGCCCTTTTTGTCTTCGCGGATGTATTGATTAAATTTTCCGCGATCAGCCCTAGAGTCTCTTGTTCGAGGCGAACAGTCTGCTCGGCGTTCGTTTTTAACGGCAACGTTAACGGCGGGCAAGCGAACGCCGGCAAACACAAAAACAGGTAACTAGGCATCAAGTGCACAGCCAGGAACCACAACCTTTCCTGCAGCTTACAGGGAACAAACGACCCTTCGTCGTCCAGCGAGTTGCGTCAGCGAAAGCGGAGCCGTGCTCTTCTTGCACGAAAAAGTGCTGAGTAGTGGGCCATCCTATAGCCGTTCCCGCTCGATACGGTTCGCATGCGTCCGCATGGTCATCGAAGCATAGAGGCTTAGTGGCCTTTGTGCAGGCAGCTCTCTACTAGGCTGCATAGTTCCTCTTCCCGGGCAAAAGCGCGTAGTCATAAAAGCCATAAATCTCGTGGAACTGGTACAAGGCGGTATACATGGACGTGTGCGTCTTTTAAGCGTTTCCACGTGTTGTCTCATTATTATACTTCTTTTTTAGTTATACGGAGAAACGGCGCCTATCATGTATCACTTTTGTGTCGTATACATACAAATAATGCTCAAAGAATGCGAAATGTTGGTATGACGCATGGAAGGTTTCTATGCAACTGATTAGGCGTACTGCAAGAGGTATTCCTCAGTGATCAGGGTCCGTACCATGGTCACCTGTGTTAGCCCGCGACACGATAGCAAAAGTCATCGTTCAACAGCAAATCGAACTTACGTAGGAACAACTTACCAATTGCAGCGGATGGCTGACACCAGCCATAGCATTGCACGGTTTTTGGATAGACAAAGAACACGTGCTGACATGTGACTTCGTATTAGTTGGGTTCCGTTGTTCCAGTCTTAAGCAAAGAGTCGTGGACTCGGTTAAGGGTTTGCACGCCCATAAGGTGACACGGGAAGCGCAGTCGAAGACGGCAGAAAACTAGGTAAGGTGATGAAGTTAGGAACTTGTCAAGCGCAAGTTGGAATCGGCTATAGCGCCAGACAGGGGTAACTGGAGATCGCAGGGCGAGGCCTTCATCCTGCAGTGGGCATAAAAATAGGCTGATGATGATGATGATGACGCGGATATGGGATCGGTGCTTACCGCGGTCGTTTCATGAGCACTCCCACCAGCATCCGGAGCAAGCCAGGAAGCGTGCCTAAATTTGCTTAACTTTCTTTGTGGAAAAGGGTGCGACATTGGGCTTAGTTGGCTCGTCTTAGAAGGTGTGGGAGCAGCGCAAAAAAAAAAAAAAGAAAAGCAACACGAGGGCTCATTTTTCGCGCTTTCCCTCACCTTGCTTTTGCATGGTCTCTGTTAACAACATATATGGAAGCTAATAATTCCTCCACATTCGTATGTCCAATACTTCTCCAGGAATTGTGGGACACACCAGGCAGCTGCAGCACTAATCGACGTGTGACATTTGAGGTAATTTTTGCTGATATACTACAAAGTAAAAGCGTTCTTGCGGGGGTGCAAACTTATTTCTTGCCAGCACGAAGCTGCGAGCAAAGCAGCGCTAACTAAATCACTTAGAAAGCGCTAACCCACTGTCGCATTTGGACGTCACAATCAATCAATCAATCACTCAATCAATAAAGCAATCTATCTTTAAGAAATGCAATGGTTGAAGTAAAAAGAAAGAGTTACCCAGGCATTCACAAGGTGCGCTGAAAAGAGTTTTGACCAACTGGGCCGGTGTAATGTAATGATACCTTTGGCTCGATGTTATTCCTTCTTATCGCCCACCGCTCACGGCGGGCCGATACTGCTGATAACATACGCGTCCCGCCCGTCGGGCCACTGACGATGCACGAAAAGGGAGATTATTCACTTAGAATCAATACGTTATCATTGTCCTGGTAGGCTGAGATAGACACCACATTTTGATAAAGTTTTTCGGTGATTCCTGTGACGAGTGTCTTAAGAAACACCTGTTTGCCCATGTACGTGTAGTAGATGTCGCGGGTACCTGCCGTGCACAAAATTTGAGCTGGTGAAACGCCTAATGGTGTTCGTGTATGCAGTGATGACTGGGTTCTGAATATTCTTCCAATGGTGCTCGCGCTGTTCCTTAATGTTATGATGTGGCCTTGCGTGTTTGCTCAGTATTTATGAGTAAGAGTTATTTTCGCGTAAATATCATGGCTCCGTACATGCTCATGAACAGTGAAGCAGTGATTCAGTTGTTATTTTAAGGCTTGAGACAAAAGAACTCACGCTAAATATATTGGTCCTTCTTTAGGTATAGTGTACAGTGACTGGAAATGTAATTGCTCCAAGTAGAAATCGTTACTAGTGCTGGAACAACCTTTAAAAAATAGTGCCGGAAGCTATCGAAGCGAAATACTTGGTCAAATGTGCCAATGGCTGTTTTGGCCAACTTGTGCACCAAAGTTCGCGTCTCGTTTGCATACGTACTTCAGCGGACGTTTTGTATCAATAATGCACAAACAACATCCGCTGTCATGCGATATTACAGCGACCTACTTGTTGACAAAACGTAGACCGGCTTATGAAAGACAACTAACCTACCATTTGTCCTCATGGACAATTCATTTGTACTATAGCGCTTATACTTGGAAGGTAGTTCGCGCATGCATGTTATTTATTTCGTTTCTTCCTGTGGTGGGTTGCATGTTTTATTCTTCCAACAATCTGGCAAATGAAGCTCTTGTAGGTCTTTATCCGCTGTGTGTTTTTTTTTTATTATTCAACGACATCCTGGATGCTGTCCAGCTTGAATTTTTCTCGCGGGTGTTGTCCGCAGAGCTTCACGCTCGACGTCGTACTGGGGACAGATACACATGAAGTGTTCAGGGGTTTCTCTAGTTCTACAAGAGTCACACATGGACGTATCCCTTATTCCAATGCGGAACGATTAGGTCTTTGTAAATGCCACCCCGAGCTACAGGGGGCACAATACTGTCGCCTCAGAGCGGGAAACGTTTGATGGCACTTTGTATAGCTTTAAGGATGGGTCAATTTTGTGAAAATGGCACTTCGGGAGCTTGAGAGAAGGCCGATATTTGTGTGTCATAGCTTTAGCCACGATATGAAGCTTACCGGCAGCGTCGGTCCTGGATACAGGGATTGGAACTGGTCAGCCTTCCAGATGAGCAGACCGGGCGGCTTCGTCGGCGAGGTCATTACCAGCAATGCTGGTATGTCCATGAAGTCACTGAAATATAATTTCATGCCCTTTAGCGATAGCTTGATGGTGGTCTTCTCGTATCTCATATGCCAGCTGCTCATGAGCCCTGTGATAAAGGGCAAAATGCAGACTCTGAAGTGCTGCCTTAGAATCACAAAAGCTGGCCCATATTTAAAGGGGTCTCTTGCAGGAGGTATTTTACAGCAGCATGGAGGGCAACAAGCTCTGCCGCCGTTGATGTTGTCGTGTGTGACAGTTTGCATTTGATTGTAGTTTTCGTAGCTGGAATCACAACGGCACCTGAAGAGCTAGTAGGTGAGACCGAACCATCGGTATAGATGTGTATTCGGTGCCTGTAGGTCTCATTCATTAATAGCAGCGTCATCAGTTTCAGAGCTATTTTGGGGGGATTGGCCTTCTTCTTTACACCCGGACTACTAATAGGCGCACCTGAGGCTGTTGCAGGCACCACAAGGGGAATGAAGGCCTTGCTGCTGGGGTGTATCCTGATGGAAGACAATCGGGATTGGTGACGATAACTTCAGAAAACGTGGCAGGATGTCTCTGCGTAGGCAAGAACGCCAAATGCTGATCAAGGACGTGGGAAAGATGACGGATAAGCGCCCTGAGACAATCCACAACAACGTATGTTTGTATCGGATAATATTTGGCGAGGACGATTGTTGCAGGTGTTGACGCACAGCGAGGAAGTCCTAAACACCTGCGCAATGCTTGGCCCTATAAGCTCTCCAACTAGCGAACATTTGACTTGCACGTACTGGACAACACTAGAAGGTTGTAGCGTAGATATCCAAGAAATATAGCTCTGTACAACTTAAGCATAGAGCGTGCAGATGTGCCTCATGTTTTCCCGCACATGAATGTCAGTACCTGGGCAATCGACGAGAGTTTTGAGCCGGCTCGACTCTAGACCATTTTCGGAAATGAAGATCCTTGGACCATGGCAGTATGCGTAGATGGCAGGGAAAGCCAGGAAAGCGTTGTTACGGCACTTCAAGTCGACAGGTCATTTCGACCGTGTGTAGACAGGACTTGTCTTTTCATATAGGAAGCTTTTCATCCGTGTACCTCCTTCTCCAGGTGTGGGGTAGCAAACCGGACGTGCGTCTGGTTAACCTCCTTCCCTTCCCTCTTTTCAATTTCTGTCTCTCTCTCTCTCGCGCGCGCGGATATTCGCATGTCGTGTCATCAGTGAACAATGCCCCTCTATTTTGTATTAGGAGAGAGAGAGAGAAAGAAACGGCTTGGTGACTCAATGTAATCATTCCCGTCTACCGTCCACTTACTATTGCTAGAGTGAGCTTTTTAAAAATATCACGCAGAATAACAGGTCATGGACAGACCCTACGTTAACTCATCGAAGCTTATCTGCTAACCAACCAGAACGCAACGCATGTATTAGTTCTCGCAATCGGGGAACCTGACGTCGCCCAGCTCTATCGGTGATGAGTTTTGCTTGCACTGGCGCCGTCGCTTGCTGTACCAAAGTACAACCTTGTGCTATCATGAGGGCAAACGGCAGTGGTTATCGGCAAAGGGTCGAAGGACAAATGGTACCAAAAATAAGGGTTTCCAGAATATCTGAAGTACATGCCACAAAGGCACGCATCAAAGCACCAATAATCGCTCGTTATAAAGAGCCGTTGACGCGCTTCATCATAGCTCATTAAAAACGCTTTGACAGCAATGTCAATAACTATAGGTAACGCTATTCCTTTGTAAAACATAATTACATTTAGTGTGCGGTTCATCAAACAGCTGTTCCCGAAAACCCACTTTACGATATCAGCCAGAAATATAACTAGGGACTATATAAAAGATGAGAGTTGATGAACTGTAACAATATCTACCGACGTGCACACTTTTAAAGCGTCGGGCTTTACCTCCTTTTGTCTTAGCGTGATTTTTATTATTAATATTACGGCGCACAAGCATCAGCGTGGATGCCATGGCTCGGTCGCGAGCGAAGGGCGCCGTAAATCCGGTGTTTCTTTTGTGCCACCGTTTCTTTAACGCTTGATGTGCGCCACGTGTCGAAGCACTTTCCATGAAAGCGCTTGAGAAAAGTCGCGCGCGAAGCACAGAAGAACTGAATTTGACACCTCTCTATAAAACCGTGCAACGTCTGTCCGTTCAAAATGCCAATATAAAATCGGGTGCTCTTTTCGAAACAGATTTCTCATGGCCATCGGTTCGTGACACTTACGTACGAGGCTGTAGCTCATCAGATCACTGCAGAAAGGCCACATTGGTCTCCCTTGGCCGGTGGACCACCTAGAAAAACCGAGTGTTTATGGCCTCTCTCTTGTCGCAAAGCAGCTTTGATGCCTAATTTACAAACTTCTTTATTCGTAAGTGCTGTTTGAAATTGGCAGGCAGCCTTCCTGATATAGTTTGTCTAATATCACAACTGGCCGACATATGCTCTTACCAAGAGTTATACCGTTAGAAATGTCTTGGGTATAGGAGCCCAGGTACCCGCCTTGAGTCCACGGCTGAAGATGCCCAGATGACATCACAACCCCTTCCCCACCTTTCCGCTCCTATTTCTTAACGTGCACTGCCACATCAGAACAGTTCACCTTTGGCGAGGCCAAAGGTTGGTTTTACCAATACAGTCGTTAGCAGCTCATTCTTCTAGCACATTGACGTGAACAGGTGTGCCACTTTGTAAGGACTATCTAGTGAAGGTGTCTTACGACAGCTTTCTCAATTTTTTCTCTTACCCGCATAGTATTGGCACTGCGTTATAGGTCTCATTGGATGGTCGTCCTAGATGAATACATGTTCGTCAAACTAATCATTTCTTTTTGTGAGTAAATTCGTAAGCCCCCCCCCCCCCCCTCCCCCCTTTCTGACTTTCTGAGGACAGCTGCAGCTTTCACATTACTGCTTTCATCTAGCGAGCAAGGCCCTAGGCCGTTGGAATTGTTGAACGCTAAAATTTAAATGAAACATGTCCGTGCGCCAAATGTGCCTGTGTGAATGTGTATGCAGGCGTGCTCTAGCTCACAGGGAAGGTCCCCAACCCATTGGCTCGTCTATTGAGAGCCGTTGGTCAAGAATCAAAACAATACCCGTAGAGCGGATCGCGGCTTAGGAAAAGCTCGCGTACGCAAAACAACAATCCCTGTTCTAGCTCAAGGCTTGGGGTGACCCGACCCAGAGCGACCGGACCGCCGCCTTTTTTACAGCTCTGCTGGGGCGGCGCCTTTACGACCGAACGGGCTGCTCCTGCCTTCCGCTCGTTCCCTGGACTGCCTTCTCTTTTGCTCATATCGGTTCCTACGTTTTCCATGATCTTTATTATGCGCCATTCCTTTAACGATATTGAAGAATCTCGCTCAGACGAGTTATCAAAACTCATTTCGCACCCGTGAAGTACATTGTTATCTCCACCCTGCGAAAGCCGTTCTCTGAAAAGAAATGCTTCCACGTGCTTCCCAGTGCATTCTGTAATCTTTCAATTCTCTTTGTTGTCTGGTTGTAGTTAACTGATGAGATCAGTAATCGTCGTTACCTTGAACGAGCAAGAACACTGCGCGGAATAATTTCCAGCAATACCTTCAATACGAATGAACATTAAACTTTTCTTCACAAAAACGTCCTGCATCTGCGTGCTTTGTTCAGGAGAAGCACTGACAAACACTCTACGTAGAAAAGTAAATAGAGTGAGATTTTTTTCTAGGTGACAGCTTCTTCGTTAAATCTGCTCTGGTTTCACCAACAAAATTGCTCAGTGGTATAACGGATAAAACGTAACGTGAGTCTCTTTAGATGGTGGCCAGTCTTGATCAAAGTATGTGTCGATCAAATCAGCGGCCAAGCGGAAATTCGAAAATTGTCCCACAAGATGGTGTGATTGGAACCGTCAATCTCGCCTGGAGCTTAGAGGTTGCACGGCTGAGCTCTGCGGCTGAAAATCTCTCCCGAAACAAAATTATGGTCCGTGGCTTTGAAACTCAGTCCACTCAGGCAGCACTTTTACTTCCTTGGAGGTGTGGTTTTTCCTCTCGCACATCTCGGAGTCGTCCCGCCGTGAAGCTCAATATGATTCTAGAGACGCAATGGCCATTCAGAAAGCTTCCTAGCCTAATTGCCGTCTCAAGAGCGGCCGGAGATATCTAATTTTAGCCAGTCTCCGATCCACTATTGCACCTACACCAAGATGGGAACTGTAGATGTTTTGTAGGATCGTGGGGAAGAGAACATTAGTTGTTGTTCATTAACATTATTGCATTAATGCCAACTTTAAACAATTATCTTCAAGGCAAAGGGTCCTGCCTTGAAGGGTGATGCCACGGTCTCCATAATTACGGACCGTAGTGCATCGTTCTTTTCCGTCTCAATACGTCAACCAGACGAACGTCCTGTTTGCTACCCTACGCAAGAAGTAGGAGGTTAGGAGACGAAGACAACAAAAAAAGAAAAAGAAAACATGAAGGGATATTGCTTCCTGTGGATTCTGGACGAAGCTATACTCGTACATGACAACACCGGAGCAGATGTTACTTTACGAATATCTCGATAGTGATTCTACTGTTCGAATTACTACTAAGTCAAGATGGCGCAAAGGTGTAATGAAAAGATATGTATTGCTTAATTGTCACTTTGTTATACACTAATTGACATACAATTTGAAATATCCGTCGGCGCGACCATCGTGTGCCTGAGAAAATCGTCTTTTTACCTCGACTGCAGTGTAGTTATGCATAACTTACTCTATATTTTCATTAAACTTCTGGGGCGGTGCTCATAAAGCTATTTATTTCATAAAAGCTGATTTTCATTAGCCAGCCATCTTCGCTAATACTATGCTCGATGAGTTGACCACTCTCCTTACAAAAATCCAGGACGTTTCGTTGTTAATATTCGCCACATCGCGATCGGTTCACAACTGTTCTTATGAAAAGCTCTACAGTAAGAACTCATTTGTGAGTTCGGGCCCTGGTGTATTAGAAACGTTCACACCCAACTTAAAAGACGTCATTCAGTCCAAGTTTCTTATGTGCACTTTTCTGGATGTGGGTACATGAGACAGTATATGATATACAGCTCGCTGCCCGTGCATACTGTATTTAAAAAAAACAGACATTAAATATATTACTTCGGCTCTTTTGACACCTCGGGAGTCTCCTTTAGACTGTTATTATGATTATTTAACGATGCGGCCCTGCGTTCGTTTTTCTTGAGCTATAATTTACAAAGAAAGGGGCCTTCGGTACAGTGCGTTGTTTCACCATAGAATTTTCCAGCTAATCTTATTCATTCTGACGACCTTTCTATATTCTCACATTTGTAGTTCATGTATAGTTCTCATATTTGCATCAGTGACTTCACTACGAAGGACGGTAAACATTAACGCTTTTTCATTATCCAAAGTACGCGAAATGTCTACTGAATGACGTAGTCACGCTTGTCTAGCTTCAGAGCAGGCCAATCAATATCAATAGGCAAAATTATTAGCAGTATGATGATGAGGAGGAGGGAAAACTCTATATACGCTACAAATAAAGGAACACATCGTAGAACAAGCGAGCGTATGAAGCGGAGACATTAAACGGGATATCCGAATGGGTCGTCTCTTTGTATTCCTTAAGGAGTGGAACACTTGTCTTCTTTAAGGCCGCCAGAGAGCTCGCTAAGCCCGGCGACTCAACGGCTTGGAACATCGACGCCTTCGATTCCCCAAAGAGCATCGGACAAGAAACAAAAATTTCGCTTGAGGAAGAAGATAGAATAGGACCACGACGGGTGCCAAACAGTCGCGAGATCAAGGCATTCGGAGTAACGATAACCGGAGGGGTCAGCAGAGCAAGAAATTGCCTCGAATGTGTCGTATTCCTTTAGTGCTGTCTGAGTCACTGGGCGATAGTTTCGTGGCAATTGAGCCGAAGGAATACATCTGAGAAGAATGGCAGAGTGAAAGGCTGTATAATAAGCAAACCGAAACTGCAAAATTTACAGGGTCATTAACGATGAGTGCGTTTCTGCTCTAGTATTATAACGATAGCAATTACTGCAGCCCTCTTGGGGCTCTGCAGATGATTTTCGGAAAAGTGTAGTCAGCTTCTACTGTGCTTTAGCTGTTCTGGCTACATGAACTCAAGGCGGCGCTAGCTTTGTGCAGACACACGTCGTACACGGACCTGACGGAATTTCTTACAGAGCTCTGTGTCATCTGGGTGAGCGGGCGAGGAGTGTTCTTCTTGAAATCTATAATGAATCCTGGCGAGCTGGCACACTTCCCACAAGCTGGAAGACTATAGTCGCGTAGTTCCGCTACTGAAGCCTAGAAAGTCTCCGTTGGAGCTTCCATCGTATCGCCCGATTGCATTGGCGAGTGTCGTGGGAAAAGTGATGGAGAGGACGCCTGGAGTGGTACTTGGAATACCACAATGTCTACCCAGATGCGATGGCAGGATTCCAACATGGCCGCTCGTCGATTGATAATGTCGTCGACCTGGTTACCTATGTTCAGCACCAAAAAGGGTGTAAACGTCTGTGCGCTTCTTTGTTCCTCGACGTCAAAGGAGCGCACGACAACGTTACACATGAATCCATCCTCGCCGCTCTCGAAGAGATAGGCCTCGGTGGTCGGATCTTCCGATGGATACATAGCTATCTCTCTATGCGATCTTTCTTTGTGAGCACCGAGGACGACCGCACTTCGTTGCATTACACCTACTGTGACGTCTCCCAAGGTGGCGTAATGAGCCCTACGTTGTTTAACCTTACGCTGATTGGTCTCCTTGATCACCTTCCAAACGCAATTAAATTATCAATGTACCTGGACGGCATATGCGTTTGGGCGTCCAGAGTGACACGCCTACAGCTGCGCGCCAGGCTCCAAAAAGCTGCCACTCAGACTACACACTACCCCCGAAATCAAGGCCTGGAGATTTAATCTGATAAATGTGCACTTGTGGCATTTACGCGTAAGCCTATGATGCACGTGCTACAGTGTATTAATTAATGGGCAGTTCATACCATTTGTACGGTCCTACAAATTCCTAGGTGTCATAATTGACAGACATGTCTCATGAAGACTCCATGCATTGCGCATGAAAAAGCGGTTGACAGGCATCTGTCACCTTTTGAAATTCTTCGCTGGAAAGACCTGGGGAGTGTCGACAAGCGCTATGCTTCGACTATATAGAGTACTTTTTCTCGGCTTCTTGTGGTACAGCTTGCCAGCATTGACTAACGCAAGTACAACAAGCCTACGTACTATACAAAGTGTGCAGGCCCAGGCGCTCAGGATTTGTCTAGGTCTTCCTCGAAGTGCGTCAACGGCGGCAACTATTGCAATCGCCAGAGACCACCTTATAAAGATCCACATCGCAGTTGAAGCAATAAGAATGCACGTAAGGCACCTTGCACGGACTCCTTGCCACCATCTAGCCTCTCTACCTGCGGGGATACCACACGCCTCGTTCTGCCGAAAGGTATCCGCACATCGTGAGGCTATACCATCTTGCTTCATACCTGCCGCGAGAGCTTCCACTCCTCCTTGGTGCCTCATTCAGCCAACGATCAACCTGACAGTACCGGGCGTCCGGAAAAAAGTAGATATGTCATCGCCGTCTCTTAAACAGCTTACCTTACTCCTATTATATGAAAGGAGTTCTGATGCCGTTGACGTTGTCAAGTGAGATGTTTTCATCTTGATAGTGGTGGCGTTTTCTGGAATAACGATAGCGGCGGTAGAGCTGTTCTGCAAGATGGAGCCGTCGGTGTATATGTGGGTGTAATTCCGGTACTTTTCTTCTTCTTCTTCTTCTTGTGGTTTTACGTGCCAAAACCACTTCTGATTATGAGGCACGCCGTAATGGAGGGCACCGAATTAATTTTGACCACCTGGGGTTCTTTAACGTGCACTACAACGCAAGCACACGGGCGTTTTTCCATTTCGCCTTCATCGAAATGCGGCCGCGGCGGCCGCATTTTGATGGAGGCGAAATGAGACAGGAGATGGAAAGAAGAGCTCTCTGATATATTATGGAGAGGTATGTCTGGAGGCACGCCTAACCTGCTATTCCAGATGGACATGATGAACAATGATATGATACGCACGGAGCTTGTCACAGATACACTATTTACCCAAAGCTAACCACAGCACTCAACATGTAAACTAGTCAAAGAATCTCATTGAGACCACTGTCTCTCGGAAAGGTTAAAAGCACCTTCTTTGAGCAAGACACCTAAGCAGCAATGATCCTTGAACCAAATAGGGGTACTATCTAAAAGCATCACAATCTATGATGCATTTTAGTGCAGACATTATGGTTGACCTTTCTGGAGCGAATAGTTGACATGAGCAGATTATAAGGGGGATATGTCTTTCCGTACATTGCACGCAGGTTGCAGTGGCGATTTTATCAACTTAATATTAAATAGGAAGTATTACGTATTGGCGACATTTAACAGAATATGGTGCAGAGGTGTCAGATCTCGCCTGTGAAGGCCACGGGGCATGCATGTGAAAATATTCCATCGGATTTTAAGTGCGAATTGGGCTCTACTGTTATTCTGAGTTGGTACGACCGCATACTATAAGCGCCACACGAAACAAGACACAAGAGCTGATCTGTCAACATTCTAGCAAGGTAGTTGCTCTGGAGAGTTGTGTGCTAAACGAGAAGCGCATTCTCTATATTGTACATGTACATTGCCTGTTACTCCACAGTGAAAAGGGAACCCCTGGAGAGCACCGCAGTGATGCATCCTACCATGGAGGAAGGAAAACCAGGAGAGGCCCCCTGCCAGCACGGACGTATTGGAGAAAGTGTGGCGGAAGTTACGTGCTGTTTTTCGCAAAGGAGCACTGGGACGGGTACCCCAAATGTCAACGTTGCCATAGCAACCGCGCTCCAGAAGCTTTCGCTGCTGCTCTCGGTATCTGAAAAGTGAGATATAACCTTTCCGCCAGTGTCTTTCCCGCAGCACCTTTTGTTCACGAGAAAAGCTGACTTTGGAGGGTGGTGTGTCAGATTGAAAGTTATTTTTTGGTTCTGTGAGTGTGAGCGTCAGCCAGCAACAGATACACTCAAGCAATCCCGGCGCGGGTCTTCGTCGTCGTCTTCAACGTGTTACGAAAAAACACAGGAGCGTGTCTGCTTCCCTAAAGCTGCTACAGAAGCTCCGTAGGCTTTGTTTTGACGCGCGTCGGCAGCCCACACTTCCGGCGGCTCGTAACAATGCAAGTTCGAAGCCTCGCGCCCATCTGCTCCGGCGAGCTGATTGGAGGCGCAAAGGGAGATGGCACACCAACATGGCTGCACTTCCGGCTTCAAAACGTGACGTCAGGGCCTCTCCTGTTTAGTTTCTTTCCTCCACTTCATCCTACAGACTTTGGTAGAGAAAGAGTTGATGTCGTTGATAGGCACTGGAAAGTGGCCACTTCAGGAATAATATGGCTGCTAATGATTCTAAAGACGTCTCGAGAGCTTGCGAGCTGCTCTGACATGTAAGTGATATATCTAATACTTAAGAGCACATGTAATTCTTAAGTCTCCTGACACCATATACATATTCCGCCAATAATGTTTTCCTCCTACTGCGGCACAAACGTTGCAAGGACATATGTTTCGATCGACAGGCAAAGTCTTCATTCCTGTACAGAGTTGACCTATTTCGGTGGCTGTCGCCGAACCAAAATATTGCGCACACGTTCGACATGCTCCTCTATCGTTGACTCTTAGACGTAGCTTACACGTCTCACTTGGGGTGTTGCAAAAAAAAAAAGAAAAAAAAAACGAAGAATGTCTCCAGTTTGTAGATTCTGTGACAACCCGGACGTCTCAGTTGAGCGTATTATCGTAAAATGCCCTTAGTATTACTACCAGCTGATTCAGCTGTTCGCTCGTTTGAACATCGTTGACAGGCGTCCACTCATAGTCAATAACGTGTTTTGATTGTAGTCATGCTGTGATAAGCAAATCCAAAATCAAGAAGGGGTCCGACAGATAGATCCGCACAATGTGGTATAGAAGTTACATAAACAAAGACAAATTTCCCCAGAAATGCTGGCCAACGTTTCTATAGGTGAGGTGCACCTATCTTTGTCAAAGACACAAAGATAGGTTGGCCTATCGAAACGTTAGCAGCCTTTTTGAGGCACTTTCTCCCTGTTTATGTAACTTCTATACTACAGTGTGATAAGCAAAGGCGTGCCTAGATAGCCCTTCGAAATTTTGTGGACACTAGCTTCTTGGACTGCACATAGGTGACATGGCGTGATTTGTCTGCTCTGCTCTGTGCTTCTATTATTTTCACGTATTGACGACGCTGCCATTCTTCTTTCTGGGGTTTTACGTGCCAAAACCAGTTCTGATTATGAGGCACGCCGTAGTGGAGGGCTCCGGATTAATTTTGACCACCTGGGGTTCTTTAACGTGCACTACAACGCAAGCACACGGGCGTTTTTGCATTGCGTTGTAGTGCCATGCTGTGCCTTCAGTAGTCTGGTTTATGAAAAACAAGAAAGGACGTCTTGACTCATCCCTCTTCTGTGTAATAGGTGACTGCCCCAGGCACTGAACTATGCCTGCGTTGCTGGTGCCCGCCATGGCCTTATTTTACTGATTGTGACTTGTGCTCGTGAGTGTTGGTACGTTTATTAAAGCGAAGCTTTCTATGTCTCACTGATTCGTCCGTGAGCACCGAAAACATACTGCAGGAAAGTCAACTTACACAATGGAACTATATGCCCATCTGCGCACAGAATAGAATAGTATGCACATCTGCGCGCACAATCATAGAACACTACAGTTTAGATTCGCAGTTGTACCGATAATAAGAATGGGAATTGCAATGCCACGCTATCCAGGCGAACTGTATATATCTGCATTGCATTACGCGTGTCACGCAATGCATTCCTGGGCGTCACCGCGGTCAGGCCGCGGGTGCAGCGCACGGAAGAAGAGACTGCCGTACGCGAACGTAAGCGAGAGCGCGATTGTGCCCGTAAGGCCGATCCCGTGTATCGGCAACGGCATGCAGTGCATGAAAGTGTGAGTGTGTGCGTGTAATCAACGGCGACATGATCTGAAATGAAGGCTATGCAACTTAACGAAATGTGTCTTCATTGAACTTCCACGTTCAAGAAATACAATCCTAAACAAGCAATCAAATCACACATGCACGTATCGCATCGGATCGCTCAGCATTTCTTGGGTTCGTTGCGTGGTCACTTGGCTTTGGACTTAGATTCAGTTTGCATGGGCGAAAGCTTCGCGTTCAACCATCTTTTTTTAAGAAAGGGCCTTCGATTTTTTTTCTTTTTTATTTGATTTTCTATGTCTTTCTTGAGTTCGTTCTCTTCTTTATATTCTTAGTTCAATGATCATACAAATTTATAAACGAGAACGCAGTCATCATCATCAACCACGAAGACAGCAACAACTCTAAAACAGTTAGAACGGCAGCACCCGTGAAGAACAGCACAGTAACAGTGGCTTTATTCTCAAGCAAAGATTTACCGAAAGGGTTGCGAAAGGGTTGAAAAGGATCCAGTGAGGATTCCAATGATAGAAATACGAAACAAAAAGGAAATAAATAGATATAGAGCTGCGCTAACCGCAATTAGAGCTATCACCCGTTGTGCAAGGCCTTTCACGGCGCTGTTGTACGTTACACAACCGGCATCCGCTAGCTGCTAATCAGGGAGAGCTAGCACTAGAATCTAAACAGTGCTCTGCATTCTGAGGGACCAGCAGCTGCAGTAAAAGCAAGAGTGCTTCCTCGTTAATCGCTGGCAAATTACTCTCAGTTGTTTTATTCTCTCTCAACGTGCTCGAAAAGAAACCGCGAAAAGGTACAAAGCGCTCTTCCGTAGAAGTGGTTCAACCGTGAACTAGGGCATCTTGGTCGACCATAAAACGAAAGCTGTAAATTGGGTTCCGCTTCCCAGCGCTGATTCACCTTAGTCTCGCCGTAGAAGCTCTGTCGTTTAGGCTGCCTTCCGGTCAAGCACGACACCACGACCGTTTTATTTCTTTCCCATTCGAAGTACAACGTCAAGCAGGTTAGATGGCGGGTCTGACGCTATAAAAAGGGCCGGTACAACAGTAGTTCACATCTGCAGGAAATGCGGCTAGCTAAGACGACCGCATATGATGCCTGTCAAACGGAATACCTAAAGTCAATGACCAAGTTGGTTTTAGGGTGTTTTACTAAGTTTATTCTAAGCGTAATCTGGCGAAGAGGATGAATAAAGTTATCGAATGACGGTGTGATGTTCATGTTCAGACCTGAAAATTTGTATTCGTAGACCAAGCAGAGCTACCTGGGAATAATGAGGCGTTGAAGATGCTGTGATCTTTCGCTTCGAAGATGGTGCAGCTTGTAAGAAGTACACCACAAAGGAAAAAAGGTTGACCAGCTTCTATAAGTTAACATTGGATTGCTGTTTTAAGCGGTGTACTTTCTCGAAGTATGCCTTTTTTTTTGCAGAAATTGTTTTCATTTGGCTGACAAGTTCTTGTAGCTCTTTTCTATACCAAGAAATGACAAAGAAGCCTTTGGCTGACCATCGAACACTTGTTGAAGTCAGCTTGAAATGGGTCAGCTCAAAATTAATAAAGAACCTCGCGGATACCTGTTTTGATATGATTCAGGCTGGGAAAACATAATATCAAGCTTGGTTGGAAGAATGCATTTCTGACGCAGGTCGCCAATTTTATGAAAGAGCCAGAGTGATTCAGGGCCAACAGTAAGCTGGCATCTTAAAGCAAGCTCGGATAAACTGTGCATGTTCTCAAAGCTAGCCTAAAATAAGCGGAATGTTTTATCTGGCGAATCTGCCCAGAGCGGTTAGTCTCGCTTGCTTCAAATACTCCCGCACAAGTTTTGAAGAGATACCTCCGGTTGTAATAAAAATTGATGCAAAACCACCAGGACCAGTGCCATCAATAATGAAGACCCTTTCACAAGCGTACCGTGCTAAAGCGAGCACACAGGCTGCTTTTGTTTCCAGCGGCAGTTGCAGTTCCGGCCTGATGGAAACTACAGCCGGGGGTAAAGACTTGCATGTCAGCTCCTGTGTACGTCCTCATCATTCACGCTTGTGTGAACGTATTTTTTCCCAAGAGCGCTACTTCACCAAAATCATGGATCACCAAGCTAGCCTGTCAGTACCTTTTATGTAAAAAGAGAACTTACGTCAAATGATTGATACATTTTTGCTACAACATAGCGTGAACGCCAACAAAGCCGACAAAATGCAGCGACAGATGACATTTTATGAGCCACTTTGGCCGTTGGCGACATATCTCTTTACTAGAAGAATAGCTCTGAAACCTTCTTCAAAAATCGTACATTTTAACTCGTTAACGAAGGTGCGCAATACACTTGTAGCGCCTAGGGTGAATTCATATTTCTCCTCAGTTTACCTAGTGCTGCCCGCATGCACTCTGATATCATTGAGACTAAATGAGTAATGACGCTGTCCTTGCCCAATGAGACCTTTGTTAAGCTAATCGTTTTTCGTGGTAAGGCTCCTGCACTTGCATATATTACTCATAAAAGCCGTCGAGTAATTTGGGCAGCCGTGAGTAACCTGTCATTAGCTGGGATAGTCATCAGCGTTGCTATTTCTCGAAATCAGCCAGGACAGTGGTCGAACTGCGCAACGACGTTTGGGTAACGAAATTAACTCGTTAGCGCTCCCGCCCCGAATGACCAGGCATCAACGTAAATACTGATATGCCGGCGATGAAATTAAGTGTTCTGAGCGAAGATAACTTCTCTCATGACTCGGAATGTAGGGAACAACGCACAAAGAAAAAAACGTTAAGTTTGATGCCTAGATGCAATGGTCTGTTTTGTTTTTTATTGAGAAAAAAGTTGAGATTTCAATGGCTTTGGAAGCCATTCAAAGCGAAAATGTACACAAACTTAACAGTCTTTCTTACTTCGTTTTACTTTGCTTCCCAACCTTTTGTTTCCGGAATCGTTTCTTTGGATGCCTCTGTAGTAGTACGCTGTGAATCGATCTAGACAAAACATTGTAAAGAACTATGGTAAATAAATAAAGTAGCTGATGTAAAATCTTCTCGCACACTCATGTCAACGTAACATTATTATTTTGTACGAAAATATACATTCGAATAGGCAGAGAACAAAAGAAGGAAAGGAACAGGTTGGCCACAGGTGATCGGAAGGGGTACAATGCCTGCCTACTCTTCAGGAAAGAGGGAACATATAAATAGAAGATAAGAAGAAGAAGAGATGTAAAGAAGAAAGAAAGAACAAGATTACAGAACACAAACAACGCAAAAATATATAGCACGACAGTAAGAAGAGATAAAACAAGTTCACCGTTGGCCGCAGGGAATTAAAATGAAAACGAATACTCAAGAATTGATAAAAAAAGGAAGTCCGAGGCCTCGTCAACTCAAAAAAAAAAAAAAAAAAACAAGGGAATAAATAGCATGCTACGAACTGAAAATTTATTTTAGAAATGAAAGGACGGCTTAATCATCCTGGTCGTGTTCAGACATATAACCATAGAAATACAGGCATTTATCGAGGGTAGTACAACAAAAGGCCGAAATGAAGAACATTACAGAAAGTGTACAGCATACAAAATGCAGCTAATTCGCCTCAAAAAAATTTTTTAAATCCAAGCAGCATATTATTTGACTCAGTTGGAAACATGATAAGCGTAGTACAGCGGTGCTGATATAACGCCAAGCTCAGAAGAAAAATTATTATTGTGGTAAAGCAATGACGGCGCGTATTATTGTTTGAATGCGCAGGTTTTACTTATTAGATGGCTCATAGGTCGAAAGATGCGACGACCGTTCGGCGTTATGGCACCAAAATTCAACTCACATTTCAGGTGACCTCTCAGACACATTAAGAAACTGTTATGAGTAGAAGCAAGTTCGAAATCACTGTGGTAGTATACCAACGTCGCCACATTTGGTGACGCATGCATCAGTAAACCATCAACGTTTTTATCAAAAAAAGAAAAAGAGCTCGGTTACCTCTGTTCGCGTTGAACGGACACCCTTCTAATCACTGTGGCCACAAAAAAAGTGTCTGCGTGTGGTTTATTGTCTCGGTATTGTTCATATTTGCCGAACAATGTACACGTGTCTTATGACGTTTTGAGGAGTGTAAGTACACCTGCAAGAACTGGAAATAAATCTGTCATTGAAAGTTAGTGGTGTGTGTTTTCCTAATGTGCTTTTTCCCCGTCCCTCTCATTCTGCTTGCACTACAAGAAAATCGATGAACGAAAGAGAAAGCTACGACTGTTCTAACGTACCATTATTAAGCACGCAGAACCAGTTTCGATGTCTAGGCCACCGAAAAAAAGAACAAGAGAAGAACAAGTAAAGTGAAAAGAAGTAACAGGAAGTAAATTAATTAAATTAAATTATGGGGTTTTACGTGCCAAAACCAGTTCTGATTATGAGGCACGGCGTAGTGGGGGACTCCGGAAATTTGGACCACCTGGGGTTCTTTAACGTGCACCTAAATCTAAGTACACGGGTGTTTTCGCATTTCGCCCCCATCGAAATGCGGCATTCGAATGATAATGTCAAAAAAATGTAATGAATGTCTCGTGAGCGCGTAGGCTCTCGCCTTCATCCTTTATACCGTTCTCGCACAGCGCGGCGCTACTTAAGCTTGCTTTAGCAGTTATCAGCGTCGAAAGCAATGTTCTCGTGTCCAGCTCGCAGAAGAGAGCGTCTATTAGCGTCTCCTCGTAGCTTTGGTTCCGAGAATAGCGGCGA